>NC_035108.1:239847383-240486852 GCF_002204515.2 Aedes aegypti | reverse complement strand
GAGCGTCGTCACAGTATCTAGGCTTTTGCCCACACTGTTTTCATTAAAGTTAATGTTTGTCCTTCCTTGGCGGGAACTGATAGGTTACTGATAGGTCCAGAAGCCCCACAGGTGGGCAAGTGAAGAGTAAATAGATGTTTTTCAAAAAAAAATTTCTGTACTTTTTTCTTCTTTTTTACATAAAAATCAATTACAGCATACTGCTTATATTTTGTGGGAGTCAAGCTAAAAATATACACGACCTCATTTGTTTTAATTTAAGATCTCTAGAATTTTAAGAATCCCAACTATGCGAAATCCATTACCCACTTGCCCCACGCATCTAAAAGCTGGCTGGATATTAAACATTTAGTACATCACTAATCATTACCCAAACTGTTTTTCATACAAAAAAAAAACTTGGATAAAACAGACAGTGGGAAACAGTTCATTCTGGGGACGGAATTCTGCGGAATGGTTATCTGGGGAATGTTATAGAATCTATTCATATCAATCCAAATACAAATATAATTCATCAAAATTTATTACTCGCATAATCTAAACACGTCTTTCCATCTTTCATCCTTCAGAATTGGCCGAGGTGGTCGTTTCGGTCGTAAGGGAGTTGCAATCAACTTCGTTACTGATGTTGACAGAAGAGTGCTGCAAGACATAGAGAAACATTACAACACCAAAATCGAAGAGATGCCAGCAAATCTGGCTGATATGCTGTAATTCCTACGCGCCCAGCATACAAAAACAAGAACAGCAACAACAGCAGCATAAACCAATAAAAATTCAGCAACAACGCCGTCAACTTTAGTAACATCATCGACCGGAAAACGAACAACCACGACTTCGTTGAATCGAGGGAACCTGCAGAACATCTCTTCTACCAATCAACATCTTATAGACGACCGTCGTGAACCATCCAAGATCTAGATCCGAAGATAAAGAAAGCTTCTTTCAAATTCAGGTGAAGAAACAAAAAAAACTGATACACACAATTTTTACTACAGAAACAAGAACAGCCCAGTTTACGTGAGTCAGGTATTGCGCGAATGTTTGTGAGATTTCCCCAGAATATAAGCGTGCTCATCAGCAAAGATACGCCGCGTTTCTTTCCAACAATTTATGAATGTACTTCTAAAGGATCATCTTCAAAGATAAATAAATTCCTAGTACTATGAATTATCAAATTATAGCGTATACTGTTCAGCATTCAGTAAGGGAAAGAAAACCTTTATCAAAGTATCGTTGATTTTTGCTTTTAAACTATTTTATTTATTATTTACACCTTCCCGGACGCCTTACGTTCCGAGTCTTTGGGATAACTTATATATGAACTGGCAAACTAACATTGTAAGATAACACATAATTAAGTTAATGATTTAAATTTAAAACTGAAAGTGATGTAAACTGCATTCAAAAGTTGACTAATTCCAATTTAACAGGGAGAATAAATCTGTTTTTGATATAACTGTACACTTATTACAATGTTTTTCTTTATCTCTTTTCATTCTAGGTGTATGAGAAAAACACAGTTCACTCACACTTTCCGGGACGTATCATTGCTAGAAAAAAACAGATCATTGTATGTGTATCGAGAACCCGTACCACAATCAACAAATTGAATAAACACCTTTCAATAGGCAACAACAAAAAAATCAGTCGCAAAATACTACTAAAAATACCAAACCTTAATCACAATCCTTGAAGAAGAATCCTAGACTTGTTCTATTTTACTTCAACCTTTCTCTAATCCTTAACCCCCCAATCACCAAATTACGAATGTAGAATTGTTTAAGTGCTCTAGTTAGTGTCAGTTTAAAGTCAGTTACGATTATTCTTAACATTGGCGGCCGGGATCACTGTTTCGGGGCCTCACCTCGCCCGGAACGATGCTTCTGACGGCCGAGGTGAGGGCCCGAAACAGTGTCGTGACAAGTCAAGCGAGTATGCAAGCGAGCGAGCCACAGCGTGAGAAACCTATGAAATACTAGCATTAGTGAACCTATCTTTAAGATTTATTAACTTCCAATCGCACGCAGAAACAGAACAAGAAGCGTCACTATCAGCTATTGGTTCTAAGGAAGAGAGAGAGCTAGCGCGAAAGAGAGAGAGAGGCTCATATCGGTGTTGGACTCGAAGGACACTCGAAGGATTTGGCTAGATCGCGAACATCAACTCTTTCCTTTCTGAAAAAAATAACTAAAACCTCTAAGCCCCTTTCGGTTGTAAATTTTTGTTTTGTATGAAAAAGGAACATGTGAAATCAACAACAGCTTGTAATAAATCAGTATAGTCCATTTGTTCGTTTTTGTTTTGAGTCTATTCGATGTACACTCCTTCCACTGTTCTTACGTAACTAAGGTTTTCTCTCAGTTCCGCCGGCATATCCTCTCGAGCGTTCTTTCAGTTTTCAGATGGAATACAGAATATGTAGCTCAGCTCATTAGAACGTCGGGTTCTGAGGCAAGCTCCCCGTATATTGGGAGCCATATTTGTTGTGCATATTTCATCATCTTACCTGATAAGATAGGTAAGATTCATACTTGAAAAGGGAACATTGCTTGTAGGGGTATTACCTACGTACACTGAACTAAATCTCCCGCCATGAAATGAATGATTTGCAGGGTGTCCATCCATTCGGGAAAAGCGGAAAAAAAGCCGGTAAAAATACGGGAAATTGTGGAACATACCGGGAAAAGCGCTAGATAATTCCGACAAGAGATGCATAACTGAGTTTCTAGATAGCAAGGCGGGTTCAGCCCCTACAGTTACCTCTACTCTGGCTACAAGGCGGGTCCATTGCCTTGCTAGATAGATAGTTGAACGTTTCTAGTATATTTCAAGAAAGGATACTTGTCAGATGCATTTTCACAATTGTTACCGATAAAATGTTTTGCGAATTTCTGACTAAAGATATGATTAAGAACATTCAAAGTTGTTTTTAGTGAATATCATTGAGATCATTGAAAAGTGTTTAAGGCGAAGTAGGCCGCCATTGAAATTTGTACGCGTCGTTAATGATTGTTGCTAATTCATCTCACGATTTCGAATCAAAGAAAATCAGTTGGTTTTTCACTGACATAGCTGAAAAAGTATCAGCATACTTTATGCATGTTAGCGCGTACAGTGATTCTTTTTCAAGTCAATTGGGTTTATTCTACGACTGGCGTGAGGTGACAATTGTCGCTGTCGTATAGCGAGGTGACAATTGTCGACTCGAATGAAGTGACTCGCCGTGTAAATCAAATGGAGAGTCACTTCACTCGAGTAGAGAATTGTCACCTCGCTATACGAGACCGACAATTGTCACCTCACGCCAGTCGTAGAATAAACCCAAATATAAACTATCAAGACTGAGTTTTATCACTTTGAAATGCATGCTGAAAAGTCATCATTGTTGCCAAAACGAGTGACGGGCTACTTAGCCTTAAGTATTTAAGTCGCGCGAATTTCTGTAACGCGAGTACCGTAGGGACGCCATTCACCGCTCATTTAACAGCATTTCAAAACATTAAATTCTGTCAAAAATCGGGTTTTTGATATTTTTCGCAACTTTTTGCGCTAGACGCAAGATAAAACATTTGTTTTCGTAGGAAAAAAGTTGAAATGTGAACAACGCATGATGGTACCGAATAACATGTATGCCAATGATACATGTGTAGGGCGCCATTCACCGCTCATCCTATGTATGAGGCTCTATATACACAACTAGTTGGAATTAATTTACTTTCATTAGCTGGTTGTTATCTTTGTACTATAGTACAACACGACATTAAAGCGTGGCAGCTAAGAAGCATTTTTTGATCTGCCATAATAAAATCATTGTTCAACTCATGTTTACCACCTTAAACAGCCTAAAATTATTTCCAATAAATAGTATATGAAATGAAATCATATGAATTTCATTCTGATACAATCCATTCTGGTATACTAATACATGTTGATGACATTTATAGCGAAAATTTGTTCAGATTTTTCAAAATAATTCAATGAGCGGTGAATGGCGTCCTTACGATAGTCGCGCGTTTTACTTTGTACAACACCCTTAGTTTTGCGAATATCCCAGGAGTCTGACCAGTTAGAATGATAATGTCTTTGGCAAAATTGTTCAGTAGCTCAAGGGCTATCATTATTGTTGTCAAGAAATTCGGAATTATGCCACTAGGCGGTGCTAGTGAGCATGAAGCTTTTGTTTCGCAGATCTCAGGATCCTGACCTCTTAGAAAGATGACGTCTTCGGCAAAGTTGTTCGGTAACTCAAGGACAGGGCTGGTAGCAAGTCACTTTTTAGTGACTTGGTCACTTTTTTCGACCTGGTCACTAAAAAGTCACTATTTCCAACAAAAAGTCACTAAAGTCACTTTTTTTCAGAAAATTGGTCACTAAAGTCACTATTTTCGTGATCTAACGGTATTGAAATATGAGGCTGGGTTATCTTTTCAAACACAAACAGCAAGAAATAGATATTTTTTATTATTAAGACAAATAAGTGTGATTTGGAAATTTAAGAGTCAAAAAAGATAGGGATTACTGAATATTTTGTAGATTTTTGCAACGGTAAAAATTTAAAAAAATCTGGGAAAGGTTTTGGAGAATATGCTGGCAAAACATTTGGGCTGAATTTTTTAGTCGTAATATTTTAATAAATGTTGGCGAATACCAGGGCCAATATCTGACAGATCTGCTGAATAAATTACTAGTGAACTTTCTGCAGTAATATGTGACTATAGAAGGAATGTTTAACCTCCTATTTGAAAGACCCTCATCAAAATTCCTCCCGGAGATAAGCCGGAGACGGGTTTTAATAACAAACGAAAATTCAAGGAGTTTGTTAGAAACTCGTCCAGGACTTCAAAAACGAGTACTAATATCGATAAGAATCACTTCATCTTAGGTCAAATATTTCTACACAAAACGGGTCGTGAAACAGATAGAACGTGCGGTCACCGGGAAAATAATTTTAAATGAACATCTCCAAGCACTATACTTACAAACTACCAAAATAAGTCGTAGAAAGTTGTTATGGTTGCGAAAACCTGAGCCAAATGAATATTTGACATTTTTTTATTGGGAGATCCACTGAAATGTTGGACAGATTAATTCAGAAGTACGATTGGCGGATTCCTGCGATGATACTGATTTTTGATGAAGCCTTGTCTGGATTACCTATTAGTTATTCCTTGATCTATGACAAAGTTCTTATGACGCCCCTGACGAGATTTTATAAATATTTCTGCAGATTTGCAGTGTATTTTTCCAATCATTCCCAACAAATTTCATGTAAAATTGTTCATGATTTCAAAATCTTTTAATATAAATAAAAAGCGAGGTCATTTTGGTAAACTTTGTTAAATTTTTAACGCAATTCTTAGTCAAATTTTTGATGGATTGCTTGTAAGATGCAATTTCAGATTCATGTCCAAAATTTAGCCAGCTTCAAAGGAGAAGAAATAAAATGTTTTCGAATATACCGTTTCTGTTAAAAAGATCCAACATAACTTTTACCAGATCAAGAATTTGTCCAGTAATCAGTCATAGTCTATGGCTAACGCATAATTTCGAAGGCAGTCTTAGATGGTTTGTTATTGAACTTTGCAGTTTTTGGGAAAATCAGTATAAATTACACAGAGCAAAAAAATGTCCATATAATTACAAAATCTTTCTGAAATTCCAATGACTTCAATGTGGTGGACGTGCTACTAGATATTTCAACATCATGTTCATATAATTTTGTCCAAAACTTTTTTGAAATTCAAATCATATTCAGCTCACAAATTTAATTCAATTTATAATCTCAAGTCTTCCGATTTTGACTATTTTGTATAAAAAAAAACTGAAATATCAAGATTTTTTTTTATTTTTTTTGAGCATCCGGGAATTCAAAAACTGATTTTGAATGGACACCCTTACTACTGCATTGCCCATATTAGCATGGTATTTTATGCGACCAAACAGTAAGTTTCAATCATAATCATAGCAGACTAGTTTATATGCTGAACTATCCGAACAAACACTTGACAAACCGTGTGAATGTGCGCATATAGTGGTGTATGTGCTAACAAATAAGTGCTGTTCGCATGTCCAACGAGTGTGTTATTAGGCAAAGAATGCATAGCAACGACAATTTTGAGCATATTGGCGCTTACGTCCCTAAGTAACAATTTAAGCTGAACAGCAAGAGTAATATCTGAACATTGGCTGATTAATGGTGTACAAGGCTGAACACCGTGACAGCTGAACAATAATTTGAAGAAAAGCTTATTAAACACTCCTATTCAGCAGTTCATTCAAAGTTGAATATCAAGTTGAACAAACTATTCTCCATCAACAGTTTTCACTTTTGTTCAACCAACCTGAATGACATTGATTAAAGGTTATTTAAAGCTTTAATCAACACCCAATGTCGAAAATTCGTCCCGCTGTAGGGTAACAAAAATACATACCAAAGTTTGGGTCAAAACCGGATTCATTGAACACATCGTACAATAAATCTCCACATCACGAAGCATGCTAAACGCACACGAGCCTATGGTTTGTCGAAAAAGAACTCCTGATTTCAGCAGATGAAATTCTACCCTCAATCACGATGATTTCTTTGTCATTTTTTTAATTAACTGAACTGTTCTTCTACGCCTACTTGTCCCATGTTCCATGTAAACCTTATGGACGGCGGGACAAATATGCATAGAACGGCAGTGAACGAAGCGACAGAATAAACTTATTTTCCACTTTATTCGTAATCATTATCAACGCAAGTGACAACCATTAAACAGCATTAATTGAAGATTTTTGAGGATTCTAGTTTAAAACTAAAATCAAAACACACTTATGACAGCTAACTTAGTTGTTTTCGCATAGCACTGATATCACTTCTCCAGCCTTGATGCAACCTTTCACATAGCCCTTATTCAGACAAGTGGATAAGTTATTCCCTTGCTTTCAATGATGTTCACACAGCCTCATGTGGAGAAGCTGTAAAGGTGAGTGGTTATAAATAAGTGAATCCCAGTTCAATTCTCAATTTTCATATATAGGGTGCAGAACCACTTAGGCACTTCCATGATTCACTTTGGCATGGGGGGTTTTTCGCGGCCGAATTGTGTGAAACTTTGCAATAAGAAGCGTTTCAGTACGACGCATATTGAGGCCAAATATGAGCTCTGTAGCTTTCGAAAAACCCCACTGCCGAAGTGAATCAAAAGTGCCAAGAATAGGATCCGTGTCCCTACTTATCTTCATCTTAAAATTCCAGCACACTTCTCCACTGCGTGTTTGAAATTGTTGGTAGCGTTTATAAAGCTCATAACTATGAACCTGTGAATATTTTTAACATATTTTTGATTCATTGTTGAATAATGGATAAATAAGCGATTGCTAAGCATTCGAAGGTTGCCATCTATTCTAAAAATAGAAATGACGTTATTGAAAGGGGCTTGAATAAGCGCATGCTAGACTTTTGTTCAGCCTTCCATATAGCTTCATTTAAGCTTAAGGCTGAATAAAATCGCCAGAATTAGATGTTTAACAGCTGAACAAGAGTGTGTGGAGGCTATGACCAGCTTTTGTTCAAACGAAGGCTGATTTAAATTAGTTATAAAAGCGTTTGAGCAGCTTTAAGTTGTTATCTGGGTCGACTATGCGAACATGGGCAGTGCAGTTCTCTAGACTCTAAATTCACCCAAAATGAAGATTGGTTAATATCCACGTAGAACGTATTTTCATTTATAGTAATTTTCATGAATATTACATGTAGTTTTGAAGTCACTTTTAGGTCACTTTTTGGTCACAATTTGGTCACTTTTTGGTCACTATTTTTATCATTTTGGTCACTAAAGTCACTATTATTTTACTGTCTGACTGCTACCAGCCCTGCAAGGACTATCATTGTTCGTGCTAGTTGATTCAAAATTTTGCCACTAGGCGGCGCTAGTGAGCATAAAACATTTGTTTCGAAAATATCTCAGCAGCCTGACCACTTAGAAAGATGGCGTCTTCTGCAGAGTTGATAAGTAGCTCAAATTATTTCTTTGTTTAAACCTTGAAGTTCGAGATTTTGTAAAATAATGATGTAAATAATAATGTAAAATAAAGATCTTTGAGCTTCTGAACAACTTTGTCGAAGGTGCCTGTCTAAAAAGTCAAGATGCTGCAGTATTCGCAAAACAGAAATTTCATGCTCACTAGCGCCGCCTGGTGGCAAAATATCCTTTTTCTCGGCTCAAATAATCATAGCCCTTGAGCTACTGAACTACTTTGTCGAAGACACTCTCTTTCTAAGTGGCCAGGCTCCAAAGATATCTGCAAACAAAAGTTTCATGCTCACTAGCGCCTCCTTGTGGCAAAATTTTGAATCCACTAGCTCGAACAATGATAGTCCTTTACTTACTAAACAACTTAGCCGAAGAGGCCATCCTTCTAAATGGTTAGGATCTTCACCGTATCCTGACTTGACGACGGAAGAAGTACTCCATGGCTTAGCTGAAGGTTTCTCTCTTGGCACTCCTACTGTGACCAATGCTGATTCGTCATCTTTTGACATCCGTAGTAACAACGAGCATCGTTTTCAACACCCGGGACGCACAATCCTTAGCACTACGGGAGCCCCTTTGTCCCTCTCTACAGTCGTGACCAAGCAGCCAGCGCTCAACAGCCGTCCCGGTCCTGTAGTAGGGTATGATGAAGGGGTCTCCCAACCTGTGCAGTCAGGCAAGTACACAGAATGTGCTGACAGTATACCACCTGACGATCTCATACCTTCCAGTCTGCGCATCTACTACCAAAACGTCCGTGGCTTGCGTACAAAAATCGAGTTCTTCTTCCTTGCTGTTACCGAGCTGGATTATTGTAATATTTGTATCGTTAAATATATGTTTATTTCGTGAAACATCACAATTATGATGTGATTGTTTTAACCGAAACCTGGCTAGACCACCGCATATTGTCAGCACAGCTATTTGGGAGTCACTACTCCGTGTTCAGGACAGATCGCAGCGCTCTAAACAGCAACAAATCGAGAGGTGGCGGAGTCTTGATAGCTGTTTCTTCGCAATTCAATTGCTGTTCGGACCTTATACCTGTCAATGACCAGCTTGAACAACTTTTGGGTTAGGATCCTGTTGCCTGACAGAATTGTGAGCTACCACCTGACATGAAGAACGATGCAGATGTTATTCGCTGTCAGATTGAGTCAATCGCAGCCATTCACAACAACCTCTCTGAAAACAACTTAATTCTTCAGTTTGGTGATTATAATCAGTCAGACATCTACTGGGCTGCTGAATCGGACAATCGTCTCTCTATCGATCTAGATCGCTCTCGTATGTGCCCAGCGAGTTCTGCACTTTTGGATGGGTTTTGCTTCCATGGACTCTCTCAGGTCAACACATTGACGAACACGACACACCGTACCCTCGATCTCGTCCTCGTCTGTGATACTGTGTTGCCTAATTTCACACTTCTTGCAGCCACCGAAGCACTCACGACACTTGATGACCATCATCCTGCAATTGAGCTGATAGTCTTGTGCCCGTTACCAGTTACATATGAGATGTCACACGACTACACTGGATTTAATTTCCACAAAGCTAATTTTGAGTTATTAAATGCCGCATTAATGTCTGTTGACTGGAACCATCTGGATTCGATCACTGATATTGATGAAGCTGTCGATACCTTCACGAATTCTGTGCTTCAAGCAGTCACGAATAATGTTCCACCACGTCGCCCGCCAAGCAAACCGCCTCGGTCTAACAGTCAATTACGTCTGCTTAGGCGCCGTCGTTCTGCTGCCCTTCGGTGCTATTGCAATAATCGATCGCAACAGACAAAATTGGCATTCAATGAAGCAAGTCGTGAGTACAGGAACTATAATGCTTCACTGTATGCTCGCTATAAACGAAGAACTGAACAGAACCTTCGTACGAACCCAAAACAATTTTGGACGTTTAGGGCTCATTCATTTGTTTCATAATGCTGAAATTGGTCATTTTGGAAACCCACCCACCCCCTTGTAACGCTTTTTGTATGAATGTTATTCAATTTTTGTATAGACCGTAACATCGTTAAGACACCCACCCACCCCCTCTAGCGTTATGAAATTTGTGAATGGGCCCTTATAAATTCGAAAAGGAAAGAAAACGGCCTACCGACATCGATGTGCCTAGACGAGCAGTCAGCCGACTGCGCTAGCGAGAAATGCGAACTCTTCGCGGCACAGTTCCAACGTGCTTTCAACAATGTCGTTGCTGCGCCATCGCAAGTTCATGTTGCATTGGATGATACTACTCGTGATGTCTTCAGCTATGAAATGTATGAAATCTCTGAACGGGAAGTGGCAAGAGCGATAACCAAGATGAATAAGTCTTCCTACACTCATGGATCAGACGGGATTCCGTCAGCGCTACTAAAAATATGCTCAGCGTTGCTCATACCTTTGGTGAAGCTTTTCAATCGTTCACTTGGATGCCGTGTATTCCCACGAAGTTGGAAAATGTCGTTCCTATTTCCAATTCATAAAAAAGGTGACAAACGTAGTGTGAGTAATTACCGTGGTATTACTTCACTATGTGTCTGCTCAAAGATATTTGATATTATCATCAACGACTCCTTATTCAATAGCTGCAAACAGTACATCTCCAGTGATCAGCATGGTTTCTTCCCGAAAAGGTCGGTCGCCACTAACCTCGTTGAGTTTTCAACGCAATGCATACGAGCGATCGATGCTGGTAAACAGGTGGACGCAGTGTATCTGGACTTGAAGGTGGCGTTTGATCGTGTTGATCACGGAATCCTGCTACAAAAACTTCGCAAATGTGGCGTATCCGATAGCTTCATCGATTGGTTTGAATCATATCTCACCAACCGCCCGTTATGCGTAAAAATAGGCTCTAATGAGTCGAACTCATTTACAAATTTATCCGGAGTGCCACAAGGCAGCAATCTTGGGTCTTTGTTGTTCTCGCTATTCATCAACGACGCATCTCTAGTCTTACCGCCCGGGACCAAACTCTTCTACGCCGATGATACAAAAATCTATATGATCGTCGACTCCTTGTCCTTGGATGACTGCCATCACCTTCTGAGATTGTTGAATGCTTTCGAAGCGTGGTGTTCACGAAACTGCATGACGTTGAGCATTGAAAAATGCCAAGTTATATCGTTCAACCGAAAGCGGAACCCTATTCGTTTCCAATACACGCTATCTGGTGCAGCGCTTGAACGAGTACAACGTGTCCGTGATTTGGGCGTTTGGTTAGACGAAGAATTAACGTTCAACTACCACTTCAATGACATCGTTTCGAGAGCAAACAGACAGCTTGGTTTTGTTCTGAAGGTAACAGAAGATATCAGCGATCCGCTGTGTTTGAGATCCTTTTACTGCGCTCTAATTTGTTCGATTCTGGAATTTGCTGCGATAGTGTGGTGTCCGTTTCACGCCAGCTGGATTACCCGAATTGAATCTGTTCAGAGAAGATTCCTGCGCCACGCTCTTAGAAATCTTTCTTGGCGTGATCCCAGTAACCTGTCTTCTTGCGAAGACCGCTGTCGTTTATTGGAGATTGATACTTTGGAGAACAGGCGTTGTGTATCGCAAGCCGCTTTTGTAGCCAAGTTGCTTCAAGCCACTAGTGCCACCTAGCGGTTAAATTCCAAACCACTGTGCCACTAGTGCCACCTAGCGGTTAAATTCCGAATTAAATGAGGTACCATCAGATAGCGCTTCACCTCCAGAACAACTTTACTAAAGACCCCAAGTTACTATATTATCTGGATTTTGAGATATACCGATTTCAAACTGTGGTTTATTCGAACCGTACCCAAGTAACCACAAGCCACAGACAAACAGACGTCACACTCTCATCGATGTCCATCGACCACATTTTTAACGGTCGATCCAAATATATGGTAGATGGCCAATCCACCACCCGCAACGCTCGCATCGTTTTTGTTCGTGTTTGACGTTTACACACTACTGCCATCTGTTGGCCCATCGGCCAAACACTGCGATTTTAGCATTGGGCGTACATGTTCTCGCGACTATGATTTTGATCGCGATTTGTTCTAAGTGTTACGTCTGTTTGTCTGTGCACAAGCATTATACCATTGCATTAATTTAACCGCAAGTCAACATTTTTTGCATTAATAATGTTATCATGCATTTATTCAACAACTGTCAAGCAATGATCCATTTGATTAACATTATAAATGCTTTGTAGCATTATTTTAATTCAGCATTATGTTTAGCGTTTAGAGAGAATATACAGTTATGCTGTCATACAAGAACGCACACGTTCGCACTCGCTCATTACGTTTTGTGGGATATGTAAGAACAATTTTTATAATGAAATGACTTTCTTCCATCTCGAACCCCCATTTCATGATCTAAGGATATATATTTATTTATTCAGAATTATGTTGTATTTTATCTATTAGCGAGAAGAAATATCGATCAATTTCTCTTCCTTGAAATCTTTTCAATGCGCTAGGGCTTTGTTTTGTGGGTTGACTCCTGTTATTTCCTCTATGAGAAAGAATGGTGATCCAATTTTTTATTGATGTTTCATTTGGTGAGAAAAGGAAATCACTGTTGTTCAATCGCCTAAGAGAATTCTTTCTATTCGTCAATAACTGCCCAAGTAACCACGAAGCTATATATGAATACTTTATGTTTGCTCTATAGTGTGCTATCAGATTTTGTTTTAAAGTGACATAACCTTTAAGGGCCGATTTCTTCACCTTCGCTTAAGCCGTAAACCTCGTTTACCCATATAGTTAAACTAGGTTTAAGGCTTAACCGGTGGTGAAGAAACCGCTTATAAGAGCTTTATAAAGCATTATTAAAGTGGGAAAGGGCCCCCCAACAACCAAATTAATGCAATACTTGGTAAAGCAGTTTTAATGCACAAGCCCTACTAAAGCATTTATGTTTGTATATTTAGGGTTCATGATGTATATTAGCTTAAAATAATGTATGTTTAGGGCTTGCGTTAAAAATAAACAAAACAATGAATCAATTGACTACCTTTCAATGGTTTTCTTTACCAGCTTAATGATTTGTTTTGTTGGAATCAGGATTCGAACTCACAACTAGGATGATGGTGTGCTGGATGCCTGGCGCGTTGGTGTCCTGTGCTAAAGCTGCTAATGTTATAAGGTAGGCAAAAAGTTCCTTATAAACGAAGCCACTGTGTGTATTAACATTACTATTCGCCCAGTTATTACGAATAGAAAGAATCCTCTTCGGCGATTGATTTCCTTTCCTCACCAAATGAAACATCAATAGAAAGAATTTGATCACCATTCTTTCTCGTAGAGGAAATAACAGAACTTAACCCACAAAACAAAGCTCTAGCGCATTAAACAGATTTCAGGGGAGAGAAATTGATCGACTTTTCCTCTCGCTCCTTATGAATAAAAGAGTCTCATAGATAAAATACAACAATTCTGAATGAATACATATATCCTTAGATCATGAAATGGGGGTTCGAGATGAAAGAAAGTCATTTCATTATTCTTCCATATCCCACAAAACGTAATGAGCGAGTGCGAACGTGCTCGATCGTCTTGCTTATTAATTACAGATTCGAGTGCGTTTAATGAAATTATGTAATCTTGTATGACAGCATAACTGTATATTCACTCTAAACGATTAGCATAATGCTATATTAAAATAATGCTACAAAGCATTCACAATGTTAATCAAATGCATCATTGCTTGACAGTTATTGCACGTTATTGAATAAATGCATGATAACATTATTAATGCAAAAAATGTTGACTTTCGACCAAATTAATGCAATGGTATAATGCTTGTGGTTAATTGGGGAAATATTCAAATATGCGTTCAGTCAGAGTGGACCAAGTGAAAATCTTGAGTACCGACCAATATATACAGGTCCAATAAGCGGGTTCTAGAACATTCCATACATACACCATAGAACTACCATAAACATCTATCGGACTCTGAAATTGATTTAGAAAATGCAATAATCAATCAGTTTATTGCTTTCAAACACTTGGTCCGCTCTGTCTGTACAGAAATTGTTGCAATTTCAGACCATCCATCCAAATATGGTAAATGGCCAAAAACCAAAATCAAATACATCTTATTAAGTAAAATCTATGAATTTCTATAGATGAATAAATAGAAGAATCATTCGATGTCAAAAAATCGGACAAATTACTGATATGTTTCTAATTTCTTCGCATTCCTCAGCGCGCAGCTCATTTTTGCTATTATGGTAATGAGCACTTGGTCCACTCTGACTGCACACTTTTATTGATTTTATTGATCATCCAAAGTAAAGTTATTACACGCAAACAAATTTTGTTGTATAATCTACCGAATCCATGGTAGAATTAAGAACTGCACCAACGATTTTCCGACTACAAAAATCTGTTAAGTTTACTATAATCTGGTGAAAATCACTGAGCAGTGCAGTAATTTTGACTATGTCCATAGTAGCATCCACTACAAAGCATTGTATTTCAATCAGTGACACCCACCGTACAACACAGTGTGGTCAAAAGTATGATGCTAAACTTCTCAAATCAAGAATGTTTCTAGTCAAAAATACTACAACTCTGGTTAAATCAACAGAAGAAATTTTCTTGTGTAGTAATGTTGACTATGTTTTGGTAGAGTTGACAGATTAATGTAGTCGGTTGAAAATCGTTGGTGCAGTTCTTATTTTACCATGGATTCAGTAGTTTCTACAATAAAATTAATTTCAGTGTACATATCTCTCACAGTTCACAGCATTCATAAAATTTGATCAAAGTGACATGGAGATAAGGTAATTTCGCATCTCATGAAAGAACCCAAGTAACCACGAAGCTATATATGAATACTTTATGTTTGCTCTATAGTGTGCTATCAGATTTTGTTTTAACGTGACATAATCTTTAAGAGCTTTATATAGCATTATTAAAGTGGGAAAGGGCCCCACAACAACCATATTAATGCAATACTTGGTAAAGCAGTTTTAATGCACAAGCCCTACTAAAGCATTTATGGTGGTATTTTTAGGGTTCAAGATGTATATTAGCTTAAAATAATGTATATTTAGGGCATGCGTTAAAAGTAAACAAAATAATGAGTCCATTGGCTACCTTTCAATGGTTTTCTTTAACATCTCAATGATTTTTTTTTGTTGGAATCAGGATTCGAACCCAAAACTAGGATGATGGTGTGCTGGATGCCTGGCGCGTTGGTGTCCTATGCTAAAGCTGCTGATGTGATAAGGTTGGATAAAAGTTCTTTATAAACGAAGCCACTGTGTGTGTTAACCATTACTATTCGCCCAGTTATTGACGAATAGAAAGAATTCTCTTAGGCGATTGAACAACAGTGATTTCCTTTTCTCACCAAATGAAACATCAATAAAAAGAATTGGATCACCATTCTTTCTCATAGAGAAAATAACAGGACTCAACCCACAAAACAAAGCCCTAGCGCATTGAAAAGATTTCAAGGAAGAGAAATTGATCGACATTTCTTCTCGCTCATAGATAAAATACAACATAATTCTGAATAAATAAATATTTATCCTTAGATCATGAAATGGGGGTTCGAGATGGAAGAAAGTCATTTCATTATAAATGAGCGAGTGCGAACGTGTGCGTTCAATGAGGTTACGTAATCTTGTATGACTTCACTCTAAACGCTAAACATAATGCTGAATTAAAATAATGCTACAAAGCTTTTATCATGTTAATCAAATGGATCATTGCTTAACAGTTGTTGAATAAATGCATGATAACATTATTAATGCAAAAAATGTTGACTTGTGGTTAAATTAATGCAATGGTATAATGCTTGTGGTTACTTGGGAATAATCCAATTTTCCCAAGTTTTGTGCTTGGTCAGAGGGGACTTAACGTCGACCAATTTTCCATAATAATAACGGTCTGTCGGGGACCCGTGGAGATCCTTCACTGAAACAAACGTTGTTGAAGTAATGAGAAGCATGAACAGGTTTTTAAATTTACTATTCCAACCAAGATTGAGCTGTGATTTGCGCTTTTTATTTGCGTTTTGTTCCCTCTCAATCCAACCGCATCGATAGCCGTGCGGTAAGCGTTCGCGCTTGACAATCGCCAGATCCTCGGTTCGATTCTGGCTTGCTGAAAGTTTTTAACCATGTTATAGTAATTTTTACTGTCGAAATGATGCCATGGTAAAATTGAAAACACAAACTGTTTGAAATAAATACGAATTTAGTCTGCACAAATCAATTGGCATTGTGCATTTAATTTAACCCTCTTATATTTATAATATTTTCAACCACAACGCTGTTCTCAGTGTTTAATTACAAATGGAATCGATTAATCATTATTATGATACTGTAGAAGATTGTATAAACAATAAAGCTGAATTAATAAAAAATAACGTCTCTCTCCGAATTTTTCAATGGAATATACGAGGAATGAATTCAATGCCTAAATTTGATCTGGTGAAGCAGTTTTTGGACAAATATCAGGATAGAATTGATGTCATTGCGCTAGGCGAAACATGGTTGAAAGAGGGTTGTACTGAACTGTTTGGGGTGCATGGATACAAAAGCATTTTTTCATGTAGACAGGAGTCCCATGGAGGTCTAGCGTTGTACGTTAGAGAAGATTTTGTAGTAAATGTGATCACTAATGAGCATGATGATGGATTCCATTGCATTCATGCAGAAATTGCATCAGCAAGTAATCGATTCAATATTATCTGCGTATATCGTCCACCAAATTTCAGTTACACCGATTTTCAAATCAAAATTGAGTCTAAACTCAGTAGCATTTCTAATCAGAAAAACGTGTTCTTGATAGGAGATACTAACGTTCCCGTGAATCTGTCACAGAACAACGTTGTCAGAGAGTATAGGAGGATTCTACAATCGTATAACCTATCTGTCACCAACACATCAGTGACACGTGCAGCAAGTGGAAATATTCTCGATCATTTGGTGTGCAGCGTAGATCAGATGGGATCGATAATCAACGAAACAATATATTCAGAAATGAGCGACCATTCGATGATACTAACAACCCTAACATCTTCTTCCATGAAAGGGATGCAAACGCTGACGAAACGAATAATCAACCACACTCAACTGAACGAAAGGCTTTCTTCTGCGCTGATGGATATTCCCATGAATTTGTCTGCCAATGAGAAACTCTTAACGGTGATCGAAAAATTCCACGAAATTCAAGCGTCAGCAACAAAGGAAGTAATCATTCAGGTCAAAATTAAGCAACAATGCCCTTGGATGACCTTTGATGCATGGAAAATGATGAGGATTAAGGATCATATACTCAAATCAAGTAGACGCCACCCAAACGACCAACACCTGCAAAACCTTCTTAAGCACGCATCGAAAAGGCTTCAACAAATTAAGGAACGATGTAAACGTGACTACTATCATCGATTACTCTTGCACTCGTCTAATAAAAAATCATGGCAAATGATGAATGAAATGCTAGGACGCAAGACCAATGTTAATCGCGCTGTATTATTGAGGATCGATGGCAAAGACGTAACCGATGGCTTCCAAGTAAGCAATACTTTTAATGATTTTTTCTGTCGAGTTGGAGAGGATCTAGCTAATGATATAGACAGCGATAAAAATATCTGGAAATTCCGGACCTTACCAATGCAGTCATCCTCCATTCATCTTCGACAAGCTACAGTATCAGAAGTAATTCTACTCATTAAAGAACTCGATTGCAACAAGTCTCCGGGACCTGACAACATATCTGCTGAAACTTTAAAAACCCACCACATTTCGTTTGCCAAGATTTTAACGGAAGTATTCAACGAGATTATAGAAACAGGAGAATTTCCGGAATGCTTGAAAATTGCTCGTGTGGTGCCGATCTACAAGTCTGGAGATTCTGCGAATACCAACAACTATCGTCCCATATCAGTGCTGTCAATCATGAGCAAGTTGCTGGAGCAAATGCTCGCGTCAAGGCTTTCAGACTTTCTTTTTGGGAATAACCTTATATACGAAAGACAATATGGCTTCAGAACAGGCTGTAGTACTTTAACCGCCACGTGTGAAATGGTAGACGAAATATACAGTTCTCTTGATAAGCGTAAGTTCTCTGGAGCATTATTCCTGGACCTAAAAAAGGCATTCGACACTATAAACCATGTTCTTCTGCTTCGTAAGCTCGAATGTTACGGCATACGAGGAAAAGCGCTGCTGTTGTTGGAAAATTATCTGGGTAATCGACAACAATTTGTTACCGTCAACGGTGAAAGAAGCTGCCTACGCAATATATCGATTGGTGTCCCACAAGGTAGTAACCTTGGGCCACTATTGTTCCTTGTATTTATCAACGACCTATCACGCCTTAAACTTCATGGAAGAATGCAGTTCTTTGCTGATGATACGATACTTCTGTATAGTGCCACAGAAGCCGCTAATATAGCGCGGCTTATTCAAACAGATCTGCAGTGTCTACAAGATTATTTCACATCGAACGTCCTTTCGTTAAACCTACAAAAAACTACCTACATGATATTCCACTCGACTAGACGAATACCTCAAGAATTACCTACAGTTCGAATCGGTACGGTCGAAATTCGTAACGTGGACAGCTTCCAATACTTGGGTCTCACCTTGGATAGCTTAATGAGTTGGGAGAAGCACATCGACAATCTGAAGAACAAACTTGCAGCATTGTGTGGAACGTTCCGAAGGCTATCTTCATTCATTCCATTGAGATGGATGCTACAACTGTATTATTCAATGGTACATTCAAGACTTCAGTACCTAGTTTGCATTTGGGGAAAAGCTAGTGCATCTAGACTACGTGAGCTCCAGGTGTTACAAAACCGTTGTTTAAAAGTCATCTACAAGAAACCCCATTTGTTCCCAACACATCAGTTGTACAACGATCAGAACAGTTCATTGCTTCCAATTCGCGGACTTCAAATGCTTCAAACTTTAATTCACATGCATAATATTATCACTAACGCCAACACACACCACAACGTGCAAATAATCCGGAATACTTCGGCAAGATCATCCAGATATCATGGCAACATTCGTCTAGCCCGGCCCAATAGCGAAATGGGCAAAAAGAGATTTAGCTATCTCGGTAGTAAATCTTACAACGAGCTACCCTCTTCGATCAAGAACCTTTCATCTCCTTATTTGTTCAAGAAAAAACTGAAGCAATATTTAAAGCTCCATATAACCCGCTACATAATTTGAAAATATGGTTGCTAAATCTCAAACCGTTTCTTGTCTGCCTTTTTTTTCGTTTCCGCTCCTCCGCCACCCTCAACGCCACCCGCCACCACCCAGCACAACCCGCCACCGCCAGCCACCGCCGCCCAACGCCACATCAAAGCACCACATCGCCAACAAATAATCCCACTTGTTAAATAATTTTAAGTTAGTTACCACTCCACAATTATTGTGAAAACTTAAAATCCCACCTCCTTCAAAGAGTGCACACTCACTGGAGGTGAAAATGTAAATCTTTCTGTTATTGGAATTGTGAAATTGAAAAGATGAGGAGGTTTTATGCCTGTTGGAGGAAGGATAAATATGGAGAATATTCTACTCCAGCGGGCTTTTCCCTGCTCCGGTAAAAAATAAAAATAAATAAAAAATAAAAAAAAATAAAAAAAAAAAAAAAAAAAAAATTGCTAGTTTGAAACCTAACAAAATTTTGGTTGTTTCGGGATAGGGTGGTGTCCTACATGTGGTTACGCTGTGCTATTAAACATACTGCTTCGCGACTAAAAATGGGTGAACTAACGTGCGAAGTTCGATTTTTGACCAACTTCGCCGCGTCGCAACTCGATTCTCAATAGTGCGCATAATGCACACGTCTGAGGGCATAGATGAGCACTATAAATAGCGAAGTGACTCGCGACGCGGCGAAGTTGGTTAAAAATCGAACTTCGCTAGTTGGTTCACCCATTTTTAGTCGCGAAGCAGCATAATAAACTGGAACAAAAAATCAAATCTTATAGATTTTTGAGTAGAAATCTTCCATGATGACTCCAATGAGTAAATTCAGTAAAATCAATACTCATTTACTCAACAGTTGAGTTGAAAACAATTGACGTGATCGAGCTTTTTCCGAAGTGAGTGAAGTACGCCGCGATGGCAGCCATGTTTCCACCAACTTTCACATTATTCATTTCCGGTTCGAGTGCCAGTTGCGTGCGATGGAGACAGCACAATCCACGTTTGCGTGCACAGGACAGTGACGGCACCATTCCGGGAGTGGAGAGAAGTTTCGGCGTGAGAGAGCAGAGTCTGGCAGCAAAACGGTTTTCGGACTTGGATAGCCCGACAGCTCGACGGTCGCCATCAATCGTTTGTGTTAATTCACCCCGTGTGCCATTGAAGAGCAAAAGCGAGAAGCACTCAGGTCCCATAAGTTTTCCTCCCTTTTAGTGTGTCTCTATAATACAATCTTTAGCAGTAAAGAAAAAAGTGAGTGTTGGGTTGGAAAATCGTTTTTTGGGAAGTGATTTTTCCGGTTGAAATCGGTGAATTTTTGCTTTCGGATTTTTTTTTTCGGTTGTCTGGAAAGCCAATCCGGTGACAAGGCCTACTAGGATTTTTTTTTGCCTTTTTCCTCTTGGGTTGGTCCGGTATTCGTATTCGGTCTCGTACACGAAGGCTACTATGATCTGTACAAGTGTGTGTTCGTAATTCGTCCAATATCATTTCAAAAAGTTTAGTGGTGGCAAGTTTTTTTTTGCTTTTCAACGCAGTAGTCTTCGACTTTCGGTGTAAAATACAAGACTCTAGCAGCGGCAGATTTTTTTTCTTTCGGTCCGTTTTCGGTTTCGAGTCGTCGCGAATAAATCCGGTCGTGAAAAAGCGAAAATTTCCTTCCAGACGAGGGTATTTTTGGACGGTGTGTGAAGATCCAAGAGTGCGTTGCGTGTTTCGTGGAGTGAATTTCTGTCAAAAGGATTTTCTCGCATCGTGTGAAAGAGGAATCTATTTTTACACAGAAAAAATTTTGTTTCTTCGATTTTCCAGTTTTGAAAGTAAAATCACTCTCGCCTAGAAGTGACAAATTGACCCGTTTCGAGTAACCATCATCAGAAAAACAAAAAATCACAATGAGCTGGCAGGATTATGTTGACAATCAGCTCCTGGCTTCCCAGTGCGTTTCGAAAGCGGCCATTGCCGGTCATGACGGCGGCATTTGGGCCAAATCCGATGGATTCGAAGTAAGTACCCGTTATCCCTACGTTAGATTTAACATCTTTGTTCCTGAATCGTTTGCAAATTTCGATTCCAAGAGCGAGAATCACTTCCACACCTTCAAGTTGTGATGTGGAAGTAGCGAACAAAAAAAAAGTTCAAGGGTGTGACCAATGAATGTCTCACACGATTCCACGCTGACTCATTCGCCGTTTGTCGAGCTGACAGTTAAGGCCAAATCAGGCTAACGATTTCCTCCAGTCTCTGGCTGAATGTTGTATTAATCATCCCTTGCGATGTTCGTCATCAGATAAAATTAGTTATCTCTCTATCCTAAAAGGCGATAAATCCGGCTGATTAGTGGCCGCCCGGTTCGTAATCCGCTTCATGTGTGTGTGGTTCAACATTGCCGATTAAAAAAATTCGCCGGTTCGCCCTACTTTCAAAATGGCGTTTGGGTGAATTTTCGTAGGATTTTTTCTTCCTTTTATTCTTTACCCCCCCTCGACCGAGAGGCCGAGAGACCGAGACCCGCACACAAGCGAAACAAACCACGGTCGTGGTCGTGATCGCCCAATACATTCGTACCCGGCAAAGGTAACGAGCAGAGGGAATGAATGGACCACTCGTCTGGGACTGGGACGGGGCTCTCAACCGTTTGGCGGTTGCGACCCACGGGCCGGCTGGCTTTGTGGAGTTCGTGCAATGTTCGATGTTTGATTTGGCTTTACACAGTAGATCTTACCTTTCTAATAGGAATTAATAACAAACAAATTTTGCACGCCAATGAACCTCTTCATGTGACATATTCGCCTATGCATTTGTTTACATTGGTGGAGGACCGATTTCGAGTTTGCAGGGACTGTCATTTTCATCGGAGAACTCTCGCGTAACATTTCTAAAGGACCAATTATCAATTTGTATACAAATTGGGTTTTGATACCATTCGATAGCATCTCCTAACACCTACAAACTATGCAATCATCGTCAACATAATCATAAACCTTACCGTTATAGACACGATTTCCAAAACGGCCAATAACCACTTTTATTCATTGGCTTCCTGCTTGAAACGGCCAATCATCAGATCTCTCCATCAAGAGGGCCTACAACCTGAAAATTTCGCAAACTGTCATTGGCCTTAGCATGGAGAGAAACCAATGTCTCTCTCTTGCTCATTCATTGAAAATCAAAAGGGCTTATCCTTGGGCCAAGGCACAGTAACAAGATTAAATTTGGCTTGTAAAAAAGGCCCATGCCTGGTTGAAAATCGAAAATGGGCAGAGCATTCAAACTCACATTTTTTCCACATGTTTGACAGTTTTTAGAATAAAATCAACTAGTAGCGTGTAGTATGAGTAAATCGTCACTCAACGAGCAAGAAATCACATTGATTTATTTGAATACTGAGAAATAGGAATTTAAAGTGGTGAACGATATTAACATCGACTTTTCTCAGAATCCACGATCTGAGGATTGGTCCTTTTGCGTTGCGTAACAACGACAACTGCCAACGAGCTTCCGAATCAGCTGATTTGAAACGTCTCATGAAAAGGCCCATAGAAAATTTCGTAGTGAAACTCTATTTCGCTCTTGTGGTAGCTCGACATATTTCTAAGTAGTCACGGTCTACACAGCCAATTCAGATTACCGACCCCAGTAAAATTTTACTGGGTTTTGGAACTACGGTTTTTCGGTAATTTTTACGATTACCGAAAAAAACCAGTAAATCACAATATGTTTTGATTGATGGAAATTACTGACTTAGTCAGTAAAATTGTAAAGCGTTTTTACTGGCTTTCCAGTTTCCCATAATCCATGTTTTGCTTTTCCGGATACTGTTTTTTTTCAGAAATCAATACAAATTAAAACCCAATCGACATGAACATGGACATCGACATGCATTTTTCGTACGAATAAACATCTACGGTATGCTCATATCTCAGTGGAAGTGATCGAAAAATATGTGACAAAATCATTATTTGGATGGTTTGCATACAAGAGGCAAACTCAATGATGCAGATGAATTTACCTCTTGTATGTAAACCAACCGAATTTACCAACGTAAGCAGTCCTGAGCCTTTTTGGTTGCTTAAAATGGTTGACTTTCTCACTAAATTTCGACTACTTACCACAAGAAAGCGCAAAATAAGTGCAGGAAAAGATTGGTTGCCATTGCCGTGTCTCCCGGCGCCGGACGATTTTACAGCAGGAGATTCTCATTTGACACTTTCCCGCATGCGCATAAGTTTGTTTTGATTTGATTTTGACGACAAGTCAGTAAAAAACATCAATTACTGAATAGTCGGTAATTGTTTTTACTGACTTTTCGGCCTGTTCGGTAATGCTGGAAAATTGGGTCTGGCAGCAACCGTAGTTCAGTAAAAAGTAAAAATTATTACTGAACCTCAGAAGTTTTCAATCAAAAAGCTGAAAGTTCGGTATTTTTTATGATTTACAATTCGTACCCAGTATGAAAAAATACCGAACAAGTAAATCGTGATTGAGTGTGTACTACTTTTTGCAAATTAATTTAATAATAATTTGTTTAGCTGTCAAGCCTATAACTACCACATTGGCGACGAGCAAGAACCTTCTGCGGATAAGTTGAAAATTCTAGTCGGCACCAGCAAAGACGGATAGCATCTGATCGGATCAGACAAGAGAAAAAAAAACAAAAAAACGTACAAAGAGCGTTACTGAGGGGGTGGGGGGGTTGGGGGTTGAGTTGGTCAAACATTTCCAATTTTAGCGTTACGTAATAAATGAACGCTGCCTACACACTTAAAAAAAATACGGATGACGGTGAAATTTCACCGTAATCTCAACAGCCGAAGTTTCGGTGAAAATCACCGAACAAAATCTGTAAAATCGTTGAACAAAATTATAAAGAAAAACAAGAAAATGGTTCGACCGGGAATCGAACTTCCGATCTACCGATCAAGAAGCAGGCTTGCTATCGCTAAGCCAGCTTTCACTGCTTGTAAGTGGTGTGCAAAAACTGAAACAAAAAGGAAGCTTATGCCTGCCAGAGCGGCTGTCACACGTTTTCACAGAAGTTCGGCGAAAATAATGCTTTTACCGAACTGTTCGTTAGTATTTCACAGGATTACAGTAAAATGGTTTGTTTCATGGATTTTTTCCGGTAAAATAGTAGATTTCATCGATTTTCTCCGGTAAAATAGCTGATTTTACGTATTTTGTCGGTAAAACAGTAGATTTCACAGGAAAATCTGTATTTTTACTGTTTACAGTTCAAATTCGGTGATTTATTTTACAGGATACTGCGATTTATTTTAAGTGTGTAAGAGGGAGATGCCCAAACGGCAGATGAAAATCTGACTGGAGAAGGCATAAATGTCTCGCCTCATAGGAGGGAGTCGCTTTAACGACGGGGCGGATGAAAATCCAACCGCAGAAAGCAAAAATATCTCGCCTGTTAAGATGGATACGCCCACATGGCAGGTGTAAATCTGACCGGAGGAGGCAAAACAATTCTCGCCTTATAGGAGGTAGTTCCTGAAACGGCAGATAGAATTCTGATCGAAGGAAGCAGAAATGTCTTGATTCCTTGGAGGGAGACGGCTTGCCGGCTGAGGAAAATCCTACAGGATAAGCCGAAAATGTGCGATAGGGTACACGAGGGAAGAAGGCAGGTGGAACTGGAAAAGGGTGAAACAGATGTTGGAAAAAGTGTCAAAAAGACAGCTTCAAAACAAAGAAATTTTGACTAAAATATGCTAATGACATTAGATTGCGTTACTCGTCGAAGAAAAAAAGGTGTGGTAGCTCGACATATTTCTTAGTAGACCGTATCTTTTTGAAAATTAATTATTATTGTTTAGCTGTCAAGCCTATAAGTACCACAGCTCTTCAATAAAGTTTGCAAACAATAGGCCTAAAAATGTCGAATTTGACAGATGTCAGTCCTGCAGGACAACATGTTTGTCACTTTGGAGAGAAAAAGAGATGTTCTCATTGCATGATATCATTATACAATGGTTAAGTTTATAACTCAAGAATCCATCATTCAATCGCGTAAAATTTGAACAAGTTTTTTCCTTCAAATTTAAACAAATGCGCATGAAAATCTATCACACACTTCATTAAGACTTTGAAGTCCGATGAAGGCAATAACTGAATAAATAAATAAATGAATTTTCAAAAATTGTAAAATCATGATAGTTATCTATCACTGAAGGAGTGTTCATAACCTATGGAAGATTTAGGATTTTCATAATAACGGCACTAGATGACGCGCTTTTTTTATAAAGTGATTTTATATTTTGAAAGAAAGTCTAAAGTATCTTTGTTTAATCTTCGAGCTGTCACGCTGTTGTGCTTTGTACAACAGTTGTGTTTTATATGCTATCATTTTGCAACAAAGATATCTATCGACACCAAACCAAAATGTATTCCTCAAGAATCTTCTTAAGAACAATACTCGACAGTTTTTATTTCCAGTATGGCCGGTAAAATCAACAAATGTACATGGAAGTCGCATAATAATTAACGCACTATATACGGTTCGAGTAAACCACAGTTTGAAACCGGTATATCACAAAATCCAGATAATTAAGAAACCTGGGGTCAGTCAAATTGTTCTGGAGGTGAAGCGCTATCTGATGGTACCTCATTTAATTCGGAATTTGACCGCTAGGTGGCACTAGTAAGCATTGAAGTTTTACTTTTGTTTTGCAGATATGTCAGGGTCCTGATCATTCAGATGGCGTCTTCGGCAAAGTTGTTCAGTAAGTTAAGGACTATCATTTTCGAGCTAGTTGATTCAAAATTTTGCCTGTAGGCGGCGCTAGTAAGCATGAAACTATTGTTTTGCAGATACCTCTGAAGGCTGACTACTTAGAAAGACAGCGTCTTCGGCAAAGTAGTTCAGTAGCTCATGGGCTATCATTATTTGAGTCAAGAAATAGTATAATTTGCCCCCGGGCGGCGCTAGTGAGCATGAAATTTTTGTTTTGCGGATACTACAGGATCATGACTTTTTAGGCAGGCATCTTCGGCAAAGTTGTTCAGAAGCTTAGGGACCATCATTATTTTACCAAATATCAAACTTCAAGGATAAAACAAAGAAAGCATTTGAGCTACTGAACAACTCTGCCGAAGACGCCATCTTTCTTAGTAATCAGGCTCCTGAGATATTTACAAAACAAATGTTTTATGCTTACTAGCTCCGCCTGGTGCCAAAATTTTAAATCAGCTAGCTTGAACAATGATAGTTCTTGAGTTACCGAACAACTTTGCCAAAGACTCCATCTTTCTAAGTGGTCAGGATCCTGAGATCTGCAGAACAAAAGTTTCATGCTCACTAGCGCCGCCTAGTGGCAAAATTCCGAATTTCTTGGCTAAAATAATGATATCCCTTGAGCTACTGAACAATTTTGCCGAAGACATCATTTTTTTTAAGTGGTCAGTCTCCTGGGATATTCGCAAAACCAAGTGTGTTGTATAAAGTACAACGCGCGACTTCTCGCGTTACAAAAATTCGCGCGACGGCCGAAAGGTTAAACCCAAAATGGTCTCTAGAGTCATATCTTCAGTGAGGCTTCAAAGGTTTTTATGACACTTTCATAGGTCCTTCAGTAATTTCACCACAGATTCATGTCTTACCAATTTTGGCCACAAGGTGTGAATTTTATGTTCTTATTTATTGTTGTCAATATCGGAAATTTTAAAAGGCACACGTTTTTACCATTGTAATCACTAAAAGCTTCAGAAAATGAATGGTAATTACTAACATGATATGGAAAATGTCAGGGGGTCATATCAATTTTTAACGTAAGAGCAGCTTGTACTGAGTATAAGCAATATCTGAAAAGCACACTTGTTGTACAAAATACAAGCGCAGTGGCCATTTGTGGATATTCACGAATGTGTAAGTTTTAAAGCAAGACCTTATTGAAATTAGCTGGAAATTTTTTTCAACTGCACTGAACATAAATGGAATGCAATTTTAGTTGTAACACGATACCATTATACAACAATAATGAAGAAAGCTTATGACGAGACGGGGTTGGTGGTCTGATGGCTACCGCTTCTGCTTCATATGTAGAAGGTCATGGGTTCAATCCCAGGCCCGTCCCTTTCCTCGTACTTTATAGTTGTATATCTCTCACTTGCTTCTATCTTCCATTCTAAATATATCACACTCAAACTATTCGTTCATAGCAAACGCTAGAACCAGAGACGGACAAGAAACCGTTTCCCTAACGCCTTACTTACGCCTGATACATAGGCAGTCTGCTAACCACAAAAGCAAACCTCTCTGCCATGCCTTTCCTCCAATCCATACACTCCCGCATGAACTGACGTGGATGCAGTGGAATATACGGTCTACGTGGGAGTCAGTTCAATGCATCATCAATTCCTCCCCCTTCCCCTCATTGGTCTGCATTCTGACGTGGCAGGTGCCATTGTTGCCTAAAAATAGAAGATCACCAGCACTTATACACTGAGGATGCCTGTTAGTCCCAAGCAGTCATTCGGTTGGTTCCTTGTGTAAGTGCAGCTGATCTGGCGATACTGGAGTGCATTCACGGGCGGCCAATCAAGCTCAAGCTCAATAATGAAGAAAGCTTATGACGAGTTCCTGGATAAACAAGCAGAGTTTTTGCAGAATCGGCAATGTTTATAAATGTTTATTTATGTTCTTTGCATGGAATCGCTCTTATAATTTCTTGAAAGACAACGTCAACATTTTTCTTAAGGCGAAGTAGGCCGTCATTGAAATTTGTACGCGTCGTTGATGATTGTTGCTAATTCATCTCACGATTTCGAATCAAAGAAAATCAGTTGGTTTTGCATTGACATAGCTGAAAAAATATCAGCATACTTTATGCATGTTAGCGCGTACAGTGATACTTTTTCAAGCCAATATAAACTATCAAGACTGAGTTTTATAACTTTGAAATTGCATGCAGCAAAGTCATCATTGCTGCTAAAACGAATGACGAGCTACTTAGCCTTAACTCCTGTTGAAGCCGTGTTGAGTTATGCACAAAGTTGCTCTAACTCTTACTGAAATACCTTGTTCATAGAGATATCATTCACCAATAGTTTCCTAAAAATATTTTATGGATTAGCCAATTAAAGTTAACGAGATAATTGGAAGATATTTTCAAGCATTTCAGATCGTCAAACTTCTTTGATCGCTCTTACAAGCGGTATAATAAATCATCTACATGTGATGCTTTCTCTTTTACTGTCCATCGCCATTCTATTCAATCAATTTATGAAGCCTATGAAGCAATCATTTGTACATGTTGCTTATTTTATAAGACTTCTCCTATACGTTAAATCATAAAAAAATATATGTAGGGGTTCTATTCATAAGTATGTCTCACGTCACGTTTCTCTGCTCTCAAGGTTTATCATTATTTTTATTTTAATGTATTTTCACTTTGTTTCAAAATGTTAGGGTTCAGTACTAATCAATTGAAAATCACTTTTAATGTGTCATCAAAATCGGGAAGAAATTGTTGCCAAAAACGGATGTTGGCAATATCAAGAGGGCACTGTGTTGTTTGGGATTACATTCCGAGGCTTATCCAGGGATGTTCAGAATTTTCTTCAAAAATATCAAAAATATTCTTCAAAAAAAAATATTCTGAGATACCTCCAGCGATTCTACCAGAAGTTTAGCATGACATAGCTATTTTCAAGAAATGCCGAGATTATTAATTATGAATTTGCTACTGGGAATCTTGCAACGGTCTACCTACCGCTGGTACCTCCAGCGGTAGACCGCAGGGTTTACTCCAAAAAATCTTGCAGTGTTTTCTTCAAAGTTTTTCTAGTAATTCTACCAAGGATGGAAATCTAGTAATCATGACAAAATAAATGATGCATCACGGTTGTTCTTTATCCTGCGATCATAGCAACAACGATTAACCTTTTGTCGTCAAGTTATCATAACAAACTATGCTCCGCGAATAATGCATCATTCTGCATGTGTGCTAACGAACAAAATGTTCGCAAACCGAAATCATAATTGTTGGAGGATTTTTAAGCTTTTACTCCGAGATTCGACTCCTGCTATGCAATTCTTGATCCGGAAGTTGATCTGGCATGGTTTGGGAAAAAATAATGCCGTGGATGTGTTCCGATTTACGTTAATCGCAACATGTTACATTATCCGACAAACGGTTTGTCCCGCGACAAACAGTGCATCAGATGCTCCATATATCTGAACAAAGTGCGCGTAATGAGGCGTTGTAATCATGCTTTTGCAAGAACAACGGCCTCCTTAGACCGTTCAAATACTGTGTTGTTAGTCGCTAGAGACGATTTTTTCCATCCTTGAATTCTACCGATTATTCTAGTTGCTTCTCCAGGATTAAACCATTGGAATCAAGTAGAGATGGTCGGGTTTCACATTTTTCAAACCCGAACCCGACCCGTACCCGAGATGCAACGCTGGAGTCGCTACTCGCCATGATAAGGGCACATGCACAAATATTATAACGCTTTGCATGCAAACATGTAGGTATATGTGAATGAACCCTTAACGCATAGTGCTAAAACGTAACTCGGCAAATATATGTATGGTGAAATGTATCTAAGGAATAATTTTTCGAAGTCGAAATCTATTTTCGAAAAAAAAAAAATGTTTGGAACCGGTTATGCATAATGCCGATGGCTATCATGTATGCTACATATTTGTTTTCGATTAAAAAGCTTTCATTCACGAAAAATACGAAGTTCAATGCCTTTCCCCATACAAAATGATTTATCTCTTGTTCATCAGCTGTGCACATTTAAAGCTCTAGTTAGAATCGAAATCGATCATTTCCCGCATAACCTGTGAACTCGCCCTAAAAGCCATTGGTAACCGAGTGTGTAGCTCCTTGTTCCTAAGCAAATGAATGGACCAGGATGAAAACTATCACCACTAGGAGATAGAGGAGTATCTCCTCTTCTTCATAGCTTTGTTGAATAACGTTTAAATCCACACGCTCGCTCGATAACAACCAGCTACTCACTCGGTTACCAATGGCTTTTAGGGCGAGATTTGCCAACAATGAAAAAGCATAATTTTATTATAATTGATAAAATAAAGAAATGACCGTTTTTCAAGAGCACCTTATTTTATAATCCCGAACCACAGCTTATTTTAATTGAAATTTTCACAAGTTTCCGAGAAGCACATCTTATGAGATTCCCTCAAATGAAAGTCGATCATCAGTAAAGTGAACCGGGCAGTGAACTCTATTTTTTGCTGAGAAACCTGGCAATTTGTTAGCTGAGTATCTGTTAAAATTGAAAACAGGCTCGTTAAAAAAATTTGTGAACATGAGCAAAGCAAGTAATCCATTGCTTCATGTATTCCTGCAGGGGTTTCCACGAAATCTATTATAATCTCTGCCATGAATTCCTCAATGTATTCGATGCGGAATTCTCCAGAGAATCATGTAATTTCTTCAGGAATTTGCGCCAGACATTTCGCTAAGATTCCTCCAGGATTTAATCCAGGGATAACTGCTGCAGATCAAAGAATTCCCTAGTAAATTGTTCATGGATCTATGAATTTTTCCAGCAATAATTATTCACTCTTTCTACATAAATTTCTTCAAGGATTCCGCTCAAGACGCTTGACATTATTTTTTAGAAAAATAAAACTAATATAGCATTATTCAAACTAATAATAATTTTTGGAAATATCTTGAACAGTTTGTGACAATGTCTAAATAAATTCTCTGAGAACCTCTTTGAGCAATTTCTAAACGAATCTTGATGAAATTTAAATTTTCGAATCTTGAGGGATTCCTGCTTTTTTATCATTCAAATGTACTGATTGAAACTATGAACAAAATTTTGAGAGAAAACAGTAAGTGGAAATAGTTTCTGAAGATATCTTCTTCTTCTTAGCATTAACGTCCTCACTGGGACAGAGCCGGCTTCTCAGCTTAGTGTTCTTATGAGCACTTCCACAGTTATTAACTGAGAGCTTTCTTTGCCGGAGTTGCCATTTTCGCATTCGTAAATCGTGTGGCAAGTACGATGATACTCTATGCCCAGGGAAGTCAAAGAAATTTCCATTAAGAAAAGATCCTGGACCGACCGGGAATCGAACCCAGACACCTTCAGCATGGCTCTGCTTTTTAGCCGCGTACTCTAACCACTCGGCTAAGGCAGGCCCATTACTATTCAAAGTTTCAGAGATATACTTAAACAAAAAAAAAACTGATTGAATTCTTGAAAAAGTTCTAAAGCAAAATTTTATTGATAATCCTAGGATGAATTCTGCTAGGACTGAGGACTTCATTGGGAAATTTCTGTTTGAATCTTTTGATAAATTCTTGAACAGACCTCTGGACAAATATGTTACAGGTCTCTTTGTAGGTTTGTGGTTGTATTCTTTAAGGTATCCTGAAAAGTCCATGAAATTGGGAAAATATTTAAATTTCATTCTAATGGATTTTTTGTTAAAAATAATGAAAACTCCAAAAAAAGGAAATCGCAAAGAAATTATCTTTTCTCTGTAGATTCCTTATGCATTTATGTTCCCTGTTTGGTCTTTTTTTGGGGCCTGTTCAGTCTTAGTTTGTACCATGAGGTCTCTGTACTGGAAGTTTTCTTATTTTTTAGACATTTTAGTGTCTACCAGCTCTGTTATATAGTGGCTTTTCGCCCTTGTCGAGCGCGCAACTCGTCATAATCCCTTTTTCCTTAGATGATCGTTAGTGGCGCACTCTTAAAGAGCGAAAAGCCACTCAAAGGTAAATAATGATAATAATAGATGAATGTTTACTTTGAAGGATTTTTTATTCAAGGGTCGTTTTTACCTAATCTGCAATAGTCCCAGGATAAGTATTCAAGAGTTATCTCTGAAAAGTGAACAAACTTGGTTTATCGATTCATCGTACTGCCCATATTCGCATAACCGTCCCATGTTGTATGGGATTTCCTATAAACATGGGACTGTTATACGAATATGGGCAGCGTATGCCTCAGACAAAATTCTACAAATTTGATTCAGCACCTAATCAGCTTTCAAGGCCCCATTAAAAATCGAGCAAAATGTCAACACTGAACAAGCAGTTTTATCTTACAAGCTTCAATGGTCAATACACATAGATATTTGTCAGTCAATAATTGTGAAACATGAAAAAAAGTTGATGAACAGGCTCTTGTTCCAGCAGGGACGTCACGCCAGGAAGAAGAAGAAATTATGGAGGCGATTACATTACGAGAGCACGATATATGGAAAACCGGAATGGCCTGGAAATATAAGAATTTCTAGTAGTGGAGAATTGACTGTCTTTTGTGTGAATCATATTATTTCAGTGTAACTTCGTTAAACAGTGCTTTGTTTATAAAAGTGAAGTGTGAAAATCAGCTGAAACTTTGAATAGTACAGGTCGGTTACACCAGTTTGGAAACCTCTGTCGCGGATGAATGCACCACGTTCGCGTATCCATACTAACACAGACCCGGTACACTTTCGCGATATGCGTGGTCATAATAACAGCGGCAATCGCACTGCCAGATAACACACGCATACACTGTTGCATTTGACAATCGAAAACCTTGTGTACACAATGCACAATCTCTACATATGGAGTGTAGGTTGAGTTCTACATGGCAACGACGCGTACTCAATGTATGGGAGTTGTGCAAAATTTTTAAGAGTGTTCAATCATCTCGCAGCTTGTCCAACCCATCCATCCACCCACTTCGCAGATTTCCAGCTAACCAGCATTGATCCGTGTACCGTACGGCTGTATGGGTGTCGTGAGTGCTACCACAGCATAGGACCTCTGTCTGACTTTTCGTATAGCAAAATGTGACAGGCGAACGAACGGCCAAAGCAGTCAATGCCGAGTATGGTATGGCATGCGATGGAGGTCGCCGCGGTGGTAAAGTACAACCGTTGGCCAGCACTCATATTAGTGCAACACGTTGGGATTGTCTGGTCACTTCTCTGCGCAGGCCGTAGCCTAGTGTTGGTTTGGTACTTATAGAGTAGTAACGGATTGCGTGTTGCGCTGTCCGGCTGCCTGTATGATGTGATTACCTACTCTACGCTTGCCAAAATGCTGAGTTGGAGATATTGTTCGTCTCTTTGGATGTCTAGCCATCCTGTCGGAGGACAGTATTTACCACATGTACACCGAGGGCGAAAGTGTTCAAAGCTTTGAACGTTCATGTACTCCAATAATGAACTTTAGGTAAAAGGATTGGCTACTATTGACACAATAAAGTTTTAACAATAGAGGCAAAACTAAAGCCCCATGATGCATTATTACGATTATTCCAGGATAATTTGGCTAAAGTTTGGTTTCACTGATAGGTGATAATATGAAATTGTTTTGCCTCGAAAAGTAACTTTAGACCAACAATTCATCGCAAAAATTGATTGTTTATGTACATTTTATAGGTACAATAAGAACTTGAACGTACTAATGATTTTGCTTAATTTCACATTGTGTTCAATTTGGCCGGCCAAAATTGGGAAACGGCTTGTGGGAAAATTTAGCCAGGACCAGGTTCACAGCGAAGGTACTGAATCTGTCATACAGAAGGCCAATATCCTTCGTATTCCTAAAGACCATGTCCGAGTTTTTTTTATAACGGTGAAGTTGGACACCAAAGTTTGCCAATTAGGAAGACAAATTGACCTATCTGGGACCGGTTTCACGGAGGTCCCATAAAGAATCGAAAAGCTATCCAAGATTAAAGCTAATACCATTGTCTAATATACAGTTAACTCTCCCTTACTCGATATTGAAGTGTCCATCGAGTTAGGGAGGTATCGAGATACAGAACACATATTTTTCAAATTTTCAACTTTTTATTATTTTGTCAAAATACATTCAGAATAGTTATTTTCACCTGAAAAACCGTACCATTATACCACATTTACTTTTGTGACACTTTTTTTACCGATCAGCAAAAATTAAAAATTTTAGCACCCAGAAATTGGCAGTAAACTTTAATGTTACTATCAATTTAATCATAATAACCAAATTCATGAAATTTATTAACGTTTGGAGGACATTTGGAACTTTTCATGAAAATATCGAGTTAGAGAGGTAAACTTACTTGGGAAACTGAAACAGATAGCATCGAGTTAGGGAACATCGAGTTAGAGAGGTATCGAGTTACAGAGGTATCAAAGCATGCTATATTGAAGGGACCGCGCATTCTATCGTGTTAGGGGAAATATCGAGATACAGAATATCGAGTAAGGGAGAGATGACTGTAGTTCTCAAAAAACATCCATAGTCGAAACTGTATAAATAAGTAATATTGGAGTCAAATTGATACCAATTAGTTGGATGCATGTTGACGAAAAATGAAATTGGGGTAATTTCTGATGCCGATCTGACTCAGTGACCCAGCGAAATCACTTCGAACCGGTGGACAATTTCAAAATGAAAGCAATCCGTCAAAAATTGCCAAGAAATGTAGCATTTTATTCATTTGCTGAGCGGATATGTCGTGAACAGTCAAGAAATATTCCAAAAAAATCATGAACCAGCAATGTTAAAATTTCCAATTGCATTATGTAAGTATTATTCGGAACGAGACCCTTCTTAGTAAACAAAAAATACATTATTAAACATTCCGTACATCTACAATGCAGTCAGTATGAAGAGGTCCGTATACTTCAATTATGTCACGTCAAATCGCGGTATCAGCGGTTATAAAACCACAATCGAACATCAAGATCTTATATAATCAGAGATTTGTCTCCCATTAAATGCATTTTTTACTGAACGAACCGAACACCCGTAGGCAAACCCCAATATGCTTCATACGGAGTCACTATCCAACCGGTTTTACCTCCGTTTCTTTGTTCATGAAGTCATTTTGCAGATTCAGGTTGTTCACGCATGTACAACATCAAAGTACGGTAGTCTTAGTAATACGGTTGATAGATTGCATCGAACACGCGTTTATGTCCTATGTATGTTTTTCTCTTCATTCATACTCATCACCATCAACATTACTTTATGTACTCTCCTTCCTTTCTCCCTTAACTGGCAGACTCATTCAGATTGACATTAGAAGGATATGGTTTCGCAGAACCTTACGGAAATGTGTCTACGGGAAGCCAAATCAACTTCCTCTCCGGAAACGACTCTTATCTTCCTTTATTGGTAAAGGGCGTCAAACTACCATCGTCTCTCTATAACTAAGAGAAAAATCGGTATAGCTTCACCCATATCCTGTTTGGTTATCACTTGAGTTACGTTTATGAGCTCTCGCTATCATATTCGTATGAGTGAAATGCCGTTCGATAACGATAAGATAACAGATACATACTGTTTCTTGCTAAAGCTTACTGTTCATATGTAGTATAATTTTAATCGTAATAAGCCACGAAGAAGAAAGCCTAACGAGTAGGATAAGCACACCTTATGACTAATACGAAAATTAACATATTCGTGCCAACATAGTCCATAATGCTGTTCCTTCACGGTCGTTTTACGAATTTAAACTTCAAACTCGGCGATGGCGTGTGAATGTTTACATATTTAAGTGGCTAACATATGGTTCGCAAATTTCTCATATTTACATAAGCTCTCGACTTCTATGCGGCGAATGAATGCCGGTCTTTTGCCAGGCAAGCACTTCGTCTACATTCTCCTCTCCATTATGCTGCCAAGGGAGTAAGCGTAAAATGTGATGATATTAATTTAATTGCTGAGGTTTTGCTTTTGCTAGTCTGGCAGTGTAAACTTATGTTCGTTTAGGAAGAGCTTTGTCGCTGGTTCGTTCGCAGCTGGTAATATCTTCCTGAAAGAATTTTCAGTTAGAAGCTAGCTGGACAAACATGTGGTAGCACCACGGCTAGATTGGGATAGTAAAGAAGTAGCAAAGCTTGAACAAACAAACTTCATTTGATGACTGACAAGCGTTGTTCAGGACCGAGAGTGATTTCAGCTGTAGGTTCAGATTTATAGTAAACAATTCATAAATATGAAAACGTGGCAAATTGTGTACGGTTTACCATTGAATATATGTATGAACAAAAGATGTCTGCAAGTTTTGTCTTATGTTAGCAAAACTCAATATATTCTTCTTCTTTTTCTTTGCATTAACGTCCTCCCTGGGCAGAGCCTCCTTCTCAGCTTAGTGTTCTTATGAGCACTTCCACAGTTATTAACTGAGAGCTTTCTTTGCCAAAGTGGCTATTTCAGCATTCGTATATCGTGTGGCATGTACGATGATACTGTATGCCCAGGGAAGTCAAAGAAATTTCCAGTACGAAAAGATCCTAGTTCGACCGGGATTCGAACCCAGACACCTACAGAATGGCTTTGCTTTGTAGCCGCGGACTTCAACCACTCGGCTAAGGAAGGCCCGAAGCAAAACTCAATATCACTATCTTTAATTTGCTAATACAGAGTCGGTGACAGGTCTTTTTTCAAGAGACCTAATCACTATTTTTACACAAGTCTCTAAAAAGTCCTTATTTTTGATGAACGTTTTTCTGCAAGTAATCTTCCAGAAACTCATGAACCGCTTGCTACGATCGCTTCTAGAGGATATTCTTAGGATAACTCCCGAGCGAATGATCTTGGAAGAATGAAAAACATGTCTGCAGTTATTATAAATTGAATTCACGAAATAACATCTGGATGAAGGAAGAATTCTTGAACATATTCCTAAGGAAATCTTAGTATAAATTTTTGACACCATTTACGGGATTTGTAAAGGAAGTTCAAAATGAAATTATTTTATTTAAATTGATTCTACTGAAACATGCCTGGTTGAAATCTAAACAAGTATAGTCAGTTTTGATCTCCCGTTTGGTATTTTTAATTTCTAGAGACACTCATTGACGACTTCTTTGGGAAAATTTCTAAAAAAATATCCTTAGACATCAGTTAAGAAACCACGATAAAATTGAACAAAATTGTCCACCCTACTCTTAGTCCTTACTCAAACTTTGATTGTTTCTGAGGTTTCAAATATGGAATATTGTTAAATTTAGACCGCTGCACGTATAGGTTTGTTTATACGTAATCCAAATTCAGTAGCTCTATCAAGCACCATAAAAGGCCAAACTTGCGTGGCACCAATACAAACTCTGTGCTCACCGACCGTTCTGCTTAATATTGTACACGCATTTTTGATCGAAATCGGTGACGCGTACACTGTTGCGTAGGCCCATATGTCATTTACCGCTATCCATCCGAGAGAAGCCAGATAATGAAAAGTGAAATTGTAACTTTCGATTTCTACTTGGCGCACGTCTAGCAACGCTATCCTTCACATTCCCATCGCCCATCATCTCACGTCGTCATTCACAAACACCGATTTTGGCTCGCTCTCAAGCAGTAGGCCGTGTAGAATGCGAAACGTATAAAAATAGTTTGCTGTGTTTGATGACGGTTGTCAAAATTCTGATCTCCTAGATTGGTGAGAATGATGAGTCGATAATTAGTTGTCATAATAAAGCCAAAGCGGTCAAATCCTAATATAGCGTCTGATTAGTATCTATTGTACCGTATTATCGTACCGTTCTGATTTAAATTCCGGACAGCTTCAGATTCCGGACACTCAACTTTGTATGGGAAAGGTTTTAATTGAAATGTTTCACAATTTGCCGTTCAAAAGCTTTCAATTCGGAAACTTGTTTTAATTAGATTTTTTTATAGCAATCCATGAAAATTTACAATGGTCAACTTTGATTTTGACGTTTTTCTAATGGTTGGTAGTGTTTATTTAACGATTTAACTTTTTCAACTTTGCTTTTCACGACCTGTCCGGAATTCGAATCTAAGCGTCTGGAATAAGAAGCAAATGTGTGTAATTTATATGCTTTTAGGTGGCTCACAGTTCAAAGAGACCTTAAGTGTCCGTAATATGAATCAAAACGGTAGTTTCCTTAGCTTAGCTTAGACAGACTTAACATATCAATGGTTGCTATTCCGTGATTGACCGAAGTCAGTGAAAATGCACAAAGAATCAACTAGAAGATCGGCTGGGATTTGCCATAATCTTCTTCAGTGTGCATAATTCAGTACCTCTATTTATACATGGTCAATAACGACGCCGGCCACGTCCTTGCAGTCAGTTGGGATTGGGGGAAGGAATGTTAGTGTGTAATCTTTGCTATTTGGAGACCGTGTTTGCCTCTGCATCTCCACAAAGGTTACTGGGAGGGATGTTTGTTAATGGGGAGGATCGTTGTGTCACAGGATTCACTTTGATAAGTGATTAGACCATGATAAATAATTATTGGTGACATATAAACATGCTTATATGTAAATATAATATTTTCATTTGATATGAACAATATCTATGTAGAGAAAAATTATGCCGACACTTGACGTGACGAACCTTTCAAAGTTTGTTGAATAAAGTGAACCTTTCGCAAGTCTACACTCGTAGTGTCGAACCATTCAAAGTTTTTTTTAATTACAAAAATAAAAATAAAAGGAAAAATGTGTTTTGAATAAAAAAATTAGACATAAATAATTTATGAATCAGAGTTTATGTCGACACTCACAGTGACGAACCTTTCAAAGTTTGTTGAAAAATCATTTTTTTGTCTCACCGTTGTAACGATTAAGGTGCAGTATGGCCCATAAAAAAATGCGAAAATCGTCATATCATGTTTTATGGTAATTTTTACATAAAAAATGTGAATGAAGCATAAATATTATTCATTACTTGTATTGTTTAATCTATTTAAACTAAGTTTTTCGTTTTGGACATGATTTTTATCTGTAACTTTCACCTTACCAGAGAGGAATTGGAAGCATACCTTCAAATTTTATCATGCGGACGTCGAGTTCAATATCTGTGTGATGAAAGCTTCTAAAACATCAACGATGGCGTGAGATTCTTCACAGGCCTTGTCTCCAGCATACGCCCATATCAAATTATAGGACCGGTTTATACCTGGGTAATTGGAAGCTTGAACATGTTTTCGAAAAAAACGGCTCATTTTGGAGAGCTTTGATTGAAAAGCGGCTCCGTTTTGCCCAAAACCTTTGAGCTAGTATTGATATAAGTTGCCTCTAACCGAAGGAACAAATTTTATCCTCAAAAATCTGTTATAGGCCTCCTCCGTATTTATTTTTTATTCAACTTTATCAAAAAATAAAGGCATATCAAACCTCTAAGATGCAAATACCCTCAAAACTATGACCCTGGCAAAATATTTTATTGTGATCATGAAGAACACGATCTCTTAGAACTCCTCCATCCTCTGATACCAAACAAACTTAAATTTTCAACAATAAAGTGTGATTTTTGAAGGTGGAAAGTTTATCACCAGAGTATACGATAATCAGACGCTGTTTCTAGCTTTGGGCGGAAAAACCCTTTGAACTTGTTTGCTTTATTACATTATTTAGAACAGTAAAAAAAATATGACAAAAATTGTCCTGGATAGCGAAATTGTGTCAGAATATACTACAATAATCGGAAATTACATTCACTATCAAAAACAATGAAAATAACGCTTGTGGATGCAATATTCACGTTCAAATAATTTTCGCATTTTTTTATGGGCCATACTGTACATATTTTATATATTAGAAATAGTAGCATGAAACGTGCTCACCAATTGATCCGTCATCCTTGAGCAGCAACAATCCACTTTCAGCTTCACTCGTTTGCTCAGCTATATAAAAGCATTCAGAGAAAATTGGCGCGCGACCCGAGAGGGAAAACAACTGATCCTGCCCTCATCGCCGGCCCCCGCAGGAGCAAGCGTCAAGGTCGAACGATCAAACACAGCTCTATGAATCAAAACGGTAGTTTCCGAACAAAAATACTGTGACAAGACATCAATGAATTTGATGCATACATTCGACGTTATTCGGTCCAATTGTTGAATTATTCTCAATTAATTCTGAATAGTTTTTATACAAAGAAATTGCGCAAGCTTGCAATTTGCGTTACGTTTCTAATTTTATGTGACGTTAAGATTCAACACGCATGATTACAGAGATAAATTCACACTTGTCAAAATTACCCTCCCCTTGGTTATGCGACCTTGCCGCGATGGGAGGGCATAATCCATTAGCCCATATGATGGAAACCAAAGGCGTAACCTGTAGTGGTGGTATCACATTTTGGCACTTTTTGCTTAAAGCCGCGTCATAATTCATATGGCATAGACGCAATAATATCTCGGATGTGATCCAACGGACATTCTGCGTCATTGATAGAATTGATGCCCATTTCAAATAATTAATCTATTCGAAGTGGACATTAATACTATTGGTGACGTTCAGTTTGCCTTTTGCTAACCAGAATGATCCGTAGCCACTCTTACTATTAGCTAGTTAGATACATCGTTATCATATACGACGTAGGGAATACATAGGAACTTTTAGGAAAATGACTAGTAGATTCACTGAGTAGAAATAAGTGGCGACAATCTTATTTTAATATGGTTTTTACATTGCCATAATAAGAAATACCTCTTTTGTAACAGCGGTATAAATAATCTGATTCCAGCTTCATTTTCGCAAAATTTACAAGTAGAAAGTAGGCGTTGTGAAGCATTGCATTTGCCACCGAAAAGTGAATCATGTAGGAGACTGTAATAGAAGCCTAAGGTAACAGACTCTTCAATATTCACTATAAAATGACTATGGAAAGTAAGACGTTGAGATCGATCATTAGGGTACACTTGCTAGTTTCGAAAAATTGTTGAACAGACAAGGAAAGCGACTTTTTTCTTTAAGGATATATGAACGTAATGACCAATAAACACTTTTAACAACAAAAAATAAAATTAACTAGAACTACTACTAAACAGCCTAATTTTGTTAAATCTTGACGACAATTGACATTTAAGACTCTAATCTTACGTAAAAGACAGGAGTAATCAGAATAGCACTTGAATGACAAATTATTCAAAACCATTTCGACTAGACAGTATTAGTAATGACACTACTACACAACTATTTCAAACAAATTCTGATGGAGCTGCTGATTTTCACAATGCTTCCTTTTCTCAGAAGCAAGGGAATATGGGTACTTTTCAAAAACTACCACGTCACAATACTAATAAAAAACAGTGTTCATGTGGGCGCCATTGCCTAGTCCGTCTGAGTATTGGTCCTGGTAGAGGGGAAACTTGGCAAAAGCCAGACCGAGGGTTCAGCCTTGACAAGTTAAGCTGTCAGGCAGCTCCAACTGAATACCATACAAAAAAAAAAAAAAAAAAAAAAAAAAAAAAAAAAAAAAAAAAAAAAAAAAAAAAAAAAAAAAAAAAAAAAAAAAAAAAAATTCACACTTGTCAAAATTCACTTTATTGATGCTTGTCTACTGTTAAAATTTAATATGTTTATTAGACATCATGTTTCTTTAATCAGTGAATTCGTTCTTTGGGCATACTCTATTAATATATAATTTGAATAACAGCGACCAATCGTTTATAGCAAGATGCTTATGTTATAATTACAATATGTTCAACATTTGTAATTAGTGAAAGAATTGTATTGATTATGCATACAAACGAAGACTAAGGCCACTTCCAGCCGATTTTATACAGTCAACTGTCCCTTACTCGATATTCTGTATCTCGATATTACCCCTAACCAGGGATTGAATCCTGAGAAAATTGAGAGAATCTCTCACGTATCGCTCTCTGTAACTATCATAATATGCTGCACATTATGAGAGACTGTTTATCGTACACTGCTACAACTTTGATCAGATTGGGGGGATAGTAGTTCTTGATAAAACCCCTCTAAACATGCTCAAAACCTGGGGGACACTATTGCTATTGGAAGTTTGTGGATTGTTTATCGTGCCAGTAAAGAAAAACACCTACCCCCAAGGGTAAACAAGCGAGAAAAATGGATTTTATCATCGCTCTCTCTTTGGGGCTCTTGTTCGCTGCTTCCAATTATCAGACTTGTTACAACTTGCGATACAATGACGATCGTGGACCGCAACAGATGGGATGTTTTTCTTTGCTTGCTTTGATCGTGCTTCATACTCATGCTTCATGCTCATACTCAAATGAGAGCGAATTCTGCAATGCCTGCCCCTAACTCGATGGAATGCGCAGTCCCTTCAATTTGGCATACTTTGATCCCTCTGTAAGTCGATACCTCTCTAACTCGATGTTCCCTAACTCGATGAGAGCTGTTTGAGTTTTCCATGCAAGTTTACCTCTCTAACTCGATATTTTCAAATAAATTTTGAAATATCCTCAAAATGTTAATAAATTTCATAAATTTGAATGCTATGACTATGCTTATAGTAAAATTAAGTGTTTTACTGACTGTTCAAAAGGTGTAAAGTAGGTGAATGTGTCAAAATTCCTTTATTTTTCTAGTTAAAATAGCTATTTTGATTGTATTTAGTAAAATTAACGACAATTTCAAAACATGATAAATATGTGTTTTGTATTTCGATACCTCCCTAACTCGATGCTCTTTCAATCCAAAACCGTTTTGCATTCCCATTTACGCCAGCAAAATCAAATGGGTCGTGGATTCGAACGATTAGTATTCGATCGAAAGTTGGATCCGCCGTAAACAAGAATTCTAATATTGAAGGGACCATCCCCTCAGGGAGGTATCTAGTCATAGAATACAAAAAAGTGCAACTGCGGTTCAATAGATGAAGTAGTCATGAAAACTAACTTTTTTACTATGAATACAGCGAACCAAATTTTTACTATGAGATACGGCGTATCGAATTATGGAGAGTTGTACCCTTAACTTGGAGTTGTACCCTTAACTTGGAGTTGAAATAAAATTATAGAATTTTCAAGAGCACAAAAATTTCTCTATGATGAAAATTTGATCGATTGATACCCTTCACCTTAAACAATCCAGTTTGAAAAAGATAAGGAATAGAGTTTATCAATCATTACTATGACCCAGAGAGCTACTACAGTCAGCAACTTCTTACTAACATAACCTCACCTTTCCATTACATATGGTTTACAGCTTTTACTGTCCCTTTCCCATTCAACAAACCGAGAAATCGGGCAACCAGCGATTAACGAGATGGTATAGTGGGAGTGCGAATCACTTGAACCGTGATTAATTGCTACGAAAACGAAACGCTAAGAAATGATACCCGTGTGGTTACACTCTAGTAACGCCTTTTCCGATTCCAATGTCTCTAGTCTAGTTAGATGCAACTCAATGTTCGAGGAGGCGGGGGCAATAGCTAGAGGGGAACGTGGCAGCCAGTTTTTCTTTCGAGTCAGTTGTAAGTTTAATGGAACGTGCACCCGATTCAGAGTGTTGTTTGGCCAGTCGCCCAATGAAGGCATCGACAATTTGCTTTCGACGGTGACTTTATCAGGGCATTTCTCTTTCCGCTGAGCCGGTTTCTTGCCTATTGACATTTTAGCTTGATTCATGTGAGTAGAAAGTAGTCCCGAGTAGCGTCGTCGTCGTCTATGTCTCATAAGGCAAAGATGATTGAAGCCTTGTGATTACATTCATCTGTTTCGTTAGGATGATTGAAACCCGAGTAACTCGATGTGCCTCTGGGCGAATAAGATAAAAATACATGGGTCACAATCGATACTCCATCTAAACCACCGAGTAAACGTAGGCACTTTGTCACAACAGGTTGAGTTACTTTAGTAATGAGACGATAAACATTAGTAACTTGTTTGCTCTTGATGAGCGAAAGACGAATCAACAAGATGCGTTCAAAGCGAAACATTTATCAGCAGAGGAATAACCAGTTTCCACCACTACTTCAACGCAAAGAAAAACCGGCCTATTCCGCGTAGATAACGTAAACGTGATTTTACTTTGTCATCGCGTGTCTAATGTGTTACTCGCATCTGCCAGGTTTTAGAATGTCGTGGGATATCCTAAACTATATTTATATGTTTTATTCGTTTATTGTCTTGCTCAAATCGCAAGCTTTTCATGGATGAAATGTGTTAAGCTTGACGCTTGCCATTATTAATGTTCGCTTGTAGCATATTAGCGTTAGGGTGTAAAAAAATCTGATTTTCGTTCCATTCCACTTTCATTTTCACAAATATGCAATACTAGCTTGGTCAGCGAAACTAGGACTATTTTGGTGGTTTTCTTTGTCCTTTTATGTGAATTTTGAACACTGGAACATGGTTGGATTAAGTGGATAACCTAATTAAAAAAATGAAAGTAGGCGGAGTTGATAGTCTAATGGCTATCGCTTCTTCTTCCCAATCCCAATCGTGTGTTCAATCTCAGGCCCGTACCTTTCTCATAATTTGTCACATTCTTCCTAATATCGATGTTTTTCTATCTCTCTGCGTCATTCTTGATGAACATAAGGACGTGTGACCGGTGCCATTATCAATCTAGGAACATTGAAGGGAGTGTGATTGTACATTGAAGATCATCCAGGGTTTCCTAACCGGTGGTCCACGGACCCCTAAAGGACCGAGACGGTTTCTCGTTTCTCGTCCGTAAAGCCATAGTTTTTCTCGATTGATGAATAAATATGAGGAATCTTTTTGAAAAAGATGATTACACCCGATACTGTTTTTGCACGGATTTTTTTTACACGACCACCGTGCAAAAAAAGTTTCCATACATTTTTTTCCACTAAAACCTTATTTTTGCATGAAACGCTTAGATATGGTGTTACTTTTTTTGCACGATTTTTGAAATTTTGAACTGAAAACTTTTTTTGCACGGTACGCATCCCCCGTGCAAAAACAGAATCGGGTGTATTAGGTTCACATATTTGACATCTTAAAATTTTTGAAAATTTGACTTAGTTTAAGTAAATGAAAATCAAATTTAGTAATTCATACGCAAATTTGTATCGTGACAGTAACGCGTATTTTGACCTCAACTGCAAGGCCGTTTTCTGTGTCGTTGACAAGTTTCGAATCTACAGTCAACTCTCTCTTTTATTCGATATTTCCCCTAATTTAAAGTGACCATGTGTGATTTACTCCAACGCGGGGCAAAATTATCCTTGAGCATTTACGTACGTATCACTGTTCTACAGTGGAAAATATGTCGTAAAATGCAAAGGTTAAAAACAGAGGTACATGCCAGAAATAATTGCAACTTGTTCGAAATTCTTAAAATTTCTATAAACATGCAAAATCTTAAGAAGTTTAAGGATTTATTGCCAAAATTACTCAAATTAATCTAAAAAAAACATATTTTTACCTCATTTTTACATTTTTTCCTAAACTGAGCAGAGCAGAGATGTCCAAAGATTTTTTTTCGGTTTTGAGTTGTAATTTCAGTTTGTTTAAATCAAAGATGTTTTCACTATTTGTTTTTAATACTGATTTCCGTTAAAAATACACAAAAAACATAGATCTGAATAAGTTTTTGACAGAGTTGTCATATTGATTTCAATGGTGTGAGACTTTAATGGAATCTTGGAGCCCTATCTTACAGATCTCCAAGCTAGATTATCACAAAAAAAGATGTTCTTACATCACTCTGAGTACAATTCTCATATAATTTTATGACAGTGAAGTGGGAGCATGAGTGAACACGATAGAACACGCTATGTTTGAACCAGCAGATTATAAATTTCGAATGAACATCAGATTTGAAATCAGTATTCGGTCCATATTTCCAAAATCGGAAGGTTTAAACATATTCTATCGGTGAAATTTTTTCCATAAATTTTGTATGGGTAGAAATGTGCTATACGGCTGGATGATCGGTAGAATATTTCAAAATTATGAAAATTATGATTATCAAAATATGGACCGAATACTGAAGTCTAGCGAGACAAAATATGTTATACATTTGATTTTTAAAATCTCCAAGTTTATACATAATTTAAATTTGTAAGAACTTCTCGAGATGATGATAGACATTTACATGAATTGGGTGAAACGCGGGAAGTTTCGCGGGACACTTTTCAGCCAGAAACAAATGTTCAAAATGCGGGACTGTCCCGCGAAAAGCGGTACGTCTGGTCACTTTACCTAATTCGATGGAATGCGCGATCCCTTCAATCTAGCATGCTTTGATCCCTCTGTAAGTCGATACCTCTCTAACTCGATGCGATCTGTTTCAGTTTCCTATGCAAGTTTACCTCTCTAACTCGATTTGTTACATGGAACACGGTAATTGGGGAACCTAGTCTAAATTTACTGCACAAAATCTACGGGCATTTGCACTTATCGCAGTTACCCGCTCATGTTCAACCCCTCGTCTGACAGACATCGTGACACATGGAGCTAATGGCGCAGAACCGTGAGGAATTTATCGACAATGCGTAACAATTATTTAAATGCCACTACCGGCACGCTCCCGTTCGCATCGTGGTTGCCGATAGGTAGTAAGGTATCTCAATCAGCCTAACGATTGCTTAGAAGTCATGCGACCAAAAGCTATTTTTAACGAATCGCTAGTATCGGAAGATTGTTGACCCGAATTCGCTTCGGATGAGTACTTTTGACATTATTCGCAGCAGACAAGACGGGCGTGTGTGCTAAAGATCTCGTAATAGGGTAGATGCACCGATTTTGGCCGTCGTACCAATTGTTGCCATTCATTATAACATAAGCTGCATACTGACATGAAGATTACACATTGCATTCGTAGTTGGGAGAAAGTCATGTCAGAGCCAGTGATGAATAAATAAATCATGTTTACCATATTTCGAGGTCGGTGACTATTCACCCTTGCCTTGACGAGCCGATCCTCCTCAATCGTCGTATCGAAGGCAAGTGACCATGTGTGGCACGGTGTTTTCCGTCTACTTTTCTTGACTCACCTACCTACTTTTGCGAACGGCACCTCGCCAAACCCCACATTAAAAGTCTGACGACACACCGGCTGCCGTCGAATCGTTGTAGCGGTCTTTCCATAGGGGTCCACAGCATGCACACAAGTTTTGCTACGAAGTATTGACTTTTTTCAATATGGTGTCTTGTAAATCAAACTCCCTTCGGATCGAACGATATGAGTCATCATCACCAGTAGAATAAGCAGTGTTGTTGATCATCCTTTCTTGGGATACAAATGAGGCCACATGTGTCCACCAGACGTCGCGTGTGGAATCAAAGCAACAGAATGCGATAAAATTATCTACTTAAAAGGAAATTTAATTCGATGCTCGATGTCGTGGTCTTCGTACATTTTGCACCGCTCATGGTTGTGTTTGAAGGTGGAATAATAAAACATAATATAGCTTTCAAGTTGGCAGAGGGGGGTTTCAAATGTTGTGACGAACCGTGAAAATCCGTTATGAAAGAAGAGGATATAAAATTTGCTAAAAAATAACACGTCATATATGGGTACAACTTGGTAATATTAGTTAAATTTCGATGTTTTGTTTTAGGCACCCATAACTTTATGCAAATTAAGTCGTGCCAATCAATACCTCAATTACCTTTTTGTACAATACAGGTTGTTATATCGCGAAGCAAAATTGTGTAATAATTGAAAAGCATAAGCGTCGTCAACCTTTGAACGACCTTGAATGACCTTCTCAGGCGCACCAACATTTTGGACAGCCCCATCAGACCGAAATGGGGCCAGGTGAGATCAACTTGCTTTCGATCTACAGTGCTTTGCACACGGTGCAACTTCAGGTAGATGTTATTTAAAATACTTTAATTTAGAGTCGGTATGCACCTCACACTAGCGCGAACGGGCCAAATTGTCAACAGATGTGACGAAGAAGTTTCGTCTAATGAGTTTATTTTCAAACGCTTGCTCTTCGTTTGTCCTATATTCGCCTTGAAGTGTAGGCATTTTCTGTTCGCTTCGGTATGTCTATCCAAGTCACCGCAAAAATTGTTGTTCACCATATTTTATAAACCGGTAAAAATAGAATTTTGTTTTCTTTCGGTATCAAACCGATGATTGCGTGGGCAAGGTCACAAGACTGTTCTAAAATGGTTACATATTTCAGCTGAAATGGCATTTAAGACATCAACTTACTGAGTATTTTTGTTTTCTTCAACTTACTCTTACAGGTATCAAAAGAAGAACTGGCGAAAATAGTGCAGGGCTTCGACAAAACCGAACTGCTCACCTCAGGAGGCGTGACACTGGCCGGCCAGCGTTACATATACCTCTCCGGAACCGACCGAGTAATCCGAGCTAAGCTGGGCAAGATGGGAGTACATTGTATGAAGACACAGCAGGGTAAGTTGTACAACCTTTATTTGTTTAATCAAACCCGCCTCACATCAATCATATGCATTATCTGTGGAACTGAGTCGATTAGATCGCCTTTGGTGGCCACAGCTGATTGATTCAACCCACTTGGATGATGCAAAAAGTAAACATGAATACTATCGAGATGTACGTCTGGATTATTAGCAGACGTTCGTCTGTACGTCATTTTAACATTTGTCAGCATCAAAACGATAGGCACGTATGAGTTAAAAAATAATCCACTGCAAAACTGATTAATTTAAAAAAAAATCGCAATAAACAAATCATGTGCATCCAATATTTGCGTTCGACCTGCTTCCTAATAAGAAACCAATACTTCGTCAGGATGTTTTCTAACATTTTTAATGAGCCTTATCAATATAATGTCTAAGGTCGAGTCACATGAATAGTTGAGAATACTCGTTTCGTGATGTAAATATAAACTTTGCGAAAGTAAACAGGCGTTATCAACAGCCAGTGTAATCGAGTAATATAATGAAGTTTGAATTATGTAATGTAGTGAAATGAGGTCAAGGTTATTGTAGTATTGTAGGTTTATGGAACAACACTCATTTGTGTTGTAGAAACGTGCCTCTTGAATTGAAGCAGGCTTCATTATTACACGCAGAGGAAAATATTGTAAAAGCTAAAGAATTCTGTATAGAGTCAACAAATTTTATTGTTGACTCACGGCTTACCAGCATCTTTTTTTAATTCAATAAATTTGCTTGTTTATTTTGAAAAATAAATTTGTTGTTTCTAAAAATGCTCAAAAATGCAAGCTGTCAAAGACAAATGTGAAATATTGTAGAAACAACAATTATGATTTGTAGAATCAACAAAAGCTATTCATTGATGTAACAAAAGGAGACGTATTGAAATAAAAAAAATCGTTTTTATTGAGTTTATGATCTGTTTTGTGTTTTATTTTCACTTTTATGGATGTTCAATAACGAATGGACAACAATTTATTGTGATTTATGTACTTACTTACTTTTGCTGGCTCTACGTCCTTCAAGACATGACCTGCGCCACAATGTTACGCCAACTAACTCGGTCCATGGCTGCTAACCTCCAATTCCTCGATCGCCCCACACTTCCAAGATCCTGCTCCACTTGGTCAAACCACCTAGCTCGTTGCGCTCCCCTTCGTCTTGTACCGGCCGGATTTGAGTTAAACACCATTTTTGCGGGACTGTTGTCCGGCATTCTCACAACGTGTCCCGCCCATCGTACCCTTCCAGCTTTGGCGACTTTCGTGATACTGGGTTCACCGTAGAGTTGCGCAAGCTCGTGGTTCATTCTTCTCCATACGCCGTTCTCACATACTCCGCCGAAGATCGTCCTAAGCACACGTCGTTCAAAAACTCCTAGCGCTTGCAGGTCCTCTTCGAGCATTGTCCACGTCTCATGCCCGTAGAGGACTACCGGTCTTATTAGCGTCTTGTACATGGTACACTTGGTACGGAAGTGAAGTTTACCAGACCGCAAGGTCTTGTGGAGTCCATAGTAAGCACGACTTCCGGCGATGATACGTCTTCGAATTTCTCTGCTGCAGTTGTTATCCGACGTTATCAATGATCCGAGGTAGACGAATTCGTCCACCACCTCGAACTCATCCCCGTCGATCGTCACGCGTCTGCCTATGCGAGCTCTATCGCGCTCGGTTCCTCCAGCCAGCAGATATTTCGTCTTCAACGTATTTACCTTCAATCCAACCCGATCTGCTTCACGTTTCAGCCTGGTATACTGTTCAGCAACCACCTGGAACGTTCTTCCGACAATGTCCACGTCGTCAGCGAAACAAATGAACTGGCTGGATTTATTGAAGATCGTGCCCCGCATGTTGAAACCCGCCCGTTTCATAACACCTTCTAGCGCAATATTGAACAGGAGGCAGGAAAGACCATCGCCTTGTCGAAGTCCTTTGCGTGTTTCAAACGGGTCCGATAAAGCACCCGATATCTTCACACAGCACTGTACACTATCCATCGTTGCTTTGATCAGTCTAGTCAGTTTCCCTGGAAAACCGTTCTCGTCCATAATCTTCCATAGCTCTTCGCGGTCGATGGTATCATAGGCCGCTTTGAAATCGATGAATAGGTGGTGCGTAGGGACTTGATATTCTCGACACTTTTGGAGGTTCTGCCGCAACATAAAGATTTGGTCTGTCGTCGATCGCCCGTCCACAAATCCGGCTTGATAACTTCCAACAGCTTCCGCCGTCTATCGCCACTGCTTGCCAGTGGCGATAGACGGCGGAAGATGATCTGGGAAAGCACTTTATATGCTGCATTAAGAATGGTGATCGCTCGATAGTTCTCACATTCTAATTTGTCACCCTTTTTGTATATTGGGTATGTTATTCCCTCCTTCCACTCCTCCGGTAGCTGTTCTGGCTATCAATCGGTGCAGACAAGTGGCCAACCTGTCCGGGCCCATTTTAATAAGTTCCGCTCCAATACCATCCTTTCCAGCTGCTTTGCCTCCAATACCATCCTTTGAGCTGTTTGATAGCATCCTTAACTTCACCTATTGTGGGAGTTGGCACGTCTCCTTCATCCGCCGTACTGATGAAGCCATTCCTCCTGCTGTCTTGATCTTCCTCCTCTGTGCCGTTTAGGTGTTCATCGTAGTGCTGCTTCCACCTTTCAATCACCTCACGTTCGTCCGTCAAGATACCTCCTGTGATTTATGTAATATAAGTTCAAAAATTATTGTATACAAAACCACACGCTGAAAGAGTGCCAATTCCATTCTTTCTTAGGAATGCCAAAACATCAACACGATTCAGATCCTGTGTCATCTGACTAGGTCTGGATTGTAAATTTTCTAAAAAGGAACATAATTAAACTACTTCAACAACAATTATATCGATTCTTCGCAAATTACCTGCATCGCTGATCATCCATTTTCATTTTTGTATTTCAGTATTTCCGTCTAAGACAGTAATAAAAAAGATTTTCCAACAATCTTCACGAATACTGACTCACTAAAATGTTTGTAAACATGCGTAACAACCGTTTTCACGTTATCGTACAAAATTTTTGATTCAATGAAAATAAGTTTTTGATTCAATAAAATTAAATTTTTGATTCAACAAATACAATCAGTTAAAATTAAAATCGAACCGAAAGTATTATTTCTACTGGAAATTTTGTTGTTTCAAAAATAAGGCTGCATTGAATTGAATAATTAAATGGATTAATTCAAAGTACATATAACAGTTTATTTCTAATGACTGTGATTTTAGAATCAACGCAGCAGTTTTATTCTGCGTGTACGCATGCTGATTTATAGGAGGAGATACTCCAGTACCGGAAAGCACCCAATTCCGGACATTGTCGGCAAATGGAGAAACCATGTTCAAATCAAGTTGGTGTATTAGTAGAAAAAAGCTATTATTATTTAGACTCGATTATCAGGAGTTAGATTTTCGATATTCTTGTTATTTTTAGTTTTTATGCATAAATTTGAGATAATTTGGTATTTTTTATATCCTGTATATGAAGAATAAAATAATATGTTAATCAGTATACAGCTCGAGACGTCTCTCTTCTGCGCCTACAGCAGCCAGTATTTATAGCTCAGAAATCCCTTAGGTATGAACAAGTAAAAAGTACCAGAGTCATAAGGTAGAATAAGTAATATCATTTGAGATAGGTAGACATGACAGTATTGCAATATACAATATGAATGGTTTTGCAGTTTTGAACGTATTTAAGAAAGTTGGGTTCGAAAAAGTGTTTTTTGTGTATGCTGGTCAAAAAAATTGTTTTTCTTCTCTAGATTCCTACTGATCCTAAAAGAGTGCGAGTTGAAAAGCCCGAGAAAGCAAAAGTTTTTTCATTGTGTCGTCGGATTGTTACGTTACGTGAAGCTGAAAGTGGATTGTGGCTACCCAGCCAGGATGAAGTATCAATTGGTGAGCTCGTTTCATGCTTTTATTTCAAATCTGTAAAATTTGTATGACCATATTTGATCGTTCAGCGTTGAAATGGCAATATGATTTTTCAACAAACTATGAATGGTTTGTCACTATGAGTGTTGGCATAAACTCTTGAGCTTGAGCTTGAGCTTGATTTGCCGCCCGTGGATGCACTCCAGTATCGCCAGATCAGCTGCACTTACACAAGGAACCAACCGAATGACTGCATGGGACTAACAGGCATCCTCAGTGTATAAGTGCTGGTGATCTTCTATTTTTAGGCAACAATGGCACCTGCCACGTCAGAATGCAGACCAATTGAGGGGAAGGGGGAGGAATTGATGATGCATTGAACTGACTCCCACGTAGACCGTATATTCCACTGCATCCACGTCAGTTCATGCGGGAGTGTATGGATTGGGGGAAAGGCATGGCAGAGAGGTTTGCTTTTGTGGTTAGCAGACTGCCTAGGAACCCTAGGAAGCGTTAGGGAAACGGTTTCTTGTCCGTCTCTGGTTCTAGCGTTTGCTATGAAACGAATAGTTTGAGTGTGATATATTTAGAATGGAAGATAGAAGCAAGTGAGAGATATACAACTACAAAGTACGAGGAAAGGGACGGGCCTGGGATTGAACCCATGACCTTCTGCATATGAAGCAGAAGCGGTAGCCATCAGACCACCAACCCCGTCACTATGAGTGTTCGCATAAACTCTTATTTATAAACTATTTATGTTTCACTTTTTTTTTTTTCCAAAAAACCCCTTTCCTTTTACTTTTGTATTTGTAATTGAAGAAATACTTTGGATGAATCGACACTATGAGTGTAGAATTTCTAGTTGATTCTTTGTGCATCTTCACTGACCTCGGTGAATCACGGAATGGCAACCATTGATATGTGTAGTCAGTCTAAGCTAAGTTAAGCTCAAGACCCCTACTGATTCTAGAAATAATTTCTGGCTACGCCACCGCATCATATAAATGAAACAACGAACAAAGATAGCGTCTAAGTTCTTTTATCGCAGACTTTAATATTTCTTTTAGTAATTCGATTATCTGTAGTGAAAAAATCGATACTCCGGATAATCGAGTCCGACCTGTATAGAGAGAAATGTTTGCGTAGAATAACACATCCTTGTAATATGCACGCCTTTTTCGAAAAAGTAGAGAACCGATAGATATTGACGTATCGCTTTAATTTTGATCTTAATTAAAAATGATTTACAATCATAATTTAAAAGAATTAATGTATGAGTTATATTTAAACGAAATGTGGACAAAACACAGTTTTGATCTTGTACATACTGTCTCCCAGTTTCGGAAAGTTTGATTTTTCACATGATATCGTTGCCATTTTTCACCAGTATCAGGATTTTGTTGATCGTGGTATCAATTGGGGACGGACCTGGTGTAGTGGTTAGAACACACGCCTCTCACGCCGAGGACCTGGGATCGAATTCCATCCCCGAGATAGTCACTAAAAAATTCAGTGACGACTTCCTTCGGAAGGGAAGTAAAGCCGTTGGTCCCGAGGTGAACTAGCCCAGGGCTAAAAATCTCGTTAATAAAGATTGAAAAAAAAGTGGTATCGAATATGCAAGAAAAATAAGAAGAACGGATTTTGCCGAGGACCGTTTTCAATTCGGAAGCCTCAGTAACTTGTTATTGATTTTAGTATTACAGTCAACTTTCCCTAACTCGATATTGAAGGTACCATTGAGTTATGGAGGTATCGAGATGCAGAACACATGTTTTTCAAATTTTAAATTTTCGTGAATTTGACAAAATACATTCAAAATAGTTATTTCAACGTGAAAAATAGTAGAATTTTGACACATTCATCTACTTTACACCTTTTAAAAAGTCCACAAAAATTTAAAGTTTTATCACCCTGAAATAAGTTAAAACCCTTAATTTTATTATAAGCATAGTCATATCATTGAAATTTTTGAAATTTATTAACCCTCTAATACCCAAATTTTTGTTTTCGATCTAAATATAATTTTTTGTTATCTAAAATCATTCTAAACACGGTTTGGGCAATGATTTATTTTTCTTCGCAAATTTATGAATTTTGGTTTTTGATTTTTATTATTTTTATTTTTGAACATCCCTATCCTTTTCATTTTTTTCTTGAAGCCTCTTCTGGTTACTGATTTTTGACAATAATAAAAATTAGAGTTTTTACTATACTTTTGAAAATATGATTTTATCAATTTTTTTCTGGAACATGTTTTATTTTCCGTGTAACTAACGGAAAAACAGATTTGAAATCATTTCAATACCATCAGGCTCTTTTTCTGTGATAGGTTGATCGTAGAAAAATATAAAAGGTACGATTTTTTATAATACACGTTAAATGAATCCCAGGCATTTGAAGGTTATATAAGAATACAATTTTTCAAACAATTTTCAATAATACAAAAAAGTTTCAAAAATCATAAAAAACTTTTCTTATATGCATGTTATGAGTCAAGGTTTAAGCCAAAAATAAAATCATTTTAATTTCCGAGCTACGAAAATATACACAAAATTCCAAAGTGTACCCCGTCTAAAGGCGGAGTTGGGTATTAGAGGGTTAACATTTGGAGGATATTTCAATTTTTATGAAAATATCGAGTGAAAGAGGTAAACTTGCATGGAAAACTCAAACAGATCGCACCGAATTAGAGAAAATCGAGTTAGGTATCGACTTACAGAGGGATCAAAGTATGCTAAATTGAAGTAACCGCGCATTCAATCGAGTTGGGGAAAATATCGGGATACAGAATATCGTATGTAGAATGTAGTCAGGATTTATATGTGCTATCTTTCGCACCAAATGCAGCAGTGTTGCCTGTTCAGCAGTGTTGTTCAGATTCAGAAGATGGTCTTCGGCAAAGTTGTAGCTGACGAATATATCTAACAGTATCAGCGTAGCTCTAACCCTCAGAAACACATGAGCCAACACTATGATCGATTGAATGAGTTGCTTACATATCCCATAGTAATTCCTATACATCTGTGAAGGGTTTGTGCTTGTGGTTCTATCTATACCTGCAATCATGTACTTGGGGATATGCGACCGTGTGATGAGATAGTGACGTTTCTATGTATGATCTGAACGACTTCGAATGCGTACTTTTCTATCTTCTGGAGGCCTTGGAGACGTGTCTTGTTATTTATCCTAGATCTGGTGGAATATTTTTTCTTATTGAGGTGAGTTTTAGCGCCAGAAGGGCTGCCTTTTAAGGGAATATTTAAAATATTCGATGAATAGTTAGGATGAGCTCGTGAATCACTCGTGTCCTCATTTTAGTACAAACTTTAGTTGTATATCGCATTCACCCCAAATGCATCGATCTACGCTCCTTTAGTTATCCAACACGGTATTAGGCTATGAATTCAAAGGGTGAAATTTTGAACTGCCTGGGTTGGATTCTTCATATAAAAGTGGGCCACCCTAATGAAGCCACAAATCATTCGCTGTAAAACCTATTTCAAAATGCCGTTTTAAACTACATTTATAAATCATGAACCTAGTAACCGAATGAGCGTAACCTAAAAGCATTCGCGCAAAAAATTTCCCAATAAATTAATATCTGAAATTATTCCTATCGGTTTGATGCTGACCCAAAGCCTTTTCGTTCCACCGATCACCATCCATCCACCTACTAATGACTCAATTTGTGAACAGATTGATTACATTTCGTTTTTCTTTCATTTACTCTTTCTTTCGCAGCTGTTATAGTATCAATTTACGAAGAGCCAGTGCAGCCTCAGCAAGCAGCGTCTATAGTCGAAAAGCTTGGAGATTATCTAATTACCTGTGGTTATTAGAAGAGGTAAACTTTCATACTGCTTTTTATAATTTAAACATTAGAAACACACTTGAATAAAAATTAAAAAAAAAAAATCGAAAAAAAAATGAAAAACAATACAGTGTAAGCTTACTACTGCTATTAGGAATGATATAAACGAGGAAAATAAAAACGGTTGCAAAAATGCTAATTGTAAGAATGAGAACGAGTAAAAAGAGGAGATTATGTTTTCTTCTTTTGCAAAGTCAATATTTATAAGTTCCCTTGCTAGTTTTTGTTTTTCTTTTGTTTTCCGTGAGATTGAGGACGATCGTGATTAAGGGAAAGGACATTTATTGCTGCTTCGTTTGTTTTCACCAGAAGTAAAGCATTTCTTAATTTTGTTTTCTCTCTTTCCTTCCAAGTAGTGGTTGTTTGTGTTAAAGTTTTTATTCTTCATACGAAATATTCTCTTGTCTATTAGATATTGATTTGCTAGCTATACCCTGAGTGTTGTTCTTTCGCGCGTTTACTTCAAAAAGAATAGATGATGAAAGCTCAAAATTGTCGTCACGGTTTGATTTTCTATTTTGTTTCTTCTCTCTTTTATTTACAGCCTACGGCGGCAGTGTGAGCGTATTTCTCTTGTAATTGTGTAAAATCAGTTCAGTATGATAAGAAATTGTAATTTGTATTAGCTCTTAAAATCATTAAGCATCTCTCTGAATTGGTCGAATCGAAGAACTGAAGGAAGAAAGAATGCGAAAGCAAGAGCGGAGGAGATTATAGGAGAGTCAAAGATGAAGGGAAGTGAAAACTTGCACTTAGAGAACAAATTAAAATTCTTACGCATTCTTCGATGGCACATGAGATGAATTACAGTCATATAGGATACGACCATGGGTTGTAATGTTGAAATCATAGGAGGACGAATAAAACAAACGCATGTAAAACTGAAAGAAATTATGGAAGACCATTTTTGATGGTGTAAAAAGAATGAAACGCATAAGCTACTCTACTATTATTATCATCCGTAACTGTATTAATTATTCCGCGATGAAACAGAGCTGAGGTATGGAAACAGATTTCGATTCATAATTTGCAAAAAAATGTGCGAGAACCGTTTTTCTTTGTGTCGGACAGCATAAATACAAGCATAACTATGAGATAAACAAGCGAATCAATATGATAAGGATAATGCAATGATAATAAAAACCGCAAGAAAAGAATAACAGCGAAAATAATGGACAAAAATGTGTGTGATTTACTACTAATTTACAAATAAGTGAAAGCATGTGAAAAATTGAAGAGGTTTTATTTCTCTTTGTTTTTTTTTTATAAATTATAGAATTCTTGTGATTATAAATTATTCTTATCTTATGATCGAAAGGAAAACATGCTGTTGGTTTCTAGTTTTTTTTCTACCATTTTTCCCAGAAAAAAACACAAACATCCCTATTCTGTTTATTTCTGACTATCCATTGAATACTATCCTCCATGAATGTCCTTTCAGTACAGAAAGAAATAAAAAAGAAACACGAAAACTTAAATACTTTGGAAGTTGTCTGGATTATTGTAGAAAGAAAGTTCACGATTTCACGGTTCCCTGATCTGACATTCACCCTGGGCGTGTGTCTCCTTCTTGGCATTGTGTCATTTGTGATAGATCCTGTTTCTCAGGTAAGTGTGGCAGGCATGTTGAAATCGATATTCTCTTTAACTAATAACTTGGCCGGGCGAATGTTTTGAACCGTTATTTTCGGTTCAATAGAAACTACTCGACGATGCAGGATCTTGAAATGTTATGAAAATCGATTGAATTTTGTGTTCTAATCTAAACAGAAAACCGACGAAGAGAAGTCGATCACTGCAGATACGCCTGTGTGATATTAAACGCGATTTTATGATTATGAAAAGATCCTGGGTTGTTTGGGAATCCAATCAAAACGTCACGAACTAATTCACTGTATGATTTAGAAAGGCCTTTAAAGTCTTTTGATACGATTTTGAACCGTTATTTGTACATAAAAATGTTTTTTTTAATGCCTAAATAGATATTGTTGCAAATGGGGTCTATGCGAAGGTATGCGAGAATAAGAGCTTAAGCAGAATATTTTTCATCGATCCCTTATTTTGTGAATAAAGATGACCAGATTGCATCGATACCATTCGTTTTAAATGTATGATCCACAAATTTGGATTTCTTGCTTGCACAGCAAACAAACTTAATTTGGAACGATACAGTTCCAGGAGAGGATAAGTTATCGGTGAATAACTCTCCCAAGTTTTGCTGCAAAGATACATCTAGTAATTACAGTATTCTTGCGGAAATTACTGTTTTTAGAAGTTTTAAACAAACATTCATGGACAAAAATCTGGACGTATATTCTCAGATGACCAATGTGCGAAATCCATGAAACAACGTTTGAACAAATGTTTCTTAAATTTCCCAAAATAGCACAAAAGAAGGCCTTCGGTCTTTTCGAGCGTAAATAGCTGCGGACAATTTGCTGGGAAACTTGATAATGGTATGTGGCACAGACTTACGAATCACGAGTTATATGAAACGTATAAAGATGCGAATAATATTAAGCGTGTAAAGTACGGCAGACTGTATACATTAGAAAAACATGGGAATTATGAAGATTCGGGGAAATCGTCGAAGATGGAGCTATAGGGGTGATCGGGGCAATATGGGCCGCCTTAGGAAAACGTCATGGAATGCATAGAAAAGTAACATGTGAACTCTGCCTCTATCAGAAAATTCTAATAAATCATAATTTATTCTCCTACACTTTCCCTAACACAAAGTATTCCTATTTAATAAGACAAGGGCAGAAGCACAAATAAAAGTGTGGCACCGCATCGAATCATGTTGATGCCCACAGAGCACTCATTCTTCGATTTGCGAAATATGAGTCCGCTGAAAACACCGACCCGACTCGACGCAATCGCGCACCTCTACCGGCACCTCCGCACATGTAAAAACTGCTGCGATAATCCTGTGGTGTGAAAGAAATGCGCAATATTATTTTGATTTCAATCCTAACTTCATGACCCGTAGGCTCTACGCGTATGATTGTTCATTATTTAGGCTAAATATACCTGTTTATACCTGAACATCAGAAAAAAAGAGAAACGACTACGAATATCTTGCAGCGCAAAGTTTAGGTGATCAAATATTCATCCTCTCTTCGACCCTGCACTATACTATAACCTCCTAACATAACGCAGAGCTAAAGATTCTTTCTTGCGTTACACAATCTGAACAAGAAACCATTTTCAAACACTTCCCATAATTTATGCGAGGCAAAACAGATTCCACTTTCTACGTAATGTAACCCAGCATAAACAGCTGCCCAACTCTCCAGACCTGCGCCCTCCAAGATCCAAGGTGCTGCTGCCTTACGTTCAAAACTTCTTTCCTCAAAGTCTGTCTATCAATTACGAACTGCATACTACAATACCAATCAGACCCTATTCCTGACAAGACACAGAGTCACAACCCCAATGTGATGGATTTACCCACAACCTTGCCATAACCCCTCTTACGTTTCGCTATCCTCGGAAGTCACCCATATTGATGCTTGGCAAAAAATATCAGTATTCAATCCACAAATCCCAAATTACACCACATTACGTTCTTTTCTTTCAAACCCCATTTCAAGCCTGTCCCCCCACTTTATCAATACGAATGATACGATAATCTGAAGATCGTGACCAGAACGGAGGTAGGATTTAACACTAGGGACCAACCACCACCATTTTGCCCCGCTTCTTCATCTTGAAAATAATATATTGTTTTTCAATAATTTTGTTTACGAACAAATCTAATTTCGCTCATGAACTGTTCATTATGATCAGAAGTTTCAATGGATTGGTAAAATTCACCAGAATTATAAATGTAATTGTCTTAGGCTTAATTAAAAACTGCCAAAATTATAAGCTTTTCATGGCGAAGTACAAATTTGTACATTTTTGTAAATATCTTGAGTGTTCAAACGAATATTCTTACGGTTTTTATTGTGGTGGCTATTTGAGGCATCCTTTAGCAGATCATAATGACACTAGACATTAGAACACTGTTTTTGAGGTCAAAACCGGGGTGGCTCATATTGCTTCGTATGTTCATTAGCCTGGGACACGGTTATATGAAAAAATTAGATTCTAGCTCCAGTCTACTTTTTGGACTGCATTTAGGTTCCATAACAACTGTGCAAAATTTCAGCTCGATCGGTGAAACTATATTTTAGCGCCAGCCCTTCAAAGTTTGTATGAGATTTACTATGGGAAAACTTACTTTTGCAAAGAAAAATCGCCAGAGGTCGCCCATTGTACTCTATAAAAATTCTGAGCACAGATCTCGATAATTATTTCTACGATGAACAACATTGTCGAAGACCGCCAAGCAATTCGATGATTGTGAAAAAAGTTATTAAGCATAGACTATTCGGAAATTTTCCCCGATTTTGTTATTATTGTTATTCCTTTACGTGTTAATCAACGTGGCCTTGTCAATAGGTTTTTATTGAATAACTTTTTTCACTAGTGTCGGATTGTTTCGCGGTCTTCGGCAATATTCTTCATCGTAAAAATACCTACCAAGGTCTGTATTTGAAATTTTTATAGAGGTCAATGGGCGAACTCTGGCAATTTTTCTTTGCAAAAGTAAGTTTTCCCATAGTAAATCCCATACAAACTTTGAAGGGCTGGCGCTAAAATATAGTTTCACCGATCCTGCTGAAATTTTGCACTGTTGTTATGGGACCTAAATGCAATCCAAAAAGTGGACTGGAGCGAGAATCTAAATTTTGTCCCACACTAATGTTCATATTGCCCCCATTGCCCCTACTGTTGGTCCAGCATTGGCGTGACGCTACGCCTACTATTTTAACGATGTGTCTAGTGGTTGTGAATGGAACTCCTTTATAATCTCCTCCATGAACTCCTTAAGCACTCTAACGCTATCAACTGGGGGTATTTACTCAGGGGCTGTTCAGAAAATCTCGCAATCTCGCAGCATTTTGCTCTGAAATTCCTCCAGGGAGATTGTGTCCATTCCACTAACTTCTGTATGTATTTATTACTCCAAGAAAACTTTCAAAGATTGACAAAGTTGAAAGTTCTTCCAGGAAAATCTCTAGGAATCTTTCCAAGATAATTCTTTAAGTTCATTCAAAGATATCCTAATGAATTTTCCCAGGGATTGAGAATTGAGAAATGCGTCCAGGTATTATTTTGAGGGATCTAACCCGTTTGGCATAATGATGTTTGGCATAATGCCGTTTGGCATACAGTCGTTTGGCTTAATAGCTGTTTGGCATAACGGTCGTTTGGCATAATCGACATTTGGCATAATTGTGAAAAAACATTGTATTTGATCAAATTCCTTCCATTAAGCAAAGGGGTGTGTATAAACTGCTCGCTATCGTACATTCCGTAGTCAGTTAGTGATAGGTCATTCTTCTATTCATAATTTTCAAGGAAACCAATATTCAATAAAGCTCTTTTGGAATTGTCTCATACATGACTTCCGGGGTCATTGAGTCCGGGATATTATAACGCATTTTTAACAAAAATATATTCAACGCCTAAGTTGTTCCATGTCATTTGAAAAAAAAGGAACATGGAATTTTATGATGCATCTTATGGTACGGCATATTGTTGTACCACTGCAGTATCTTCCTTTTCAAATTATGCCAAACGACTGTTATGCCAAACGACTGTATGCCAAACGGCATTATGCCAAATGGCATTATGTCAAACGGGGTAGACCCTATTTCGGGGTACTCTCCAGTAGTTTTTTCACCGACTCTAAGTGAGATTTCAAGAGAGCTTCCAAGAATAAATTCTTACAAATCGATCGACTCGATTTATAAAATAGGACCCTTAATTTATCAGAATCCCGCTTGACTTATCACAAATGAAAAATAAAACTTTGAGTAAGGTGAAATGATGTAAAAATCTAACACACAGAATAACAAAAGCAATCCTTAAGAGGAAAATAACCATCATCGTTTTACAAATTTTCAAAACCATATATTTTGCTCAAAGTTGAATCAATGTCCAAGAAAATCTATCATTGCATTGTACTTGCTATCTGTAATTTGGATGGATTTCTTCAAATTTGAACGAAAAAACTGGTTTTTAATTTTTGATGATTGAATGATGGATTCTTGAGCCATAAACAGAGTTGCTCGCTGTCACTATCAACGCTAAAAATTTGCTGATTTGTACAGCCGTCTGCGATACGATTCAGAACAATCTATATCACATCAACATCATGCTGTCTACTCCATCACCAGTGCATTGATGGCGATAGACTATGGATATCACTGATGGGTTAAGTTTAGCCTTAAATTAATCAAATAAAATGGCAATTTATTAGTACGATATTTTTTATAGTGCAACACATCGTTCAAAACTATATGTTGGCCACTGAAAAACATTAATAGCATGGATAATTACCACGTGATCACTCATTCTGCAGTGATTATGATCTAGAATGCGATGTCTCATCACTACTGTTGGGTGTCAAATCAAATTGATATTGATAGCTCGCAAGTGATATTGATAGTTTTAGACCATCAGCCATCAGCTGATATGATAGATATTAAGCAACTCTGGCCATAAATATGGTCGGTGTTCAGACAGACCGGACTACACGGAGAAAAACAGAATTGTCCAGTCAATCATATATGCTGGTAGATCAATCATATTTTACATTGAATTTTAGTCAACCATACATTACATTGATTCAACAATATCTATGGTTGGTTTAATTATTTAGTATGATTGATTCAACTACACAAAATAATTGCACTAACCATAGATATGATTGACTCAATAATAATATACAATCATGACAATGGTATTATAGTTGATTTTGTGTTGTCAAACCCGGCACGAATCTTATTTATCGACATTGCAAAAATGCGACAAAATAGAAATAAATATGGGAGCAGGAATACGAACCACTATCTTGAGAGTGAGAACGCATTAGCTTACATCTACTCCAACATCGCTTGTTGGTAAACAGCGGTTTTTTGCAGTACAGCTCATAACGTTTCAAGGTAACAATGTGCGGAAAGCTGATTCAACAATAATATAATTGAAATATTCATGTGATGGAAGACAGAAACAAAAGCAAAAGCGATTGAGCAAATAGAATTTTCTGCGTGTAGATGCTATTTTGGCGGGCTAAAGATTCGTCAAGTGCTCCATCAATTCTGATGTTTCCAATGCTCTTTTGATACAGATGATAGATAATAGATAAGTTCCATTATTACAGGAAATAATGCAAAAATTTTGATATTCCGATGGCCTGGGGTAAGTTTTTCTGAAACCATTGAAAAAACACTTGGTCCAGTCTGTCTGAACACCGACCATATAATCTTCGCAAATACTAAACTAACTTCATCACTCAAGGGTTTTCCAGAGTTTGTGAAGAAATTCGTTAAGGGATTTTCCAGAAACACCTAAAAGATTTCTCAAAGAGTTTCTACGCCGATTTATTCAGTTATTTCTCCAGCCATTTTCGTCTAAATTTATTTGTGAATTCTTCTATGGTTTATCTCAGGAATGGCTCCAAAATTCTTCCTGAGATTATTTCTATAAATCTTTGAAGATTTTTTCCAGGAATTCCTCAATAAACAAGACCAGATTTAAAATCAGGTTTCTACATAAATTTCTTTAACATTTCATCCACAAATTACTCCGGCAGTTCTTCCAAACAATTCTCGAGTAATTTTCAAGTAAAATCTTCATGGGTTCTTCAATTTAATTTGAAGTACAACACCAGCAATTACTACATTAATTATTCCGACCATCTCTACACAAGCTTCTTCAGGGAAACTGTTCAATGTTTTTAAGTGTTGTGGACAACCCTATTGCGGTGTACCCTATGGTACCACGCACGCCGCTGGGCTCGCACTGGCAGAGCATAACTGTCATGTGCGATGCATGAGAAGCGCATCTATGTATTTTAATTTGGTTGTCGTTGTGCTCTATGTGTTGTCCATTAAGATCAGTTTGTTTACGTCTCGCAAGTATATTGTATGTACCGTTTTAACGTGTCGCGAATAAAGTAGTTTTAATCGTACTTATCGTGCGCGTATGATTCCCTGATGTAGGGATAGTGATCCGAAACACCAACGGGCACCGCGGTACGAAATTAAGGAAGTGCTTCCCTGAATTTTATCCACGAATTCAATTGATTTCTTTTTTTCAATAATTAAAAATTTATCTAAGTAGAAAAACCTCCAAAAATTCTTGATAATTCCCTGGGGACATCCCTGGATGCTTCGAGAAATTTTCCAAGTAAGCTATAGTTTCTATAGGAGAAGTCTAAAGTAATTCATAGAGGTATCTTTAGAGAAGAATGGTACCTTCCTTAACCGAGTGATTAGAGTCCGCGGTTACAAAGCAAAGCCATGCCGAAGGTGTCTGGGTTCGATACCCGGTCTGTCGAGGATCTTCTCGTAATGGAAATTTCGTTGACTTCTCTGGGCATAGAGTAAAAACGTACCTGGCACACGATATAAGAATGCAAAAATGGCAACTTTGGCAAAGAAAGCTCTAAGTTAATAAATGTGGAAGTGCTCATTGATCACTAAGCTGAGAAGCATGCTCTGTCCCAGTGAGGACGTGGCTGGCGCCGTTATTGACATTACTGAGTTTGGAGTTTTTTAAATTATAAATTGAAGATGGTATACTTCTCCTAAGCTGCATCTGTTGGTTCCGTGTACAATTTTTATTATTCCGGTCAATCACGGAGTAGCAACTACGAGTTGTGCTTATGCTAATGCTTATGCTTAGATCTGTGCACTTGTTTGAGAAAGAGGAATTTTCGTACATAAATCTTGAAGAGTTCCTAAAATAACCGAGAAAAAATCATATATATACCTAGCTTAGCCCCAATAAAGTCAAGGTTGAGGAAAGGAATTGTGTTGCCCAATTCAAGCAGCAGGCATTTGTAATACGATTCAAAGTGTAAGTTTCTTCATCAATCCTGTATTGTGATACTCTTATCAATTGCAGTGATTGTTGGGTTGAATAAAATCCATGATAATTACTCATAGTTCATACGACAATCAAGGTAGATATAACACCCGTTTTCTATGTACCATACAGCCACGTCACGATTGGAATGCGGCGTGAATCGAGTGGATGATTTATTGAGCGAAAATAGCAGTGCATCATCGTTTACAATAATGCACCAGCAGTCTGTTCTTTGTTCCCAATGCTTCGGCTTGTGTGATTGGTAATAAAAATGCAACGTTGATTAGTAACTGCCTACCTACCAACAATCATTCGATGACAACTGCAATCACGTTCTTCGAGCTTGGACTCGGTCTGTTTCCACTGCAGACGGCATCCAGAACAGGAGCAAAAAACGACCACCACGCGTCGAGAAGTATGTGCTAGGGTATTCGTTTCTATTATGGAGGACCTACACTCCCATGCAAAAGTTTGGGTTCACTTCCTTAAAACATACAAAAGTGTTTTGTTCTCTGTGATTACACGCCCAATTGAAACTCTATGGCGCATTCGAAAGACAATGATGAGTTATCGATTTTTTTTTTTCACTCCGGATAATCGAATCCTCCGGATAATCGAATCACTAAGAAAAAATTGAAATCTTCGATAAAAGAACATAAATATTATCTATTTTCGTTGTTTTATGTATAGATGTGATGCGGTGGCGTAGCCAAAAATTTAGGAACAGTAGGGGTCTTTACAAGAAAAAACAAAATTTTATCAGTATACACAAAAACCACTTTTTCAAACCCTCCTTTTCTTAAATACGTTCAAAACTGCAAAATTATTCATATTGTATATTGCAATACCAAATTATCTCAGATTTATGCATAAAAATTGAAAAACAAGAACATCAAAAAACACATTCCGGATAACCGAATCCCGGATAATCGAGTCCGACCTGTACTGTATTTTTACTTAAAGTTGTGACATTTTCAAAAACCACATTGAAAAACATGACTGAATTCCTCAGCATTGGATCGACTAAAATTTTGAGTATGTATTTCATTTGTATGTATGTATGTCATTAAGGCCCAAGTCAGTGGAGGATCTGGAATCAACCGACAATAGGGTCCTAAAGCCCTGTCCTAATTTTAGTGCCAAACGCTTAAGTTTAGGCCAAAAACACATGTTTACTCAATTTTTTAATGTTTTTCATTTGTTTAAATACAAAAAAACATTTTTTTATGTTTTTATGAATTTTAGCACACCTTTTGGTTTAAACTCAAATTTTGGGTATATTTTGTTTTCCGTGTCCCTGCCGAAATGTCAGATAGGAACAACCCCAGTGTAAAAACTAAAACCCCCTAGGTATTTTTGTCGACTAAGCGAACGTCAAACATGATCTCAAGTGTCAAGGTTCATTTATGGATCCAATTTTTAAATTAAAGTTTTAATATGATATATCCGTGATTTGAGCGGGAAAATTGCTAAAGTAGTTGCAGTAACATGTACTTTCGTGTTATAAAATAAAAACAAGATTTCATTGAACATTTTAGGACCCTATTTGAAATTTATTGAATGAACATCTTTATCGAAATGAACTAATCACTAACACATGCGCAAGAGAATATTTCTCTACCGGAAAAAGTATTGTTATCCCCCACATGAGAAAATGCGACAATATTATGAATGTTTATCCACAATATTTAAAAATCTACCAGTACCACTTAACTTTAAAAATAATAAACTTTTCGTTATTTATAATCCCTCTATATAGCAATCCAAGTCACCATGCATGATACGGTTTATCATATAAAGAATGCACATATAGGATAGTGCCACTTCATAATTGCATTACAAGGACTCAAATATCCCGTCAAAAATATTCAGTTAATAGTTCTTTTGCAAATTGCCAACGAATTCAAAAATGATGCACGACCACCACAGTTCAATACCAACTTCCAGAGACAGAGAGATCTCGCTGTCCTCCGGGTATGAACTCCTACTATGAGCAATATTATCACAAAGGAATAGATGTCGACAAAATATAAAAATATGTTTGCTAAAACCTGATAAGGAGGTGTTGTTATGTTCCATGATTATTTGAAAATGATGAGTAAACTACCTATCTAACTGAACTAGGAATAATCCTTGAGGAAATATCTATCGATGGATGTTTTCCAATTTTCAAAATATGCCCCCAAACAGCTTCGATAAGATGAAATAGCAAGCAATGTCTTATATTTTCGGCATTTCATTTACCACTCAAAAGACATTCTAGCTAAATCTAATAACTTTATGAATATGGTTTCTTCACAAGAAATAATCTTTTTTCAATTTCGAAGAGACAAGTGAGTTTAGAATTTTGAAAAAAGTAGTCAAATTTGTTAAAATTAGGATCAAAGTTGCCCGCGCGCACTTCAGACGCGCCACTGACTTGGGCCTTAAATCGTTATCTTATTTTCTTCGAAAAGCAATCACGAAATTTTAGCGGAAAAATCTAAAAACTATTATAAACCAATGAAACAGTCATTCAAGTCATCATGAAAAAGTTTGGGTTCACTCCCTAGTATGATATATGTATCATGTAATAGTTTGGATTCACCTGAGCCACACGGAAATAATGGCGGGTACATGATTGGTTTGAGAGTTCACACAATTTTTGTATTTTAAGTAAGTTCATGGTAGCGTTAGCGTTAGTGTAGTTACGGTATACTTTGTAGATTGGATAGTAGCAATATGAATGTGTCATTTGATAATCTTATCCTGACCGCTAGAACAAGGCTGGGGAGTAAACTTTGGCCCAGTCTTAAACAACATTACCAAATTCATGAATATTGCTAGTCCTGGTCACGCTAATCTTTACCGTAACTTTGGATAGAGGAAAGAAATGTTGATGCAGCACTTACTTAATGAGAGGCCACCGACTCAGCAACGCCCTCATAAGTGCTGCGGAGGTGGGGATTGGGAGGGGTATAAGGTCAGGTCAGGTCAGGTCAGGATTCGTCTGAAAAGCTGGCGATCTGTGGTTAGATGTTAATAATTTAATCATTTAAATGCCGGCAATCAAATGAGGGAAACAATTGTTTTATTTACAGTTTAGTTGATTACACTTCGAAATCGGTTGTGATTTTTTGCTCAGAAAGCTGTAACAAGCGGAACCGGCCATCGGATCGATAAAAAAAGAACAAAACGTGAAACAGCTTAGGGGAAGTGGTGGCAAAATGAACAGGGGTGGTAAAATGAACACCGTGTCTTTTACAGAGGAAAAACTAATTTTGTTGGATTTGTATTACGCACAGACGATTTAGAGAATAAATCGAAGTGTTCGGGTTGATATGGAGGTCAATTTAAGTGAAAATGTCAATAAAAACTTACGTTAGAAAACTAGAACTGACGTAACTTTTAGCTCGGGAGTCTTCAGGTTTTTCAGTGTGGTCAATATCGTTATGATATGATGTCAAATCGGATACATTTAGATTTTTTTTTAAATGGGTTATAATCATTAATGGATATATTTTCTGAAATGCAATGAAAATTTTCAAAAATATTTGTTTTGCTCACGTTTTTTGCATGATGTTCATTTTACCACTAACAGCTGTTCATTTTACTCACATAGTGTAGGTAAAATGTGTTGAAATAAAACGACTACAAAACAACAAGGCTCTTCCGCTCCACACCGCACAGTGGGACGAAACTGAAAATTGACGGTCGAAACCTCTTAGAGGCATTTTAGCCCGTAGGTGTCTTCGGGACATTGTTTTGAATTAGCATACCGAGTAATAATAAAAAATAATTTTTAAATTAGACTAAACAGAGTACCCGAGCAACAAATATTTTCTTGAAAAATATTTTTTAGGGCGATCATTACTTTAGCAAAGTTTTAGATCTTTTTATTTTCAACAACTTTGCTGGACATACTTGATACATTTGACTTCGTTTTCAGGGTTAAATTTTAAATTTAACCTATTTTACCATACATATCAGCTTTTTGACAATTTCTATGCTCAATGTGAAATTTATGAACATGGCATGTTCTACAACATTTTATATACAGTCAACTCTCCCTTACTCGATATTGAAGGGACCATGGAGTTAGGGAGGTATTGAGTTACAGAACGCAAACCCAATGCAACTGCGATCCAAGGGACCATCGAGTTAGTCATGAAAACCAACTTTTACTATGGTTCTCTAACTCGATATCGACATACGGAATATCGAGTAAGGGAGAGATAACTGTATTACAAAAATACACAACTTTTCCGAGTATACCAAAGCTCTGAAATCATCACATCAAAAGATGTAATGAAATTATGGTAGAATTAATACAATTTTTGACCAGTTTCTCCTGAATCGGCACTTTTCGGCAGCTATACTTAAAATACTTTGATGCCTCATTATATAAGCTAAAGCCCCATGGCAAAAGAATGATCGGGTCTCACAGGGCACATTGATTTCAACCATTTTTTGACAAGCATGGAATTTTATTTTGACATCAAATAGTTTTTTGACCTTTTTGTGTGCTCACAGTGCAATCAATAAACTTGTGATGTTCTGTTATTTTTTGTATCACAAAATTCAATAACTGTGTCGAATGCATCTGTTAAAGCTGACATGCTGTAACAGTGTTGCATCGAAAAAAATGTTTTTTTTTAATTAAATACTATTTTTGAGAATTTACTAGGTAGGATTTGCATGTATCAGCAATTTCGGGCATAAGTTAACCTTTGCTGGCACAACAACCTAATGGTTGAAAAATGAGAAGAATTTGGTTTAACAGATGAAATTATGTTTCACTGTATATTATTATTATTATTTGCTTTTTGTCATAAAATACATATTATTATTTTTAAAACACAATTTACACCGTCTTCAGCCATAGGCTGCACAGACTGAACATAACTAACATTAGACAACGGACACATGGAACAACCAGTGAACAAGTGAAGAATTTTTCGTTTTGACGAAAAGTTTTCTCCGGCTGGGGCGGGAATCGAACCCACACTCCGTGGCACAATACGCCTAAACGACTGACGGCGCTAACCACACGGCTACGAAGCCTCATTTGTTCTTAAAATTTTCACGCATGGTGCCCAAAGCCGAATTATCGTCGGCTACTACGATTTGATGCTAAAATTGAGTAGTTTTAGTATGACGAAGGTGTTGTTTCAATACGTTGTTTTGTGGTATAATAAATACAGAATATTCCAAGTTTATTGAATGCACTGTGTGCATACAAAAAGGTCAAAAACTATTTAAGATCGAAATTCCAAGCTCGTCAAAAAATGGTTGAAATCAATGTGTCTTATGAGACCCGATCATTCTATTGCCATAGGGTTTTAACTGATATAATGAGGCATCAAAGTATACTAAGTATTTACCCGTAACGCGGGTAGATCACCTTTTCGAGGTGCGTTACGGGGTAAGATCTATCTTGTTGTATCTGTTCTTGTGAATAATTAAAAGTTACGGTCGGAAGAGTATAAGAGAGTAACAAACTACTAAGACCCACCTATTTGTCCTAGATGATGAGGAGGTTGAAGTGGAAAAATGGCTCAATCAGCATTTGAGGTTGGTTTCAACTCATGAGACAATTTCTTTCCGAGTTCAAGAGCTTATCTTTCGATATCTAGAAGGGAAACGATTCCGAATCAGTGGAGTAGCAGACCCCTCAACTTCTAAAATAAGCTTTTTGTTTCAAGGAATCTAATTGTCTTATGCGATGAAACCTGTTCACAGTTTCAAAAAACGACTTTGAACCTTACAAGTAGAAGCAATAATTTGATACGCTAGAGTACCGATGCATGGTAAAAATCAGTATCATTCAACCAGCTTAATGGCCGAACCAGATTAAGGGGCGCGCTTTTGAGAGTTTAATGGTGACAAACTGTTTTCTCCAAAAGATATAAATAGCGGTATCTTTTTCTAAAAAGGCTCTATGCAAAATGGTAAAGAATGATATTTGTATAAAAAACGACGGGCAGATTTCCAAAACAATGGAAAAGATCGTATCTCATACCCATTTACAAGTCTGGTAGAAAATCTGATGTTCGAAATTATCGTGGAATTGCTATTATTTCATCCATTCCAAAACTATTTGAATCAATTATAAATAAAAATGTATTTAGCCAAATAAAACATAGAATAACGTATACACAACATGGTTTCTTTAAAGGTCGTTCTATTACAATAAACCTTTTGGAATTTGTAATTACACTGCAAATGGATGCAATGGATAGAGGTAACCACGTCGAAGCACTTACACCGATTTTAGTAAGGCATTTGACAGACTAGACATTCCTATGTTGATTTTCAAGCTCAATAAAATGGGAATGATACTCCTCAACTGGATTGAATCGTATTTAACAGATCGCCAACAAATAGTAAGATTTTAGGGGAAAAATGTCTAAACCTGTTCACGTTACATTAGGAGTTCCCCAAGATTTTAGGCCCATTGTTATTCATATTAGGGGAACTTACGTATTCTCGGCAATCTAAGCAGCTGGACTTTGAAAAAGGCAATTATACACAACCATTAAGCACAGGAATTAGCAGGAGACACCTGAAATACACTTGAGCACTCTTTATTCATTGGTTATTATACACATAACACTATTTTATTCTCTAAATCATCTGTTTTTCCTCGCCAAAGTCACGAGGCACTTGTTCTATTATCGGCAATGCAATTACTATTGTCGGCAACAAAAATGTTCACTTCGGCAATCTAAAACTGTGCAAAAACAAGCTTATGTATTGGTTACTTTTCGCATGTGTTGACAATGACTGAAATTAAACGTCACTCATTATGTTCTACTCGCTGAAAGGGCCAATGCAGAAAAATACAGACTACACTGAAAACAGTGTTGCAGTTATAAATACAGTAACAAAGAATCAAATTGAATGCACAACGTCACTTAACTTGTGCAGACTAAGGCGCCGTCCACATATTACGTAACGCTGTAGCGGGGTGGGAAGTAAGCTCAAATGTTGCGGCTCATACATTTTTTTTCATACAAAGACCGTTACCAAAAACCAAAAACGTGCAGCGTGACGTCATTGTTAAAAGGGTAACGACTGTTTATTTTGTTCTCAAACCCTAACAGTTGGCGCCAGCGGCAAAAATTACAGACAACAACCTTTCGAACATTCAGTTTCTCTTACCGGCCGCCGAGAGGCGACACTGATGTTTGTTTTCCGCTCACTGATTGACTGTTTAATGATAAACTTGCGACGATCGACGCGCCACCATATTTCATATAACGGAGGTTATTGGAACTAACTTGGAGGTGATGTTTTGGAGGTTATTTGGCAATTTGGAGGTTAAAATCACCTCCAAACACTAGCGATTTTGCGGTGGGATGTTGAGGTTTGATCACGAATGGCGCTACGCTGGATTCTCAAATTTCTCAAACCTTCAACTTTCATGGAAGAATGGTAGTCGGAAAATGATTAAAATCGTAAATTGCTTGCAATTAGGAAACTGAATCAAAAAAGTATTGATTAGAAATCAAGTGTAAAGTGAATACATAACTTTTTGTGTTTAGTTCATCTTCCGTGGTGCTTTCTTTGCATCAGGATTTCGTTTTTACTACCATTAAAAAAGAGCCATCTATTGCCTTTTGAGTTTTGAATATCGCCCTATTGGTTCATAATATTGTGCTCCGCAAGGAAAATCTACGGAACGCAATCATTGGACAATTTGTATTTCAGAATTGCGTTTGAATTGCGCGTAATATTGTCTGCGCGTTACTGCCATCGCTGAATGTTGATATAAAATGAGCGCCGGAATATTATCCCTTTTATTCGCTCCTGATCCACACCTGAGACGAGACTCGCGAAGACGGTCTTCTTTTTCTGGATTGCTGAGTTTTTTTCTTATTCCACTTTGTGTTTATACCAATTATGCGCAAGCCGTTCAAATCCTCACATGAACCTCTCAGCAAAAAATGATTGAGTTTGCATCACATCGAATCATAAATAGCCGTTTGAGTGAAATTTCATGCCAGCAAACGTAGCAGACATTAGAAATAATTAATCTCCTGCTTAGATTTATCAGCCACTTTGGAAAAATATGTTGCGCTGACTGAGGTTTTCAATAACAATTTACTTTGAACACAATACTTTTCACTTTTTCAGCCATAAAAACGGTGGGCTGCATTTGACGTTTCGTGAGAGGGGAATCTGGGCTGCATATGACGTTGATATTTTTCCTCTTCGCGAGTCTCTCTCAGATCCACACCATCCGTCCGCATTCAAATAACACGCATGACTTTTGTCGTTACGAAAGGAAGAAATCACAAAAGAGAAAAAGATGGACACACCGTCCTCTGGTTAGTGCCGACGACTGTAACTCACCACTTGCTACACACTGGTTTCACTTCTTTCGTACTATATACCATCAGGATCACTAGATTATTTTTTCACAAATTTGTTCGAGATGGATAGGAATGACGTTATCAAGTAGCTGTCAGTTTTCGGAATATATCACCTTCTCAATACAGTAACCGGGGTAATCCTTGAAATTATCTACAACTACAGTCGAAATTCGTTCGTTGCATTATCTTTAAGTGGGCTGCGTTTCAATTGGGCTCTCGTTAGTTGGGCTATAGCCCACCTAAAACGAAGGCAAACGTCATTTTCTGACATAAGACGCAATTTATCAATGTTTATAGCTTCGTTTGTTTGTTTTATGTTATTTGACAACTCGAAACTCAGCCCGATTAGTCAAAGTCTTGCACTAAGTGGGCTACAGGTTTTGCGCAACGAATGAAGGTCGACTGTACCATCGAAATATTAGATTCATAGAACTAGTAGTTTATTTTTAATAAATCATCGAAAAAAGCTTGAAAAAGGCCTTTTTAAATTGTCACTTTTAAGGCTTCACAGATAATATCGCTTTTAGGTGGACGAATACTATTTAGCTGGGTGTCGCGAACTGAATTCCTTTTTATTTTCAAGCAAATCTTGAAACATGCTTCTTGTGAAGAATTGTGTTTGTCGTATTAGTCCCTCAAACGTTACTTTGAGCTCTCTGTTTATGAAATTTCGCTCCCTGATTTCTCTCTGGAGAGCTTGAATGTGTCCTAGCTCTAATGACTTTCTCATTGTGAAATCGGCCAATAGTGGGTCTGCTAGAAGTCCGTGGATCTATTCCATTTTTATGTGACTGTGCCTGTGGATTACAACGCTGAGTTCGTTCAAAAGTTGCGGGAGGAGCAATTGAAAGGATCATGTCGATGGTTTTATTATTTCGGCCGTAGCATACCCCCTCAATCAAGAAGGTGGGCTAATAAGATGTATAAACTCGATTCCTAGCATCAAACCTAATAACATCGAAAACGATGATTCTGATTAATCAATTTCGGAAACACCGATGGCATCATCATCACGAACGCTTTGATTTTGAAGATTTTTTGGGTGGCCAAAAGCCAGAAGGAGAAGAAATACTCAACCGACAAAATGTTGCGCATGGAATGTCAAGTATTTATCCTTTGTGTGTATATTAAGTACACTGTTGTACTATTAAACAATTTGTTGCAATATAAAAAAAATAACAAAAATTAATATATTTTTCATCTTTGAGATTACAATACTTTCTCACGAGATCAAATTACTCTCTCGCAAGTAACATAACCACAATCTGGAATGTTTGGCTCCGACAATCAGGCTCCCGCTTGACAAGCATATTGAGCCAGACCGCAGCACCCAGCTATTTAGAAATCTCACATTCCTGTCCATCATATCATCCATCATATTGGAAAGCTCTAGAAAATTTGAAAGGAACACGATTCTCTTGATTTGTTCTTGCGTATCTATTCTACACGCAGCGAACTGGACTATATAAATTCATATATTTTGCCTTAAGAATGATGGAACGATTATTGCAAAACGAAAGCTGTATGTATCGTTTTAGCATCACCCCATATTAAGGCGTCGATAGAAAAAGGTTTCTTGGCTCGATTCCACGATGCCGCGAAAACTATTGTCGTTTTCAAATTTCGGTTTTATAACTTAAATTAATGAATTTCAATCCGATGTCTTGTGGCTAATTTTCATAAGGGGTTCCTATGTTTATCGATAGTTCACTTTCCTGAGTGTTGTTTGTTTGGCCAAATGTCATCCCCTCGAAGGGGTGAGTTTGGGCAAATTTTCGTACGTTTCCTATTTAGAAGAAAATAATCAAATTTCAATCATTTGTTCAGCATTAGCAAAGTATTCTCTTATTTAGCCGAACATATCATGCAAATTGCGAAAGTTGTTTAGAAATAAATGAGGACTTACACATTTTTGGCCAAATGTCACCCCCAACGACGGTACTTACGTAGTTAAATTTCTTTAAATGCAAAAGGTAAATAATTTCACCGTGAATTGAACTATTCGCTGAATGGCTCGATATGGTTGTGGTATGTAACGATTGCTGCTCTTGAATGCTCTATCACCATGTTATTACCGAGAGAGTGAATGGTAACATAAAAAAAAAATCGGTTGCGATGTTTCACGATTTTTTGTTGGTTTATGATTCGCACTTTCCGAATATTGTTCGATCGGCTTATTTGGATCAAAATCCAAACTTCACAATTAAAATTTATTTGCGTTCATATTATTCTCAGTGTATGAGACAATCAGAATAGACCCTTTGCAAATCAATTCACTTATGACTTGACGCATAAACATCATCCTCTGATTCGCGACTACGAAGCTGCTGATGTTTTCTTCGGTTTTATGTGAGAAAAACAAGGAGAGATGTTTTTTGCTTTTTTTCACAGTTCCTTGCGAGGTTTTCCGTTGGTGCGAGTGCTTTGTGAAATCTCTTTTTGCTTCGTAGTCGCGAATTGCCTGTAGAACAACAGGAGTGTTGCCAAAATAGTTAACCTATTAAAAGACGTATGTTTCATATGTTTTTCAGTATATTGATGTTTATGCGCTACAATACGCAGATAATGAAAGTATTGAAAGGCTCAATTATTACCAATGCATGCTTTGTTGCCTAATTCCGATATATTAATGAGTTGTGTTTGACTTTTTCTATGAATTTAAATTGTGAATAATAAATACACAGCAATTGAATATGGTTTCCTGGCAACCTTGTCCAGTAATAAAAAGTGATTGCCGAGGAAATCAAAGTGCATTAATTTTAATTTGTGATTTGAAGCATTGAAATTAAGTATTTTCGAGTACATTATATACAAATCGAAAGTTCAATAGTGCATAAGTGATCGGTGCGTAGTTTTTGTGAAAAAATTGGAATTGGAGCGGAGAATTGGACCGTTTAAAGTGGTGAGTTTTTCTTAAGCAGTTCTTGTGTTGTTTTATTCGGCAGCTCACGAATGACGATAATTTCGTATACATTTATTTTATTTAATGATTAAACCCATGTTATATAATATTTTTGTGAAAGATGAGATTCACAAGGAAGATTATAGTTCAAGGAATATGTTGAGTACATTGAAGTTAACTCCTGTTCCGTAGATAAATGTTGACAAGGACGATAAGTTAGTGCTGCCGAAAATACCCTCAGGGTGCCGAAGCCATCATTTACCCTATAACAGAAAACTGAATACACCACAGATTACTGTCTCTTAGGGGAATCAAATTGTTCAAAAGTGCGATAAGATTAGAGATTTAAATGTCATATTAGATTCTAAACTTACCTTTACTGATCATTATAACACGATTATCCATAAAGCTACCAACATGTTAAGCTTTATTAAGCGTTTTAGCTACAATTTTCGGGATCCATATACGATTAAAACCTTGTACATTGCTTATGTAAGATTGATTCTAGAATATTGTATTTTTGTGTGGTGTCCACATATAAAAATAAATGGTATCAAATGGTATAATCGAATCAGTACAGAAGCAATTTCTTTTATATGCCTTACGCCAATTAGGCTGGACAACGTTTCCTCTGCCATCATACGAGGCTCGATGCATGCTTATCGATATGCAAACTTTAAATGAGCGTCGCGAAATAGCCATGATTTCATTTTTCAATGATATTGTATCGCAGCGTATTGATTCCAATGCAATGCTATCACAATGTTAAATCCCATATAAAGTCGCCTTTGTTTTGATGCGGTGAGCACTTGCAAAAACTACCTTCAATGATCCATTGATCTGCCCATGCCGCGAACAAAGCTAAGACAAGACTCCTTGACATATAATACAACATAGAATTAAGCAAACATGTAGTCTACTGTTGATTAACAAAATAAATAAATTTGCTTAGAAGCAAGGAAATAAATACTCGGCTAGGAGCTAAACTACGGTTACTCGGTTTTTAGGGCGAGATCACAAGCTATGCGCGAAATATATCGTACTTCGAATAAAGGAGAGAAAAAGTTTTCTAATTACAACGCGAAATTCAGTCACGTGTTGTTTTGCGGATGGAGAAAATGTGGAAACTGTGTCATATTTAAAACAGATATCCATTCTTGGCTTGGACCTTTTGATTCCGTGATCCCAAACCGACGATACACAACATCAGAAACATAAACAACAAAGACCGTATCGTTCCAATGGCATCTATTGCAAACTGAATTCCGCATGATAATATGGAACAAACTCACCTGCTTCTCCAACCGAGTATTAGTTGGTAAAGATGACCGACCCCCAAAATTTCAGAACATTATGTTTTGTTTTCAATGAATCACATATGATTGAAATTTTAAAAGCATTGAGTGCGCAGGGTACCTTCTTTGTTGTATAAACTTAATTGCGGACACCTCAACTCATTTTGAAATCGTTCGGCATTTTCAGTTTATTCTTACCTGCCGGTACTATGTCAAATGTGAAAACATTAGGATTTCTTTCAAAAAAGAGAGCATTAAAGGATTAAAGTTGATTAAAATGAGTTTATTCGGGCTAATGCGTTCCGTAAATATAGGAAAACTTGGAGATACATTTTGTGTGTTGCTTGTTTTTGCATTTGGTTAAACTGAGATTAGTTCCAGTAGCTGTTAAAATTGGGGCCTGGGCGCCACTCCCACAGGCACAAGAAAGTATAAGTTATTTCACAAGAAAAAGAAATACACCGTAAATAAAAAATAATCAAACTTAACAGGTTACCTAGTGCACTATAAATAAAAAATGTACAAAAAAAATGATAATAATATCTGCTCATATATGTATATAATCTATAGTCGATTACAGGAAACACAAACTAAGATAACCAACATCTGTACACAAATCACTTCTATACACAATGACTCAATCTACAAAGACAACGTCACTCTCGTTCTAACAACAGTTTTGCTTTTCAGCAAGCCAATTACTTTTTACTGTTTTTTTTTGCTGTGGTTCTGTTACATACTTTAAGCAAATTTCTTCTACTCTACTCCTGGGTGGTTACGACCTGCTCTCTACAACTCTTGACTTTGCTTACATTCCTAAAATCGATTAATAAATGGTACCATAATTAAATTCAACGCTTTCGACTTAAATCAGTAACGTTTCTGCAAATGTGTTGTTTGTTTGTATGTTTGTATAAGTGATTCTGTTAACATTTTCATGGTTTCCTTTGTTTTTTTTAATTCGTCCTCAAATATCGTTATTTAATAGGCTGGTTGCTATGATATTAAGGTGTATCGGAATGCTACTCACAGCAGGCGAGGAGGTTCAATTTAAGGGAGAGGTTGAATTTTTACTTCACACGAATCGAACGCAAAACTTATAATCGACTGACATTGTGCCCTTTGCTCTCTCTGAATTATTATTTGTGTGATCAACATCGTGCGTGCGCCTCTATCTGCGTATACCCTCAGAGGACGCTAAAGGAGAAAACAATTACTATCGGGGAGACTGTTTGGGAGGCTTTTTATTCGACATTTCTGATAAGCATTTTTTTATGCTCGATTCGATTCTAACATTGACGTGCGGCTGTACGTGTATGATACAAAGAAACTAGCGGGGAAAGTTGATAAGAATGAGCTTGATTCCGGTTGATGAATAGACTGGTCTAAACAGGGAAAAAGAATGACAAAGGCTTGCAGTTCCATACAAATTCGCGCCTAAAATGCTCTACTTTATAGGCAGCAATGGTTGCTACAAGTATTTACATACTCTTTTAGCTGTAAGGACATGGTCGGCGCCGTACTTGACTTGAGGAGTCTAGATGGTATAACAAAAACAAAATTTAAGCAGAAACTAAAACAAGAACCATTTAGAAACAGAAGCGAAAAAGAACGGCTTGAAAAATATTTACAAATCCCACTCAATAACCATTAATCTTTCAAAAGATCCTGGACCGACCGGGAATTGAACCCAGACACCCTCAGCATGGCTTTGCTTGATAGCCGGCTCAGGATATTTTCGTAATGGTAATTTCCTTGACTTATCTTTGCATAGAGTATCATCGTACCTGTCACACGATATACGACTGTGAAAATGGCCACTTTGTCAAAGAAAGCTTTCAGTTTATAACTGTAGAAGTGCTAATTGAACACTAAGCTGAGAAGCAGGCTCTGACCCAGTGAGTACGTAATGCCAAGAAGAAGAAGATATTCCAATCTATTCCACCGCTTTTAGACCAGTCTATCGCCACCCATAGGGTTCACCCTTTCCCATCCCCCTGCAGATAATTTCATTACTTACCGAAAGTGACAAAATGTGTTGAATCTTTGGTTGCTATTCTCGCGCGCTGCTCTCGTGTAATATGATTAGTGATAATAATCTTGATGTGTTGCATCCGTTAAAATGTTACGCACTGTTTTTCTTACAGTTCACTATGTTACTCGTTTCGGTTTTTCGTTTTCTCCTCCCACTGACTGTATATTTTACTTCTGTTTTCGGTTAGGCCAATATAGATAAGAGATTGCTGTTTGTTAGAGTTATCTTGTGGTTAAAGTACTTCCACCCGCAAATAAAATTGTGTATAAATATCTGTGTCGTTCTACAACTAGCCTAGCAAAAGTTTCCAACTGGGTGTGCGAGACCTGACCTGACCTGGGGCATGGCTTACTGCTTTTCTAGCGAATAGTGACGTGACTTTTTCCAAAAACTTTTGAAGAAACCCTTCTTTTTCTGTGTAGTAGGCGTGGTGTGCTGCGATGATGAAGACTGGTGATGCTGGGGCTGATGATGGTGCTGTTGTTGCTGCTGCTGCTGTTGGTAATGAAGGGGGTGGTGATAGCCTCGAGAGTCGGTTACTGGAACGGAAGAAAATTGGGGAAAAAGAATTTGAGTGATTAATAGGCTATTATTTCGATTTGGTAGGCGGATGGATTTTTGCACCCAAGAATTCCAGACATTTAGAATTTATCGATTGGATTTATTCGATTTGTTGGATTTACTCCATGAGAAGTTGCGCCAATTTGAATATAAACAACAATTATCAATTAAATATTTTCAATGCACGAATAGTTCTTCTCTTCCATCTGCTTATAACATTTCCAGACAAGAACTAATAAACATTTAGGTTTTAGCAAAAATTGAGATTATTACCCTGAGTAAATTTTTTTACCTTTTTGAAGCAATGCTTATCATGATTATGGATGACACTACAAAAAAAAATCATGTCTCACATTATTTGTGCGAATGATAAGAGCAAGAATGATGGGATTGTTATTAAAAATGACCATGTATGCTTACGCTACATGGATCGCTGCATTTTACGAACGCAAACAAAAAAATTTTATTCAACGCTATAAAACTAAAATCATATTTTGTTTTGTTTATTATTTATGTTTTTAAACTAAAAAAAACGTAAAACGTTACACAGCGTACCTTCCAGTTTTAGCTACCTTCACGATACTAGGTTCGCCGTTGTTTGAGCGAGCTCGTGGTTCATCCTTCGCCGCCACACGCTGTTCTCCTGCACGCCGTCAAAGATCGTCCTTAGCACTCGGCGTTCGAAAACCCCAAGAGCTTGCAAGTCCTCCTCGAGCATAGTCCACGTCTCATGCCCATAGAGAACTACCGGTCTTATGAGCGTTTTGTACATCGTGCATTTGGTGCGGATGTGAATCTGCTTTGCCGCAGTTTCTTGTGGAGCCCATAGTAGGCACGACTTCCGCTGTTGATGCGCCTTCGTATTTCCCGAGTAACGTTGTTGTCAGCCGTCAACAAGAATCCGAGGTAGACGAACTCTCCCACCACCTCGAAAGTATCCCGTCTATCGTAACACTGCTTCCTAGGCGGGCCATGTCGCGCTCAGTTCCGCCAACCAGCCTGTACTTTGTTTTCGACGCATTCACCATTAGCCTGACTCTTGTTGATTCGTTGCGGGTGAACAAATTTGCCACCGTTTCAAATTTTCTCCCAATAATATCCATGTCGTATGCGAAGCAAACAAATTGTCCGGATCTCGTGAAAATCGTGTCTCCACTGTAAAGTCCGGCGCTCCGGTGTCAACCTTCATGCGCAATATTGAACAACAGACACGAAAGTCCGTCGCCCTGTCGTAGTCCCCGCCGAGACTCGAACGGACTGGAGTGTTCGCCCGAGATCTTCACGCAGTTTTGCACACCGTTCATCGTTGCTCTAATCAATCTTGTGAGCTTCCCGGGAAAGCTGTTCTCGTCCATGATCTTCCATAGCTCTACTCTACTGCCGCCTTGAAATCGATGAACAAATGGTGCGTAGGGAGCTGGTACTCACGGCATTTCTGGAGGATTTGCCGCACGGTCTGGATTTGTGCATCTGGTCCGTTGTCAAGCGGCCGTCGATGAAACCTGCTTGATAACTTCCCACGAACTCGTTTGCTATAGGTGATAGACGATGAAAGAGAATCTGGGATAGCACTTTGTAGGCGGCGTTTAGGATAGTGCTTACACGATAATTTTCACATTCAAGTTTGTCGCCTTTTTTGTAGATAGGGCATATAACGCCTTGCTTCCACTCCTCCGGTAGCTGTTCCGTTTCCCAGATTCTTAGTATCAGCTGATGCAGCGGCCAACCTGTCCGGGCCCATCTTGATGAGTTCGGCTCCGATACCATCCTCGACAGGGGCCTCGTTGTTCTTGAGCTGTTGAATGGCATCCTTAACTTCCCCTCTCGTGAGAGCTAATTGGTTTCCACTGTCCGCTGTGCTGACGTAGCCATCGCCTTCGCTGTCCTGACCTTCTGTGCCTGTGTTCTCTGCACCATTCAGGTGTTCATCGTAGTGCTGCTTCTACCTTTCAATCTCCTCACGTCTGTCCGTCCGTCAAGATGCTCCCATCCTTATCCCGGCACATTTCAGCTCGCGTCACGAAGTCTTTGCGAGATGTGTTGAGCTTCTGATAAAACTTCCGCGTTTCTTGAGAACGGTACAGCATTCCCATCTCTTGGCGAAGCAACCGACAATGCTTTCAGCAGCGTCGTTAATGGCTGTTTTGACTGTCCTCCAGCAGTCCTCAAGAGGGGCCCTATCGAGCTCGCCCTCATCCGGCAACGCTGCCTCAAGATGCTGCGCGTACACATTGGTGACCTCCTGTTGCCGCGCTAGATTGTACCGAGGCGGGCGTTGGTACCGTACATCGTTGATGACGGATAGTTTTGGGCGCAGTTTCACCATCACCAGGTAGTGGTCGGAGTCAATGTTAGCGCCACGATAGGTTCAAACTAAAGTGTCCATCCTGGGACATCCCGGGTCAAGAAATCCCGGGATTTGACGAATTTCGTAATTTCCTGTTTCCCGGGAAATACGAACTGACGTCCCGGGAATCCCGGGATTCCCGAAATGAATATAAATGTTGAAACAATGGATTTTTTTTCACACTCAAGCTTTTTTCGATAAAATAGAAAAGCACTATAAAGGAAAGTGAATAAATTGAGTATTATGGTGAAGATGCATCGAAGTTAAACCTAGAATTTTCAAGAGCACTAATCTAGAAAATCAGACAACCGTTTGATCGGCCGTTCTGTCTGCTGAGGTGATCTCCAGGTGTACCGATACGGGAGGCTGTGCTGGAAATAGGTGCTACGAATGGCCATATTCTAGGAGGCGGAAAATCTATCAGCCGTAGACCGTTCTCGTTCGTCAGCCGGTGGGCGCTGAACTTTCCGATCGTCGGTCTGAACTCCTCCATTTACCGTGCCATATATTTGTTATATAAGGGGCCCAGATAGCCGTAGCGGTAAACGCGCAGCTATTCAGCAAGACCAAGCTGAGGGTCGTGGGTTCGAATCCCACCGGTCGAGGATCTTTTCGGGTTGGAAATTTTCTCGACCTCCCAGGGCATAAAGTATCATCGTACCTGCCACACGATATACGCATCACCGCCTCAAGGTACCGGTGCATTTGTGTAAGCTTCTAGAAAGCTATTTTGATGGTAGGATTCTACTGTATGACACAGAGGAGGGGCAGAAAAGCGTTCGAATTACCGCGGGAGTACCTCAAGGTTCAATCCTGGGCCCGCTGTTATGGAATGCGATGTACGATGACGTACTGAGGCTGCCCCTTCCGACGGGTGTTAAGATTGTTGGCTTCGCCGACGATATCACCCTAGTGGTCTATGGTGAATCGATGGAGGAAGTAGAGTTGACAGCAGCGCACTCTATTTCCCTGGTTGAGGAATGGATGAAGTCTAGGAAACTAGGACTGGCCCGTCACAAGACTGAGGTGGTGGTGGTCAACAACCGCAAGTCCGAGCAACGGGCGCTTATCTCGGTAGGTGATTGCACCATAGAGTCCAAGCGATCCCTTAGGCATCTTGGGGTAATGATCGATGACAAGCTGAGCTTCGCTAGCCACGTTGAATATGCCTGTAAAAGGGCATCTACGGCTATAGCGGCGCTTTCGAGGATGATGTCTAACAGCTCTGCTGTAATTGCCAGCAAACGCAAGCTGCTGGCAAGCGTGGCGCTATCCATACTAAGGTATGGAGGACCAATCTGGTCAAAAGCGCTTAGAACGAACAGAAACCTAAAGCGGTTGGAAAGCACGTACAGGATAATGTGCTTAAGAGTAGCAAGTGCATACCGGACGGTATCTAAAGAGGCCGTGTGCATCATAGCCGGGATGACGCCCATCGGGCTCATCATCAAGGAAGATGTTCAATGCTTCAACCAAAGGGGTACCAGAGGAGTCGCGACACGTGTAAAGAGGAAACGCTCAGAAGCTGGCAGCAGGAATGGGATAACTCCACTAAGGGTAGATGGACCCATCGACTAATACCAAATGTGTCAGATTGGTATGGTAGAAGGCATGGGGAAGTGAACTTCCACCTGACGCAGTTTCTGTCAGGACATGGTTGCTATAGACAGTACCTGCATAGGTTCGGGCACTCAGAATCTCCTGCGTGCCCCAATTGTGCTGGTGTAGAGGAAACAGCGGAGCATGTCGTGTTCGATTGCCCCCGTTTCATTGTTGTGAGAGGCCGCATGCTCACTACATGCGGAGGGGACACGTCCCCCGACAATATTATAGAGAGAATGTGTGCGGATGCCGAGTGCTGGAATGCAGTAACTACGGCTGTCACTCACATTATGTTAGAATTGCAGCGTCTATGGCGCGCCGACCAAGAGTTGGCTGCAGAGGATTAGCCCTGCCGAGGCTGGTCCCTTGTAACATTGTTTAAGTCGGCTAGGAGAAGCAGTTTGCCTAGGCTACTTCTGCTACACGTGTTGTGCTATATGCACTGGTCCCTTCCCGAAGAAATACCGTAAGGTGGTTCCGGGGAGATGAGGGTCTGAGTCCAAGGGTCATGTCGATGCACTGTTCACCACTTGAGCAATTCTAAATGAATTGCTCATGCACAGTGCATAGGCTGGTTTTAGCGGGTCGTCGTTGGTGCGTCATCCCCGCATTCCCTGAGTTATCTTCTCAGGGGATCTGTTTGCAGATTTCCCGCTTGTAAAAAACAAAAAAAAAAAAACACGATATACGCATGCAAAAATGGTCATTGGCATAGTAAGCTCTCAGTTAATAACTGTGGAAGTGCTCACAAGAACACTAAGCTGAGAAGCAGGCTCTGTCCCAGTAGGGACGTAATGCCAGAAAGAAGAAGAATATTTGTTATATTTGCCTTGAATGTCCTCAAGTGATTTTTGAAAGTTGAAATTTCATCTAACATGGACCCTAGATACTTTATTTTATCAGGCCAGTTTATTGAAACCCTTCTCATCGTATCGATATGTCTGCTTTAACCCTCTAATACCCAACTCCGCCTTTAGACGGGGTACACTTTGGAATTTTGTGTATTTTTTCGTAGCTCGCAAATCAAAATGATTTTATTTTTGGCTTATACCTTGACTCATAACACGCATATAAGAAAAGTTTTTTATGACTTTTGAAACTTTTTTGTATTTTTAGAAATTCTTTGAAAAATTGCATTCTTATATAACCTACAAATGCCTGGGCTTCATTTAACGTGTAATATTAAAAATCGTACCTTTTATATTTTTCTACGATTAACCTATCACAAACGAAGAGCCAGGTGGTATTAAAATCATTTCAAACCTGTTTTTCAGTTAGTTACACGGAAAATAAAATACGCTCCGATAAAAAATAATTTAATATTTTTAAATTTTTATTATTGCAAAAAATCAACAACTAGAAAAGTTGAAGCCCGAAAAAATGAAAAAAGCTAGGGATGTTCAAAAATAAAAATTATAAAAATCAAAAAGCAAAATTTCAAAATTTGCGAATAAAAATAAATAAATGCCCAAAACGTGTTTAGAACGATTTTAGATAACGAAAAATAATACTTAAATCTAAAATAAAAATTTGGGTATTAGAGGGTTAAGGTTGCAAATAGGGAGCTTTTGGTTTATGTGGAAATATTATTAGGTGAGTTTTGGAAGCATTAGGAAAAAAAAATTAATCTTCCTTTTTTGCAAGTGTGAGGAAACGGATCCGAACGTTTTAGAAACCTAGGTACTGTAAATAACACAAAGTCTTTGGCGGAAGATTAGGAAGGTTCCATGACAGATTAATGATTGTTCTTGAAACAGTTTAAAAAGAAAACCTTTTTCGTCGTAAAACTTTCTTATTTAATGAGGTTAGGTTAAAGAGGTTTCAATGGCGATATTGGATTTTGTATCAGTTGATTGCAAAAACCTTTTATAGAGATAGATTTTTCAGAGATTTTCTCTAGGGTTCAAAGTCGTTTCGAATTATTTACATAATTCACCATACTGCTTTGTGGATCGATGCCTAAAACCAACACTTAATCGGCCTAGGGGTGGGCCATCGAAATTATTGAACGGCTTTTATCGGGAGGAATGTAACGGGTCTCGACCGAAATACGTTACATACTTTTCCTGCACAATGTGATTGCCCCATCGCGCACCAGCCAACGTCTCGGTGAAGATGATTTGGCCACTCCAGCGGCTAACAACTGTGCACGCGGGTAAATTTCGTCCGTCTATCTCCAAATGCCAATGCCGCAACAGGAGAGCAATCGAATCGGTCGACGAAGCAAAGACCATGGGCAAGGTGCCCCTTTTTGCTCTTCACCTGATGCCGATGTGCCTTACCTACTTCTATCATCTTCCACAATCGACATTCCTCTACTGACCGGACCATCATCACTATGGGCGACCAGGCGGTCAAAAATCGGAAAAATGATTTTTTCTGATGATTTTTTTTTATTCATCATTCCATAGTTAATACTTCTATTAAAATATTCTTGAAATATCAAAGGAAGGTCTTTTGAAGTTTTGTTAATACAGTGCGTAAATCGTACGAGTGACTTATATGTATCATTAGTAACAAAATCAATATTTCACTACAGGCCCTTTCTTCTTGTCTCGATTTGTTTTTTTGACAACAAAACATCAAGTTTGTATCACAGAATTCATAAATTTGACAAAAAAACAACAAAAATATTTTTGATCGCCAGACTATATGGAAATCGCGCTCATTGTGGCCTTCTTAGTGCTGTACATAAAGTGAACGTATTTGGACGAAAATGATTTACTGACGTGATTCACACCTATTCATCGGCCAGTGTGCATCGTAAATATGGAATCAATAAAATTTTCGATGCTCTTTTTTGGCGTTCAATAACCTGATGCTTGGCTGTCGCGCGAATGATTCCGAATGATGATGCGCCGATGAAGGGGGCATTTATTCGACCAAAACGCTCTTTGAAGTTGTAATGATTTGTTATGCGATCATTATGTATTGGTGGAAGCGAAAGGTTGGAATATATTTTTAGGTTAACCGTGGGTAGTAACTGTGAACGTTGCTATGCGATTACTGATCTACTTTACATAGATTTAACAAGTCAAAAGGGTGATGCTGTTTTATGCAACTGAAATTAAGGCTTAATTGAGATTCGGATACTATTAGCGAAGCAGACAAATTGATTGGATCGTGTAAAGAGCAACCCCCTCGAGAGGGTGACATTGGGCCAAAGAAATTTGAAATGGTCCGCATGAGGTACAACGCAGGCGACTCGTTCGCTATTCAAGGTGGATACTACTTGCCAAGGATGGAAATCTAATGATCATGTCAAAATACATGGGCACGGTAAATGGCTGGGCATGGCGTACCATTGGTACCTCGCGTACCTGCAGGAATAAAATAGACCCCTTTGTGTGGTCCTTAGCCTCTTGCCCAGCAACACATATCCCTACCTCCTCGTGGTACTGGCCGGGGTACGAGTAACCTTAGGGAAGATCGGGTAACCAACTCTGGTGGGAGCTCTGGTCGTATGCTGACAGGGAAGGGGAGTTGGGGGTGTTTGCTTCTGCAAACCTGGAGCGTTTGTACTCCATGTTAGGAGCGGCTCACAACGGCGTCTGTTCCCCATGTCAGGGGCGGCTGATCATCGTCCGAGTGCCAGAGAAGGACTCTAAGCTAAACTGCGTACTATGATCCTCCGAACATTTAGGGGAAATGCTCCACTGGAAATCTGGGGAGTTGGTGTCAGGCCCTGCAAGCCAACCTTCGAAAATAACAAGCACAGGAACGTCAACAGAATAATACGGACCGAAACAATCGGCATAGACCAATGCGACGAACAAGGGCTAACGATTGGAAACTCGGTACGTGTAACTGTAAATCCCTCAACTTCATCGGAAGCACCCGCATACTTGCCGATGCATTGAAGGACCGCAAGTTCGACATCGTAGCACTGCAGGAGGTTTGTTAGAAGGGATCAATGGTGCGAATGTTTGAAGGTAAACATACCATCTACTAGAGCTGCGGCAACACACACGAGCTGGGAACAGCTTTTATAGTGATGGGTGATATGCAGAGGGTGTGACCAGGTGGTGGCCGATCAATGAGATCAGAAATCAAAGGCCGATTATTCAACTTCAGCATAATATCCCTCACTCTGGAAGCACTGATGATGATAAAGATGCATTTACGCGCAGCTTGAACGTGAAACGATCGTTGCCCAAGCCACGACATTAAGATCGTCATATGAGATTTGAATGCTCAGGTTGGCCAGGAGGAGGAGTTCAGACCGACGATTGGTAAGTTCAACGCCCACCAGCTGACGGCATTGAGAACGGTCTTCTACTTATTGTTTTTGCCACCTCCATGAATATGGGCATTCGTAGCACCTAATTTCAACATAGCCTTCTGTACCGATACACCTGGAGATAATCACAGCAAACAGAATCGCAAATCGACCACGTTTTGATTGACGGACGGCACTTTTCCGACATTATCAACGTCAGGACCTATCGTGGTGCTAACATCGACTCCGACCACTATCTGGTAATGGTGAAGCTGCGCCCAAAATTCCCCGTTGTTTACAACCTACGGTACCGACGCCCACCTCGGTATGGCATTGAGAGACTGAAGCAGCCGGCTGTCGTCACAGCATACGTCCAGCATTTCAAACTAACGTTTTCGGAAGAGGAATCGCTCGTCGAAACTCCTCTCTATATGAGACTATATGAGTACAATAAAAGCATCATTGATGGGTACGTTGAACGGTGTCGACTGGTTCGACAAAGAGTGTAGAACGATTCTGGAGGAGAAGAACGCAGAGCGGGCAGTGATGTTGCAGCAAGGTACTCGACAGAATGTGGAACGTTATAGATAGAAGCGGAAGCAGCATACCCGTCTGTTACAGGCGAAAAAGTGCCGTCCGGAGGAGACGGAATACAAATAAATGGAACTGTTGCACCGCATCCATGAAATGCGAAAGTTCTATCAAAAACTCAACGCATCCCGTACAGGCTTCGCGCCGCGATTCTAAATGTGCAGGGATAAAGAGACAGAACAGCTATCGGAAGAGTGGAAGCAAGAAGTGAAGAACTGCGTAAATATTTCGGGAAAACACTCCAGTTCGTTCGAATCCTGCATTGCGCTAGAGGTTGTCATGCGGAGAGCCAGATTTAACAGCCGAGGCATGATTTTCACAAGGTCAAGTCAATTGGTTTGCTTTGCAGATGACATGGCTATATTCCAAAGAACATTTGAAACGGTGGCAGAAACGTACGCCCGCCTGAAACGCGAAGCAACAAGAGTCGGATTAGTGGTGAATGCGTCGAAAACAAAGTACATGCTGTTGGGCGGAGCCGAACGCGACAGGGCTCGCTTACGATTGACGGGGATACCTTCGAGGTGGTAGATGAATTAATTTACATCGGATTCTTGCTGATGGCGTACAACTATGTTAGCTGTGAAATACGGAGACGCATCATCTGCGAAAGTCGTGCTTACTATGGGCTTCAGGAGAAAACGCGGTCAAAAAAGATTCGTTCCCGCGCCAAATGTACCATGTACAAAACGCTAGTGCTCTACGGACATGAAATAAGGACTATGCTCGAGGAGGACCTCCAAGCACTCGGAGTCTTCGAGCGTCTGGTGCTTAGGACGATCTTTGGTGATGTGCAGGAGAACGGTGTGTGGCGGCGAAGGATGGACTACGAGCTCGCTGTACTTTACGGCGAGCCTAGCATTCTAAAGGAAGAATGCGTTGGGCGGAGCATGTTGTAAGAATGCCGGACAAAAACCCTGCCGGATTGTGTTCGCTTCCGATCTGGCAGGTATAAGAAGGCGAGGAGCACAGCGGGAACGAGGGGCTGACCATGTGCTGCAAGATCTGTTGAGTGCGGGTCGCAACCGAGGATGGAGGGAGGCAGCTGTGAACCGAGTTGTATGGCGTGGAAGTTGAAGCGGTTTTCTTGTAATAACAATGTAATACATACCAATAAATGAATGACAATGAAATTTCGTTTCGTCTAAAGATTAATTCAACAACTTTTATTTGTTGGTCAGAGAAATTAATCCGAGCATAAATACAACGGGCTGGTGTTGATCTAACCTGGTGGATAAAGTGTGTAGTGAAAATCATAAATTGTAGCAACCTTAACTTCTTTCTCTTCTTGTTGGCATTACGTCTCCTATTTGACAGAGCCTGCTTATCACCTTAATGTTCAATTAGTACTTCCACAGTTATTAACTGAGAGATTTCTTTGCAAAAGCTGCCATTTTTGCATTCGTATAACGACACGATGATACTCTATGCCTAGAAGAAAATCAATGTGCGAAGCCTTAAAAAATATCGTAGTTTGAGCATCGAGTTTTAGAACATTTACTGAGTTCGTTCTGAGATATCGTTGAAAAAATCGGTTAAAAATTTGATAAAATTTAACAATATTGTCATCATTATAATGCCGATAGCCAACGAACATAAATGTATTCCATCGACAACTCGGATGAATCATTCTATTGATTCGTCCTGATATAAAAAAGTTTCATCAATTACATCAATCGAAATAGCCACCAGGACGAAGCTTACAGCACCAGCACCAGCGACTCCGGCTAATGGGAATGATCAAATGGTTCGTATAAATGACGTGACCGGAATGAGTGACCACCAGGGCTGTGCATTTTCGAAAGCATTTTGTGAAACACGAAGGCTTGGTTGTGTCGTCTCGATGGTGACGAACAACTGCGTCGCTTTGTTTTTCGTTCCACACTCATTCGTTTCGCTATCCGAATTGAAAGCAACGAGCAAGAAAGGTGAAATGAAAGAATAAGAATTTCGTTTCATTTAATTTCATTGAAATCTATCAAAATGTTTCAAATTGCATTTTACCTATTTTTTTGCCGTGTAATTATGTAACTTGTTGATTAATTAATTAAGATAGAGATACTATACGGGCCACCACGTCGTTCATTTGAATTAATCAGCTCCTAAAGTTAGAGACTACCGATTGAAAGACCAGCTCGCTGCGGTGAGGCTCCGATTTATGACGCGCGACGCATAAGCAGCACGAAAGAGATGAGAGACTACGCTTGCTGCGATGAAAGGAAAGGTTCGTCGGATTGAAACGAAACAGTAGAGTTTCAACTCAAAGGCAAGCTTGAGTCAGTCAGTTGGGGACTGAAAATGCTTTCAATGAAATGAAAATGTACGGCCCTGGTGACCACCCAACCGACCAATGCAGCTTCCGAATTGGGTTTCCTTTTATTTTTTCCATTTACTTCTTCCCTTTGACCACGTGCTTTCAGAGTAACGGTCGAATAGTATGAGCTTGCTCTCCACTACTGGCCTTAGCAGTGTCTAGCTAAAAAAGGCAATCCAACCGATTCTGGGTAATCAATCGAGCGTGCATATAGTGAATTTTGCAAATTTGCAAGTAAAATAGAAGCTGAACGTGAGAATTTTTCCTGATGAGCTTCGATTACTTTAATAAATTGTAGGGGAAGTGGTGGTAAAATGAACACCGCTCCTTTTACCGAGAAAAAACAAATTTCGATGAATTTTTTTTACGCACGGATGATTTTGAGCACAAATCTGAGTTTTCGAGTTGATACGGAGGTCAATTGAAGTGAAAATATCAACGAAAACTAAGATTTTAGAAAACCACGTTTTAAAATTAGAACTGACGTAACTTTAAGCTCGGGAGACTTGAGGTTTTTCAGTGAGGTGAATATCGTTATGATATGATGTCAAATCTGATACCTTTAGAATTCTTTTCCATTGGGTTACAATCATTAATGGATGTATTTTCGGTGGGGCAATGAAAATTTCCAGAAATATTTGTTTTGCTGACGATTTTTGCGTGGTGTTCATTTTACCACCAACCGCTGTTCATTTTACCCATATAGTGCAGGTAAAATGAACATTTGCATCGCTTTTTGATAGCGATGAAAATATGTGAAAATTTAGCTATTTTAGTCTGAATCCATGTCGCTGCTATAGATTACTTCCCTATTTTGATGTTGTGCGATAGAACTATACAAATTCCTCGTTTTTCTATCAGAAACAAGATGATTTCCTTAAGGTGTTCATTTTACCACCCCTTCCCCTACAAAGAAACGACGGTGGCGACAGCAGTGGCGCTATATGAACACACAGAGAGTCGCATGCGTCGTATTCGTTTGGATGTCGTCATCGATGACTTCCTGTTCCTGCCATGTCAGGGCGGCGAAGACCAACTGGCGCGACAAAGCAGGCGATGACATTGGGAATGGGAAAGATATGCTCCTCCATCCATGCCCTTCATCCAAGTATGCTATCGAGAACGATTGCGAAGGAGTTTGCCCCGTATCTACATTTCAGTGTAGTGATGTCCCCGAAGGGATAACAAAGAATGCCATGGAGGAAAGCAAGAGGACTCATCCGGAGTACGATGTGATAAGACTTTGATGAATAATCATGAAGAGTGTTTTGCTGTTGCTATGCCTTGACGTACTTGTTGAGGGAATGCTTGCTTTGCATGCTAGATCTCTGGTGACTTGGATGATAGAAGGAGCAAAATATGTTTATTCTGTTGTTAAAATAATTAATAGTACAAATTTAAATTGAAATCGTTCAGCATAACATATGTCTCTCTCAAATGCATTATTCTTGCATTTTATAGATTTGAATATAACAGCTATTCACATATTTAAGGTTAGTCCACAAGCCTAGGCATGATGCGACACATGATCCGTAAATCCGTACTTTAAAAATCTCATTGGGATGTGGGGACCCTACACTAACAAAAGGATATTTTCACTCTCAAAGGAAAGCAGGACAACTTAATTCAATTATAGACGACGTCTTGTTTGATATGGTCTTTTGCCATCATCATCTATGTTTAGAAGATTTTATCGCTGCAGCGGGTGGTGGTGCAACAACGCGCGCTGATGTATTTTTCGCGTTACTTGAAGCCATCAGTTGCGGGAGGGGGTTGTTCAAATGGATTAGTCGGAAATTAAATTATGATTTCTACAGTGCCTTCGAAAACTTAATGTTGGGGCAGTAATTGTTGCTATCAATTCACAAAAGTTTTAACACGTGGCGGCTCACTACAGTAGCAGTAGCCCCGGGTTAAAGTGATACCTAAAAAATGATAGTTCTAGCAAATTGTTCAATATAATTTTTAAATGTCAATATTTTACAAATTCTATAACACGGTCACATATTGGCAACATATTTGCTGGTGTGTGAATAAATTTGATCGAATAATTTCGAAATTGTGAAAACCTTTGAAGAAAGTTGTAAAATGAGCTATTAGACGCAGTTACCTTGCTAAACGGGGCAAGTAGGACCAATTCAGTTTCATGCCGCAATCCGAATCAGTAAGGCAACCAGTGTAATAATAGTATCCATAAATTAAAGATTTTCAATTTTCAGTACCTATACATCAAGTACATCACCATAAGGGATCAACCATACATAACGTACATTCAATAGTATGTCACAACGGACTTAATATTAACATAGAATTTCTCACTGAAACCGTAATGAAGGAATAAAACATGTTTTAAATATGGTGTTTGGCTATTTGACCGAATGGGTCGTTTGGCCGAATTACTAACAAAACTAATATTATTGCTACAATGCTGATGTGAAGAGCAGCCCAATAACTGTGATGTGATGGAACGTTATGTTTGTTGAGAATGAAAAAAATGTTTTATTAATTCATGACGAAGTTGTGAACCCCACCGATTGTGCCAATACTCCTAACCGATGATTGGTTCGTCTCTGGGTTACCCACGGTGTGCTGAAGTTTGAAGTGATTTTCAATGATTTTATCCGAAATTTTTGCTTATTTTTAACATAAACTATTATTTCGAGTTCTACTGGTTTTATTAAATACTTTTGGCAATAATTTCGCTTGTAATTAAATTGTGAATCTTTTTAAATCATCGGCAGCTCTTTGTAGTCGTACTGATATAACATTTATTTACATTACACTTGCTTTTATTTTTATAAGAGATTTTTTCTTCTTTTAACCCTGTTTTTTCCTTTCAAGAGAAAAGTATTTCTCATACTAATTGAATTAAGGCTTATAATTCGTTCATAAAGAGTCATGTTCAAACAGCACAATAGTTAATAGGGATGTTATTCTCTTCTAAAATTCAGATTGCAATTGATATTTTATATTAAAAACCGGAAATTAAAAGAAATGCGATTTTTTTGCATAAAGGTGTTTAAGTCACTTTTGCAGCTACGAGTGAGAAGAAACCTATTTGCAAAAAAAACATTTTACATCATTATGAGCAATAAATACATAAATTGCAAGATTTTTCTTGGAAAATAATGAAATTGTCGCTTGGGACAGTTTTGCAGTTTTGTAGCTCTTTTGATCAGAAACAACATTTCCTTCCATACCAAGGTGCTCAAATGGCTTGATCTTCCAGTTTTGATTTTTGTCCCACATCTCCATACACTCAACGCACTGTGCGCCGGACTGATATTTTGCTTTTGTGAAATTAGCATGCTGATTAAAGTAGCTACAGCCGCTTAATCAAGGATGGATAATCAATTTGGTGTGCTCGTTTCATGCTTTTATGTTACATAATCATGTAGGGATCACCTCCACACTAACAAAACTGCTTCCCGTGACAATAATGGAATTGCAGAGGTAATCTTGGTCTCTAGTAACAATGGTATCACACTAATATTCCTTTCCTTCCCCGAAGGAAGGATGTGACCGGCGCTGTTATTGACATTTTAATGTTTGGAGTTCTCGAAAGCGTACATTGAAGATGGGAACAACATCTCTTGGTTCCTTGTGCAACTTCGATTATTCTGGTCAATCGAGTAGCAACTACGAATTGTACGGTCATCAATGCTCAATGCTAAATACTAACCAGTTCGAACGGATGTTTGGTACTTCAGATTTGTTCTCTTGAAAATTTGAGGCTTCGTTGCATCTTCATCTTAACTTTTCATTATTTGACAAAATACATTAGAAATAGAATTGATTTTGTATTTTTTTCTGACGTAAAGTGCAGCTTGGGAATGCAATTTTTATAACAACTTCTATTGGAAACAAAACAACGTGTCATTTCTTGATTTGTTTGATTTTTTACCCCATACAATCAAACTCATTGAATAAGGCTTTTAATTTCACGGTATCTACAGTAACGATTCTAAGGGAAATGACTTTGGATTTATTCATAGACATTTTCATAGATGTCTAAATCAAATTTCTCGTTATGAAATGAAATTCTTCTGTTTGCTTCATTCACAGAAACCAAGCAAGCATATGAAACTAATTTATTAAAATTCAAAGTTCAACTTCTTTAACAACTTTAACATGCCGAAATTTCAATTATAACGATATATCTGAAAAACAACCAATGCAATGGACGTGACAACAATCTGAGTACATCTCGCTCAGAAAGCCAATAACACCACAATTGTGGGAAAAGTCATTCCTTTCGTCCATCAAACGTACATCCTTTTCTCCCTTTTCACCCATCTTACCCCTTTTTCATCCACTCGCTGAATACTAAGCTTTCTTTTTGCGCACCATTATGTACATATTCTACACTCCCACAGCCGGCCAGGAGTGAAAAACTTTCTATTCTATATATTCAGTAACACCATCGGAGAGTCCCTATATAGCCAACGAAAGCTTTACTGTCAGGCACCAAACCACACGCTACCACCTATAAGCTAAACCAATATTGTTTACATTGAAAAAATTTCAATTTTGGCTCGCGTTTAGTTTCTTCTTTCGCACCACCGGGACGCACGCCTGCCCTCAGCTTTATGGAAGCCTCTAACCCGCCCATCACAGTCGAGCCCCTCCTGCCAGCGACCAACAGCCGTCCCGGTCCTGTGTTTGGGATTGGGGAGGAGGTCTTCCAAAATTCGTATGCAGGCAAGTACCTTTCAAATATGAACATTGCGTGCTCTGAAATACCTGCTGCTTCCAGTCAATCGCCATCACACAATCTGCATCAGTCTTCTTTTTTCGCACCACCGGGACGCAAGCCTGCCCTCAGCTTTATGGAAGCCTCTAACCCGCCCATCACAGTCGAGCCCCTCCTGCCAGCGACCTACAGCCGTCCCGGTCCTGTGTTTGGGATTGGGGAGGAGGTCTTCCAAAATTCTCAAACAGGCAAGCATATAAGCATTCCGAACAATACATGCCCTGAAGTATTTGCTACTTCCAGCCGATCCGGACAGCAACGAGTTTCGTTACCGCTACAACAGGAACAACCTATTGGTTTCAAAGACTTTCCATCGAACGACTTTCGGCCATCTGCTTTCAGTCCATCTACAGAGCCCCACGGAAGCGAGCAGAATCGCATTATATCGACCTCTAATCGTCATCAGGACAATCTGCTGCTGTACTACCAAAACCTGGGAGGTATTAATTCAACAATCGAGAAATATCGTTTGGCAATATCTGATCAGTGCTACGATATTATGGTTTTCATCGAAACTTGGCTAAATGATGACACTCTCTCTAGCCAGGTGTTTGGTCCTGAATACGAGGTGTTTCGATGTGACCGTAGCATAAAGAACAGTCGAAAAGCTACTGGTGGAGGTGTATTAATTGCAGTCAACTCAAATTTAAAGCCTAAGGCTATAGATAATACATCTTGGGAATGTCTTGAGCAAGTTTGGACGACAATTAACCTCGGTGATCGTAAGCTGTTCGTGTGTGCTGTGTACATCCCACCTGATCGCACACGTGACATCGAGTATATCGAAGCCCACTGTAGATCTGTACACGCCATTCTCGAGACGGCTAGTGCCGTTGATGAGATTGTTGTGCTCGGAGATTTCAATCTACCTAGTATCTCGTGGATTTCATCAGACAGGGGTTTCCTCTACCCGGACACTAATCACTCCCAATTCCACCCTGGAGCGGTCACTCTTCTTGATAGCTACAGCACTGCCACTTTACAACAGATCAACTCTGTCACCAATGACCGTTATTTGGACCTATGTTTCGTTAGTGATTTGGATTCGTCTACATCAGTAGTGATGGCTCCTTGCCCTCTCGTTAAAATGGTTGCGCACCATCCCCCATTACTCGTAACGATTAAGCACTCCTTGGTGCACGATTCCATTCATTCGTCCGCCACCTTTTCCTACGATTTCCATAAAGCGGATCATCGCAGTATCGCTGAATTGTTCACGACTCTCGACTGGGAAAATGTTCTAGATCTTAATAATATCGAGTCTGCGGCTCAGACTTTCTCCGCTATTTTGGCGTACGCGATTGACAGGCACGTACCAAAAAAGAGCCAGGAGCACAAAACCGGACCTCCTTGGCAAACCACTTCCCTGCGACGGTTAAAAACGTTTAAAAAAGCTGCCTTGCGGCGGTTTACTAAACACCGCACAGTTCCACTAAGAATTGCTTATGTTAGGCTCAATCATAAGTATAAATATGCCAGTCAGCGGTGCTTCTCCAGATATCAGCACAATATCCAGCGAAATTTGAAGTCAAACCCAAAGCGCTTCTGGAAGTTCGTCAATGAGCAACGAAAAGTATCGGGACTACCATCTGCTATGAGGTTCAACAGCATCGAAGGCACGACTCCCCGCGAAATTTGCGACATGTTTTCGGAAAAGTTTGCAAGTGTGTTCTCAAGAGAAGATTTAACTGCGGATCAAGTTGAGCTCGCCGTTAGCAACGTTCCCCGGTCATCTCATGCGATTGGAAGTTTTGATATCGATGAAACTATGATTACCAAGGCCTCATCTCAGATGAAATCATCTTTCAACCCCGGACCGGATGGATTTCCTTCAGTTCTTCTAAAAAAGCACATTGACGTTCTAGTTACTCCGCTTCTTTTCATCTTTCGGGCATCGATTAGCAGCGGTGTTTTCCCATCTTGCTGGAAGATTGCTCACATGTACCCAGTGTACAAAAAGGGCGATAAACGTGACGTCAATAATTACCGTGGAATCACATCCCTATGTGCCGTCTCGAAGCTGTTTGAATTGGTTATTATGGAACCCCTGAAGGCTCATTGTCAGCAGCAACTGAGCGAGGATCAACACGGATTTATGCCAGGGCGATCAACTGCATCCAACCTTATTTGCCTTACTTCCTATATAATGGATAGTATGGTTCGCCGTAATCAAACAGATGTGATATACACGGACCTAACTGCAGCCTTTGATATGGTGAACCATGACATAGCAATCGCCAAACTAGACAGGTTTGGAATCAATGGCAGGTTTTTGCAATGGTTTCGATCATATCTGACAGGTCGAGAATTGAAGGTCGTTATTGGTGATTGTCAGACTGCTTCGTTCATGTCTACGTCAGGAATCCCTCAAGGAAGCCACTTGGGGCCTTTAATTTTTCTGCTTTTCTTCAATGATGTACACCGTCAGATAAAGGTCCCCCGGTTGTCTTATGCAGACGATCTCAAGATTTTTCTTGAAATCCACTCTATCGAGGATTGCGACCTTCTCCAACAACAACTCTCTAGTTTTGGAGATTGGTGTACTATCAATCGCATGATTGTTAATCCCACGAAGTGCTCTGTGATCACTTTTTCTAGAAGGAGAAGTCCAATCCATTTCAGTTATCAGCTCATGGGTGCTGAAATCGAACGTGTCGACCATGTGAAGGATTTGGGAGTGGTCTTAGACACGACCTTAACTTTTAATCAACATGTGTCTTACGTGGTTGGTAAGGCGTCACGTGTTCTAGGATGCATTTTTAGGATAGCTAAAAACTTTACTGATGTGTATTGTCTTAAATCACTGTACTGTTCCTTGTCACGTTCTGTTCTAGAATACTGCTCGGAGGTTTGGAGTCCAAACTACTCCAATGGAGTCGAGCGTATCGAGTCTGTGCAACGGCGATTCTTATGCTTCGCCCTCCGTAGGCTACCGTGGAGAGACCCTTTCCGCCTCCCCAGCTACGAGAACCGTTGCCGGTTGATCGATCTTGAACCCTTGCACGTTAGACGCAATACTGCCAGAGCTTTGTTTATCGCTGACTCTCTTCAAGGTCGACTTGATTGCCCCACTATTTTGGAGCAAATCAACATAAATGTTGCACCCCGTACACTGCGCAACAACCTCATGCTCCGCTTACCGTTGAGACGACCCAATTATAGTATGCACGGAGCTATTAATGGTCTGCAAAGAACATTTAATCGGATAGCCTCAGAATTTGACTTTGACACTCCCCGACGCACACTTCGCCGACGTTTTTCAAGTTTTTTTGCAAACGCCGCTGGTGATAGTTGAATGTTTTGTGTAGTATTGACTTGTGTTCACTTTAAGTTTAATTTGACCTTTTGTTAGTATTAAGACTAGAATTAAGTTGACATCATTGGGGCTGTTGATTGCCTGTTGATGTATTAAAGAATAAAGAAAGTAAAGAAAGAAAGGGCTAATAGGAAAATGCATCACTGCATTCTGTTAGCAACATCTTCTTCTTCTTCTTATTCTTCTTTCTGGCGATACGTCCCCACTGGGACAGAGCCTGCTTCTCCGCTTAGTGTTCTTATGAGCACTTCCACAGTTTTTAACTGAGAGCTTACTATGCCAATGACCATTTTTGCATGTGTATATCGGTGGCAGGTATGAAGATACTCTATGCCCTGGGAAGTCGAGAAAATTTCCAACCCGAAAAGATCCTCGACCGGTGGGATTCGAAACCACTTCCCTCAGCTTGGTCATGCTGAATAGCTGCGCGTTTATCGCTACGGCTATCTGGGCCCCATCTGTTAACAACATATTACATTTCATTTGCCGTAGCAGTTCAGATTTTTTACAGGTTAGTTGATTCCACGTGCTTATAAGAGAACAAAAAAAACACGATTGGAGTTTGGCTTTCATATTCAACTTTAGAGGCCATGTAATTAGTCAGAAACAGTATATCAAACCCTAGCGAACATTTTTTACATGGGTGATCGATGTTACCCCAAATAAGCAATATTATTTTATTTATTTATTTATTTGCTTCAATACATGTAGAGTCACGACTTCTCCTTATTTATTTCTACAATTAGATAGAATTCAAATTTATTTAAATATCTTGACTAATTTTTAATCTTTACTCGTTTGACTACACCTTACTAGTTCCTTGTTGCTAACCATGCCGTGACCTCTCTTCGAAAAAGTTGTAAATTTCTTATAGATTTTATTTCTGCAGGAAGTTGGTTCCAATTGACAACGCCCCGTACAAAGAGAGTTTCTCCGTAATGCGAAGTACTGAATTGAGATAAAACAAAGTTTCTAAGGCGCGTTCCGTGAAACGGTCGAATTAAAAAAAAGGTAGGTGGTTTTATGAGTCATTTGATAATTTTGTCTTCAAGATATGAACTGCTGGTAAGAAGGTAGATGGCAGTTGAGGAGTTGCATTCAAATGTGACAGCAAAACTTTGAACATTGAAATCCCTTTACGTATAGTAAGATAATGGTGGATTCGCACAACCAACAATATCGAACCGTGTAAAGTTGTGGATGTCGCAACATTTTTTTTCAATGTTATATTGACACCAATTTTCAAAAAAAAAAATAGATTGAAAAGATAATAAGACCATGTTACCAAAGACAAATTATTATTATGATGTTACTTTTTGTTTCTGTAGAACAAACGTAAAACCTTGTTCATACTGAAGATTGTTTTTAGGCCACTTCCAGTTCTTCCATAAGTATTTATAATGTGACCTTTTTTTATTTATTTTTCTTAATTTTTCTTACGCAACCTTTTTAGAGTCTTACGTAGGGTATATGGGCATCACAACAATTCTTTTTTTTGTCTTTGTTAACGAGATTCCCAACCCTGGGCTAGTTCATCTCGAAACCAACAGCTTTACTTCCCTTTCAAATGATTCGATACCAGGTCCTCGGCGTGTGTTCTAACCGCTATGCCAGGTCCGTCCCCACATCAATTCGGTTTAGAGTGTTTTTTCTTTTTAAATATATATGCATTAATGTAAAATTTCTGTAATTCGAAGACGTTGCGTTATTTGTAAGAAAATAGATAAAACTTGTTTCTAGATTAATGGCGAGATATCGATGATGTTCTGCTTTTTTATATGATTTTATTGCAAGTTTGAACAAATCTAGAAAGTCTAACTGCAATCAATTTACTGTAAGTCACACTAACATTAGAATTGTACTGTACTTATTATAACTATAAATTTCTCTTGGCTCAGATTCCTTATTTTACCAAGTCCAATGAAACAGCCGTTTGTTAGGTGACTTTTACTTACATATATGTCAATCTACTGTATAAAAACAGATTGTTTCTCAAGCATGAGCTCATGCATTTTTTAGTAAATATGTATTTCTCAGTCGTACATTTATGTTTAAAGACCGGCCGGATTTATTTTTCAATTTTTAGTAGCCCAACATTTAACATTACTTGAGAGAGTGGGCAAAAGTTCGAGTGGGACAAGATTTTCTTTTTAAGATTTCTAGCTCAATTCAAATCAAAGCTTATAATGGCCATAGTGTTCAAGTAAGAGACTTTTACTACAAATATTATAAGAATCAATTGAGATTTGGAAAAACTATGGCTATTTGTTGCTTTTGACGTAAAAGTTATAATTTTTGGTCAAACTTCCATAGCATGGAAATAAATAAGGATTCTTTGATTTTTTATGTAAGGGCGTTTTTAGGCATCATGAGCATGCTTTGAGGTGTAGAAGTTACTACATAATTGCTTGGAATCAATTATAGTGTGCCCATATAAGCAATGCATCGCATTTTGACAACTTCTCAAACCAGCAACTGTTTTTCGTGCGCATCGTAATATTTTATGAAATGATTTTTTTAATTTAATTATTTATTAGTGTTTTAATATTATAGAAACAACTCACGGAAGTACAAATGAGTTGGATCGTTGAAATACCGGGATTATGACGACAACATCTGCCTAAAATGTATTGATCGTGGAATGTCGCACCGAAATTTAACTACTTGCGAAGGTTTAATATAATCACTGTTTCTATAAACCTTTAGGAAAACTAAATAGGCTTTATGGCAATGGGAATGAGACTTTGAAGACAATTGGAGGGGAAAAACAAGAAAATTTGTGTAAACTTGACGATAAATGCTGGTGTTCGGAGCTGGTTCTCCGGATTCGTGGTTCACTCGCGGCGTAAAGTGACCTTAGGATGTGGTTTTAGCACCGAAAACAAAAAACGTGACGAATTAATAGTGGTAGGAGGTTTTCACTGCACTGGGGGTACTCGGACGATTCTTGCGAGCGATAGAGGATCACATGTACACTGTTTGAACGGTTTTATTCAACTGATAGTTATTCTAACTGCCGATACTGGTGATCGGTAGTGAGAGTTAAGTGCTAGACAGAAAGAGCTTAAAATCTACGTTACTCTTCTCCGCTTTGTATGATATGAAGTTGATTGAGATTGAGTGTCTGAGTTCCATACATTAGGGTAATTACAAATATAACGGCCTGTGCCGTAACATACCGCCCACCATTGAAATCTGGATTTCAATCTTATTACCTAACTGTGAATACTTAACTTACTAACGTATTAATGAAGTATGATCAAAATACAATTCAAAAATTTAACTCAGCTGCAATATTTGACTACGACTCCTTGACCAACGGTTGTTGGTTCCTCGATCGGAACTCGCACGTCGACCTACGGTTGAGTTGCCAAACTCCAAGAAACCTGTCAAAACGGTAGACTTTAGATCGGGGCAGACAAAGTCCAGCAAAAATATAGGGATACTTAACTAGTGAGGGGACCTTCAGGTCCCCTCCCATCCGACGTCGCTTGTGTTGCTGGCACCTGGAACGTCTGGAACGCTGCCCCATCGTGGCCCGGTTGGTTGTCCGGGATAGGCAGGACGCAGACTCTAGCGATTGCCCTCTTGTAGATGCCGTCCTTTGTTTTGATGCTGACGACTCGGATGAGCCCATCGTTGCCGGGAAATACTTCAACAACGCGGCCGAAACGCCACTTCTGCGGCGGCAGATTATCTTCACGGATCAACACCATCGTGCCGATACGGATGTTGTCGCGTGCTCGCGTCCAACGGGTTCGTTGCTGTAGTCCCGACAGATACTCTGTTGACCAGCGCTTCCAAAGACGACGGAGATATTCTTGGATATGCTGCCATTGTGAAAGCCGGTTACTGGGTAGCTCCTCGTAGGAGGGCTCGGGGATTGCGGTCAAAAGTCTGTGCACCAAGAAATGACCTGGTGTGAGGACGTCCAAGTCCTCCGGAGAGTTACTCAGCTGCGTCAGCGGCCGAGAGTTGAGCAGTGCCTCGATTTGTGTAAGCAACGTGTGAAATTGCTCGGCGGTGACCAAGGCGTTGGCCAGTGTGCGGCGAAGGTGCGTTTTTAGCGACTTGACCGCGGCTTCCCAGATGCCACCGAAGTGCGGTGATCTGGGTGGTATAAAGGAAAATTGTATGCCCTCTTCGGAGCATTGTCGAGTGATGTCTAATCGGCTCTGTTGAGATCGGAACAGCTGCAGGAATTCATTTAGCGATCGTTGAGCACCGACAAAATTGGTGCCGTTGTCGCAATATATAGTCTTTGGAACACCTCGACGCGCAGCGAATCTCTTCAATGAAGCGATGAACGACTCGGATGATAAATTGCCTACCAATTCCAGGTGAATTGCCTTGGTTGAGAGACAAACAAAAACTGCTACGAACACCTTCAGTGGAGCAGCCTTTCTTGAATGCGGTCGGAAGTAGAAAGGACCGCAGAAGTCTACTCCGGAGTTCAAGAATGGTAGTGTCGGTGACACTCGAACGGGTGGTAGGTCCGCCATCAATTGCTCGCTCAAGGTTGGTCGGTTGCGGAAACAATTAATGCATTCGTGCGTGACCTTGCGCACTAGATCTCGTAGTCGGAGAGGCCAAAATTTTGACCGAATGACGGCGGTGAGAAGTGTAGGGCCCGCATGCAGCCGATTCAGGTGATAGTACCGCACAACCAGAAGGGTGAATGGGTGCTTGTTATCCAGAATCATTGGCTGCTTTTGAGCAAACGATATGCCTGCGTTGTTGAGGCGACCTCTTGTACGAAGAACGCCATCGATAATCACGGGCGACAAAGCTTTCAGTTTGGATGAAGACTTCACTTGGCCGGTGGTGCGAATCGAGTGCAGATCTTGCGCAAACGATTCTTGCTGGGCGAGCTTTACCAGTCTCACTAACGCTTCATCAAGTTCAACTGTCGATAGGGCTCCGCTGCTTCTAGTTTCCGGGTTGTGCTTTTTCGCATAGGCGACCAGACGAACCAAACTCGTTAGTGACGACTTCAAAGAAAATATGCTGCTTTGAGCAACTGCAGGAAGGGCAACAGTTGGTTTCTCTTGAAGTTGCTCTCGTTCGAAATGATCATCCGCTGTTCTAACAGGGTCGGGCCAAAATCTATTCGGCTGTTGTAGCCAAATGGGTCCCTGCCACCACAGCGAGTGTTCTACGAGCTCCTTCGCTTGCATTCCCCGCGAGATAAGGTCTGCGGGGTTCTCAATGCCCGGTACGTGTCTCCATGTACCAGAAGCTGTGATCTGCTGGATTTCTGCTACTCGATTTCCAACAAATTTCTTCCAGCGGGACGGTGATGCCGCTAACCAGTGCACGACAATCGTAGAATCAGTCCAAAAGAATGGACTTGCTTGGATTTGTAAACTGCTTTCCACCTTCTCGAATAGGTGGCTCAAGAGAAGAGCTCCACAGAGCTCGAGACGCGGCAACCGTATGAGCTGGTCCAATTTTTCGGTTCCCTTAGGCGCCACTCTAGACTTTGCAGTAATTAAGTGCACAGAGACGCTTCCACCATTTGAAACCATGCGAAGATAAATGCATGCGCCGTACGCGCTTTCGGACGCATCGCTGAAGCCATGGAGTTCAGCTTGCACGGGTTCCTTTGCAGATGCCGCCCACCGTGGGACGGAGAATTCGTCAAGGACATTGAGGTCGCTTCGGAAATCTATCCAGAACTGCTGTTGCGATTCACTCAATGGAAGGTCCCAGGAAACTTTCAATTTCCACAGCTCCTGCATGAAGAGTTTGGAGCGAAGAACGATTGGCCCCAGTAGGCCCAGTGGATCGAACAAGCGTGCTGATTCGGAAAGAACCAACCTTTTGGTGATGGGAGCCTCTTGCGACCAACAAGGGATTTTGAAGCGAAAAGCGTCTTCGATTGGTTGCCATAGCAACCCCAAGGTTTTAACCGGGGACGACGATGAATCGAGTTCTAGAAGACTGCGATCTTCTCGAAGCTCAGCAGGAATATTTCGGAGTATGTTGGGGCTGTTTGACGCCCATTTATGCAGTTTGAATCCAGCCGACCGTAGGAGATCGATCAACTGCCTGCACAATTCAATTCCTTCTTCTTCTGACTCTACCCCAGAAAGCAGATCGTCGATGTAGAAACTTTTCGACAGCACCTTGGCGGCTTTGGGATGAGTAGATTCACCGTCGGATGCCAGTTGCTGGAGGCAACGGGTCGCAAGGTACGGTGCCGACGCAGTATCATAAGTAACCGTCCGCAACTCGTAGGTTTGGATCGGTTCAACTGGTGAGGAACGAAAAACTATGCGCTGGAGTGAGCGATCCGAGGGATACACCAAAACCTGTCGGTACATTTTCTGCAGATCAGCAACAATGACGAAACGAGGGATTCTGAAGCGCAGGAGAATACTAAACAGATCGTCTTGAACGACGGGGCCCACCATTAGAGCGTCGTTTAATGAGACACCAGAATCGGTGGCGCATGAGGCGTCAAATACAACGCGAAGTTTCGTCGTGGCGCTGTCCGGACGAACGATACAATGATGCGGCATGTAGTAAATTTTCTCGCTAGGCAGCAAGACTGCATTGCTAGGGTTGATCGGTGCCATATGCCCTAGTTGAACATACTCTTGTATGAACGCTTCGTATTCTTCCATCAGCTGGGGATTCGAGTGAAGTCGACGTTCAAGCGACATGAAACGACGAATGGCTATGCTTCGAGACTCTCCAAGTTTCTCGAGAACATCGAGTTTCTTTGGTAGCGAAACCATAAACCGTCCTGAAGGATCTCGAGTTGTAGTTTCGGTAAAGTGGGTTTCGCATTTCCGTTCTTCCACTGAGAGGGACTCGTCCGCGTGACAAGACTCGATCTCCCAGAAGCGAGCAAGCTGCTTTTCCAAATCTGCGTTGGAGCAGACGAGAGTGACGGCGGAACGACTTGTCTCCAACGCGTCGCATTTACCGGAAACTATCCACCCAAAAACGGTTTCTTTTAGATGGGGAAGTTCTGGTCCAAGATCAACAAATCCTTTTAGTAGTAGGCGATAGTAAACCTCAGCTCCAATGACAATGTCGATCCGATTGGGTTCAAAGAAGCGAGGATCGGCGAGTTGAACGAATGGTGGAATTTTCCAACGATCTGTGTGCAAACGGTTTGATGGCAAGACGGGTTTGAATTCCGACAGTATGTGGAATTTGAGATCGACTACGTAATCCGTACAGCGTGAACGGATGGTTGCCATCGTCGATTGCTTCGATGTTGCAGCACTAGGCCCAACGCCTTGCAGAGAAAGGGGATCGTGCTGCCGGCGAAGATCCAGTTTTTGCGCCAAGCTTTCGCTGAGTAAGTTGCGTTCGGAGCAGCAGTCTAGAAGTGCCCTCGCGAACTGAACGTTTCCTTTTTGATCTTCTATCTTGACGACAGCAGTTGAGAGGAGAACGATGCTACTATTTGAAGGTGCGCTAGCAGGAAGAGCGACTGACGGATGGCTGGAGGCGGAAGACTCGAACGAGGTAGACGGGGTGGTGGCGAATGCTTTCGATTGCGAGGTAGAGGAATTGTTTGAAGCTGGTGCGATTTGAGGCTGACCTTGTGGGAGAGTGGGTTTATTGGGTTGCGGTTGTGAATGCTCTTGTCCTTGGCTGGATCCATTGTTAGAAGGGCGCAGATGCAGCATCGTATGGTGCCTTTGGCCGCAAACACGACAAGCTGAGCTAGGACAAGCTCGTATCAAATGAGAAGAGGAAAGACAATTTAGACACAAACCAGCTTTTTTGACCGATTCAAGCCTTTGGGAGGGATTCATGTTGATGAAGGAGTTGCATTTGAAAGGAGAATGGAAAGGGTTTTGACAGTGTGGACAAACTTTCTTCGGCGCGGCAGTGGTAGCGAGTGTCGAACTAATCTTGGACTTCTGCACATTCTGGTCTGGGCGGAACTCTGTTGGACGAGGCTTCGAGAGTGACAACGGTTGCAGTGTTGCCAAATGGTCACGAAGAAACTTCAGCAAGTCTTCGTAGGTGGGTGCTTCTCGAGAGTTGTGTGCCCGCTCCCATTGCCGTTGTGTTTCGGCATCGAGACGTGTGTAGAGTATGTGGGCCAACAAGTGGGACCACCCCTGTGTGGGTAATCCGATTTTTCTTAGCTGAAGCAGATTGCGCTCGTACGAGTCGATGAGATTGACTAGAGAGTCGTACGATTCCCGCTTAATCGGCTGAGACTCCAGAAAGCTGTCCATCAGCGCGCGGGAGATCATTTTTTTATTCTCGAACCGTTGTTCGAGCATTTGCCACGCCACATCGAAGTTGTTGGCTGTAACTTCGATTGACTCAACCAAAGTTCTAGCTTCCTTGGTGAGCACCGAAAGAAGGTAATTAAATTTGTCGAGCGGCGACAGCGTGATGTCCTTGCCGATCGTATTCTGGAAAGCATCGCGAAAGCTTAACCAGTCTTGCACACAACCGTCAAAGGAAGGGATTTTAAAAACAGGAAGGTGAATGCGGGAAGTAGGGATTTGGCCGGGCGGAGAGGAGGAGGAGGAAGAGGCTACAGCTGTCGTGTTGCTGCGTTGCGAAACCAAAAAATCTTTGACATCGAAGTAACGATTCTCAAAATCCAACCGTGTCTTCCGATTCGACGCAATCATGTCTTTCGTCAGCTGCACTTCCTTCACTGCCTCACCCGAGCTCGATGCTGCCAAATCTTGCTCCTGCCGTGCTTCCACTTTAGCCCGATTATCGCGGAACTCTTTGAAAAGCGTTTCCAAATACTCCAGGCGCGAAGCGATTCTTGATTGATCGCGCTGCGGGTCGAAGTTAGCCACAAATGATTCCACATTGTGTAGGGAATCGAAGTACCCACGCTCGGCTTTGGTTAATTCGCGCAATGTCATGCTGTCGAATCTTTTCGCCATTTGTCAAAATCGCAAACCCTATCAAATCCTAAAAACAAAGCCAGGTCAATTTGCCCAAAAAATCAATAAATCGCAAACAATTTCCTTACGAACTAAAGTGAAACTCGCATGCACAGTGTATTTTTCAATTGCTTTTGTCGTACCTCAGTCTTTTTGTACTCACGCTACCAGCTATTGTTCGCCAATCCAAGCCACGCCAGCTTTGCCGAAGACAGAAGGAAGGGGGTGAAGCGCGTCCCGTAACGCCGATACTGCTTCGTGTCCGGCAAATGAACCGTGCCTTGGTTCGAACCTGGTCCGCAGAAGATGATCCGATAGCTCGATCTAATCCGCACTCGTCGCTACGCAAACGACGCCGATGGACCAAGGGAGAACAAAGCAACACGCTGGTTGCTGTATGTACTATTATCACAACACAATAGATCACTTTGTATGCCACGTGGTGGCTACTGAAAATTCACAAATCCGGTTCGAAGGACCATTATTGTTCGGAGCTGGTTCTCCGGATTCGTGGTTCACTCGCGGCGTAAAGTGACCTTAGGATATGGTTTTAGCACCGAAAACAAAAAACGTGACGAATTAATAGTGGTAGGAGGTTTTCACTGCACTGGGGGTACTCGGACGATTCTTGCGAGCGATAGAGGATCACATGTACACTGTTTGAACGGTTTTATTCAACTGATAGGTATTCTAACTGCCGATACTGGTGATCGGTAGTGAGAGTTAAGTGCTAGACAGAAAGAGCTTAAAATCTACGTTACTCTTCTCCGCTTTGTATAATATGAAGTTGATTGAGATTGAGTGTCTGAGTTCCATACATTAGGGTAATTACAAATATAACGGCCTGTGCCGTAACAGCTGGGTTTACATATTTTTTCTCATAGCTCTTTTATTTTTTGCTATAGAGTAAAGTGGGGCAAAAGTTCGAGTGGGACAAGAGTTTTTTTTTAATATTTCTAGCTCAATTAAAAAACAAAACTTATAAATGGTGGTTCGAATTCTATTCCAAATATCATTGTTGGCGCGAAATGCATAGCTGGCTACCCTAGACAACAGTTAACGTTGTTTGGCTCTTCAGATTGAGAGAATGTATATAGAAATTGTTGGAGGAAGCTATATTGAACTCACAAGCTATTGAAATAAATAGAGGTTTGAAACCAAATAAAAAGGCGTAAAGGAGCACTGTTAATTGTAAGTGAAAATAGCATTACATTGATTATAATTTAATAAATAAAAATACTTGCAGTTCAAGCTGATCGCTAAAAAATAAGGTGTTTTTGATCTGCTGTGAAACACGGTGCATTGCTTGTGGTAGAACCATCGCAACAATCATAAAAATTGATTAGGATTTGGAAAAGTTATGGCCATTTGTTGTTTTCTGACGTGAATATTGTAATTTTCGGTCAAACTTTCGTTGTATGAAACCAAATAAAGATAAAATCTTTTTCAATATTTTATGTAAGGGCGATTCTAGGCCTATCATAAGGATGCTTTGAGGTGTATTAGTTTTTGCATGAATGCTTGGAAACAAGTTTAGGCCCATAGTGGGGCAAAAGTTCGAATCAGCGGGGCAAAAGTTCAACCCATGTATAAACTCACGGAAAAATTTGCAAATTGCCTGAAATCCACATATTATCTTCAAATTTAGCTAAATTTTCCTAATCGTGCGAAAAATGTCACCAAAGTTTTTAATTTTCACTCAGTTTTGCGAAAAACTGCTATTTTTGAGTATATAACAATTAACCCTGTTTTGGGTATTTTTTGGTGAAAATGTAGTGTGTATTTTTCGGCAAACTTAAGTTTACGGCTGGTATAAAGTATGCATGTCATAAAAGTATCGATATTTTGTGTTCTAGTCAGCGAACTCTTGCCCCACACTAGATTCGAACTCTTGCCCCACCGGTGGGGCCAGATAGCCAACATGTTGAAGGTTCACTGTATGGTATTTGTTTTGTCTCAACTGCTATTGTTTTCCTGGAAACTTTAATTATACCACTAAGGTCGAACTTTTGCCCCACCTTACTCTAATCGTTTTTTAAAGTGGGTTCATCATATTTGTGAAACATCTTAGATGTCTTTTCGTCCTTTTGCATCGTATTTCATCAATATTTTTCAGCTTCGAATGTTTTTGCAATCGTATTCTCAAAAACAAGTTATTTCAATTACAGTGACTCAATGTCATCTCTATGGGGTGAGATTGGGCCATTTCTCATTCACTTATAGCGCCGCTGTGAATTTTTCTATAATTGTTTGGACAGTTGTTAATGTACCATCAACGTACATACACACCAAATTTATTGGAGTTAAAGTGAAGATGAATCGAGGCAAAATTCAAATTTTCAAGAGCACAAATCTGGAGAACCAAACGGCCGTTTAAGCTGAAAACATAATTGATTGATCACTAGCTGGTGGTGACCAATCGATTAAGTTTTCAGCTTAAACGGCTGTTTGGTTCTCCAGATTTGTGCTTTTGAAAATTTGAGGTTTGGCTTCGATTCATCTTCTTCTTCTTCTTTCTGGCATTATGTCCCCACTGAGACAGAGTCTGCTTCTCAACTTAGTGTTCTTATGAGCACTTCCACAGTTATTAACTGAGAGCTTACTGTGCCATTTTTGCATGCGTATATCGTGTGGCAGGTACTCTATGCCCTGGGAAGTCGAGAAAATTTCCAACCCGAAAAGATTCTCGACCGGTGGGATTCGAACCCACGACCCTCAGCTTGGTCTTGCTGAATAGCTGCGCGTTTACCGCTACGGCTATTTGGGCTCGATCCATCTTCACCTCAAATTGCGAAAGCTATTCAATAAATAAATAGTATCCTTTTTTATCCATTCTCACCCCCAACGACGGTATCTAAGAAAGTTGATCAATCGGTTTTGGGCGATATTTAGATCTACCTCTATGAAAGTGCGCCACTATTACACTGCGGAACACGATTTTGTCTCTAGCACCAAAATACCACTATTCACTTAATTAAGGCTAGCTGAATCCATTGCCGTTTTCAGAAATATCATAGCACGTCTAGTTTTTGAGATATTTACTGTTGAAAATGCGAAAATTCACTATTTCAGCCAACTTGCATGCAAGTTTGCCAGCTTGTACGGCATTTTTTTTTTGCTTAATTTGCCACAGAATTCAAAATTTATGTGTATAACAATACTTTCCATCAAAGTTCATTATACTTTCGATGCGAAGAAGTTATTTTTTGATGGTTTAGAATATTATTGTATTTTTCCATATGAGAGAAATGAAGAATTTTCTATGGAGATTGCAAGCATTAGCATTAGCATTAAGCATTTCGCACAAATTCGTAGCTGGTACAGTCCTAGACAATTGTATGAGGGTAGCCTCCTTCCCGTCCGTTACCAAAGTCAGAGATTCGGGACTATATTCTAACTCTTAGACAAGATTGACGCATCCTCCAATAATCGACAGCTGTCCTGGCCACGTCCTTGCGAAAGCTGGGGAATGGGGAAGGATGATTGATTGAACACCTACTTAAGAAAGATGCAGAGAACTCTACGACCTCTCATAGATGTTACGTAATGTTGTGGAATATTGATGGAAAGGGTAGCGCCAAAGGATACGTTCGGTAGACGTTCTGGCCGACAAATGGCTAGTATTTACACATTGTGATCATGCGCTGTTGATCAGAACAAACTCACCAAATTCCATTTTCGAAAATCCTCCGCTGTCTATCGCTCCTCGAATAATGAACAATAGCTTGAGCCGTAAGTTAGCATTGCCCATCAAAGTTCACGCACTGCAATTCTTAATCCATTTTGAACCGAGCATCCACGAATCACATTCAATTTTTGAATCAACACGCACGGGGGATAAAAAACGAGTCACGCGAAACGAATTGAATTGCTGGTGCCATCACAGAGCACTCTCGAGCAAAACGCAAACAAAACTTCACAAAACATCTTCGGTTTTAATCTCCGATAAAAAATCTATCTATCACTTTGAAAAACATGTTCCCACAGATCATTTGCACGTGGCGTAGCATCGTCCGCCGAATCTAATTGTCACCAGCGAAATGAAAAAAAGCGAAACTACGCGGACGAGGTAAACGTGACACAAAATTCAAAACGCAGCTGCCAGCGCGCATGGCTTGCTGTGATCTTCTTCTATGGAATATGGAAAAAATCGGTTGACACGAAATTTAATCGTGCAATTTCAATCAAATTATATCTGAAATGAAAGTTTAAGTTGTATTTTGCATGTTTGGTGGATTAGATTTCAAAAAAGTTAGATAAATTGTACTTTAAATTTCATATAAACATCAATAAAACCTGTGTTTTATACAACTTTGGCGACCTGTAGCTAAAAATTATGACGTGCTGGAACATTTCTTAGAATGGCATCAGATTCAGCAACTCCAAATCTACTAGAGACACATAATTTGATCCTTGAGACAAGCAAAAATGTCATTTTTGTTACGCTGTGTAATCGGTTCACAAATATTATCGAAACAAGCATTGTTAAGTTATCTAAATCCTTTACAACTTTTATCTCTCATGAGAAGGAGCCGTGGTCCCCCTCAAGTCTGATGGCTATTTACGCCCATGGTGGTGTTTCGAAATTGATAATTCTAAATAATGCGAGACAAGAGCGTAGTTTCAAAAAGTTATAAAACGAGCAGCCTAGAAGTTGTTGCTGATGATAAGTCACTCTGTCGTATCTCGAAAGATTAAAAATCCAACGAATTAAGCAATTTAAAGCAGCAACTCTTAATTTGTCAGAAGCTCTTGCAGAAGTATTCAACAGAATTTCGCATCCGTACAAAAAATGAGGTAATAATAGTAATTTAAATATTCTTAAGTAGAAGAAATCATTTTTTAAACATGCTTGAAACTTTCTGGAAACAAAACACAATGAATAATCACAAATTATAAGTACCTTGTTTGACAATATAAAACTTGCGACATTTGCATGCATTTCAATGCTTTCTTTAGGGATTACAGTACCTATTAACTGAGAAATCCCGGTATATTTCTAGTGGGTGGCAGTGTGCTGTATGAGACTCAACTGTGTTTTGCCAGTCGCCGGTCGCCGGTCGCCGCTTTCACCCCCATAAAAGCTATATCGATATAAAACGGAGTCAAACTGCAGTATCACCCACTGCCTCCTCCGCGAGTGTCGTCTGCTAAAGGCAAGGTCTTTTGCAAGGTCCCTGCACATGCACATCCCAACCTATGTCTGCCTTGCCCGGTTCTTCCCATGCCAATGAGCTGCAGTTGTGAGTGGAAGGACCGAGCCGGCAATCAGCCGGCCGGTAGACTGGCATTGAACTGTGCCATATTACCAACGAGCGGAATCTGAGACGAGAGAAATGTTGTCTATCGTAGTGCAGTCTACTACATTTTGATAGCAATGCAATGCTTTCCAGTCCTGACTTTTTTTTATCAGACTTGATGGAGGGCCATTGGACACAGGTTGCTCTCTCTTCTTGCGATACTACGATGTTAGATGCTGTAAGTTTGTATAGATATGGTTTCTGTCTAGCAACTAGAATATGAACCAGAGTAGGTGTAAGTGCATGAAGGCAGCGACTGTTCATCTACAACGCGCCAATGGCCACGTGACATGGACCGTTTTTGCCGATAGGTACACAATTGTGTAAAGAATGTTACTCTTCACTACGTTTTGATCAATACTAAGTACTTTTTATGACCGATTATAAGTTTTCCATTTATCAAATGATAAGTTCTTTCGTTTATTTAGTTAACATATAAACAGAGAACAGTGAATCCACGCCACAGTGCTCAATTCGTGCCCATCGCTCCATCCTCAGTTCTGTGAACTTCTGTCTTAATAGATCCGAAGCGAACACCATCTTTGCAAGGTTGTTTTTTGGCATTCTTGCAACATGCCCTGCCCATAGTACCATCCCAGCTTTGGCCATATTTTGGACACTGGGTTCACCGTAGAGTTGGGTGAGCTCGTGGTTCATCTTTCGCCATTTCACACCGTTATCCTATAAACCACTGTGCTTGCAAAAGCTTGCAACTCCTCCTCGATCAGTGCCCACGTTCCATGCCCGTAGAGGACTACCTGCCTTATGACCGTTTTGTACATGCTACATTTGGTGCGGAGGTGGATCGTTTTGGACCAGCTTCTTGTGGAGGCCATTGTAGACACGACTTCCACTGATGATGCTCCTCCGTATTTCACGGCTAACGTTATTATCAGCCGTCTGCAAAGATCCAAGGTAGACGAACCACTTCGAACGTATCCTCGTCTATCGTAACACTGCATCCTAGCCGAGACCTGTCGCGCTCATCTCCACCTACTAGCATGTATGTACTTAGTCTTGGACGCATTCACCTCCAATCCAACCCTACTACCTCGCGTTTCAGGCGGGTGTACAGATCATCCACCTTTTCAAACATTCGACCAAAAATATTCATATCATCCAAGAAGCTAACAAATTGACTGGATCGCATGAGAATAGTACCGTAAAACGGGGTAACTTTGATAATGCGGGTAACTTTGATAGTTCGAAACTCACAACATATTAAACGAAATAACGAAGTTTATGTTAATCAGTTAAGAAAAACGAATGCAAAAGTAAAGAGTATTCCCGACTAAGGGTACACAACAAAATTATATCAGCGCATATTATTATGTTATAAGTTTTTTTCGAACATAGGTTGTTATAAACTTGATGCAGGATGTTGCTTAAATAACTAAAATTATAACAAAAAGTGTATGAATAGTAACATAAACATAACAAAATATGTTTTATTTATATCAAAAACATATCAAACCAAGTTATAATGTTTGATACAAAGTATCAAAATTATAATACCTTTCGATATACGATAATATTGTCTATTATTGAAATGCATAAGTATCTATTTAGTTTTGTTATTAAGTTGTTAAAAATGAACAAAAAAATATCTTGAAGGGAAATAAAACACACTATGTTATATTTTTGTTTGAATATGTTCTGTGGATAACGGATCCTAATAAAATTATATCATAATATGATATGCATATCATATTCTGATAAAATTCCATTATATTTTTGTTACAAGCCTCTAGTCGGGTTAGTATGACACTTTATGTCAAAGCTATTTTTGTTGAAATCAAGTGCATTTGTGGATTTGTTTGCAAATATTAAAAAATTACAAGATTTTAGCAGTTTTGTAATGCTTACAAACAATCTATTCAACGATCACTATTTGATGAAGCCATAATGAGTTCGTCACTTATCCTTGACAGCCTAGTTATAGTAAAACATGAATTTGATCTCAAATCTCTTAGCGAAACCCATTTTTACAAACTGGGACCATTTTTGTAATCTAAGCCAGAAATTTCCATATAACGTTAAACGCCTAGAGGTATGCAACGCCCTATAAATGTTCCGTACCGTAATCCGGGGTAAGATTGATCAGCGGGGCAACATTGGTCGGTATGATCCTTCTCGTAAAAATTTCGAGTCATTATTTATTGATGAAATATTTTAAAATTATGAATGGTGCCTCTCTTTCTTACATTCATAAGCTAATGAAAATTGAGGTTTTTGCGAAAATTGCGTTTCGTTCATGCGTAAATTTGTCAACTTTTTGAATCAATGATTTTTATCATTATGGATGGCACTACCGATGATTCAAGTCTCACATGAGTTCTGCAAATGGTATGAGCAAGAAAAATGCGATTGTTACTTAAAATGGCATCGCTGAAAACGATTCCGTTGTCAAATCTTTCATAAGTTTATTCAATTGGGCAACATTAATGAACTACTATCAAGAATGCAGAATTTCCTTAGGAAATTGCCTACCTTTAGGCATATTGCGCGGTTCAAAGTAATTTTATTTTCAAAATAACTCAAAAAGTAAATGACTTGTAAGAGTTTGGTCTTCATATTCGGCTTCAGGGGCCACGATTTAAGTAAGCAACGGCATTTTCAATATTACCCAACGTTGTTTACATGGGTGATCAATGTTACCCCATATCAGCTAAATCAAAAAATCATTTAAAACGTTTATTTAAACATGCTTAAATGTTTTGAAAACCAAAATACAGTGTATAGTCACGAGTGGTGGGTGCCAGTACTTGTTTTAAAAATATAAAAGTTGCGTCATTTGCATTTTCAAATGAAAAATTTAAGAAATATCCCAAAAACTGATCAATATTACCCCGGATTACGGTAATTCATTCAATTTTATTCGATTTATTTTCCATTTTCAAAGTTACCCCAAAACAAAAAAAACCGACTTTCGATTATATGAAAAATAATATATCCATTCAGAATAAATCTTCTGGCAATCTATCAAATGCAATCGATAGCTAGGATGTCAGTACTTGTTTTAAAAATATAAATTGTAATTCTTTGGAACAGCATGCATAAATATTGAAGTTTTCTTAGAAAAAAAAAACTATCGAAGTTATCCCTTTTTACGGTACTCCGGCTGCTAAGCTCGGCTCTTCGCATAACATCTTCTAGTGCAATAATGAACAACATATACGAAAGTCCATCATCTTTTCGTAAACCACAGCGGGATTCAAACGAACTGGAATGTTCACCTGAAATCGTCACACAATTTTGCACATCTTCCATCGTTACTCTTATTAGTCGGGCGCAGTGGCGTAGCTAGAGTTCTCGGGGCCCGGTGCGGAGAAAAATATGGGGGCCCCCGAAATAGAGTGATGCACTGCCGTGGTATCGTAAAAATTAGCTACACAATAAGATAAGGTAGGCTTACTTTACTAATGCATAGTCCCTGTGCTTAGAAACCTGAAGTAAATGAAATTAAATATAGTTATTAATATAATAAATAATTAGTTTTAAATCAGTATACCTTCAATATTTTCTTGTAAACGATTTACATATGGCTAGCAAGAGCTCACTCATACAAAGCATTTCTGGAGCGATATTTTGTGGAATACAAGAAAGAAATTCAGAAGTTGTCATACGATTAGAATACCTTGAAACATTTATAGAAGTATGTCAGTAATACCTCGTTGTACTCTTGGAAAAGTCGCGATATAATCTTTAAACAATTCAAAGAAAAACTTCTGGCCAATTCGCTCGATAAATTCTTGATTTTCTATTTCACTGAAAAAAAACATTGTTGTGTTTTTATGTTATTCTACCTGAAAAAAAAGATAAAATGTTTGAAAGAATAGTTGATTTTATTTTATGAGGAATTCTGGAAACAAATCTGATGGAATCACTTAGAAGAATCTGAAGCAATTACTGCATACACCGCTTGAAAAACTGCTCCCAGCAATGCCTGAATTAATTTTAGGGCGAATTCAAGAAGAATAAAGAAGGAATCCAAAAAGATTGCCAATGATCAGAGGAAGCATAGCAAACTACTAAAATAAATGCCATGCTAGATTCTAAGGAAACTCAAGGGGTATATTAAAAAAAACAACAAGAAATCATAGGAGAATTCCTGGAGTTGTTTGTAAAGGAATAGTTAGCAAAACTCCCGAAAGGATTTCTTTGCGTACCATATGGGGAACTATGTGTGGAGATCTCCTCAGAGGGATTCTAGGTTCAACCTTTGAAAAGTTTCTGGAATATTGCCTGTAAAAGTTCTTGAAGAATCCTTGAAACAAAATTTTTTGCGTTATAAAAAAGTTCTGAATCTCTGCTGAAACTTTTTGAAAATCGTTTAAGAAATAAAAGATTTTTCCTTACAGAAACGCCAGCTAAATTATTACCTGAGCGAATGTGAATAACTGAATGACTAAACTAGCTGTTTACGTAGGTAATTTCAGAGTTATAATTGCAGAAATTTGCTCTTGAACAAACAGGAGCAACTTTTTGGAATTATTCTCTGTTATTATAACTCAATTCAACCAAGTTAGAAACATGGTAATAAACGAATAACATATTTGAAATTACTTAGCAATCTACTTCCGCTTAGTTATTAGGTTTATTAACACGCTTTTTCGTCCAAAACAATCTCTGAGAAATGACTAGAAAAAATGCTTTACATTCAAATTCCTTTGAGTAATTGATAATGTGAAAACTAAAAGATATCCCGTAAAATTTTCGGTGATAACTCCTAGAACAATTATTGGTAGTGTTTTAGCGATTCTTCAACGAAATTTTGGACATATTTAATCACAAATTTTTGGCAAAATCCATGACAACATCTCAAATAAATGACAGAAGAAATATCTTGATTGGGTTCTGTAGGTCACTCGAGGATAAATTTGGATAAATGATTGTAAGAATAATTCAATGATTCAAATAACTTAATAAATATCAATTTCTGAGAAATTTCATGGAGGAATCACTGGAGATTGTTTAGTGATATCCGTCAAGGAATCATCAAAATACTTTGTAACACAATTTATCAGGAGAAGGCCCCGAAGTAATCATTATTATTATCCATTGCAGATACGCAGGATAAATACTTGGAGTTATCTCTAAAGGATTCATTTTGAGATGAATAGTAGATAAAAAGCAAAATTCGTGCTCTTGAAACTATCTAAAGGTAAAATTGATGCTTGGTTCAGATTGTATAAAAAATTAGGCCTACAAACCTGGGTAAACTATTGGAACCAAGACCGAGTAGTGTTTGATCCGTTGAATCTGTTGCATGCTCCTTTGAGAGCGAGCGACGGAATCCGGGTTGTGTCCGATTCGCATAGTAGCCGCACTATCGGTATCGATCATCCGTGTATATGTTCACGTATTCATTTAAAATTATATCTTTATCGTTTACCAAAACGAATCCTTTCCCATATCCAAACTCCCAGTGTTTTCTTGTGGAAGTGCAGAGGACTCCCCGGCTTCCATAAAGCAAGTAACACGTCAACGTTTCCATCCCATTCCCAAATTGACCTGCATTCAGACGCAACCGGCGCCGGTATTATTTGTTATAATAATAAGAGCACCAATACTTACACATTGAAGATGATACTGATCCTGAGTAGCATCTGTTGGCTCCCTGTGTAAGTACAACTGTTCTTGCAATAACGGAGTAGCAACTGCGGGCGGTCAATCATTCTAATGCTCATGCTCAAACATTTAATAATCCAAGACCGTAGTTCAGACTCTACATCTACAACATTTGAACATGAGTCTATCTAAAGGCCGCAATAACCTATAAGAGTCAACACCAGTTTAAATTAAAATAACTAAGGGCCAATTTCTTCACCTTCGCTTAAGCCGTAAACCCCGTTTACCCATACGATTAAACCAGGTTTAAGGCCTAAGCGGTGGTGAAGAAACCGCTTATAACAAAACTATTTTTTGCAAAGGCCCCTAAAATTAAGGGGCCCAAGACCATGATCTCACACGGGGCCCTAGGCCAACTTTAAATCTAGCCTATTTATGTCATAAGGGATAATCAAGGGGCCCCTGTGTATCACATCGATTTAGGACTCTTACAAAACGTATTCTTGCCATATCTTTGATTTTAGGGTCTTAGAATGTTTTCTATAAGCCATTTCAAATGTTTATTTCTATAATAAATTCTTACCGTGATTTTGGGGCCCCTAGCAGCTCGGGGCCCGGTGCGGACCGCACCCACCGCACCCCCCTAGCTACGCTACTGGTCGGGCGAGCTTCCCGGGAAAGTTGTTTTCGCCCTTGATTTCCCATAGCTCTACGCGGTCGATACTATCGTATGTCGCCTTGAAATCGATGAAGGGGATGCGTTGGGACCTGGTATCCATGACATTTTTGGAGCATTTGCCATACAGTAAAGATCTGGTCCGTTGTCGATCGGCCGTCAACGAAGCCGGCGTGATAACTTCCCATGAACTCGTTTACTACAGGTGACAAATGGTCTGAGATAACACTTTATAGGCCGCATTTAGGATAAAGATTCGGAAGCTCTCACAATCTAACTTGTCACCCTTCTTATAGATGGGGCATCTCATCCCTTCCTTCCACTACCTCAGTAGCTGTTCTGTCAAGCGTCTTTATCATCATGAGTGTTACCAGAGTGTAGGCTGTGCACGTTCACTATGCTAAAGTTCAAGAGTTGTCCTTGAATCTTCAACTTGTACATCCTATCGTTGATCGAATTAATACGCATTCTCATGAAAGCATAATTTTTGAAGATTAACGCTTTTGCTGCCCAATTTCTATCGCGTGCTATTTCGCACAGATGAATCCATCAATCACCAGTTAAACAACCAGTAGATGGACCTATACCGCAGGCAGAGATTTCTATTTCGGACCGCCTGTATCCGACCAACCTATCACCGCCGGCGCTCTGCGGATTCAACAATTAGTTTATTTAATCATCCATTGATACCCGAACCTGGGAAGCTGCCTTTTTGGTTGGCCTAATCGTGCCGCTTTCTTCAACGTGTCAATATTAATATGTAATTCCTGACGTTACGCCCAAACGATCGGCCGCCAGCTAGCAAAGCAAGCACCACCCGGCCGGTATGACTTAATTACGGCCGGCAATGGAGAAACTGTACTTTATGTACCGACTGGCTGACTGGCTGGCTGGTTGGCTCATGGAGAATCCATAAATAGAATTAAATAAACGCGGCGTTGGACTGTTAGTTGCTACTCGGGTAAGGTGCTGCGGGTGGTGTAGGGGTTTTGCAGTTTGAGCGAAAATGAATCACGAAATCGAGAAAAAAAGTGAAATGTGCACGTTAGGATAGTTCAAAACTTTCATTGTCCCTGGCCAATTTTTGCAGCCAAGTTTTCGCGTTCTTTCGGTTCCATAATTTTCTGCCGGTTTGAATAAAATTTAGACACACTTGTGGTGGTGTTTCGTGACCTGTACTCGGAACCTCAGTAAAACGGTCGGTTCCGGATATATACGGATGTTCCATGGGGTCTGTCCAAAGGTAATTTGAGACCTTTTCATAACTAAACAAAACTAGAGTGTTTGCAACTGAATTATGAAACATTAGTATATTCCGACACTTTCTAGTCATTTGGAATCATTTTAGCCGATTCTGCTTACCTTGGAACCGGTTCCTGGGGCCTCATTTGTTGACCAAATTTTTTTTTTCCTTTCTTTATTAACGAGAATTTTAGCCCTGGGCTAGTTCATCTCGGGACCAACGGCTTTACTTCCCTTCCGAAGGAAATCGTCACTGAAATTTTTAGTGACTATCTCGGGGATGGGATTCGATCCCAGGTCCTCGGCGTGAGAGGCGTGTGTTCTAACCACTACACCAGGTCCGTCCCCTTGTTGACCAAAATTGAATCCGCACAAACCATGACACATCAATCTTCAAGATTTTACAACAGAAGTATAATACAATGTAAATTGAGTAATTGTATGCAATATAGGGCCATCTACAAAGACTACCGGAATATTCTAGAGCCGATTCCGGACCCTGAAAATGGACAGCAATGACTCTGTTGCAAGAAATTTCTCAATATGCATCATATTGGTATTTAATTTATTTATTTTATTTTCTTGGTGTTACATCAATTAGTTTGATAAAACTTCATTAATGACGTTACGCCAATTAATTCGGTCCATGGCAGTGTCGCTCTAACTTCGATTTTGGCCCACGCTCTCCAGATCTCGTTGTACCTGATCAAACCACGCTCGCTGTGCTCCCCGCCTTCTTGTACCAACCGGATAAGACGCAAACACTATCTTTGCAGGGTTGTTGTCCGGTAGTCTTGCAACATGCCTTACCCAAGCACTCTTCCGGCTTTGGCCACCTTCTGGATACAGGGTTGGCTGTAGAGCCTAGCGAGCTCGTGGTTCATTCTCCACCGCCACACACCGTTCTCCTGCACATCGCCAAAGATGATTCTAAGCACTCGTCGTTCGAACACTCCAAGTGCTTGCAGGTCCTCTTCCAGCATGATCCATGCTTCATGTCCATAGAGGACCACCGGTCTTATTAGCGTTTTGTACATGGTACATTTGGTGCCGGAGATAATCTTTCTCGATCGCAGCTTTTGCTAGAGCCAGTATTAGGCGCGACTTCCAGTGATGATGCGTCTTCGTATTTCACGGCTTACGTTGTTATCAGCCGTTAACAAGGATCCAAGGTAGACGAACTCATTAACTACCTCAAAAACATCCCCGTCTATCGTATCACTGCTTTCTAGGCGGGCTCCGTCGCGCTCGGTTCCGCCTATCAGCATGTACATTGTTTTTGACGCATTCAACACCAAGCCGACTTTTGTCACTTCACGTTTCAGGCGGGTGTATAGGTTTGCCACCGTTCCAAATGTTCTGCCGACAATATCGATATCATCCGCGAAGCAATCAAATTGGCTGAATCTTGTGAAAATCGTACCTCGGTTATTGAACCCGGCTCTCCGCATGATGTTGAACAGCAGGCACGAAAGTCCCTGGCGGGATTCGAACGAACTGGAATGTTCGCCCGAAATCTTCACACTATTCTGCACACCGTCCATCGTTGCTCTTATTAGTCTTGTGAGCTTCCCGGGAAAGCTGTACTCGTCCATGATTTTCCATAGCTCTTCGCGGTCGACACGCCGCTTTAAAATCGATGAACAGGGGACATGGTATTCACGGCATTTCTGGAGTATTTTCCGTACAGTGAAAATTTGATCCATCGTCGAGCGGCCGTTGATGAATCCAGCCCCACAAACTCATTTGCTATTGGTGATTGCCGATATAAGATAATCTGGGATAGCACTATGTAGGCGGCATTCAAGATAGTGATCGCACGATAGTTTTCACTTTTCAGTTTGTCGCCCTTGTAGATGGGGAATATGACCCCTTGATTCCACTCCTCCGGCAGCTGTTCTGTCTCCCAGATTCTGACAATCAGCCGGTACAGACAGGCACTCAACCTCTCCAGGCCCATTTTGATGAGTTCAGCTCCGATACAATCCTTACCAGCTGCCTTGTTGTTCTTGAGCTGGTTGTTGGCATCCTTAACTTCCCTCAATGTGGGAACAAGTTGGTTTCCTTCATCCGCCGTGCTGTTCTGAATTAAGCTGAATGTCTGCCAAGGCAGCAGAAATGTCATGAGATAAGGAATTAAGAACTCAGTCAGAGACAATTTGCCAAAACACAGTTGGTACACTATCGTAATTTGCCAGAAACAGCTGGTACATTTGGCTTGAGGATTATAAAGTGTTTGTGAGGTTAGCTGTAAGTAAACAAGAACTAGAGCTCGACTCTAGGGTCTCTGATACGATCCGTCTCTGACCGACTTCTTGAAGGAAATTGAAGAGTTTTTCATGAGGCTACTATTCTTCGCCTCATGAAAAACTCTGCCGCATTGGTAATGTTGTGTAACGTTTAGAATTTTGTTCTGTAATATGGCCAACTCAAAAGCAGCTTTAGCCTTAAGATAGTGAGAACAAAAATCAAAGCAGAATAAATGCTCCGCAAGTAGCAAGCTGAGCACCCCTATCAAATGCCTTTTAACGCCACTGCCCATAAGCCACCAGCATTAATGCAAAGCGTAAACCATCGTACCACCGTCACCTACAAGCAACATACACGAGAGGGATACCAATACTCATCCCGCTAGTGATGATCCCGCTAGTGATGATCACGACATCATCGCGACCAGTGTAGGTAGATACCCGACTAGAGGCTTGTAACAAAAATATAATAAAGTTTTATCAGAATGTGATATGCATATCATATTATGATATAATTTTGTTAGGCTCCGTTATCCATAGAACATAATAAAACAGAAATATAACATAATGTGATTTATTTCCCTTTAAGATATTTTTTTGTTCATTTTTAACAACTTTATAACAAAATAAATAGATAGTTATGCATTTCAATAATATACAATATTATCGCATATCGAACAGTATTAGAATTTTGATACTTTGTATCAAACATTATAACTTGGTTTGATATGTTTTTGATAGAATTAAAACACATTTTGTTATATTTATATTACTGTTCATACACTTTTTGTTATAATTTTAGTTATTTTAACAACATCCTGCATCAAAATTGTAACAACATATGTTCGAAAAAACCTTATAATATAATAACATATGCTGATATAATTTTGTTATGTACCCTTGTTCGGGTAGGCATCGATCGGAGCAAAGATAACCAGCGCACACATAGATCGCGCAAGATCCTCTCAAGGTTCTCTCGTTAGATGGAGGGCCGCGAGTTACAATGAGGCCATGTGGCCACACAAATACGAACTAGCAACGGAGAGACGATCAGCATGGTCAAGCAAACTTCGCTCTAACTTCGACAGTCCCCACAGATCGCTTGATCGAGTCAGCCGCGAATAAATTCGTCAGTGAAGCCTCACCGCGCGTAATTCATCAAGTGGACTGCGGTCAGAATTGCAAGCGAGAACAAAAAAAAAGGGAAGAAGCGACTGTTACTAAATCCCGTAGTTGGTTGGCGCTTCTGGACCAGCTGCAATAGTCAGTGTCGAACATTTGGTCTCGGTAAATCATTTGCCTAAAAAGATGGCTACCAGAGGTGCTCATTATTCTTGTTTCTAGAACCATTGCAGCCGGAAATTGGTCGACCATAGGCGAAACGAAGCTGACGAGGCATCGCTTAGTAGCCGGAATAGATCGATAGACGGTGAGTTACACTTTCTATAATCATGACAGTGATTCCATGCTCTAACTGCGGCTATAATAGGTCTTAAACGAGGTGCATGGGCATGCAACCACGTGTACGTCGGCCCAGGGGTGGCAACATCTAAGGGACTGCGGAGGTGAGTCACATTATGCCTAGAGCTAGACAATAGGAAGATAAAAACGCACATTTTATGTCAACAGACGAGCCAGTTCGTGCCCTAAAGCTCAGTGAGGACATTATTTTGCATCTAGCACCCAGCTGCATGTGGATTGAGCGATACGGAGGAAGAACGACGCACGCAACGGCGGCCCAACGATTACTTCGATCACAGTGGCTGTGAGGACTGAGACGGAGCGGTCGGTGAAGTTACTCCCGACGAGGTGATTGCCTTTAGCATCGGTTACGACATCGAGGACTTGCTGTTGCGGAGAAATTCCACGGTTCCATGGCGTGGACGGTCAGGGAGTGAACAACGATACTCCAGTGGCGGGTTCATCTTCAATCCCAGGACAGCCTGCCCAATGCAAGACCGAACTGCAAAGTGTATGGCATGGCGACATGGTGCATGACTAGAGGCGACAGGCATGAATTCCAGCTCGCGATCAATGTATTGTGAGTAAACCCAACGTTAGATGTAAGCCATTGATAGTAAAATAGTTCATGTTGCGATAGAGTTAGGAGATTAAGAAACTCATGAGGGATCAATAGCTTGTACATGAGAGTATGGGTCATTAATACAGATTGTTCAAAATGATTTAGTTGTTTTCTGTTTTGTTGGTGCACAAGCCTCAGTATTGCGTTTCAATTTTGTCCCTTTTGGAGCTAACGGGAAACTCGTAACACGTAGTCACTTCTTTCGCTGTCGTGACCCTCTGGGCCTGTGTTTTCCGTGTCATTCAGGTGTTTATCGTAGTGCTGCTTCCACCTTTCAATCACGTCCGTCCGTCAAGATGCTGATATCCTTATCTCTACACATTTCAACTCGTGACACAAAGGCTTTTCAGGATGCATTAAGCTTCTCGTAGAACTTTCGCGTTTCTTGTGAACAATGCAGCTGCTCGATTTCTTCACTTTCTGCTTCTTCCAGGCAGCGCTTTCTGTCCCGGAATAGGCAGGTTTGATGCTTTCGTTTCCTTTTGAATCGCTCTAAGTTTTGTCGCGTTCCTTGCTGCAGCATTGCAGCCCGCGCTGTATCCTTCTCCTCCAAGACCTGCCTGCATTCTTCGTCGAACCAATCGTTACATGTCCTCCTTTCCACGTACCCGACGGGCGTCGATACCGTGCATTGTTGATGACGGATAGTTTTGGGCACAGTTTCATCATCACCAAATAGTGATCAGAGTCAATGTTAGCGCCACGATAGGTTCTGACGTGGGTTATATCGGAGAAGTGCCGTCCATCGATCAAAACGTGGTCAATTTGTGATTCCGTCTGCTGTGGTGATCTCCAGGTGTATCAATACGGGAGGCTGTGCTGAAAGTAGGTGCTACAAATGGCCATGTGCTTGGAAGGGGTCCGGAGTCTTCATCCCATGAAAATTACTTTAAGTAGAATAAAGATTCTTTCGAAAATTCCTTCAAATATTATTCAAGGATTTTCTTTAAGGTTATCTGCAACATTTCATTCAGTAAATCATACACAGATCCATACATGGGATAGATGATCGCTTCATACTTGCACTCCATGATTCAGTAGAGCAATCGAAGTTGCACAACAATGATATGAATGGGGCTTGAGATAAGCTTACCATTCTTAATATGAACAAATCGAGAGATTAAAATAACGTTTTTGAGAATTCTTTAATTAAGAGAACGTTTCGACAATTCTTGGAGGTAAGATTTGGAAGAGGTGAGATTCATTACTGAAAATAAACAAAAAAATGAAAAACTTTGGTGCAGAGGAAACATTCTACATCTTCATCAAGAAATTTTCAGAAATCAGACTCTTGATTTTCAGATAATTTGACAGATAACTCTCTGAAATTTCATTTGAACCACTCTAACGAAAAGCATCGAAAAAAAAAACGTCCCAACAGAGCGCCAACGCATATTGCCATTGGTCGGTCGGTCGGTTGATTTGAGCAGTGAAAATTAGCTATGAGTCGGGATATGCTGTGTGTGGAGGAGGCTATGGTGCAGGAAATTTGTTGCAACTAAAGTGAACCAGCCGCAAGAAAGAAGTCCATCGAACGGAAATGTCTGGTGGAGCGAAACGAAAAGGCAAGCGCACCCGATTAGAATAAAATAAGAAGCATATAACAATAACCAAATTTAGTTATGGCTTATTTTTGATTTGTTATGATTTGGAAAAGTGTGAAGACCTGATAAGTACTATTTAAGCTATCATAACATAACCATCTCCTTCCCACTACTTTAATCGACTATTTCTTTGCGAAAAAGGTGTTTTTATAAAATGAAGTTGAACTAACAATGTTGCAAATGGCCTGAATATCTCGAAATCGACTTTTGTATTCATCAGATTCGTTTTGTATCCAGTTCGTTGAAAATCAATGTAGCTCTAAAGCAACCTTGGGAAAGCAGGGTTTCATTAGCTATTGATTAGCTATTACATTTGATTTTTCTTGATAAAAATAAAGCCTGTCCACGTTAAATTTCGGACACCCAAATAATGGCAGCAAAAAAAAGTTACTCATAATTCAACAAAAACAATTGTTTATTTCAGAATAAAAGAGTTATATCTACAAAATAAACAGTTGACAAGGATGTTAATCCTTCTTTCTGTAAAATTCTCGAACTTTCTGTGGTACACCCGCCATCAGTGTCCGAAATTTATCGTGGACAGGCTTTATGAGGTTAAATGAAAAGAACGAGTGAATATTCTGCGAAAGCTTTAAAAACTTGGTTTGGTATTAAATACCGTCGCAATAACATTGTTTGAAATTCTTTCATTTTAAATACTTTAGTTTGTTATTGCAGCGGTGTTATTGAAAGATATTTTTGGGACTAATGTTTTGGTATTTAAGAATATCGTGATATTCGTGTGCCATACTTTTCTGCTCGGGAATTTGTACTGTTCGGTTCGTCGTTGATTCCTCCCACATGGTGCGAAATGGTACCATATCTCTAAATAGTCACATGGTTTTCTCTGTCGTGCTGGAACTGCCTCAAGCTGCTGCAACCCGTGCAAGAGTCGTTTCGTTTTTTTTTACGATAACATTTCGAAAGCATGATGTGCCGGTTCTTCTAGAAGACTGTGTGCACCGCACATGTGTTCGACACAAATCCCCAAATGCAGAAATCTGAATGCAGCGCCCCGAGACAATGATATCAGCAGCCGGCTTTGGAAGTTGACTTATCAGCTTAGCGAACAAAAGTTGTTGCAGATTATTTCGTGATTTAGGCAGGGATGTGAAAGGTCAGCATGCAAAGTCTTTGCAAAGTGTGTGGCACTTTGAAAATATTTGAATATAACGAACTTTCTTTTAGCCTGTAAAACAATGCAAGTTCCATTCACGATACGGTTCAGGGGTTTTCCTTTCTGGAAATTGCCTGGATTAAATAAAGTAATATGCAATGAATATAAAATTATTAATCAAAATACATAAAGTTGTCGAGACGTTTTGACTTCGATGACTTGAACGACATTCTGGTTCTCTGGGTACATAATTGTTCCACGTAATTGCCGAACTCCACCTGCTTCCCTAATGAATGTACTTCCCGCAATTATCTTTTTCAAACATTCGAAGTGACCAGCCCAATGAAGTCTGCCATATCTTATACGCTTCTTTATACACTTGATAAAATTCGTGATTGATGAAACTGCGCCATCCAAGTAGAAAAGTTAGTTTTATGCAATGCGCTGCAATAATATGTATTGCATTTCCAGAAAAATAAACAATTTCTTCAATTTGATGCCCGAATCCTTCATAGATTCTTCCATCATGGCTTCCATTCAAATCATCGATAACTACAATAATGGCTGTAGTTTTATTCAACACCATCATAGAACCGTAATAAATTTTGCTGAACACGGGCAATTGTAATAAGTATCACTTGATAGTTCTTAGTCTCCAGACGATCTTAATGAAGACAAATCAATCTTGTAGGTGATCGTGATGAGGTTTGTTCTCTTTATTCAAGAGGAGCACATTTTGACGCTTTTTTATTTATATTTTCCATTTTTGGAAAATAGTGTTACCGCTTTAAGAATGAAGGCATGAAAATCAATGCTACAAAATGAAGTAAGGTAGGTATTTGTAGTGACGATAAATGTCGTAAAAATGTGCAGACGTTGGATTGTGAAATTAATCGGGTATCTAATAACAGACTCTGATCTAATTACATCCAGAAGCACACGCCTTTGCAAAGTGGATGTCCAGCGATCAAGTTCCACTCCTAAATCACGGTCAAGAGGGGAAAGACTACTGGAACTGATCGCATGCATTATATGAAAGTTGTGTGCCATAAGTTCAATAGTGACTTCGTTGAATAACAATTTTGTAAACGGCAGGATTAGTAATGCTACAATCAATAATATACATATAAGTGCTCCGATTGATGGGGGAGAATATATTATGTTTTCGACCAAAAGTTCTTATCTTGCTCAAGATAAGTACAAGAGTTTCATAAAACTGTTGCCAAGGTCATTTTGAAATTATTAGAAATGAAGTTATATGTGGTGCATCCAAAGTATTTTTTAAGTAGTGTTTAAAACCAAAAATGGTTCAAAATTATTTGTACTAAAAGAAAGTCAGTATAAAACCAAAAAAGATATGCAAATCTACAATTAAACTGTCATAAACAAAAAAAACAGTAAGGAATCTAAATTGTTGCTTGGGTACCGGGTACCAACGCTGGTTTGACCGCATTTTATCTAAACACTTTTTTATTTGTACCCCGCTAATCTGCATATTGTTCAGTCTGAACGGTAGAATTTTTGTTCGAATCGATAATCAAAGTTACATGTTAGTTTTTCACAAATTTGATTTCATAGCCAACTCAATGTGCCGGTTTCTCATATTCAAAGTTAAAATTGATGTTCTTATTACATCAAATATACTTTACCAACCTCCAACCATGCTCTCATTTAGATTTTGATTGAATAGATTGGTTTCAACACTCACCTTATTAGTTGAAGGGGAATGCTGAAAACATGCGACAAAATTTATTTTTTTTTCTGCTACTCTGACCACTGTCTCTTCCGACGCTTGTTGTAATAGTTGTAGTGCTTTGTACAGCTTACAATTTTTGTTTGAATAACGGTAGCTATCTCTAAACACTTGTGGATATGATTTTCCTGAAGAAGATGAAACGAAGCCTAAACTCAAACCCTCAAGAGCACTAATCTAGAGTATCATACAGTGGTTCAAGCTGACAATCTGATCGATTGGTCATTACCAACGAGTAACCATTCGATCAAGCCCTCAGCCCGATCCGCTGTCTGCCTCTCCAGATTTATCCTCCCGAAAATTTGAGGCCTCGATGCATCTTCACCTTTTGCATAGGCTTTAACGAAGCGCTGCCCAGAAGAACGCGTAGAATGAGCCGTGTTATTTCCACTATAGACACTTTTTTTCAAAAACAGCATCAGCCGAATCTAATAATTTTTTGAGACGATAAAAACGTGACAGATCAATTTCCAACACATCCGTTCACGTGTGCTGCCTACTACGATCCTCTCAAGTAGTCAGGATCCTGAGATAGCTGAAAAACAAAATTCGATGCCCACTAGTGCCGCCTGGCAGAGTACCGCATTTCAATGACCCGCATGATCTTCGGGAAAAGACACAGACTAATTTTCGACCTACAAGAATTCTGTGCCAATTTTCCGGATTTTCATACCAAGTAGGCCAAAATCGTATGATTGGGTCGAAAATTGGTGGTCTTCCCCTACTGAAAAATTTTGCTGAATATCATGAGCCTCTATTTCGATTACATTTTAAGATATTGATCAATTATAAAACCAGTCGTTAATCTGAATTTCGATCGTAAAAAATGGTCGTGAGAAGAAGATGGAGTGTAGCATGACTATGCAAACATTTTTTTTCATTTCTATAAAAATGATGTAAAATTCCAGAATCATAATCGGTGTGCTTTTGATAGACATCTATGAACCTCTAGATCTAAACAAGGATTTGAGCATGGTCATTACTGCTCGACACTGAAGAAGTCTGTAAGTCTCAGACGAAATAGGCCTATATATCACAAGATAAGCAACATATGTATTATCACAGAGAAACAGACGTAACACTTAGAACAAATCTCGATAAAAATCATAGTCGCGAAATCATGTACGCCCAATGCTAAAAACACTGTAGTTGGCCGATGGACCAACAGGTGGCGGTAGTGTGTAAACGTCAAACACGAACAAAAACGACGCGAGCGCTGCGGGTGGTCGATTGACCATCTACCCAATATTTGAATCGATGGTTAAAAAGTTGGTCGATGGACAGCGATGAGAGTGTGACGTCTGTTTGTCTGTGGTATTATCATTTGATTCCTTGATGTTTTTCCATGGAATATAGATGTTTTCGATAATCAGGTACCGTTTTGGGTCCATTTTTTGCCCTATACACTATATCTTTTAGTATTTCCATTATCAAATCTGCTATTGCTTGTATCGACACAAAATTCGACTATTTGAGGAAATAGATACAAACATATGGTAGTATTTGGTGTAATTTTATCCAACCACATTACAACATATCAAGTGGCATAATGGACGGAATATTCTTTTCAAATGCCTGTCATCTGCACTGAACCCCCTGTCGATTGCCCTAGATCGATAAAATTAATCAACCAGGGGATCAATGTAAGAGGTTTAGAAGATTATCACTGTAGAGGTAAAAAAACCCACAAAAAGTCAGCCCTCCCATCCACTTACCATCGGATCCGGGCGAACGCTGCAAAAAATTGGACGACGAAGAGTACGCCTCTTTATCGCCTCGGTCTTTGTCCTTGCGCGATTCCTTATCCTTGGTGCCGGAATTTCCTGCAAAACGAGAGCACAGTTGATGGGTAAGAAACCTTTTCTTTTCGCTTTTTTTATGTCAGTGCACAAGTGATTGGAACTCTCCTCCTCTTGGCGTTGACCTTTGTACAGAAATGGAGCGCTTTATCGAAATAAGCCAACAAGAGTGTGCGGATAAGGAATGTTTGTTTTAATGAAAAAAAAAGTGAAAAGCATAAGCAAATCAGCAAACAGAAAGGAAGTACTGATATAACAAGAAAAAGAACATCAACTGAAAACGATAGGCTGGTAAAAACGTTACAGAGCAGTTAAAAGGAAATAATCACTTTTTTCACAAGAGATAATTGTTAGGAAGGAAATTGAAACAGCCCTTGGGTATTGATTCAGCAGAATAAAGAATGTCTCAGAATAATAATGGTGGGGGTTTACAAATGCTTATCTATCTGGATTTTGGAACCAGTTATCAGTCCTATGCAGAAAAGAAACAAGGCTACACGGTGATGTCAGCTTTTGCGATAAGCAAATGTATTTTTGGGACAAATTGCATTTCGTTTGAATCATATAAATTTGAAACATCAGTTCTGGTGAGCGGATTGCATGGTATATGCAGAATTGACTTTTTCTTCAATGTCACAGTGTTTTGGATAATTAATTTCACGATCAAAATAGGAGAACTTCAAAATCATTAGTTTTGAATATTTGTTGTCTCCGAAGAAGTTTCTTGATTAAAAAAGCGCCTATTTTGATATTATGAGTTTGAAAATCAATCCGACTATATTTTAACAAAACATAAAGTCATCTTCGGCTCGATTATTGAGTATGTGATTACTAAAAGCTTCACTCTTGACACGAACATTTTCATATCTTCATGATACTGTAAAATGGGGTAACTTTGATAAGTTTTAGGAGAAATTCAGAATATTTATGCATATTGTTTTAAATATTTTTGTTCCATACTTTTAAGACAAGTACTGGTATCTTAAGTATTGATAATAGTTGAAATATTTTGTAATTTCTGAATCACATTCTTTACAAATTATAGTATTAAAATTAAATTTAGATAGCATTATCGCTTGATTTTTGGCGATATTTGTAATGAAACATTACCTCAACATTGATGGTATCATTTGTAGTGTAATTCACAATTATTTGAAATTTCACGAGCGCATTTATTTTAAGCAAGTACTAGGGAACCTTTATAAGAAAGATAAGCTGAAGTAAAATGGAATGATTTGGCAAGAGACAGGCAGTGCTGAGCAGAGCTATTAAATGTCATGAATTTCACGTGACTTTGACATTTGAATATTGCTAATATCATCGATCCCCGTGGAAAAAGTCATCGAGAAAGCATTTTTCCGGTGACGTTTTCCAGACTACTATAGGTTGGCATTATGCACTGATGTGATATTTCGCATAGGAAAGTGCTGTGAGCATTCTAATTTTTCCAAAATTTTGACATTTAACAGCACTGGTGCTGAGTGTGCTACACGGACATGACTTCTTCATTGCTAAAAATGTATTTTGTTTCGTTATAGATATTTAAACTACATTATTAAGGGTCGCTAGCAAGTACAATGATTGATTTCACCACAAATTCGAATCTGCATGTTAAATTTGAGATGTACTCGTGAAAAACTATGTGTTCAAAGATAATACAGTAAACTCTCCATAACTCGATATTGAAGTGACCTGGTGCACGACGTTACACATAAGAACGATAGGCACAAAAAAGGATAGGGGGTGGGACATTTCGCATAAATACGTTACGCATGCGGACGTTTGGCATAATGGACATTTGGCACAATGAGAATTATATGCCTTTTTTAAAATGCTTCCTGTTCTTGTATGAAACCGCTTTATGCGAAACGTCCATTATGCGAAACATCCGTATGCGAAACGTCCTTATGTGAAACGTCTTTATGCGAAATGGGTCATCCCCATACGATAGGCATAATAGACGTTTGACATAATGGACGTTAGGCATAATGAACGATAGGCATAATTTTCAAAATGAAAAACGTAATCATTAAAGTGATTGACTGACTCATTTGATGCTTGTTAAGGGCTTCAAGCGCAAAAGTGTTCTTTGCAAGGTATTACAGTCAGATACATACGATAGATGAAACGTTTAAAGTCAAGCGGATAATGTCATTCATAATGACGTCCGCGTCTGAAAAGCAAGGTGTATGGGCTCGACTCTTGTCTAGTCCAGGATCTTGTCGTGCGTACCACATGATATACGAATGTAAAACGAAAACTTTGACATAGGAAGCTCTCAGTCAATAACTGTCGAAACGCTCATGCAACACTAAGCTCAAAAGTATGATCTAAACCAAATATAATGTTATGACAAGAAGATAAAGTAGAAGAAAAATGCATTATACATGACCTGCTACTCATTTTGCATGTGTGATGGAACGCGTGTAACTATGTATGATTGATTCCATCAGAGATTTTTCCTTCTTTATATCAAAAGTTGTTCATCATAGATATACTGCTTCGCGTTGAAAAATGGGTTAAGCAACGAGCGAAGTTTGAGTTTTGATCAACTTCGCCGAGTCGCACTTGATTCTCAGTACTGCGCATAATGCACACGGTGGAGTGCATAGATGCGTACTTTAGTGAAGTGTATACCAGTTGAGAGCATTATAAGCGTTAGTATTGTTGATGTTTTAAAGCATATTTGTTTTCTTTATTTGATTAATATTCTGTTCCTTTAAGTCATACCATTACAGTCAATAATATATTTTTTGCTGAAATTTGATTCTCATCAGATATTCTTCTTTGAATCATTTGCTGTTCTTCATAGCATTACGATATTTTCTTTACTGAATGTAAACACTGCTTAAGTAATCTCAAGATCTCCTTTATTTCATACTATGCTGTTCTTTTGCGTCATAATCTTATAATCAGTGTTGTAAACAATTACGGTACGTTTTTGCTAATATTCGGCAGCGCTTCCCTTAAACATTCTCAACACGAGCGATCAAACAAATGGCGAAAAGAAAAATGTCAATTGAATGCCACTGAGCACGATAGCTTCGCTAGGAAACGTTACGGTTTTGTTTGTTTCTGTTCTGCTTTCACTGTATGCATGTAACATTCGACATAACAGGCAAGATCAAACTATTCACGTTGTTTATGATCCGATGTCTGAATTCAATGCAAAACTTATGATTTATGCAAATGTCATTGTGTCAGACGACATGCAATCGGAGCCGTAGCGTGGCTTCATGGCGCCCTTGGCGAACCTCCATTTCAGCGCCTATTAATCAAAGCTCAGCAAAAAAAAAAATCTGAGCGATTTCTACGTGAATTTTTATGAAAATCGTCAAAAGTGTCATAAAAGGTTATATTATTTCCTTGAGATCAGAACATATTAAATTATTGACTAAATCTCCTGCAAGAAAAAATGAGTATTCTTATAATTTTTAATGAAAATTTTCTGAGTACATTTGAATAATATCTGAAAGATGCATTGACAAATTCCGAAGAAATATAGAGTTTATATAGCTAAGAACAAATGTACAGTTTCTACTAGATGTTTCAAACAAAATCTGAATAACTGGAAAGAATTTTAGAGCTTATGCCAGAAATACAACTCGAAAGCCATAGCAATCCTTTACAAAATTATGATTCTTAAACAAAGATCAACCTTGGAAAGGAAAAATTGTTATTTTTTTTGAGATATGATAGGATGGTTTAGATTCTTTGGACATTATTTTTATTTGAAATATTTTTATTTGAAATTTTGCGTAGATGTAGTCAAGACATTATTTAAAAGCTTTATTGCAAAACTGCTGTTTGTGAATCAATAAAAAAATATTTGAAATATATTGAAAAGTTTTCAATTAAATGGAGTTGCTATTACCATTCAAATTGAAAGCATTCTTCACAGCGAGATATCGAAAAATGGAAATATTCACAAAAAATCTAAAGTTTTTTCCAAGAACCTTTACGGTGAAAGTGAAGGTGAACATGAAAAATGTCAATCATGCAAACTTCTTGAAAGGTGATCAAATATTAACAATAATGTTAATGAAGAATTCTAAATAGTAACATTCAACTTTTCCACCGCATTTTTTTTTAAACCAAACGAGTTTCAGCTAGTGTAGAACATGTTTACGGTTATCTATCTATATAAATAAAAATGAAATGGTGTTTGTATGTCACGAAATGGCTTACGAACGGGTCAAAAGATTTGAATGTTTTTTTCTCCGTTTTGTTCGTCAAGGGTTCCAACGAGTTTGTGTGTATAAAAATCCCAGGATATTCACCGGGAACGTTGAAAAAACGAGAGTGCACGGAACTGTCATTTTGTATGGGACGATCCATAGCGTTTTTCAACAGACTACTTGATGACAAGACGAAGTTCTCTGGGAATACTAGTTAAAAATATATTACAAATTCTAGAATTATGTCTGGTGTGAGAATTTTCGTCTAGGTATAGAGCAGTTTACAAAATAATTAGAGTTATGAAAAAATTACGCAACATTATATCAGAATGACGCCTAGAATTATGTTCTAGGTTTATGTTGCTAGCTCAGAGTGAGAATGTACACCAAGAACATAACCAGATAATTATAGTTGAAGATGGTATTACCTAAGGGGTGCGGACTGGATAATTTTGGTCATTCAATTTGAACACAATATTTTCCACCAGTGCTAACCGTTGGTTGTTTGCTTGTCTCGCAGGAAACCATTTTCAAGGTACATACTTAAAATACTTCACACAAAGCTTCTTCAGTTTGATGCAAGCTATAGGTCCAATAAATCAGCTGAATCAGATAGTTTCTAATAGTACATTTGTAAGAAATATATTTTACAAAAGTTTTGGAAAACTTATGCATAAACAAGACTAAATAAAACGTTTCTTGATAGTTTGCAGTTTTTGTGTCACATAAATTTTCTAACATTTTTTGTGTGACTAAATAATGACCGTGTACTCCTAGGCATACTCAGATAATTTTTATTAAAATTTTAGCTTGACAGCAGCCTGGCTGCTTGTTAATATCCAGTTCGCACCCCCAGGGTATTACCAATCATGTTGATCGTTTAATTGAAGTTATGCAGGATATTTCAAGAGAAAGATAATAAATATGAAAGTAATTAACACACGAGAACAATTTACACTTTGATTAAACATGTAAGAATAACTGATAATTGAGGTAAATGGATTGAGCAGCATTTTAGAATGGCAACAATGATAAACTTATCTGCTTCTATTACTTGCGACATCTTCATTCTAAAATTAACTAATGCGAAAAGCAATCATTTTGACACTTTTCTGGAACGTCTTGTATATGGTTTGACCACATTTAGTCTGAACACTTTTTTATTTGTACCCCGCTCAATTGCACATCGTTCAGATTAAAAATGGTTCAAACGTCATTTACCTTATGGAATGGAGTGCAGTGAAAAGGAACGCTGAGGAACGGAACGCAGAATAAAAAAAAAAAACAGGCAAATAGGTTACCAGAAAACGTTTTTCTTTGTTCATAGGGTAACTAAAAGTTCAAATCTATATAAATAAAAATGGAGTGGTGTTTGTATGTCACGAAATGGCTTGACAATTCTTTCACTAAAGTGTTCGTGAAGTGTTCCGACGTGTTTGTATGTATAAAAAGTTCAAAATATTCACCAGGAAAGTCGAAGAAACGAAAGCGAACGAAACTATAATTTTGTATGGGACGTTTCATGGCGTTTTTCAACAGCCTACTTGATGGCAAGACAAAGTTTGCCGGGATCACTAGTTAAAAATAAAACCCAATGGTTTGCATGAGGTACCGTTCAAATTAGCGGGGATGCACGGTATACTGAAGATTTTTTTTATCATGCCTAATGTCTATAATGTCTAGGGCGGTTCAAAATTTGAAAATGTTTGAAAATCCAATCTCCCATATCTTCCTTACCATCCTTATGGGATGTATGCACTTCAACAAAAAAGTAATCGCCTATCTCGATGCGTAGGCAATTTCTCGCAAGGAATGCTCAAGAAAAGTATTTTTCGTTGATCGCAGTACGCAGTTGAATAGAAATGTCAATTAAAATGGAGCTCACTGCACAAAATTTATTTACCATCTCTTGCGCAGAAATTTTTACTTTTCTTGAGCGGAACAGCATACCAAGCTTTGCTATAAAAATAGTGTTCTGTGAAATTTTTAGCTTTTTCGGTGATGATTTAAAGGTGGCCCAGAGACAATGTAGGTTTATATGGACATTACTATAGCGAAATCTTGAAAAACGGTCCGAACACGTTAGTGCTGTAATGTAAGTACAAAATTATCATCACATAGTGAAAACTCTTTCTTCAAATCTCAATGAAGGATGTTGCTAAAGAAACAAATCCCTTTATAGCTAATTTTGTGTGGGATTTTTGTAGATGTTTGTAGGGCTATAATTCCATATGAGGCCAAAAAATGGCAAACAAACTCATAAGAACACTAAGCTGCAGGCAAAGTCCAGTGAGGACGTAATGCCAAGAAGGAGAACTATAACAGGGAACTTAGGTTGATTCCGTTTGCCTGGCCAGAGCAAAAGGGCCGATCAAAGGGACTACAACGAATCGAATCTTCAGAATTTTTCCAATAGGTAAATCTCCAAGACTTCGAATAGACCCGTCACTCAATACTGAAACGAGACGCGTTTAGGACTCCACTTTGCTTACTATGAAACAGTAGGGTGGATATCTTGCATAGTTTTAAGTTTCATGTAAAAAGGGTGCAAAGGTAGTGTATAATAATCGTTTTGGCGTGAAAATCGTGAATGAAATGTTAGGAACTCTTATCCCCCTGATAAAAAACCTGGCTATGTACATCACCCCCTTGAAAGTTCATCGTTGTTTGTTTTGTTCATCTACTTTTGTGCCACCTTCATTGGTACAATCATATTGGTGGTGGTGTGGTTAGTTTTATGGTGGCATAAATGTCAGTGAACTGAGTATAGGGAGCATGATTTTTTTCGTCCCTGATCGGGGGGCTGACAAAATCGGGTCCTTACTGTATATAACTCTTTAATGCTTAACATATGGTCAGCGTTAAGTCAGAGTGGACCAAGTGACATTTTTGATATTTTGAGAAAAATGGGTTTAAAGTCTAACGCTCTATAATTTTTGAACTCGTTTAAATTTCGGTTCAATATTTTTACACGTTTTTATGTTACTTTCAAACAATATAATGTGAAGTGATAATCATGAAAAATCATAATCCAAACCTCTAAAAGAACGATTTTTTGATGGACTATGTGTACTTGGTCCACTCTGACTGAACTAAAGACCACCGTTCAGTGAGCTGGTTCACTCTGACTGAACAATTTCTTGGAAAATAACAATCATTTAATGCTTGCATGGTCAAATTGGGTGCATATCTCTAAGATAAACAGATTATCAAGACCTTTCGACACCAGTATCGTAAATTCTTAAATAACCCATATAGTAGGGGAAGACGGGGTAAGACCGCCCGCCTACGCAATTTAATTCACATGTCAAAATCAAGAATCAATAAATCCTTTTGCGACGCAGCATGACATTTTTTGAAGCCATGATCAAAAAATATTACAGGTGTTGTATTTCTAAAAAAATATTTATTTCTTGAAGCTTGAAAAAGTGATTTCTTATAACGATTATTTTTAGCAACGGGGTAAAACCGCCCACCCACGGGGTAAAAGCGACCACCTCGATTTTCGTTCATAATTTTGCGAAAAGAAAATATAAAAGTTCCCTGTTATTCTATGAAGGATATTGTTTTATGAATTCTGCATTGAATCACATGGATATTGAATCATTTTAAGGGTTAATTAGTTCAAAAAACTTAGATATATACTTTTTATTACCTTAAGACACCCATATTTTGGAAAAAAATGCGGATTTGGTATGTATTTTTAACAAAATTGATTTTATTTTACTTAAATAGTAATGTACAATGTAGTTACAACTTTTAAAATGGTTTAGACATTTTATTCGATATAAATTAGGAGTGGCGGTCTTACCCCATCAACAGTGGTCGGTTTTACCCCACTTGCGCAATTTTCACAAGTAGGGTCTCATTTCAATGCTAAATATTTGCAATTCCTATTTCACTTCACTGAAGCATATTTCACATTTATGTTAGAGCATGGACGGGTAATTTGTTATGTTTTGACAAAAAATCCCTTCCGAAATCCTTAAGTGAGCATCTGTTAAAATTAGATCAAATTCAGTATCTACGAGCAAAAACTTTGTTTTTGATATTTATTATTGAAAAAATAATGTTGGTATCACCCTAAATGCTTTAGAATGTCAAAAATCTTGTGTTTATGCAAAATGCTTGGTAAACTTTCAAGAAAACCGCCATTTTCATGCCAAACTAAAGGTGGTCCGTCTTACCCCGGCGGGCGCTCTTACCCCGTCTTCCCCTAAAACCAAAACCAGTGGCATTAAGATAGCTTGAAAATTAAGGTTTCGCAGGGTCAGGGCGTTGAAGACCAGAAATATTCAAATATGCGTTCAGTCAGAGTGGACCAAGTGAAAATCTTGAGTACCGATCAAAATATGCTGGTCCAATAAGCGGATCATAGGACATGCCATACATGCACCATAGAACTATCGTAAACTTCTATCGGACTCTGAAATTGACTCAAAAAATGCAGTAATCAATCATTTTATTGCTTTTCAACACATGGTCCGCTCTGTCTGCACAGAATTTGTTGCAATTTCTGACCACCCATCCGAATATGGTAAATGGTCAAAAATCAAAATCAGATGCATCGAATCATGTAATATTTATAAATTTCTATTGATGGATAAGTAGAAGAATGATTCGATGTCGAAAAATCTGACAAATCTCCTGAAATGTTTTTCACTTCCTCGCATTCCTAAGCGCGCTGATCATTTTCGCTGTTATGGTAATAGGCACTTGGTCCATTCTGACTCCACACTTTTATCGATTTTTGTTGATCATCCAAAGTAAATTTATTACATAATTCTCGCAGTTTACAGCATTCTTCAAATCTGATCAAAGTGTAACGGAGGTAAGGTGATTTTGCATCTAATGGAGAATAATCAAATTTTGTCAAGTTTTGTTCTTGGTCCCCTCTGACTTAACGGCGACCATATGATATATACATTGGTGTCAGAAAAGAGGGGTACAAAGAGAGGGATACTAGTATAGAAAACCCCCCTGGATTTTTTAAAATTATATAACTGCATTCAGTTGGTTGCGAACACCATGAAAATTCAGTTTTTCCGATAAAATCCAATATGGCGGCCAAATTTAATATGGCCGCCAAATATTCTTACTTTTGCAAATGAAGTTTCTATGTTTTCTCATGGAACATGGTTTTATGTTATTGTGAAGAAGTTGTTGAAGTAATTTTCGAGTTTGAGTTAGGCAAGAATTGTCAAAAATCAAGGGGTCCTGAATAACTGTTTTGATTATAACTACCGAGGGGTCCCTCAATTTGACCAACCGAATGCAGTTCCTTTAATTACTCGACAGGAGCACATGATAACAAAAAAGCATCGTTTTATGTCAAACAACTGCTTCGAATACACCAAATATCTAAAACCTTTAGTATTAAAGTACCGTCGTTGGGGGTGAGAATGGGTCAAAAAAGGATATGTACGATTTGTTTATTGAATAACTTTCGCAATTTTACTCCAATGAACTTAAAATTCGGTGTGTATGTACTTTGATGGTACATTAACAACTGTCCAGAAAATTGAAGAAAAATATCTATTCACTGCGGTACTACAAGTAAATAAAAAATGACCCAATCTCACCCCATAGAGGGGGTGACATTGGGTTACTGTAATTGAAATAACTTGTTTTTGAGAATATGATTGCAAAACCATTCACAGCTGAAAATATTGATGAAATAGGATGCAAACAAGACTAAAAGACATCTACGTTGTTTCACAAGCATGAGCATGAGCATGAGCATGTGCATAGATGACCGTACCATTTGTAGTTGCTACTCCGTGATTGACCAGAATAATCGAAGTTGCACAGAGATTTAATGAATGGGGCTTGGGATTAGCTTACCATCCCTAAATGTGCACAAATCGAGAGCTCAAATTTTAAAAGTCAATAATGGCGCCGGCCACGTCCTTACGGTCATCAGAGAAGGGAAGGAATGTTAGTTCGACAACCGTTGTTACTAGAGACCGAGATCACCTCTGCATCTCCACAGTTGTCATGGAAAGGATATTGGGTTAGTGCGATAAGGTAAAGATCTGGGAGTCACCAGTGATTGGTGATGCGATCCATGATATAATCACGCCTAATAGGATTCACGATATAATTTTATAATTACGTTATACGCTGAACAAGTGTTCATCACTCGCCCACGGAAGAACAAGTGACGCGATCAATAGATAAAACACTACTAACGAACCGTGGCGCGTTTTATGTGAAGTGTATTGAAAAGATTTTCAATCTTCTACTAATACAACAATAGAGGTTTAAGTACATGCGTGATACTTTGCACAGGAAAAAAATCATGTTGCAAATGTTATTTAGTTTCAACATACAAGTTCATTAATATATTTAACAAAAACTAAACTATTAGCTGAAATATTTCATAAATCATATTTTTTCCGTTTTGACTCAATCTCACCCCCTGGACCCATTGTTAACCCCATCGAAGGTAATTATATTTCGATCGTGAAATTGATTATTCAAAACACTGTGCACAAACATAAATGTTAACAAAATAAAGTGACTAGGATGACAATATCACGGAAAGCTCAGGTTGCTAAGGTTGTAGAAGTTCATAGTATATTTCTCCACAAGTTGAGAATTTTCCACCGTTCAGTGTAGTATCGTCATCATCTGGTGGATATGGATAGGGAATTTCCCATGAAAATTCTTTCATTTCTCCGCACCATCGAAATAAACCATCACTACCCTGGGATGGGTGGATATGATTCACGGTTCACACGGTGTGCCATGCGGTTCATGAACTGTCATCAGCGTTCCTTTCGTTCAGCTGGAGTTTGAGGGGAAGCTACAGCGTGTACACTAGGGTGTCGTAGAAAAAAATCAATGTTCGGAAAGTTATGGCGAATGAATGATACGCTTATTTATAGTATTTTTGTAGAATAAATCAATTTTCAAACAAATTGTTTAGAGATTCCGTTAGATGGATTTACGAAAAATTGACATTTTTGATGCAAATTGTCATATATTGGCGTTTTGTGCATATGTTTTGGAAGCATATTTTTATTTTTTTTTTTTCTATTAGTATGTTTGGGCACCTGTTTGACCAGAGAACATGGTGATTGAAATTTGATACTAACACAGGCGTTGGTGTATTCATGGATGACATTTTCAAAATTGTTTTAGGTTGTGTATTTATTACAATGGACCTAAATATCCATTTTTTTATGTTTTTTGAACGTTCTGCAAGCAAGAAAATAGAATATTTTCAAAAACTGATACCGCACAAAATAAAATAAAATTTTTTCATATATCAATCTGGCGGAACATCCAAATGATTTTTCAAAAAGTTGAGTTGTTCTACAAATCCGGAATACGATTATCGTAAAATGTCGATATACCGTCGCAGCGATAATAAAAACTAACCAAATGCTTCAGATTTAGCAAATTTGGAACGCTCGCGCCCTTGAATTCAAACCAACTTGAGTTTTGAAGTTGAGTTTGAATTGCGCGCATATTATCCGCGCGTTACCGCCGCCGCTGGGTGTGGATTTAAAATAAGCGCCGCAATAAAATGAGCTCATTCTTTTATTCCAGGGATGAGCATCATGCATTATCGAACATTGTGTTTTTCTGGGACACCCTAGTGTACACGTCATTGCCCTGCCCCAAATCGCGGGGTTTGAAACGACCGTGCGATGACTGTGAGCACGCGTTTAGTAGGTAGGAGCGTTTCTATGGCAATCGAAATCTACGGTTGCTGGAATCTTGTCAGATGAATGCGTGAATAAGCGTAGAGCATTATCTCTTATGAATGTGTTTTTATTTTGCTTGCTGCGCGTATGACACATCATTTATTATCACGGAAATGGATTTAGCGTATCCATGACTGAATCATACACTTATGTATTACAATCAGAAGATTTATTAAGACTGAGATGAAAAAGATGCACTTGTTATGCACCAATGGACATAGAAGATGCAAAATCTGTAAAATGAGCAATATTTCAATATATCATCAAAAGGATTGCAAAGGGCTTGTTCATCATTACAAATCTTCGCAACTCTATGTTCTAAATCTCGATATCGACTCCGGGAATCATAATTAAAGTTGGTTTTCATGGCTACCTCGATGGTATCTTTAACCCGGGGTTGCATCGAAGAGGGTTTGCTTCTGCAAACTTTGACTGTCTGTTTCACATGTTAGGGGCGGCTGATTATCTTCCGAGGCTCTCAGGATCTAGGAGTTCGTATCAGATATAGTAAGCCGACCGTAAATGATAAGCACAAGTAACAATTGGCATAGTGACGAAAAATGACTAACGGTTAGAAACTCGGTACTGGTTTTTAGGGAAATCGTGAACATTTTTGGATATGATTGGTAAAACACTTGAAACGGTGGCAGATATGTACCCCGACTAAAGCACAAACGAAGAAAAGTAAAACTAGTGTTTATGCGTCGAAATGGAATCCAACAAAGTTATTTAGTTGGTTCTCCATTCGAGAACATAAAAAATCTCATGTATAACCAGAAAATGTATTCCGTTGCACTCTATTTATTGAATGTTCTTTTGTCACAAGTTAATGGAAATACTAACAAGGTTACTCTCATTTCTCGAGAAGTACAGGTTGCATTGAAAAGGATATATTTTCGGCAAAAGTACATCGTCAAAGCTACAAAGCTCGAGCAAATATGTTCATGGATGGATGAATGCTGCGAAGCCGTGCCCCAATCAGAACGCTTTGACATGAAACATAGTAGGCACTGCTACTCTACAGGCCGGCCGGCAATGGCAACTTTGTTTTCCTCCCATCCCGGGTAGCTAGGCAACGGAACAAAGCCCTTCTGCTTCTCGCATATTTCGCTCAATGAACTTTCCCTCGTAAAAGCAGTTGTTGCATGGTGGAGGGGCTTTTCTACCCCCTTCGACTAGACCGCAAAAGGCTGGGGAACGGGGCCAAGAAGGACGGTATGCGCGCGCATCAAACGTTCCGTATCCTTCTTCTGGCAACACCTCGCCCAAACATAGAGGGAGTAAGTTCTTTGAACGATCCGTGAACTTATCACTGGGTCTGGCGGTCTGGCAGATGGGACTGGAGCTACACTTGTGTTCAGAATAATAGTAGTGAAAACCAGTTTTCATACAAAATGCTCAAATTAGCAAAAGCTATCCTTTCCAAATTGATTTTTTTTTAAAGGTTATCAAATTTTGTTTTTACATAATAAATTAATATACCATGTCATTTTCTGAACACAACAGTATATTATTCACATTTTGTGTTCCACATCTAAATCGCAAGAAATCAATAAAAACTACAAAAATGAAATTTCACTCAATGAAAGACGGATAACATAATCACAGCTCAACTTTTTTTTTCCATAAACTTTAGTGGTTGCGGTTTATTTTGCAGTTTGTGTACAAAAGGCCATGGTGCGAGGATGAACATAATGTTATCCGAACGAAAGTTTGCAGTTCAGCAATGCTATATTGTCTAGATTAGACATTTTGTAAAAAAAATCAATAGGTATACTATTATTCTGAACACAACTGTATGCTGGCAAGTGGCGGCGATGGTGATGACTTTTCTCGCTTAGCACAATCATATCCTGAAAGGAAGCACTGTCCTCTAACGGCAAATGCTGTTGCTCGTGTAGGAACCAGGTTGCGCTCCGTTGAAGAAATGGAATCCAGAGCTTGAACAAAGGATGCTTTCTTGGGCGGTATTGATCCAAAAAACCACGTGCAGAGTCGGTATGGTAACCACGTTTCTTAGATTGCTTTGATTTTGATTAATGAAGCATATTTCGTGCATAGATAACTCTAACAACATTTTTGATAACATTCTGTTTTAGACATTTTGATTATTAACATTTATTTAATATACTGACGTAGCTGACTCTGCCAACATCTTCCATCTTGTTAATGAACTTGTGAATTTTATGAAGCAGCGGTTAATGGGGTAAACTGAACTTTCCGCTTCTTCTAAGATAAAGAAATTAACCGGGTAATTTGAGACTGAAACAATATTATTGTTTGTGTCATGTCATTGACAATTCAAACGGATGTTCAAAATGAATTCAAGGCAACTTCCATTTATAATTAAATTTTAGAACATTTTGATTATAAGGATAAATTTGGTGAAAACCGTGTACAAAGTGTACAGCTTGTAGAAGTCAAGGCACAAATGGAAAAGTCAAGATACTTGATACTATTAGGAAATTAGGAAAAAGCATTTAACAGAAAATCGCTTCAAAATATACAATTATAAATAACACAAAAATGAAACAAAATATACAAAACAGAAAAATCACGAGCAAGAACAGATGTGCGAATGACGGATGTTATTTTCCACAAGTCTGATAAGAGAGAATCGATACTAATCGTGTTGTTGCAACATTACCGATTTTATCGCAACCGGGGCGGGTTTAGGAGAGTTCATAATTATACGGTGTTACACTCTTATCGAACCCGTTAGCCATTAGCATCTTTCTCGGTCGTCTCGATGGGATATTGTGTTTCGTTCGGTCGTTCGTTTGTTTGTTCAAGTAGATAAGGCACGTAAAATGTCACTGCTATTCTTCTCGCCATTCGATAATACCCATTTTGCCGATACGGGAAGGTGCAGCTTGATAAGAAGGGTTGTGTTGGGCTCGTTTCCAATCATTATATTTGCGAGAAGAGGCTAATGACCACGTATAGCTTGAGACTCTCTTTCTCTCTCTTCTGGGTTTTCCTTGCCCATGGTTAACGTTTTACGAGTTTAGAAGTGAGAAGGGGAAGTTCATGCAGTCACGTGCTTCGCGGTTTCGGTTTAGTATTAGTTTTATGGTCTGTTCGCACATTCGAAGCTTTCGGTTGATGGAATTCGTGCACTTTCGTGCAGTCTAGTATGCCTTGGCTAAACTTTTCGAATTAGCTGTTTCGAAATTGGAGAAACAAAACTTATTAGAATATTTTTTCGATTGTTTAAGTATAATAAAATTATAGTGAGTTTTAAAGTAGTAAGAACAATTATGTTTAAAACTTCTAATATTGTTAGAATTTGTGCAAAAATCATCAACGAAGGTTGCACCCTTATACAATTTTAATGTATGCGTTTTTTACCGATTTCTTAACAGTCGCACAGCTTGGGGTAAAATTTTGGAGCTACAGTGAACCCTCCATGAGTCGATATTAAAGAGACCATTGACTCATGGAGCAGAAATTGTTTGGAAAGCTGTTTCGAGGGGCCATCATAGTATCCATGAAATATTGTATCCAGTATGGTTCCATGAGTCGATATCGAGTAAATCATATAGCTGAGTAAAATTAGTCGATTTTTGCATGATGGCTGAAATACTACTGATAAGTTGGTTCAACTGTTGGATTCTAAACAATAGGAATTAAAATAGTATTTTTACTATAAATGTACATAAATATTATTGTTGTAACGGGAAATAACGTTAATTTGTAGGTAAATCAATGAGAAATATGATTCAATCACAGTAACCAACGGCATGTCAGCTCAAAACTATATCTCTATCTATTGGTCCACTTTTCCTCCATTATAGGAACACTTTATTGCAACTATTGGTACAAGTGTAAAGAATATAAGCAGTCTGGTGGTATTTCATCGATTTTGAGCAATTTAAATGGATATTTCAGCTGTTGCGTGCATCAACAAGCCAATACGTCGTTTGGCAGTGTCGGTTCTAATTCAGTGAAATCAGTATAATTTGCACTACCGCAACAATAGGAACACCCACATCTGATGGATCACGTATACCCTATATGGGCTATACAACAGGGTGTCATCTCGTTTGTAGAAATGAAATTCCCTGATATTTCCAGGTTTACTTAGGTCTTACCAAATAATTCTAGGTAAATAAAATACTATAAAATACATAAATGATCATCGTATAGTTAATTTTGAATGACTCAAATTTAATGTAGAACTGCTTCGAAATATTTGAACAAAACAATCTAATAATAAATTTAAATTCTTTTAAAATTATGATTATTGACGCTTCCATATGTTTTTAAAAAGCATGATGATTATTGAACAAATTTATGAAAATATGTTCAACTAGAGATTCAAAAGAGCTCTGAAAAAGAGTTTTTGATTGAAAAATCATTTATGACTGTTTATATTCACATTTTTGTTTAGAGTGTACAAAATTAGTCATGGGTATTCAATTCTAATTTATACTGAAAAAATGGTCTATTTAAGGATATCACTAAACATTCAGGTACTCACAGAGTTATACGGGAGTTTTGAATGCAAATAAAAGATTATTTTCTATTGATAAGGAACCCTCAATTGATATCCCTGGGCTTTTTTGATACCTAAAAACAGCTCAAAAGGCAGAGAAGTAAAAATTTACTAGAGTATGGAACAATACTTTACAATAATCATTGATTTCACTACTATTTTTAACCATGCAGATTCAACAATGATATGCAAAAACAGCATTTTTTCGGAACCACGGATAATTGAATTCGTTCTACTTCATACTTCAATTTTGTATTTATTGTTAAATAAAGTGACTTATTGTATTTTCGGCAGCTTTGTTCTCTTCTTTATTGCTTCTTTATTGATGATTTTTTTTTATCTTTATTAACAAGATTTTTAGCCCTGGGATAGTTCATCTCGGGACCAACGGCTTTAGTTCCCTTCATAAGTCATAAGTGACTATCTCGGGGATGGAATTCGACCCCAGGTCCTCGGCGTGAGAAGCGTGTGTTATAACCACTACACCAGGTCCGTTGCCCAAATCAACCGGGTTCAAAATTAGCATCAATACTTTTAGCATATAAGCGCATCTTATTGCCAAATATCAGGAGATTTGGCCGACGAAAACTCCCTGACAAAGAGAACAAAACGGCTGAAGATTGGAAAATAACTGTATATGACGAAATATTGGCGAGAATTTTATTAAAAACGTTCAAGTTTATTAAAGATCTGAAAGCTCCAGTAACTTTTTGATAGTGGCGCAGCCAAACATTTTTAGTTGGAAAGAGTATTGTGCCAAAAAATGGGTAGCTAAAGTTAAAATCCTCGCTGAGGATATGTTCAACCATGAATTACTGTTTCATAATAAATTCCCTAAAAATTCCAGTTTTTTTTTCAGGTTGAATAAAAGTCTCTGGGGCCCAGATAGCCGTAGCGGTAAACGCGCAGATATTCAGCAAGACCAAGCTGAGGGTCGTGGGTTCGAATCCCACCAGTCGAGGATCTTTTCGGGTTGGAAATTTTCTCGACTTCCCAGGGCATAGAGTATCTTCGTACCTGCCACACGATATACGTATGCAAAAATGGTCATTGGCACTGTAAGCTATAACTGCTGAGAAGCAGGTTCTGTCCCAGTGGGGACGTAATGCCAGAAAGACGAATAAGAAAAGTCTCTGATAATTACAGGTTTGTCCAGGTAGTAGACATCCTGTACTAAGCCAAGTAATAATGAGCTTCTCTCATGCAAAATCATACAAATTGTTTAAGATGCCTTATACAAATCTGTAAATTTATATTTGTATTTACATTTACATTACAAATTACATTTTTCTATATTTTCAATATCGTTATAACATCACTGGCCAGTGGTACCAGAAAAATAAATGCTGATTTCTTAACCTTCATCCAGCCAACATACTAATCATATGCAAAAAACACACTAAAATGTGCATAACTTTATTGTTTCTCGATGGTTTTGTTGAATGTTTCAGAGCTTATGGTCCTGAAAACTTGGGAATATGGCCCATGTAATTCCGGAGTTATTCCGATACAGATGTAATTCCGGAGTTATTCCGATTCCTAACAAATCTTATTATCTCACTAAAGCAGCTGAAAGAGCATTGGAAGATATGTTGAAAACTGAACTCAACTCAATATTGACGAAAATGCAGATGGGACTGACTTGCGATTCACGGCAGTAAAAGGAAAATAAAAAAAAAATAAATCCTGGAAAAATCTCTATATGAATCCGTAGACCATTTCCGGGGGAACTTCTGTCTGATTCCTAGGAAGAATACTTGCGATATGCTTGGAGAAATTTGGGAGTCATTTCTATAAGAAACGCATGTGAAATCTATGTTTGGGAATTCTTAGATGAACTTTATGAAATCTTTATATCCCGCAACATTACTGCCGTTCAAGGGGAGTTTCACCAATCTTAAGGCTTTTTCCATTCTGGATGTTTTTCAAGGCGTTATTGGACCCATTACTTAGACAACAAATTGAATCAAGATACGTTTTGAACTCCACTTTACTAAAGGAAAAGGATGTGGATAACCTTCGAAGTTTAACGTTTGATGCGAAAAGGATAAAGAGGTTACGTATAATGATCGTTTAACATGAAACTCGTAATAGTAGTTTACGGAACAAATTGCAGAATGATTATTTTTCCAGCACGAATCGTAAATTTATAAATTTAGGATAATTACGACGAGTACTGTAAAAATCGAGTTCTGCAACGAGTTACGTACAACAACGCATTAGCCATCATTTTACAATTTCTGAAAAACATGTTGTGTAATGATTCATTATGAAAACAGTTGCGTAATGAGAAAGCGATGCGTAATGAATCATTACAGCACTGGTTTCAGTTGCGTAATGACTATTCCCGCCCTGCATACTTCAGTACCGTAATTTCGGGTGAAATTGATCATTTTTCACGGTTTTTCTTGTCCGTTTTCTAAAATGTTGACAATGCCAAACAATTGAATGCAGGAAAACAAGTACGAAGGTGAGTCTCATTGACTCATGTACCGACATTTTTCTACAAATGTCATTTTAGTGCTAAAGAAATATCTCTAAATAAAAAATCGGGGAATCCCATTTCGGGGTGAAATTGATCACTTGTCAATGCGATTATTGTTAGTTTTCAAACCAACTCTATATAAATAATTTGAGGTCTGAATCCGAATATGCTTGCTAAATTCTTAACAATACAATAATTATAGAAATAATGAATAGTTAAATTTCAATAATTACGCGAAAAACGCCTAAATGTATGCAATTTCATAGGGAATTTCTCGATATCTAACAGAAATTCAATGATTTTCACCAAATGACCAAATTGGTATGAGTTTTGGCTATGAAATTTGGTTTGGGGATATATCTCAAGCATCCTCACAAACTTTCAGGTTTATACCATGTTCATATCATTGTGTAGAACTAGAAGTTTATGAATGTTTGTCAATATTGCACCGCACATGATTTTGGAATTTTACATTATTTTCATAGAAATAAACATTTTTCAACGCAAAAAACTTAACAACACACAATTTAACAATAGTTACAACAAACAACGTTCATTCACTGCAGGTAAAATTGATATTTGTGCTCCTTTAGGAAGAAATAAAATCGAGTGACACGGTGATCAATTTCACCCTACTGATCAATTTCACCCGAATTTTCGGTACAGGAAAGTAGGCCGTTTCATGACAGATAGGCGTGATGAAAAACAGCCTATTATGATGAGAAATTAAAAAAATATGTTTTTGAGGCCGCTTGCCCCCCTCTGATGGAAATCCTAGCTTCGCCCATGTGTATGTCACATTCGACATTTATTACAATTTAGAGTTAATACCGTGGATAGTCATGAAATGATAAACACTTTCGATCAACTTACTGAAATCTATAAGATTGTTCTAGAAATTTCGAAAAAAAATACCATGTTGTTTCGTCACATTGGTAGCTGTAACCGCATAATAGTCACATTGAAATTATACATGAGCCTCGTAATGTAGTAGCAAAGAAATTTCTATCGGAATTATTTTCTGACTATTCAGAGATTTTAGTTTCTACCCATACTGCTATAAAACGCGCGTTTGTTGCTATAAATATGCAGTTATGGCCAGCATAGTCATAACGTATTAGTAGTAACCAAAGGTATATGAACTATTCTACTAATTTGAAAGATCTTCCAAGAAATTGCTAAAAATTTCCCGCGAATCTTACCAGGAGTTTGGCAAAATACAACTCAAGAGAAATCTTGCCTATATGCAGGCCAGAAGTTTTGCTAAATAGTTGATAAAAAATACGCCAAGAATCAGCTGAAGTTTCCAGGAAGCGCTAAGAACTCCTGAAGGTTTCAAAATCCTTTGGGCAACCTGTAAAAAATGCCTGGATTTTCCAAAGATTTCATTAGAATCCATCTCAAACTTTCCTTTAAGTCACGTCTGCTTTTTTCCGAATTTACAAAAGAATCTACAAAATTTGAAACTGTGGAAGTGAATCTAAGAGATTTGAAACGTCCAGACGTTCAATCAAAATATGGCCTCAAATTATTAGGACTATTCAAAAGACATTTTTTTTATCAAAGAGTTGGAAAAAGTTTAGCGAAACTTCGAATGTGCGAGCAGACCTAAACATAAATTGTAGTACGAACACAGTTATTAAAAACTAAAGAAGTGTTATCAAGAACAAATCATTAGTACAAATTAAACGCGTAACCGACAACAAACATCAATAAGCTAGGTAATGTTAATCGCGACGTACTGAACTAAAAAGAAATTTTAATCATTATCATAGTTTAACAGTACCAAACATTCGGAATCGGAGCTCATCCGGCGAGCTCGACATGACACGTTAGCGTTAACGACTAGGCGTACCTTTTCGAATTAACAAACTAGTAACACGACGTAACGCCTCTCGCGGTGACTTGTTGAAAAATTTAGGTGTGAGATTAGGTGGTAGGGTAAGCGGTTTTCTGCTACCCGTACCCGCTTCCCAGGCGCGCAGGGATCCCTGCGGATGCAGCCGGTCCAGATGCTCGGTCGACGCCGGCCGAGGTTGCCGCTGCTTCGGATACCAGCCACGGGCTGGACCACCCGCTAAGCGTAGCATTTCACCGTTGGCGAAAGCTTGGCTGATGCTCCGCTGACGGCCACCGATGGTTGAGGTACCTAGAGGAGAATAACAGTGTTGGGAGGAGTTACACACACAAAAGAATCATATGACTATGGTTTGTAAAGCATTAGCTTCTAGCCCTTCGGAACGGAATGGGGATGGGTAATGGGGGATGTCCAACCTTGCCAATTTCGTTTCGGCAAGAGTCAATTCTGTACAGTTTAGTTCTGATATTGATGGGTTTTCTATGTGATACTGTTTTTTTTGGGAATTTGGTAGTCACACAAGCGTCATGGATAAAGCGAAGGTGTTAGTGAGCTTTTGCCAACACACTTACCGATGCCAACCACCGACGAGCCAAGGCTGCTGGTCGTGTTGGTGTTGGTGCGGGGCGCTGTTCGGCTTCCACTGCCATGAGGCGGTATTTCCGGTGCACGTCGGTGAGGCGTTCGTGGAATATCACAGCTGCTGTAAGGAATCAGATGAAGGTTGTTAGTACTTAGAACAGATTTCAAGGTATGACATTTGATACCCTCGTGCAAAGATGGGCGTTTCCGGCAAACTGCATGACGTCTGCAGGGATCTCTCCTCGCGTGGACTTTGAGCGGTTCGCTTCTGGTAGCCGCCGGTGATGACCCTTCGTCGGGAGTTGCAGCCGGGCAAATCGGGAGGAAGCGTTCCGGGGGCGTGAGGTGATGTGGAAGCATGCGAACCGTTTCGGTATGATTTACTAAAGCCGGCATCCATTGATCTGTCGAAACGAAAATGATGTTAAATTGTGAATAACAATTTAAATTACAATGGAATCGATAATGACGGTGGCGATGCTTAATAAGCTTGAAATTTTGGCTAGGGGTATTCCCGAAGGCGGAAGTGGAATTTATTATTGAATTTTGCTAGAAATGTCTGAATAATTAACTCCAGAATATCTTATCAATAATACAGGAATTCCTAAATGGAATTCTTCACAAATCGCTATACAAAATTTCATCCAAGGATTCCTGCAGAAATTTCGTCAATAATTCCTCCAATAATTTCAGCAGGAATAACTCCAAAAAATCCTGCATTAATTCCCCCAGAAATAGTTTCAAGGTGCCGCCAGAAGTTAACATCAGAGCTCCCAAGTAGCACAGTTTGTTTCAACTCAAGAATAAAATTATCTCTTGAAACTAATCAGAGTTGTCAATTGTTGCAAACATAACTTACAATTGTACTGAATAGCTACGCAAAAAGCGCAAGAGGCGGAGTCTACATATTTGCAACATATTTAAGTAACATCGAAAATGCTTATTTGTTGCAAAATACTTAAAAGAAAAAAATAAGACAAAAATATGAGCGAGAATCGAACTTTCGACTTCAAGATCACCAATCTTCTTCTCTACTCACTACTCCATTAGCTCTTCGAACAATTGCTTCGCCAATGCACTATAAAAGCGACCACATGGCCCAATTGTTGCTTATAACTTGGCTGCATGCACCCTTATGAAAATAGGCCACGCCTGAAATAATCTAAACTTTTCGCAAAAACTTCCGCGCAAAACATGAGAAACACCTTGCAAACAAACAAACTGGTGCCATGTTTTCGTAAGGTGCAACTCAACCATATAGCAACTGGATTGAATCCAACAAACTTTCAGCTATCATACACGTAGTTTAGTGCAACTTTCTTGCAACTGGGATGAATCTTCTTGAGTTGTGGGTAAGGAAACGGAAATTGATTGCAAGTTGCGGATGCTTTAAATGAAAGTAATTTGAAACATAACATTAAAACCGGCATTTTGTAAGAAGTTTCAAGAGTTTGTTTGAAAAGTTGCTGTAAACATCTTGATGAACTTGACTCCATTGCTATTTGCAAAGAACATTTGCAGAAAATCTTGTCGTTTCAAAAATGTTGGACGTCAAACAAGGAGTAATATGCATGATCATTGGAACGGCAATGAAACTTTATGAGCCTTGATATTGATATGCAACCGAACTAGAACGAGGTAAGTTACAGATATTCTTATTGATACAGAGATTACTTCAGAAATTCTTCCAGAGATTTTTTCCGGAATGTTCACAAAGATTTTTAGGGATATTTTTTTAGGTATTCTTTTAAAAATTTCTCCTTGAATTCCCTTCAACATCATCCAGGATTTCTTTTACTTAATTTTCCATCGATTTATTAGAAATATCTTTATGAATTACTTTACAAACTTAATCTCAAATTACTCAAATTCAGGAGAGGTTTCTTCTGTTTCCAACTTAAATTCCTCAAGGCTTCCGTTTAGAAATTCCTACATAGATGGTTCCATGTCTTAAGGGATTCTCTGTAATATCTTTCAGAAATTCATCCAGGAATATTTGCAGGAATGTTTGCTGGATGCTTGGGCACGTCAGGAGTTAATCATCAATATTAACCTCCTTTTCCCGAGCAGCCTAGATAGCCGCGTAGTGTCGGTAGCGGTTGTTTCAACTGGCTAAGAATTAACACTACGGACTGCCTGTTCCGGTGGTAAAAGTCCACCTCACAGGTGACCCCTAATTTATGGTGTGATGCGTACCGTGCCTAGGAATGGATGGTTAGGGGGTCTAAATAAAACCTAACCGCTAACGGAGCCTGTTGGGTACCAGGGCGCCCTCCACAGTATTGAGTCCTTCCTGTGCTACCCGGAGCAATGGTGCAGGTGACCTTGTGTTTTTCCGAGATAATCGGCTGCCCTTCTTCAGTCTCTTTCCTGAGGCTTAATAAGGGTGGGATTATGAATATGTTGACATTTAATTTAAATTATCACCTATATGGATTCGCATTATGCGTTTTACACAGCGTACTCTGTGCTCTTTCGCCTTTGGCGACTTTATATAGATACCGATCTGGTTTTTTCGTTGCTGGTCTTTTTCATGCTGAGATTGCAAAAAGCTTAATCCTGCATAGTTTGGGTAGTGGCTACGGTTAGGTTAGCTCAGATCAATCTTCAGCATAAAAGAACAGCAATGATCAATCTTTGCAGACTCATGAAAAATGGTGCAGCCCAAGTGGCGCTAGTTCAAGAACCCTACTTTCGTAGAGGGAACTTCTATCTAGGTAACCTTGTGGACCCAGTTTTTGCTACTTTCAGCAAACTTGAAATGGCAAACTCGCGCTCCATGCCCCGCACATGCGTGTTCGTTAATAAAGCAATCGTTGCTACACTCATTTCTGAGTTAACTACCAATACTGTCACAATCGATGTTTCTGTTGGTGACCTCAACAGGAAATATGTCTATTGTTCGGTATATTTATCACATGAACCATCCCCAACGGATGACTTCAAACGAGCTGTCGTACACTGCATAACAAAAAGCCTTCCGCTGATTATGGGCAGTGATGCCAATGCTCATCACATCATCTGGGGCAGCTCAGATATCAATTTGAGAGGCTTTAGTCTGATGGAATACTTAAGTAGTACAGACCTTGGATTACTTAACAATAGCAATCGCCCAACCTTCATGGTTTCTAATAGAGAAGAAGTGTTAGACATAACGCCTTGCTCGAATAGAATCAGTCACGAGTTGACGAATTGGCATGTATCAGATGAAGAATCATTATCTGATCATCGCTACATCTTCTTTGAACATTCAAATGTACTTTGCGTTTTAGGAATCCCCGGTCAACAAACTGGGAAGTCTATATTGAATTGGTTGCGACCAAATTTCATGGATATTCTCCGTCCATTGAAAATCCAAGTGATTTGGATGTTGCCGTTGATACTACAACATCCTACATTATGGAAGCTTTTGAAGAAGCATGTCCTCTGCGGTCTGTAAAGACTACAAGAGGGACCCCATGGTGGAATTCCGATCTGACTAGACTCAGGAAACAATCTAGAAGGAGTTGGAACAGACGCCGTTCAGCTGGATCAGAGTCGTTCAAGTCGGCTCGCAAGGCTTACAAGAAGGCTCTTCGTTCTGCTGAACGATCCGGCTGGAAAAAACCTTTGTACAAATGTTTCCAGTTTGAGTGAAGTCAGTCGGCTGAAAAAAATCCTTGCAAAATCTAAGGATTTCCAAGTGAACGCAATTCGCTTACCTAATGGTGACTTTACTTCTTCCGATGAAGAAGTTTTAGAATGTTTATTCAATACAAACTTCCCCGGATGTGTGGACATAGCATCTACGGATGAACCAAATGTCTTTTTATGTAGTTACGAGTCTCTGGCCTCGGCACGCAGTATCGTAACTACTGAATCGATTCAATGGGCACTTAATAGTTTTGCTCCTTTCAAATCTCCAGGAGCGGATGGGATTTATCCTGTTCTGCTCCAAAAGGGATTTGAGTTTATCAAACATGTTTTGAAAAAGCTACTTGTAAGCAGTTTTGCTACCGGCTACATTCCCAGATCCTGGCGTGATATTACTGTAAAGTTTATCCCGAAAGGAGGACGTGGGTCGTATGAAGAAGCGAAGAAATTTAAACCAATCAGTCTGACCTCTTTTCTTCTGAAATGTCTGGAACGCATTATCGATCATCACATCCGTGATGTTTATTTGGCAAACATGCCTCTTCATGTGAATCAACATGCTTACCAATCTGGAAAGTCCACTGAGACTCTTTTACACAAAGTTGTATACGATATCGAGAAAGCATTCGCTCAGAAGCAATCCTGCTTGGGTGTTTTCTTGGATATTGAGGGTGTCTTTGATAACGTGTCTTTCGATGCTATACTGGAAACCGCACGAAACCATGGGCTACCTACAATGATCACCAATTGAATTCATCAAATGCTCAAAAACCGACATCTCTTCTCGACATTGCGTCAAGCAGCGATTCGAAAATTGAGTGTTTGCGGATGCCCCCAAGGGGGAGTATTGTCACCACTTTTGTGGAATCTCGTAGCAGTTGGTATAGTTGGTATGTGCATAAGCACCCTATTCGACCTGATGCAAAGTGCTCTTCAGGTAGTCGAGAGTTGGTGTCGCCAATATGGCCTTTCGGTTAACCCGAATAAAACATCTATTGTTCTGTTTACGGAAAGACGAAACCACGATGGAATTCGACCTTTACGTCTTTTTGGCTCTGAAATTAATGTGACTGATCAAGTAAAGTATGTCGGAGTCATTCTAGATTCCAAACTTTCATGGACACCTCACATTGATTTCAGAGTCAAAAAAGCTTGCATGGCCTTCGGTCAATGCCGGCGAACCTTTGGTAAAACTTGGGGCCTCAAACCCAAATATATCAAATGGATTTACACAACAGTTGTTCGACCAATATTGGCATATGGATGTCTTGTGTGGTGGCAAAAGGGCGAAGTGAGAACAATCCAATCAAAATTGGGCCATCTCCAAAGGATGTGCTTGATGGCGATGTCTGGTGCGTTCTCTACAACTCCCACAGCAGCGCTTGAGGCCATTTTCGACGTTGCGCCACTACACATATATCTTAACCAAGAAGCACTTTCTTGCTCTTACCGTTTATGGGTACTGGATCTACTGGAGAAAAATCCAGTGAATCGTAGATCTACACACACTTCGTTGTTTCCACTTTTGGTGAATTGGGAAAAAATGTCCTTGCTCCAAGTGATCTCACAATTGCTTGTCACTTTCCTTACAGAACATTTACCGTTTTGAATCATGTTACGGACAGCTTCAAATTCCAGACACTCTACTTTGTATGGGAAACTTTTCACAGAAATATTTCAATTTGTGCTGTTTAAAAGTTCACACTTTCGAGGCTTGTTCAAATAAGCTTTTTCCATAAAAACCTATGCAAACTTTTAATGTCCAACTGCCATAGACATCTCTTCAGTGGCTTGACGACTACAACTAATGGTTTGACATTTCTAAAAATTATTTCCATGAGCTGTCCGGAATTCGAATCGATGTGTCCGGAATATGAGGCAAAAGTGAGGAAGCGTCCGGAATCAGTATCATCAAAAGGCCACACATTTCGATTTATTTAAAATTATTCAAGTTGCGGAAGCGTATTCTTTACCAACCATTCGAAAGTTAAGGGTTTCAGGCGCTCGATAACGCTGAGAAATCAAACAGAATGATTTATTTTGAATGCTCTATGCTGAGTTCAGCTTTACTTATGCCTTAAGTGTCCGTAATATGAATCAAAACGGTACCACAAAATTCCCTTCACGGGAAGAGTGGACGTCTGGCTATTTGCAAAGAAGTATATCAAACAATATAGTATGCTACACTGATGGCTCCCTTCTTGAAGGTAGAGCTGGTGCAGGAGTATATTCTCGTGAGCTAAGGCTGGATCAGTTTTACTCACTTGGTAGAAACTGCACCGTTTTTCAGGCGGAAATATTTGCTCTTATGTGTGGAGTGCAATCAGCACTTCAACAGCGCGAGTTAGCAACGGAGCTACCCGGTTGGCGTTAACCAAAAATGCTGACGACCCAGCTGCAGCGAGTCGGTAACGGAGCCGCCAGAATGGGTGCAGTGGAGATTGCTGACGACGGCATCGGGGCGGATGTAACCATCGGTCATCGACGCGATCCAGCTGTTTCGATATGCGACGACGAAAAGTGCTAGTGCAGGCAAATGAAGTGTAGTTAATGGATAGATTGTAATAAACGTTTAGTTCGATTTCGGCTCTAGGGTAGTTAAGTAGCTTTTTTTAAAAAGAAACTTCCATCCGTGAAAATTTAACTGGAGGCTCCGGCGAGATCCTCCGCCAAAAAAGGCAGATGCATCTGGCGAGAAAAAGTTTAGAATGGTCATAGATTACAGGAAGTTGAATGAAAAGACAATTTCCGACCGATATCCAATGCCCTAAATTGGTTATGTAATTGATCAATTGAAAGGACAGAAATATTTTTCCACATTAGACCTTGCGTCTGGCTTTCATCAAATACGGATGAAAGCAAGCGATATTGAAAAAACGGCATTCTCTATAAATAATGGCAAGTATGAATTTACAAGAATGCCATTTGGATTAAAAAACGCGCCTGCAACTTTTCAGAGGGCGATTGATGATGTTCTTAGAGAACACATAGGAAAGATCTGCTACGTGTATATAGACGACGTGATAGTTTTCGGTAAAGACCTTGTAGAGCATTTGAAAAATTTGGACACTATCTTCAGAACACTGAACGCTGCTGGATTAAAGATCCACTTAGATAAATCAGAATTTCTTCATCAAGACGTTGAATTCTTAGGCTACATTATAAGCTCAGAAGGAATTAAACCAAATCAAAAGAAAATTGAAGCCATCAATCAGTTTCCAGAACCCAAGAATCTAAAGGAACTTCGAGGGTTTTAAGGAATGATGGGCTATTATCGAAGATTTGTCAAAGATTTTGCAAAGATTGCAAAACCCCTGACGAACCTTCTAAGGGGGGAGAGAAGCCCTGCCTCTAACAAGAGAATAAGTTTGAATGATAAAGAAAAACAATGCTTCCAGAAAATGAAAAGCTTACTTTCATCTTCCGATATACTCATATACCCAGATTTTAATAAACCTTTTATCTTGACGACCGATGCATCCGATTTCGCAATTGGTGCAGTCCTGTCTCAAGGAGAGTTGGGAAAAGATAAACCGATACACTTTGCGTCTAGAACCCTTTCAAAAACGGAAGAAGGTTGTTCAGTACCCGAAAAAGAAATGCTTGCGATTTACTGGGCACTTCAAACATTTAGAAACTATTTGTATGGAGCAAAGTTTAAAATATTAACGGATCACCAGCCTCTTACATTCGCATTGTCTCCTAAAAATACGAACGCTAAACTTAAGAGATGGAAAGCGTACCTTGAAGAGCATGATTATGAAATCATTTATAAGCCGGGGAAATCGAATGTAGTTGCTGATGCTTTAAGTAGAATTGTCTGCTCCATGACAGGAACCCAACACTCTGCAGACAACAGCGACGATTTTTATATCGAATCCACTGAAGCACCTATCAATGCCTTTAAACACCAAGTAATTTTGCAGGAAGGTCCGGACAAAGTAACAATAACCAATCCATTCTCTAGCTACACTAGAATAAACATTTCTACTCTTAATACTAATGACGACTATCTTTTGCAGGTTCTTAAAAATCATTTTGATTTATCGAAGGTTAACGGATTATTAACAACAGAACCCTTGATGGGTAAAATCCAAGAAATTTACAAAAAACATTTTGGCTCCAAGAGAATGTTAAAAATCCGCTTTTGCCAAACGATGCTTCAAGATGTACCACAAGAGGATGAACAGTGGAATATCATCCGACGAGAACATTACAGAGCTCATCGTGGAGCTGAAGAAAACAAGTTACAACTATTGAGGAGGTTTTACTTCCCAAAACTCTCTCAAAAGTTGAAAGACTTTGTGACAAATTGCCAAATTTGCCACGAAAGTAAATACAATCGAAACCCTATCAAATATCCTATCCAGGCCACTCCAATCCCAAATGCCCCTTTCAAGATTGCCCATATCGATATCCTTTTCCTTGAGAATCACCACTTCCTAACCTATATCGACAAATTTTCCAAATTTGCCCAAATTAAAAGTATTGATTCTAGAGCTGCTGTCGATATAGTTCCCGCAGTTAAAGAGATCCTTTTGAAGTACAATACACCAGAAATATTAGTAATGGACGGAGAAAAATCCTTCATGACTGGAGATTTGGTAAACTTTTACAACACCCATCATATTCAACCATATATTACCGCAACCGGACGAAGCGAGATGAATGGTGTTGTGGAGCGTTTCCACTCCACAATTCTAGAAATTTATAGAATGACAAAAGCAGAGAATCCAGGGAAACCTGTTAATGAAATGCTCCTTTTGTCATTGAATAAATACAATTCCTCAATCCATAGTACCACTAAACATACTCCTCTCGAAATTATCCTTCCGTCTCCCAGAACTCCAGAAATAATAGAAAAAGTTTTCAAGAACATTACGGAAAACCAGAAAAAGGATTTGAAATATCATAATAAATAAAAAAAACGATTGAACTGGAATGCAATCAGGAAGTGTATGAAAATGCTAGACAGAGGATGAAGCATAAACCGCGATTTAAGAAAAATAAAATCAAACGCGTTAATAACAGTACGGTTACTATGAATGATGGAAGAAAAGTTCACAAAAATGATGTCAAGGTCAGGAAAATCTAACATCTGTCTTTCTTCATTTCACTTTTCAGAGTATTTATAAGCTTAAGTATAGTAATAGGTAGTAAAATAGACGTTAACAGAATTGATCATTTGCCGATTGTTATTTTTCATTCAGGTTCAGCGAGAATTCAATTATCATCCCATTATTATATCCATCATTTCAATATTACTTCCTTAACTAATCATGTAGAAGGTCTTAGAAGTCAATTCGAACAGCTAAAATTTAATCAATTCACGAAGCTTATCCTCCAAAAGTTTGACGAGATTCATCAAACACTTAAAAATTTAGCTCCATCAAAAAGAAACAAGAGATGGGATAGTTTAGGAGCGGGATGGAAATTTATTGCCGGTAGCCCAGACGCGAACGATTTAAAAATTATAAACTCCTCAATCAACGAACTTGTTAATAATAATAATCAGCAGATCAGAATAAACAGAGCCCTAAATTTGCAAATGAAAGAATTGGTTTACAAAACAAAGGATGCAATAGACCTCTCAAATTCAAAATCATTGGAAATCTATTCGATTAATATTTTCCTTAACTTGAAGTATCTAGCAGAAAAATTAACACAAATTGTCGATAGTGCAATACTTGCCAAAATAGGAATTTTAAACGAAAAAATACTAAGTCAAGATGAAGTAGAAGTTTTGTATCAAGATTTATCTAAACAGAATATTACACTTCATAACGTCTTGGAAGCACTGAGCCTTGCAGATACAACGATCGCAACCAACACCAAGGAATTGACCCTTTTGATAAAGACACCCATCTTAGATAAAAGGATTTTCAACAAGATTCACGTCTTCCCTGTAACATCCAATCATAAACAAATTAATTTGGCGAAAAGGTATTATTTGAATCATGATACCGGTAACTACATTGTAAATTCACTGGAATCAACCATTTACAAAATTCATGAAACGGAATTCGACAACTCCAAATGCGTACCAAATCTTCTCTCTGGACAGCAAGCTAGCTGCAACTATACCATGAACCCACCTGATGAGGAAGTCATTATTATAAACGATGGAAACATTATCCTGAACACAATCCAAAACATTTCTCTTACATCAAATTGTGGAATTAGTAATCGTACTTTAACTGGAACGTTTTTGCTATCATTTCACGATTGCGAAGTAACCATCAACAATACCAGCTATTCAAACACGGTTCAGAATATGGCAGGAAGCCCAATACAGCTACCTTTAGATGGAATTTCAATACAGAAGCAGTTTACAATAGCAAACCTGAGTTTGGAACATTTGCATAACCTGCATCTGGAGATGAGAAAGGAGATGGAGTATATCCGATTGAACAACACCAGCTTCAGCATCAAGTGGCCCTCTTGGCCCGCCTTTGGGGGAATCATCTCGTTCCCCTGCATGATAATCGTAATTGCGATTCTTTTCAAAGTTTTCTCCCACAGATCAGCCACTATAAAGATACAGGCATCTAATGACATAGCTACTCAGGAATCAGTGGTGGACATTCAACCCAGGATCAAGCCTTTGAGTCTAATGGACGTGATTCGCACGGAACCTCATCTCTCAGGAAGGGACGAGTTAGCAACGGAGCTACCCGGTTGGCGTTAACCAAAAATGCTGACGACCCAGCTGCAGCGAGTCGGTAACGGAGCCGCCAGAATGGGTGCAGTGGAGATTGCTGACGACGGCATCGGGGCGGATGTAACCATCGGTCATCGACGCGATCCAGCTGTTTCGATATGCGACGACGAAAAGTGCTAGTGCAGGCAAATGAAGTGTAGTTAATGGATAGATTGTAATAAACGTTTAGTTCGATTTCGGCTCTAGGGTAGTTAAGTAGCTTTTTTTAAAAAGAAACTTCCATCCGTGAAAATTTAACTCGCGTAATGGGTAAAGTCATATACTTCTGTTCAGATAGTCAGGCTACTATAAAAGCTCTCGCTTCGGCCAACTCGAGGTCGAAGCTTGTTATCGCATGTCGAACTCAAATTGAGGAACTGAATTCAGTCAACCCTGTAAACCTTGTATGGGTACCTGGCCATTCTTCCATCGCTGGAAATGAATTGGCTGATGAGCTAGCTCGCGATGGAGCATCGCATGACTTCATTAGCCCTGAGCCGGCTATTCCAATTTCGAAGTGCTGGGTGAAGCTTCAGATAAACTCTTGGGCGGCAACTCAGCACAAGCAATATTGGAATAGTTTGGAGTCATGTCGTCAGTCAAATTGTACATTACTGAGCCATCGCCAAGGGTGGCGAAGTATTTAACAAATCTGTCAAAGCAGAATTGCAGTCTGTTGGTCAGAGCGTTGACAGGCCACTGCCGGCTCAACTATCATATGGCAAATATTCAGCGTGCTGAATCATTTGTGTGTGATAGTTGTTACTCCGATTATGGAACTTCGTATCACCTGATATGAAACTGACCAGTTTTTGCGCAAATGCGATTCCAATTACTTGGTAAACACTTATTAAGTGAAACTGAATTCAGAAGCCTGAATCTTCAGGACATTCTGTTATTCTTAAGCCGCTGTGGTAATGAGCTATAGGCTCTCTTTACGCTCATGCGTTTTGCAGTGCCCTTTTTAGGGCGCTGTTCGAACCCATTGTGGTATGGAGCTACATGCTCTTATTTCGCTTATGCGATCTTCCCTCTTCAAGGGACCCCACTCCTATTTCCTCCCATCTTTCCCTTCCCTTCCCTCTCCCATCGGGTAGATGATGAAATAGGCTCAAATATGGCGATGGCACAAATCTTCCAACTGGTGGGGAACGTGCCTTTGTAGTTGGCCTTCAGATACCTGATAATATCTTTCAAAAGTTCATCCAGGAATATTTGCAGAGATTACTTATGGTATTCTTTCAGAAATTCTTCCAGAGATTCCTCCACAAATATCTCAATGGATTCCTCCAAAAATGTTTCCAGGTAATACTCCAGGACATAGGAATCCCTTAATCAGCCTGTTGAAAAATATGTGAATAAGATGAGTTAAATTAGTTGCTGGAAAAAACTCTGGAATACACCAGAATTCCTTCAGAGATTGGTATATCAATTTCTTCAAAGATGCATTCAGAAATTCCCCTAGAAATTTTCTCAGGGCTTCCTCATATGACTCCTCCTTAAATTCCACCATGTATTGCTTCAGATATTCCAAAAGTAATTTCTTCAGTGATTTTTTCTTATACTTTTTCTACAGAGTCCTCCAGGGATTTATCCAAAAACTTCCCAATGGATTTATTCAGGGATGAATCACACTGCTTCCTTCAAGAATTACACCAAAAATTCCTCCAGTGATTTATTTAAGAATTCCTCCAGTGAAACTTAAAAATTGTTCCAGGAATTTTTCCAGAAATGTTCCAAAAAATCCTTCGAGGGGATCAATCTGAAGACATTCAGACAAATGCTAGGTTCAAGATTTTTTTCCAGAATGTTTTGGAAGACCATAAAGAGGATTCTTTGAATTCCCCGTAAAAATCTTAACGGAATTTTCTAAGGAATTCTCAGGGGAACTCCTGAAGGAATTTCTTTTTTGATTCCCACGAGGAACTCCTCGTAGAGTCACTGAAGGATATACTGGTGGATTCCCAAATTTGTTGTGAAATCCTTATAAGAATTTTTTGGTAAAATTGCTGGAGGAATTATGAAAACCCCCAAGAATCCCTGGAGATATTCCCCGAGAAATTCCGGAAGAAATCTCTTCAGTAATTCCGGTGATAAAATCATTATAAGATATTTCTGGTAAAATCCCAGGAGTATTTCCTGATAAACCTTGAAGATCCTTGAAGATATTAATTCCTTGAAGAATATCGGGAGGCATCCCATGGAATTCCTGAAATAAACTTCTTTATGGAATTCCTGAGGTAGAATTCCTGATACAATCCCTGTCAGAACTTCGGATCGAATCCCAGAAAGTGTTCATGATGGAGTCCCCGGAGGATTTTATAATGAAATCTTAGAAGTTTTTCACAAGGAATCCATGGAAGAACTACTGATGGAATCCCTGCCGAAACTCCTAATGAAATCTATTGAAAAACTCATGATGAAATCCCTAGAGAAACTTCTTATGGAATCCTTGAAAGAACTTCTGATGTAATCCCTGGTGGAATTTCTGATGGAATCCTTGGAGGAATTCCTGATGAAATCCTAGAAAAATTCCTTATTATAAGCTTAGAAGAAATCATGAAAGAAATTCTCGAGAAACTCCTGATATAATCTCTGGAGGAACTCCTGATGGAATCTCGGAAGCAACTTTTGACGGGATCCTTATAGGAACTCCTGATGAATTTCCTGGCGGAACTTCTTAAAAAATCCTGATGGGGTTCCTTGAGGAATCCCTGATACAATCTCTAGAGAAATTCCAAGTGAATCTTCGAAGGAACTTCTGATGGAATCCCTAGAGAAACTTATGAAAGAACCCCTGTAGGGATACCAGGTGGAAGCCCTGAAGGAACTCCTGATGGAATTCCTACATACACGTTTGATAGATTCCCTGGACGAAGTCTAGGTAGAATATCTGAAGAAACTTCAAATGAAATCCTTGAAGGAACTCCTGATGAAATCCCCAAAAGAACTCCTGATGTATTCCCCAGAATAACTCATGTAATCCCTAGAAGAACTTGTGATGTAATCTCTGGAGGAGTTCTAGGTGGAATCTCTGAAGAAACTTCTGATGTAATATCTAGAGGAACTCCTGAAGGAATACCTATAGAAATCCCTGATGAAATTTGGATTAGATTCCTGATGAGACTTCTGTTAGAATTCCTAGAGGAACTACTTATGATCTCACTAGAAGAAATCCTGATGGAATTTTTCGGGGAAGTCCTGATCTTTGAAAGAACGGATAGAATCTTTGGAAGAATTCCAGGTGGAACTATTGATGGAATCCCTGGAGGAACTCCTGATGAAATATCCAGAAGAGCTCTGAAGCTTCAAAGATACTCTTGATAGAATCCCAATAGGAACTGCTGATGGAAGCCTTGGAGGAATTACTAAAAATATTCTTGAAGGAACTCCTAATGAAATCATTGGAGGAACTTCTGACGAATTCCCTAGAAGAGTTCCAGTTGAAATACCTGAAGGAATCGCTGATGGAATACCTAAAGGAACTCCTGATGGAATCCCTAGAAGAACATCTGATGAAATCCCCAGAAGAACTCATGATGGAATCCCTAGAGAAACTACCGATGGAATCCTTAGAGAAACTTCCGATGCAATCCCTAGAGAAACTCCTAATGGAAGTACTGATGTAATCCCCCGTGCAACTCATGATTGAATCGTTAGAAGTACTTATATTGGAATTCCTGGAGGAAATTTTGATAGAGTTCATGGTAGAATCTCTGATGGAATCCCTGGTGTAATCCTTACAATAACTTCTGATGGAATCCCTGGAAAGACTTTAAAAGGAATCCCGTTACCTGGATGACTTCCTGGTGAAATTCCTGATGGATTCTATGTAGGAATTCCTGGTACAATCCTTGGAGGATTCCGTATTGAGTGGAATTCAATCACCAGTTGAACTGCTAGTGTATTTTCTAAAGAAATAAGTTAAAGATTCTGGCAAAACGCCAGTGGAATATATGTTCGACGCTGTGTAAATTTACGCATTTTGACTTGCCACCCATCTGCATCGGCAGTTCATGGGACGTCGAAGCATCAATTTGACACGGCCAAACAAAGCACCAACATGTCTTACTCGAGACGTGCCTTTTCAATTTAGCTGATGTCAGCAGGACAATGGTCTCTTGGCTTCACAAATAACTAAGAATATAACCACTTGTAATAGGTCCAATATAAAATTCAAGCTTTTTGAGAACCCTTAAAGCCTAGATTACACTACACGTGAAATGCACGAACATTTGTATCAGATGCGCGATCATTCAACAGTTGCAAGGTTTTGAAAACCCGCATTTTCCTCGGACACTCACCTTGTTTTAAGCGTATTGATCGATGGGCCACGGTGAGGCGGGACGGCCGGTGGTTGCTCGTCCCGGAAGTGACCTTCGTGTTTGGTACTGTTGGACCGATTGCGTGAGCTGATGCGTATGCCGTGCAGCTGGTGGACAACTTCAGGTTCCTCGGTAGGCGAGGGAGGCAGCGGAGGAAATTCGTCACTGTCCTAAAATGTGAAACCAAAGGGCAGAGTTAGTCTGCGTTAGCTGCGAAGAAAAAAAAAGTTGGATGCTTACCGGTTCAGGACTAGATGACGGCGGTGACGGTGGCAAAGGCCCCAATCCAGCTTGCGATAAAAGCATTTCTTTGGCACTTTCTGATTTATGAACACCTAGACGAAAACCTAATGGACGTCTCGCGGGAGGTATGTCTGAGAAAGAGAAGATTGAGTTTGAAACCAATGCAACGTTTCAGGCGATTTGGAGAGAATTCGATACCAACCGGCTACTCTAGCAACAGATATATCACCACGTAATAAAGCACTAATATTATCCTCTATTTTGCGTAGCGGGGCACCCCGCTGAGTGTCACTGTCCACTTCCTCGTCCTCTTCGATCGGAGGTGCGAGTTCACGGCGCGGCGTGGAAAGGCCTTCGGCTGGAAAAAGTAGAAATAAGCTTAATTAGTATTTGTGTTGTAAAGCATGTGTTGTTTATTAATGTTATAGTGTGATATTGTGCATGAACCACGTGATCCTTCAATGAGGATCTATAAAAAAAGTATAATATATCATCAATAATATAATATAATAATAATAATATATTATCAATTTCTTCGACTGATGTACGTCTCTTATTCTTCTTCGCAGCTTACTCCTTTAGCTACAGGTCCCCCCCGTTCATGCGATTACCGCTCAACTGTAAACTTTGTTCAATGTAGTTTCGTTCATTGCGTAGGTACCAACCAATAAATTAATTCAAATTGGAAGGAACCAGGATCAGGAAAAATGCATATATCCATAGGGATGGATTAGCTGTCAGAGAAGATATACCGCATAAGGTAGTTGAACTGGATAACTGGAGGCGTATTGGCTGGAGCATTGAGAAGGCGGACTGGAACGGGTTCTGTAAAGATATCTGCTGCCAACTCCCTGACGGTCACAAGGTGCTTACCCCCACCGAATAGTGTGCATTCTTTGGTGGAGTACCGATGTCTACAATGCAATCAAAAGCCGAGAGCGCTACGTAGACTGACTCTGGATAATCCCTCGAGAAATAGTAAGCTGAAAGGGTTTCACTGTGCATATGCTAAATCCAGAAAGTTGATCAAAGATGCCAAAAATGCCAAACATGGGCCAAATTTACGTCAGATTTATTGGAATTCACTAGCTTTAGCGAGCTTTGGAGGAAGGTGAAAGCCGTCAGTGACAATAAAAGGCATGTACAGAAAGTGATCAGGGAAGAGGGAAGCTTCACTAACGATGCGGGTGAGGTTACTGAGGCCTTTGCTCATTAATTCGCCAATGTGTCGGCGAACAGCAATTTCGGTGATACCTTCTTGCGGGCCAAATCGATACCCGAAGCGTAGTTTAGCACTCTGACAAAAGTCGCTATAGTTTTTTGAATCCTTCCTTAGCCGAGTGGTTAGAGTCCGTGGCTACAAAGCAAAGCCATGCTGGAGGTGTCTGGGTTCAATTCCCGGTCTTTCGTTGATGATCCTCACTTCCCTGGGCATAGAGTACAATCGTACCTGCCACACGATATACGAATGGACGAGGAGACACGGCCTGGACGATGAGGCAGAACCTCAACGAGAGGGTAGAGCCTAGATGGGAGGTGGAGTCTGGACGAAAGGTGGCTTGGTGGCTAAGATGCTGAGCACGAGGCTGAAGGTGCGGATGCTAGCTGATCGGAGAGGACGAGCTTGGAAGTGCTGGAGGAACTCGATAGCAAGGAGGAGTTTGGACGACGGCGCGATTGACCACAAGAAGGATGGTGCAGCCCACCACAAGTAGCTCGAGGCTAGGAGTAGTTCGGCAGCTAGGAGGAGCTCGGTGTCAGGAGCTCAGAGGAAAGAAGGAGCTCGGTGATGATGCTGATGTGCGGTTTGGTGGTTGTGTGATGAGGAGGAGTGTTTGAGAGCAGGTACATCACACACCCTGCAGTGGAGATGTCTATGTGTAACGCTTAAAGAGTAAGATTGTAAACATATTGATACCTAGACATGGGATAAAAGAGAGGTGGTTGTTTTCTGTAGTTTTAGTTTCAACAAAGTTAAGGATCTTATCATTTAACAACAAGAGCCACAACGCAGCTGGGAAGGATGATATTGGGGCGGAACTTATTAAAACGGGCCTGTACAGAACAGCTACTGGAGGAGTGTAACTTGAAAGCAATAAACCCAATATACGAAAATAGTGACAAGTTTAAATGTGAGAACTATCGAGCGGTCACTATTTTTCACAAAAAAAGCTTTCCCAGATCATAGACGGCATTGTTGCTAGCAAGCAGATTTGTGGGATCGACAACAGACCCATTCTTTATGTTACGGCAGATCCTCCAAAAGTATCACGAATATCATGTTTCTACGCATCAAGGAAGCAAGCAGCTGCCGTTATACGCATAATTGTCCATTGTTCCAAAATATGCAATAAAGAAAAACGCGTTTAAAGATTTTAACACATTTAGGCCTCGTATTGACCAGGAGTGTGGTAAATTAAATTAAAATCTTCACAATAGTCCACTTCATCTGGGGAACAGGGTGTCCAAAACAACCTGGCATGTTATTAAGTCATCCAGGAACCTTTGAATTACCCTTCTTTAGCCTTGATTTGTGAATTTATGAAGTTTGATGTTCGAGCTAGGTTTCAGAACCGACACATTGCTCCCAGGAAACCGGGAATCCAGAACAATCCGACATGTGGTCAAGTCATTCAAATACATTTGAACCACCTTGACCTTTTGATTTGCAAATTCATGAAAATTAATATGTCGCAAGCCAGGTCTCAGATTCGCCAATATAATGGCCACAACCACCAGTGAACCGGTATTCGGACCAATCCCGCATATGGTCAAGTCATCCAATAACGAACGAACTATTTTTATTTGGATTTGGTTTGCTAAATCATGCTGTTGATTTGTCGCAAGCCATGGACTCGAAATTAAAATGGTTACTGATTCTTCAAGTGCGATTATTTCAGTACTCCTCGTGATGAATCCACGGTGAATTTCTAATCGATGAATTTCTAATCGATGACGGCGGTTTGAAAAAATTGAAATTGTGATTTACACATAAAAGAGGTTGTGTTCCACATGGGATGTAAAGCTAAGGTTAGAAGATGTTCAAAACGATTTTCCCAAACACCAGCTCATTGAAAACTGACAACTGAATATTCTGTTCAAGATTAGCGAATTGTATAGTGTGACAGTTATGCGTAGAAATACACTGCTGTGAATCGCAAGTCAGTCCAATCTGCATTTTCATCAAAATTGAGTTGAGTTCAGTTTTCAACATCTCTTCCAATGCTCTTTCAGCTGCACTAATGAAATAATATGATTTGTTCGGAAAAAATAAGAAAAAACAGCAAGTCAAATTGACCCATAATGAAAAGTAACCACATATCAGTCTCACTACATACTTTCGTACCGTGAAACACAAAAATGTAGCTTGTTTTGATCATCTTTATACTTTTCTCGGAAAGATATAGTAGTGCAAAGCAAGTTGTGAAAGTTTCATTAAGATTGGAACATGTTACAATTCTTTGGATTTTTTTGAATTTTCATATGGAAAACGAGTTTGAAAACTTCACAGTCCATTTTCTCAATGCCTACTTTTTACAGATGGAACTGACTTGCGATTCACGACAGTACAGTAGTGGGACAGTTATGCGTGGAAATTCAACAATGGGACAAATTGACTTGGCTTGTTTTTCATTGAGTTTTCGAACATAGTTAGTTTTTGGTAAGTGTTTTCTAAAACTATACGTAAAAATAAACTGTTTGATGACAAAAAGTCAAAATGCACAAAAAGTAACATGGGACAATTATGCGTATAACGGCAGAGCAGCCAATGACCGATTTTGTTGGCGTAACATTGTGGCGCAAGTCAATTCTTGACGGACGTAGCGCCATCAAAAGTAAAGTAAAGTAATATGGATCAATGCAAGTTATCTAGCGACCGTGAAACTACACAAGGTTTTGCTGGAACATCAAAGCAAGTTTGTCGTTGCTAAAGGCAAAGAACGGGCTCAAGCAGGCCATCCTAGTGTAGATTAAGAGGAAAATAACCATCATCGTTTTACGAATTTTCAAAACCAATTTATTTGCTCAAAATTCAACCAATGCTTGAGAAAATCTATCCCTGCATTGTACTTGCTATCTGTAATGCGATGATAGATTTTCATGCGGATTGTTTTAAATTTGAACGAAAAAACTGGTTTTCAATTTTTGATGATTGCAGATGATTGAATGATGGATTCTTGAGCCTTAATCAGCTAGAGAAGGTGCTGAAAGAATTTATTCTGAAGCAGTCAAAATGATCCAAGTGACCCATGACAAAAAGTGTGCTATCCACAGAGCTATAAGGGGCGGTCCATTAATTACGTAAGACAATTTTCGAGATTATTCATCCCCCCTCCCCCCATGATAAGATTTTTTGTATGAAAATCCATAATAAATTGCAAGGCGCGTAAGAAATCTCAAACCCCCCCTCCCCCCATAACCCCTTACGTAATTAATGGACAGCCCCTAACCACGTGATTAATGTGGATTCGTATTCAGGTTGCATTTTGCGGTATTGGGTCCTCTCCTTGGCATAATTGGGGATTCGCTTGTCTAGCAAATAGAGTGGTGAGTTCGAATCCCATCGAAATCACTTAGATTAGTTTATTTTAATGTTTCAATTCTAGTCTTGAATCAAGTTGAATCAACCTACTAACTATAAGCTTCTGATTTAAATTGTTGATATAACATGATGCTAATTTAAAATCCCATCTACCGGATGGTTCATATTCTTTACCTACATTACTACTGCCATCAAAACCGGAGCTGTGAAAAACTCGAAGAAATTGCTATTCCAAGGTCTTTGAAATGAAAGGACAGCTCCAGGGAAATAAAGCCACAACCGTTATGATGCTGAATAATTTATTGGGGTGGAAGATCCACGTTGCGGTTTCCAAGCGCAAATAAGCAGATACTTTTTCTCTCAATGGTTTGAGGCGTGAGAAAGACAAAAAAAAGCGTATTCGGGTGACAAGAAGAGGCACTGTGCTTACCTGTTGCCTGGCCGGGGTGTTGAGGTGGTGTGACAGCCGGTAGCGCGGAAACCCGTATTAGCGAACTGTCGTTATCGGGGACAACGGGCACAACGGTGGCCGTGCCATTTCCGGTGGCGCCTCCGCGTGTCATGCTATTGTTGTTGGCACTTTCCAGCGCCTGCAGGGCATCGAAGGTCGAGCTGTACGTTTTGAACTCGGTGTAGCGCGAGGAAACTATCGGCTGTTGGGCGCCATTTCCGATCAGGACGGGACCAGCGGAGTTTCCAAGAACGGTAATGCTGTTATTGTTGTTAACACAGGCCGTGCTGAGATTATTGTTGCTGTTGGATTTCGATTTGCTCAGGCTATTATTGTTATTATTGTTGCTGCCGTTGTGGAATTGTGAGGATTGTTGCTGCTGCTGGAGGTGCGCCGGGAAGCTTCCGGTTGGGGTTGTGATTTTCTTTACGTTTGTCGAAAGCTCTGAGGTAGGTGAACTTAAATCTAATGATAGTCGTGACCTGGAAGCAAAATTGAGACAACAAACGGAAAGGAGATAAGTGCGGGTTATTATTGGGTGGAGGTGTGTGTCTATCGATGGCACAGAAAGGATTGAGGATGTGCCATTTAATGCTGTATTTTCATTGTTCTGAGATACATTGGAATGTCGCTGAAGTATCGATGAAATAATATTATGTTACAGATACGTGGAGGATATACAAATGCATAATAATATCAGAAATCGAGAGAATAGAGAAACATTTTCTTCTTTCTGGGAAACTGCTACTATTCGGCAACAGTAGTCGTTTTACAGTGTAACATATGTGTTACTAGGAAAAGTTGTAGATGAGTGATTCTCACTGAAACCGGGGCGCCATCGGAACATATCGTTTGAGTTCATTTGTTTTGCCGCAGTTCGTTTTGGATAACTTAAATTAGTGACCTCTCATGAGCCTGCATGCTAAACAGTTTGAGAAAAATCAGTTTTTTTGCTAATTCTTAGGTAATTCTCAATTGTAATTTTTAAGTCAAAAAACCATTGCATGGAACCTAATGAAGATGAATTCCTATTCGATTGTTTATGTAAGGGCGTTTATAGGTGTCATAAAGATGCTTTGAGGTATATTAGTTTTTACATAAATGCATGGGAAAAAATTTAGACGCATAGTAGGTCAAAAGTTCGAATCAGCAGGGCAAAAGTTCGTTTAAGACAATCAATTTTGTAACTGTTAAAGCTTAAAATGAGTAAATATTTTGACATTTTTGGTATTTGTTTCTTTTCAACTGCTACTTTTTTTTATGGAAATTTTGATTACAGTAAGGTGGGGCAAAAGTTCGACCTTAGTGGTATAATAGACCGATATGCCGGTAAACAAATTCAAAAGGTGTTATCAAAGTTTCCAGGAAAACATAAGCAGATGAAACAAAACAAATACTATACAGTGAAACTTTAACATATTGGGTATAATTTTGCTGGACCAGCTTGTGCCAGAATATTCACCCACAGACGGACCTGGTGTAGTGGTTAGAACACACGCCTCTCACGCCGAGGACCTGGGATCAAATCCCATCCCCGAGATAGTCACAAAAAATCAGTGACGACTTCCTTCGGAAGGGAAGTAAAGTCGTTGGTCCCGAGATGAATTAGCCCAGGGCTAAAAATCTCGTTAATAAAGATAAAAAAAATAAGCGTAAGGTGTGCTCTAAATTGTTTTAGATTACTAAAGAAACTATATTTGTATAATACAGCACTAAACCGGAAGTTTCAACCGCATCATAAAGTGTAAATTTTACTCTTTATGATCATTTTATTGAGAAAGCTCATACTAAAAACATGTACGCATATCTACCGATCTTCGGCAATGTGAACGTTTTTCTCCAAATATTTCAATCGGTTATCTTAAAATAATATATTATGAAAATGAAACATGAAAAATAATTTTTATTTCATTACAGCAGTGTTGCCAATTTTGATGATTTTCATTGTGTTTTGATAGGTATTCGGAAAAAAGTGTGCGCTTTAAATATGACGTGGAGACTAAATAAGCAACACTATGAAGGCGCCGGTTATTTTTCATATAAGGACTCTGAAGGTGACTATTGTGTATAAGAAACCGCATGTATTTCATATGTCCAATACTGTACATTAAATCTTAAAATTATATTCATTTAATTTCCCTTGGAATTAAAAATATCTGTAAAAATCAGTGTAAATTGTTATTATGATATCTGGAAAATTGTTGCTCCAAAAATAACTTGATTTTTTAGAAGACATGAATAAGAAATGCTGCTTTTGAAGAACAGTCCGTGGCGATTATCGAATTGTTCAGGCTACCCAACAAACATTTTAGTCGAACGACAGTTGAACAACTCACTCTGAAGCAAATTTCAGCTGAATCAACTGTTGTTCAGCTACTAATGTTACTTGGGTATTTCTTTTAATCACCTTATAAAAAATCGACCGTTCTAAACGTTGCTCCTTATTCGTGTGAAATTTAATTAGATTGGTGGCTTTTTTAGTATCACAACATCGTACAACATTAGTCGAATGATGTACAGAACAGCGATTGCGATTTCATTGATAAATTCAAAAGATAGGATAATCAAAGTATTGTAAATCAAATGGAAGTGGCCAAATTATATACGCGTAACGCTTTGTCCAAAATACATAAAACACCCTATAGACTACACAAAGTGTCCACTTTATAAAATAAACAGTCATTAAATTTCGATCCTAGAATTTCAACAGGAAATTGTCTACACGCTCAAAAAAGAATTCTGAAAAACGTGAACTGTCAAAAATACACCATGAACTACCACAAATGGTCACATAAACATGATCTAGTTCACGGTGTATTTTTGTTGTTGACGAGTTCACGTCTGCTGTTCACGGATACGAGAACGGATTTTTTTCTGTGTAACGACTCATCTTTCCATGTTTCTAATCTATAATTTGCCTTACGAGATGCAATTTCACTTTGATTTTTTTTATTTAAATATTTCATTTGACGATTCTGAGGACGCATTATATGATAAAAACGCGGAAAGAATACTTTTCCTCTTTTATGACACTACAATGTCACGTAAAGAGGTGTTATTTTTCAATATAGTGAAAGTGAATCTCATATTTTCTCTGCAGTTTTGAAGATTTCATTAGAGCATCAACCAGATATTTCCTCAAGTCTATTTTGATGTTAAATTATTTACCCATGATAATATGGTGAGTTGGCATCCGATTTTTGATGATCAAACTTTTCCATAATTGTTTTTATCGAGGGGGGCGACACATCCAGATATTTAAGATTACTACGATATCTTTGAAAATCTTTGCGATGACCTTTCATCTTTTTGCAGCATATTATCTTGTTTTATCCGTGGCATCTTATAAAACATCTTTATCCATCTTCATAAATCTACCTCATCTTTCCGCATCTTACATGAGTGTTTTAACGGATTGACTCAGTTGTCATCGATCAGCAACAAAGAGGGAGAACGGAGCTGCATCATTGATGGAATGTTTCCAAACATCATGATAAATTATAAATCCAGCAGGTTTTGGAAGATCACGCAGATATTTTCCTGGGTTAGCTAGTTGTTCGGATTTTGGCCCAGATTCAGCAGGATGCTGATCATTGGTTCCATGATGCGACAGGACAGATACCTTAACGAACGCTCCAGACTGCCCAAGAAGCTGAAGAACCGAGTATGGAATTTGCTGATCAAGTTTCCCGGCGGAATCGTTTCCGGTACGATCAGATCGGCGATTGCTTTCAAGATAAGAAGTGTCATGTTTAACGCCAGGTCCGAGGAAAGTGGCATGTAGCTAAAGGAATAAACTATTTCGGGATTGAAAGGCTTTGTGGGTGGAGATGGACTGAAACAGTTGGCGTTCCTGGTGGCATTGAATCGAAAAGGGCAGCGGAAGAAGCTCGGAGAACACGAGTAATTACTTATTTTCAGTCCGTGTCTTGGTGTGTGTTGTGATCTAATAAATTGTCTGTACACGCCCCTACCCATAAATAAATATTTTATTGATTATCAAATTGAGTTTTAATTTTACAATATATTAACAAAACTTATTGCTTCTTCGCCTTTTGAAGCTAGGGATTTCATCGCAGATTTTTCGGGTTAACTGGGTTTACTTAACGATGAAATGGTGTTGTGCAGTGCTGTTCCTTAAAGATTAGAATGGTAATCAGTACAATTTCCCAGAAATGAGCATGCAGTTCTGGAAACAAATAGCTACCAGTAACTTACTCTTTAAATAAAGGCTCAAAATCTTTTCACCTAGCCTGATTTGTATTAAAATTGAAAGTAATAACAACGAAAACTACAAGTATAATTGAAACTGTTTAGAAAAAAAAACTGTAGCACTACGCTCCCCATCATCAACATCATCATTGTTTCTCCTTCCACCCATTCACATCTTCTTGCATCTCATCAATCTACGCGCATCGTTCAACAGAAGATGTCAGCGCATGAAGCACGTCAAATCTAGAATAATACACTGATCTAAAAAATCGGATTTTATCCGAAAGTGCATCTAAACGAAGATCTGGGAGTGTCGCCCCCCTCGGTTTTTATAATGGTTTCTTTCGAGCACTCGAGTGTAACAAATATATCGAAATAGGTAATGTTGATAAAAGTAGGGGTAGTCGGCGCGATTTTTCCAATGAGCACCCCTTGAAAACTGCATAAATTCTTGAAATTTCATCAGAAATAATATGCAACCCCGAAGCTGATGATGAAATGAAATATAAGGCATGTAACAATTCAGTGTTCGAAACTCAAAGAAAAAGAAATAAATGATGTACGAAAAAACTGCCCATATTGCCCCAAATGGCTCTTTAAAATTTCATCATTTCAGAATGAAAATGTTTGACTGTTTTAATGTTCTTAAAAAATTAAATCTTCTTGCACGGCGTGTTTATAAATACTAATAAATTTCAAGAGTAGTAAAAAAATAATTGATTTTTTAGATTATATGAGATTATTTTACAACCAAAACTAGTGGGCTCATATTACCCCATCAGTAAAAAATCGACTCGAAAAATGACTAATTTTGAAATATCATTAATTCATCCGTGAAATTCATAATACAAAAGCAATCATGCTGATCTAGTGTATTCATCTGAAAACTGTTAGAATTGTGCAAACATTTAAAGAACTCATAATATTTTCGACACTTTTATCGACTTTTCCTTAAGGTGGCCAAACTGCCCCACTTTCCCCTAAATATTATTATTACCTCTTATCTTTACTATCGATACTTTCAGCCGGTGGCTGGTTCGTCTCCAGTTGATAAAAAGTGATCATAAATGTTCGTGGATCGAAGCAACATTGCGGTCCTAGAACTTCATCACAGCAACCTATTGTTTTATACCAAGTCAGATCAAATGAAAAAACTTTTGTCATTGTTCAATAAACCGTTAACTAGATCAGTTGTCTTTCCACTTTTTTCCGCCTAAAAGCTCCCACATTCCATCAGGTTGTAAGCTCCAGCAAACTACTAGTCAAGCGGAACTGCGGAATAATCAAGAAATTCTCAAGATGAACTAGTTCAAGTCTTCGCTGCAGAAGCTGGGAGATTCCAACTATTCAGTCTGGAAGTTTCGAATGGAGTCGGTTTCGATCCAGAAAGGATTGAAGGCCATCGTTACGGAACCGAAGCCGGACGAAGCGGATGCCACCTGGACTGCTAAGGACGCGAAGGCACGGGCGCTCATCGGATTGTCAATCGAAGATGGTCAACTATCTCACGACATTTGGGCTGTAACGGTGAAGGACATGTGCGACAGTTTGAAGAAGTACCATGAGCGGTCATCTCTCTCAAGCAAGGTCCATGTGTTACGAAAGCTTTGCTCGCAGTGGTTACTGGAAGGCGGAAGTATGTTACGGCACTGGAAAGTCGACCAGAGTAGGACCTTACTCTCGAATTCGTTAAGGGAAAGTTACTGGACAAATGGAGACGTCGTGAGGAGCGCCAGGCGGCAGAGAAAGTACAGTGAACCAGTGGCGAATCTAACGGACCGTCATCTGCAAGACCGAAAGTAACGTGCCACTACTGCAACAAGGAGGGACACTACCGTTGTGATTGCAAGTAGCTTGCGAAGGACAGTAAGGTTGCGGATCAGAAGCAGAAGGTGAAAATGGCTTCTACTGACGAAACGTGCCTTGCTGCTTGTTTCTTCTATAGAACTGTGCGTCCTCGACTCCGGAGCTATTTCACACATGACCAACGATGCGGATCTGTTGGAGACTCTGGACACATCACGGCAAGAGAATATTACGGTAGCGGACGGAAAGCGAATCAGGGCCAACGGCATTGGCGTACATATGTTTCAAGGCGTCAACGGTGAAGGAAACCCGATGAACATCAAGCAGAGTCAAGTTTATCACGTTCCGGCAATAGTTGGAAATCTGATCAAAGTTTCTCAGTATTTTTCGACAAGAAGTCATGCAAGATCCCCAAGAACGGAGAAACCCACATGCTTGGAGAACGGAAAGGCAAACTGTATCATCTCAAGAAACGATCGAAGAAGAAAATGCCACCGACAGTCATCCGAAGCAATGCGTTCATCTGTGGCAGCGCCGGTTGGGACACCGGAGCATTGATGCAATCAAGACAGTTGTGCTTGAAGGGCTATGCAATGGAATCACTATGCAAGATTGCGGCGTACAAACGATGTGTGGAACATGTTACGAAGGCAAGATGACAAGGCTGTCATTCCCATAGGCATCCAAAAGTAGGAGCAAAGCAGTAGGAGATCTCATCCATTCGGACTTGTCTGATCCGTTCGAAGTGAACACTCCGGGTGGAAACCGTTACTGTATAGTACTGGTGGACAACTTTTCTCGATACACGCTACACAGAACCAGTTCGGCCGGAAGCCGAAGATTTTCCGGACCGATGGTGACAAACTGAAGAAGTACTTCGCGGACAACGGCATTCTGCTACAACAAACAGAACCAGCAAAATGGGACCGCTGAAAGGAAGAACCGATCGTTGGCAAAAATGATGACTGACGAAAGCTAATCTGGAGAAGAAGTTCTGAAATGAAGCCATTTCAACAGCAAACTACCTGCAGAATATTCTACATACGACAGAAGTGTAACGCCCTATGAGCTATGGCATGATCGCAAACCTTCGTATTCCCATCTCCGGGTATTTGGACCGTTGCCATGGGTCCAAGTTCCAAGTCAGAAGCGAAAGAAGCCGGACCGGAAAGCTGAAAAACTAGTGATGGGCTACGCTGGGGGACGCAAAGCTTGCCGTCTACTGAATCCGGAAACCAACGCTACCAGCATCAGCAGAGATGTCAAGTTCGACGAGTCAATCGAAAACACCAGCGGAGAATGAATCGAATGCAGTGGAACTACATATCAAGCTCAATGAGCCGGAAATCGAATTCAACGCCGATGACAGCAATGAAGAGGATAGCGATGATGCTTCTAGCGTGGTGTCAGAAAGAAGATTTCAAGGTTTTCCCGAGCAGCATGCTGATCGTATGAGTGAAGCTGATGCAGGATTCTTTCCTGTACTAGATGATATTTAGCGTAGATGATGGCGTTCCGGAGGTAGCCCCAAGTGGTGTCTACATGCAAACCCCACGAAGATCTCAAAGGTCCAATAAAGGCATTCCGCCAAGACGACTGTTTATGTGTACCGGTAATGATGGACTCCTTGAACCGAAAACATTCATCGAGGCCATGGCAAGTCCTGAAAGCGACAAGTGGCGTTCCGCCATGCAGAAGGCGTTGCAGTCAATTGAAGATATCGAGACCTGGGACCGGGTGGACCTACCACCTGGACGGAAGGCAGTCGGATCGAAATGGGTCTTCAAGATCAAGCGAGGGGCCAAAGCTGAAGTTACGCGATTCAAGGCGAAACTGGTTGCACAGGGGTACAGCCAGCAGTACGGAACCGATTATGATCAAGTCTTCGAGCCTGTGTATCGACTCAAGAAAAGCATATACGGACTGAAGCAAGCCGCACGATCCTGGAACCACATGCTGCACACTGAGCTGCTGCAACTGGGATTCCAGAAGTGTAATTCTGACCCGTGTCTCTATCGGAAGAAGGAAAGTAACCAGTGGTGCTACATTCTTGTGTACGTCGACGACCTGATCATCGCCAGCTGCGACGAGCGTATCATCGAGAGAACAGCCAAAGGACTTCTGAAACGTTTCAACATTTCGTCACTGGGAAACGCACACTGGTACCTTGGGATCGAAGTGGAGCGTGACGAGAACGACGCTTCTTAAACCAGAAGCGATACATCGGTGAAATTTAGTGAACGAATGGACTAGAGGAGGCCAAGTCGTCCAAAATCCCTATCGATACTAGATGAAGGAGAGCTACTTTCGGACAACAAAAACTACCAGAAGTTAATTGGTCAGTTGCTCTATGTGTCAGTAGACTGATGCAAATTTTAAGTTTTTGCTCCCCTATGCTTATACGATGACAATTATGATGAAAATGATTCTCCCAAAATTTGAAGTGATTCGGAAGAAATTTGACTGTGCACACGCCATTTGAAGTTTGTATGGAAATTACTATGGAAAAGGCAAACCTTTTGTGTTCAGTCCTCTAACTGCTCGTCATAATAATCTATGGAAAAGTGAACACTCTCATCTCACGTAAAAACTTCCCAGCTATAACTTTGCCGAAGACCACATTTCGATGGGACGTAAGGATAATTTGTTATATTTTATAATAAAGTCTAAATCATGCTGAGATGATCATTCAATTACTTTCAGAGCAACACTGCATTTTTGCTGTAGTAGCCTGGATTACTTTGATCTATTCTTCCCGCCAGGAGCACCACTGTTGGCTGCCGAACAGTTGGTTTAGCATACCACATGCAAACCAGCAGTATGCGGCGCCGCCATCTTTTCGAATCCAACATGTTCTAAGCAACCGTTGGATACTCAAATGCATTTCAATGCGGATACTCAAATGATCTTGGCTGCTGTCAAATCCATTGGGTGTGATTGGGGTTGCCATATACGTGATGCAAACCAACCACAACCAACTTTATGATGATGAATAACAATTTATCCTGAGGTCCAATCAAAAAGTGGTCTTCGACAAAGTTGTAGGTGGGAGGATTCCACATTAGAAGAATTTGTTCACTTTGCATAAAATATTATGACGCAGAGATAGAAGGCTGAACACAAAAGATTGGCGTTTTCCATAGTAATCTCCATATAAACTTCAAATAGCGTGTGCACAGTCAAATTTCTTCCGAATCACTTCAAACTTTGGGAGGATGCTATTTACCACAATTCAAATCGTTTAACCCTCTAATACCCAAATTTTTATTTTCGATTTAAGTATTATTTTTCGTTATCTAAAATCGTTCTAAACACGTTTTGGGCATTTATTTATTTTTATTCGCAAATTTTTAAATTTTGGTTTTTGATTTTTATAATTTTTATTTTTGAACATCCCTAGCTTTTTTCATTTTTTCAAGGCTTCAATTCTAGTTGTTGATGTTTGGCAATAATAAAAATTTAAATTGTTACAGTATTTTTCAAAATATTAAATTTTTAATTTTTTTTCGGAGCGTTTTTTATTTTCCGTGTAACTAACGGAAAAACAGGTTTGAAATGATTTCAATACCACCAGGCTCTTCGTTTGTGATAGGTTAATCGTAGAAAAATATAAAAGGTATGATTTTTTATATTACACGTTAAATGAAGCTCAGGCATTTGTAGGTTATATAAGAATGCAATTTTTCAAACAATTTCTAAAAATACAAAAAAGTTTCAAAGGTCATAAAAAACTTTTCTTATATGCGTGTTATGAGTCAAGGTATAAGCCAAAAATAAAATCATTTTGATTTCCGAGCTACGAAAAAATACACAAAATTCCAAAGTGTACCCCGTCTAAAGGCGGGGTTGGGTATTAGAGGGTTAAGTATAGGGGAGCAAACATTTCAAAATTTGCATCACTCTAATGTGTCAGTCAACACCAGATCGGACATATCGGCGGCTGTTTCTATCCTCAGTCGTAAAACGAGCTGTCCAACGCAAAACGACTGGAACGAACTTAAGCGGGTGATCCGCTACTTGAGGGGCACCAAAGACTATAAGCTGCGAGTAAGTAATAACGCGAAATCGGAAAACCTGGTCGGATTCTTTGATACAGATTGGACCGAATGCAGAGAAGATCGGAAATCCAACGCCGGCTTCGTCATGATGTTTACCGGCGGAACTATTAGCTGGGCGTGCAGGACCTGTGTGTCATTGTCAACCGCGGAGGCAGAGTTCGTGGCGGTCTCGAAAGCCACACAGGAGCTGATTTGGCGGAAGCGTCTTCTAAACGATTTTAACGAGCAGCCGAGCAACCCTACCATTTTCGAGGATAACCAGAGCCCACTGAAGATGCTGGATTCCGAAAAATTCAGCAATAGAACCAAGCACATTGCCACTCGGTTTCAATTTGCACGAGACGTGAAGGAGAAAGGAGAGGACCAATTCGTGTATTGTCCCGCTGAATAACTGGTTGCTGACCTGCTGATGAAACCTATTGGTCTTCGGACAATGCCCGTGTTGCGGAGGAGTGTTCGTGGATCGAAGTAACACTGAGATCAAATGAAAAACTTTTGTCATTCTTCAATTAACCGTTAATTAGCACAGTTGTCTCCCACTTAAGCCCCCACCACCATTCCGTTTTAAATGTTCGCGCCCTTGGAAATTGAAATTGCCCCCAGGGGGTATGGGAGTGTGGGGTGAATTCGCGTACTTTGGAAAACACTGGTCTGAAGAAATTCGGGGCATGCCTTGAGTGATCTTGAGAGTTTCCTGAATCCTAAGGATTTGCCTTCTCTTAGTGTTGACATCGATGTTTGTTTGTTGGTTTATTTGTACATTTGGCAAAGCGTGTACTGATAGCTTTAGTTTTTAATGGATCGATGAAGAGACATGAATAAACGTAACAAAATTGACAGTAAAGGATACACGACCGAAGTTTATATTATTGGATAGAGCAAACCAAAGATTAGCACGTTGTGTTTCGTCCACGATGGCGTCTTCCCGAGCAAAGCTTGAGATCATATTGAAAACTAATTTTGATATTGTGATGTCGCGAATTTTGATAACTCAGTTTGCTGTCATTTTGGTCGTTTTAACGGTTAAAATATCAAAACTGAGAGCAGAAGAATGAAATCAAATTGAAAACTATTTTTGCTATCAGTTAAAGCAAATTGAAAACTGTTTCTGTTGTCATGGAGGGCAAATTGAGAACTCATTGAAATGTACCGTCAAGGTACCAGTACCAACTCTTGTTCTTGTAGCCCGCTCACAAGCTTAAAAACTATGGTAATTTGAATAAATAAACAAAAAAAAAATGTCCACAGTATGATTCAATTTGTCTATTTGAACCGTATAGCGGCTCTAGTTTTCAAATTTACTTTGTGCGGATACTGGTGCACTGATGGTACATATTTTCGATTGATATTGAAACGAGTCTGCGACAAAACAAATGCTTCTTTTTATATTCTCATATGAGAATTAATGTTTATACATGTAGCAGGAATAAATTTATGAATATATAAAATGAAAACATTATCAAAAATTTGAAATGATAGCAGAACGAAAACTAAATATGATATCGAAAATTTTTCAATAAAAAATTGATATCAAATTATGATATTAACTTGATGCTGAAAACAGAATATGCTTCCGACTTGCTTTTTGTTTGATGTTGGACTTTGCTCGGGTTTGCACTAAACTAAGATTGTCATTTTTCTGACATTGAAATGGGAAAGTGTATCTCATTCGCGGTCGAAACCCATTCCCAATCCCTCAGCGCGCAAACATTAATTGACAATACCATCCCGTAATTACCTGGGCGAGAGAACTGAGTTGGGTAGTTTCTGAGGGGCGGAGTGTGAGGTTTTGAGTACGGCACTGCAGCCTGAGGACGTGAGACCCAAATCAATGCTGTGCCGCGACTTGGGCATCATCATGGACGCGGGGAAGATGGGACTCGGTAAGGCCGGTGGCGGAAGATCGCTGCTGCCCGGAATCGGAAGGTTGTTGCTGGCGTTCGAGTCCAAACTTTCCAATCGCTGTCTCCGCCGACCCTTCCGTATGACGTACGTGCCGCGGCCGGAAATGTCCGGTACTTGTGGTATGACATCGTCTGAAATGGGAACAATGAGAATGGTGAGTCGTCACAATTTTTATATACACTGCCATGCAAAAGTTTGGAGTCACCCCCTAGAAACATGCAAAGTGTTCTGTCCATATCTCTGTGATTACATTTCCAACTAAAACTCTTTGTGGTTCATTCCAACGGCAATGAGTTAATCTTACTTCGTTGGTGTTTCGACAAATCAGAGGATCAAACATGTCGCGCTTCGATCTCGTAAGTGAAAAAGTGGCGTGATCGGGGAGTTCGGTTGGAATAAGTGCCGCGATGGGTTCGTTCTTTTTGATCTTTCGACGACCTTGACGCTTGCTCCTGGGCAGTGCGTCAAGAAAGCCCGAGCTGTCGTCCGTGTTTTTTTTTCGGGTCGCGCGCCTATTTTTTTTTCTGAGTGCTAGCCGAGCAAACGAGTGAAGCTGAAAGTGGATTGTGGCTGCTCAGTCAAGGATAACGGATCAATTGGTGAGCTCGTTTCATGCTACTATTTCTAATCTATAAAATATGTATGACTGCACATTTAATCGTTACAATGGTGGGATGTAAATATGATGTTTCAACAAACTATGGATGGTTCTTCACTGTGAGTGTCGACACAAACTCTGATTCATGATTTATTTATGTTTAACATTTTTTTTTCAGAACACCCCTTATATACCTTTATTTTTGTAATTAAAAAAAACTTTGAATTGTTCGACACTACAAGTGTAGACTTGCGAAAGGTTCACTTTATTCAACAAACTTTGGATGGTTCGCCACTGTAAGTGTCGGCATAAGAATAAGAGTGTTCTATGATGTCCCAACCAATTGAGTCTTTTGTTTCTTTTCAAATGAGTAAAATATAATAACACATGCTTTCGTACTGACAGCTGTAGGAATGTTACATTTAGGTATTTGTTCAACAAACTTTGAATGGTTCGTCACCTCAAGTATCGGCATAATTTTCCTCTACATAGAAATTATATGAACAATTATATTTACGTATAAGCATGTATATATCTCACAAATCATTGTTTATCATGGTCTAATCGCTTATCAAAGTGAATCCTTTGACCCAACGATCCTCCCCATTAACAAACATCCCTCCCAGTAACCTTTGTGGAGATGCAGAGGCAAACACGGTCTCCAAATAGCAAAGGTTACACACTACCCAAGTAGCACGCGAAACATCTTCCAAAGAAATGCTTTTCAAAAATGGTTTCAATCGCGTATCAATAAAAGCATCTGTAACTTATCTGGTTCTAGTTCGGTTCCATATCAATATCAAGGCTCATAAAGTTTCATTGCCGTTCCAATGAACATGCATTTCAATCCTTGTTTGACGTTCAACATATTTGAAATGACAAGATTTGCTGCAAATGTCCCTTGCAAATAGCAATAAAGTCAAATTTATCAAGATGTTTTCAGCAACATTTCAAACAAACTCTTGAAACTTCTCCCAAAATGCCGGTTTTAATGTTATGTTTCACATTACTTTCATTTAAAGCATCCGCAACTTGCATTCAATTTTCGTTCCCATAGAAGATTCATCTCAGTTGCGAGAAAGTTGCACTAAACTTCGTGTATGACAGCTAGAAGTTTGTTTGTTTCAATCCACTTGCAATATGGTTGAGTTGCACCTTACGTATCATCTAACAAAAAAACATGGTCTAGCAACAGTTTGTTTGTTTAAAAGGTGTTTCTCAAGTGTTGCGCGGATGTTTTTGCAAAAAGTTTAGATTATTTCAGGCGTGGCCTAATTTCGCTAGTAATGAACTTGTATTCTGAAGGGTGCAGTCAAGTTATTGGCAACAAGCTTTGATCAATCGGCCATGTGGTCGCTTTTATAGTGCATTGGCGAAGCAATTGTTCGAAGAGCTGGTGGAGTAGTGAGTAGAGATGAAGATTGGTGATCTTGAGGTCGGAAGTTCGATTCTCGTTCATGTTTTTGTTTTCATTTTTTTCTTTTAAGTATTTTGCAACAAATAGGCAATTTCGATATTACTTAAATATGTTGCAAACAGACTCCGCCTCTTGCGCTTTTTGCGTTGCTATTCAGTGCAATTGTAAGTCATAGTTTCACCAATTGACAACTCAGATTAGTTTCAAGAGAGAATTTTTTTCTTGGGTAGCAACAAACTGTGCTGCTTGGGTAACATTCCTTCCCTCAATCCCACCTGACTGCAAGGACGTGGCCGGCGCCGTTATTGACCTTGTATAAATAGAGGCACTGAATTATGCACACTGAAGAAGATTATGGCCAATCCCAGCTGAACTTCTAGTTGATTCTTTGTGCATTTTCACTGACTTCGGTCAATCACGGAATAGCAACCATTGATATGTGTAGTCAGTCTAAGCTAAGCTAAGCTTCGTTGGTGTTTCGACAAATCAATTTTATGAATTTGGTTTACTAAATTTTTACTTGTAGCTCCGACGTTTTTCAAAATTATTCTGTATAATGTCCAATAAATAATGGCAATTTTTTTCAGAGCTGAAACGACCAATATTTTAAATCAATGTGGCATTAGAACCATAGTCTTTTGTTCTTCAATGAAAACTTGCAAAATTTGTGTGGAGAAAAAAAAACTATACAAAGTCTATAAAGCAGTCATTTGAGGCATCGTGTAAAACTTGTGGGATCACTTGAGATGCATGCAAAATCATTAATATTAATCAGCCATGTTTTCCAGTGAGATTTTTGGAAAAATTTCTTATCTTCAAGTGAAAATTTAGTAAACAAAATTCATAAAATGTTTTCGTCAGAATTCCTACAAAGTAAGAAACATAAAGAGTTTTGATAAGTCTTGTAATCCCAGAGATATAAGCCTTTACATGTTTTTTAGGGAATGACCCCAAACTTTCGCACGGAAATGTAAATTCAAGGTCAATCTTACCGGAATCGGAGTACAGGGAAGCGGCTTCGTCCTCGGTGCTGCATATGGGAATATCGGGCGGATCGGGCCATTCATTATTGGATTCACTTTTCCTATTGCTGGGTGTGGACTCCAAACTTGACTGTGAATCGTTGACGTTCTTAGTGCCTTTTCGCCTGCCAATAACCTGAAATTGGAAACGAAATGAATATTTAAATAATGACTGAATTTTCAGCGCGCGCGGTGACATGGACAAGTGAATGGAACTCTCAAAGTGATGGCGGCGTCAGTTGGCGGGAGAGCGAAGTTTGGGGTTCAAATGAATTATAGAATAGACACATCCATTTCCCACACCACGCCGACAACGCTTTGAATATTGCACGAAACCCTGGAACAATATTATCATTGTTGATACACTTTCTAGGACGACGACATACCTATCTATTGCCTAGTCAGTGCACTCGACGACGACTGAACTTTATTGTGTTGGTTATTCCGAACGTGTGGTAAAACCGTGGGTTGGAAGCACGACTGTCAATGTCAATTTTCATTTGGTTAATTTACAGTTGCATTCAACTATGTGGGTTTTCTGTAGTCAGGATAATGGAATATATGTATACTACATATTGGCTATGTAGGTTTGTTGGAATATTGTGCATTGCAGCACAATCAAAGTTTGGCATTTGTTTCTCAACTCAGAAAAACGCTATCTATTTGTTTAAGCAGATTTCAACTTACCTATGATCCTGCATTTAAAATCATATTTCAGGATCTGTGAAAAGATTTTAAAAACCTTATTGAGGCATGACGTTGATAGAGAATAATAAAATAGAAATTATCAATTGCGGAAAAGTTCAAAAATTTGCAAAATTTCAATTTAGGTCTCACTTGTCCATTTGAAAAACAAATAACATGGTATTTCGAAAGTATAGGGTGTCCGCAAATTATCCGTACAAACTTTGCAGTCATGGCTCTATGCAACTAAGCGGAATAATTTCAGTATTCTTGCATGGTATCATACATTGACCTATTATATTCTTCAGCAGTAAGTTTCGCACATTCCCGATTTCAAATATTTGTAAAACCAAGACAAAAGTGTTGAAAGGTCTTAGAGAGAGCCGTTTTTGAGCTTTTTGACGGAAGATAAAAGTCCATAAAACTCACAGTGTTTGAACAGATTCATTTTCTATTTCCAGCCTAACTTGAAGCCAAGGAACTGTTGATTGCTACAAACAGTATTACAAAATTTGGATTAATCTATTTCAAATTTTAGGTAGAAAACGTCTCTAAAATGATTAGCGGCCCTCAGGAATAACGTCTCCAAAAAATTAAAACTTGCCTATCTCAGAAAAAAGCATTTATTTCTAAATTATTTTAAATTCTATTTTGTGTGAACATATGGATGTATTTAAAAAGGAACACGGTCATTGATTTCTGAATCGTTTTAAATGTGAGATCATCTTTCCCATATTGTGTTGTTCGGATAATTTACGAACACCCTGTATTCTCAATCAATAGAACGTTTTCGACAATTCTTCGGAGACTGCGATTCGGAAGAAGTTGGAACTACAGGTCGGACTCGATTATCCGGAGACTTGATTATCCGGCGACTATTTTATACGGAAATTTGTTTTCTTCTCAAGACCCCTAATGTTCATAGAACAAATGATTGGAAAAAATCAAGGATATCAATTTCAGTGGTATATGAGTTGTGAAAGATCTCCCAAATCGATAAGCCCTTGGAGCAAACAATACATTCTATAGATTAACTATATAGACGCATTTCACGCCAAATCGTATTCCGATCTGGCAGCACGCTCTCAGGTTTTAATGAAATTTCATGGATATGTAGACCTTGACAAAATAAGGCACATTGCATACCTAGTTTTTCCAAAATTGATCTAGACAATCATTTGAAAAAAAGGCTAAATGTTTTACCCGGTTTTATTCAAAATACTGTAATCAAAAAACGGCAACTCCTACAAGTTTTGTATGGATAACTTGTAGATAAATGTCAAATATTTGGAATAAAAATACTAAAAAAATCTAATTTGTAGTTTCGCTAGTCCCTCGGTGGATTACTTTGATTTTAGTAGCAAATGAAAGGGTATAGTTTTTACTTCCATTGGTCCAAATTTGAAACATACCGATTTATTTTTGTTATATATAAAGTTGCATTAAAAAATACCATTATCTGTGTTACCTCAGGGACGCCAAAAATCTTGGACGAAGCATGCGAGTCACATGTAGTAGATTAGATATTTTTCTTCAAATTTGCAAAAAATGGAAGATTTCTAATAATGCTTCCAAATTTTAACTTATAAATTTTAATGTTGTCGTGATGACAGGGACTTCAATGAATTCATCAGATTTAGTTCAGTTCAAATAAAAATTTAACTTATAAAACTCACTTTGATAGCATTCATGCCAAAAGTAACAAATATATAAAATTTTGTATTACTACTAACAGGAAATCAGAGCATTGTCTTAAGATAAAAACTTTTGATCGGCATACAAATTTTCCGGCCGACCATTATGCTGTACCAAAATTGCTGTAATACCGGAACCTAGTCTCTGCAGAGGATACAAAGTTTATGAATTAAGATGATTTGTAAGCCACCTTCCTGGTTAAGTACTAATGAATTACACAGAATATCCAGTGTTTAAACAGTGGAGCAAATGTCAAATAAAATTATTGATTGTTTTTAGCCCTGTCGTCCTGCTTAGTCGCGCTTAGTCGACGACTAAGAAGCTTTTCTCAGATTTTTTTTTAGAATTTTTCACCCGAAGTCATAAAAAATAATGAGCGAAATCAACACGCCCCATAAAATATCAATCGAAATTTCCAACCTGTACCTACCAATGCTCTGGAGTAATTTTACCTTATTTAATATAGAACTTCATATAGAACAGTAGCATATTACCGTCCTGTAGAAAATCAATCGAAATTTACGAGCTGTTTCAACGCCTTAGAGTAATTTCACTATATCTTTCGGCCTGTAGAACATCGATTGAATATTCCAGGCTTTATCATCGATCTTGAGTAATTTGACCTTCTTCCACGTAGATCAAAATTGAAAACTCCAAGCTGTATCAACGCCCTGGAGTAATTTTACTTTGTCCCTATAGATCCGAAGCATTCTAACGCCCTGTACGACATCAATTTAAAAATTAAAGCTTTATCAACGCCTAGAAGTAACTGCACCTGTAAAGATGAGTAAAGCCCACTACTAATTTGACCTTGTCTTAAGTAGATCAGGTGCACTTCAATGCTCTGTATCGATTGGAATTGCCAATCTGTATTGACACCTTGGAGTAATTTGACCTTGTCTAACGTAGATCCTAGATCAGGTGCATATTAACTGTAGGACATCAATTAAAAATTACATGCTGTATCAACGTCCTGGAGTAATTTGGACTCGTGTCATGTAAATCATCTTCATATTAACGCCATATTCGATTTTCCTTGTCTCACGACCTTGTCCAATGGCCTTGTCTTACGTAGATCACGTGCAACTTAATGCCCTATATCAATTGAAAATTCCAAGCTGTATCAACGCCCTCTGGAGTAATTTAAGCTTATTCCATGTAGATTAGGTACATCTCAACGCCCTGTTAGACATTAATTAAATATTGCTAGCTTTAGCAATGCCCTGGAGTAATTTGGCCTTATTTCACGTAGTTCGGGAACATCTTAACGCTTTGTAAAACATCAATCGATTAAGCTAGATCAATGGTCTGAAGCAATTTATTTATTATTTTGGTGAGTTCTTTCCGTTTTTTATGTTGTTTATAATATCTATATGTTGTCTCATATTATTTTTCCATTCTATTTATCAAACAATTGTGCTACTTTTCCTCGAATGTCGTTTCCGCGAATGACAGTTCCCCGAATAACCCTTTTCCTCGAATCTCATTTCCCCCAATGAACTGTTCTTTCGGGAAATGGGACAGGGTGCGTACCAGATGACTGGTCCTTTCACTACCCTGAAATGTAGGAAGTTGTGAAACGGGATATTCGTAGAACAGACATTCATGGGACTGACGTTCGAGGAAATGACATTTGGGGAATTAATATTTAGGGCAAAGTACCCGGGCAAGGTCCAACATAGAAAAGAAAGCAAGGCGTAAACATATTCTGTTTTCAACATCAAGTTGATATCATAATATGATATCAATGTGTCATTGAAATATTCGATATCATATTTTGTTTTCGTTCTGCTATCATTTTAAATATTTGGTAAAGTTTTCATTTTATATAATTATAAATTTATTCGCGCTGCATGTATAAACACTATGGGACAATAAAAATGAGACATTTATATTGTCGCAGACTCTGGCTGAAAATCGAACACTTCTTCTTTAAGCAAAAAAAAACAGTTCAAACGTTCTAGATGTCCTGCTTTTAGAAAACTCAAAAAATTCTTTGTAAACTCAATTATTTGATTAATTTTTTTAAAAGAAAAAATATATATTTCTATACGTAAGCTTCATTTATTACTTTACGTTCAGACATAATCAAACAATCGAAACATCGAATCTTGAGTATTAATTAATTTATGTTTAACTTTAAAACTTTTCTTTCTAGTCATGTCTTCAAATTTTCCTAGTCTGACATGTCTGAGAGTACGCATAATGTTTCTTTAAAAAAATGTTTCGAGTTATGGTTGAGTAATTATCGCTGAAACGCGGTTTGTGTCATATGTAGTTCACTTGAATTTTATATAACTAGAGGAGAAGCATTTTGGTTAACTCGAATTGCTAGACCCTAGCTTGAAAGTTTGCAAAAAGCTCAGTTTTTGATAAATTCTACATATGTATATCTTCACGTATCTTTCTTCTCATATATTCCTTGAAACACAAAGCAATCTTAGAGGCATCGCATGCAGGAAAGATGTAGTCTAATTTGAAGTAATTTTGGTGGCCTTTTTGAATTTGGCTCCATCTTGAATTTTAACAGAAAAACGTGTTTCACCGTTAGCGCTTCGTTTTGAATTCTGAGTTCAGCATCAAAAAGCTTAAAATAACTGAGTTAGAGTAGCTGCACAAATTTTGAAATTTTAGGCAGACACAAAAACGTTATCAAATAAACGGTTCGGTGTGCTTTTGGATTGGCACTTGATGATCCGTTTTACACTGAGTGATAGGTTCCACAAGACTGAGTTTATTTCATGGATTGAGATTTCTTTTTAAAGGACACATCGTAATAATCTTAGTTGTAAGACTCTAGGAAATAGTCACATAGTATATACAGTGGTATATAAGGCATTGTTATGGTAGATTCAATTGATACAATTGATTGTTGTAAATGTCGATACTAAACAATCCGCTGGTGCTAAGCCTTCATGCACACATTGAACGTTTAAAATGCTGTTTATGCTAAGAAGTGAACTACTGAACTTGTTTTTGAAATCATATAGCATTACAAGCTTACAGTTTTGCTCTTAATACCATTCTTTCTCGGCTTATTTCAAGGAAAATTGCCTACATTTAGGCGTATTATGCAAATTTTCATAGTTTAATTTTGTAATAAAATAATCAAAAATCTACTCGAATTGTAAGATTTAGATTCAGGAGACCCAAATTTAGTAGATAGTCATATCAAACCTGCTTTGTAGTATGGTGAATAATTTCGCCCCAGTGTCTCATTCTCAATTTTTGATAATAAAACTAATTTTATGATATGTTTAATATTATGATATTATTAAATGGATGACATAAACTGGTAAAGATCAATGAAGTACCGATTCGATCGAAATTTATTTGATAATATTGGAATTTCAAAGGACAACACAACGAAAAGTTGTTGTTAGGAAAAGTATATAGGATTTATAATTTTACGCGCCACTGTGGCCACATGTAGCTGAGTTACCGAAATGATGAACCATTAATGGATACACGAGAGAAGAATCTCGATCGAGTATCACGTGTGCTCTCGCAGCATCATTCCGTACAGAAAAACGAGCTAGAATTTAGTTGTAAACCGACCGTCGAGATAATCGGTTACGATCTGTGGATCGTGCGTCCCTTTTGATACCTAGAAATACAGTCCATACAATTAATCTAGTTTCTAATTAACTACCGTCACCAGTATTCGTCGCGTGTGCAATCCAAAACTCTATCTTTCGCGGGTGTTTTCACTGAAGTGCGAACCGGGAGTTTCCCAAACAGTTGTAAATACTGTTTTTCCATACAAAATTCCCAAGTTTGGGGGTCTGTATCTCAGCTTCTGGTATTCCGAATTGGCTGAAATTTGGATGACACTACACTACAAATAACTTAAAGTTTTGTGAAACACTGGGTTCACTAAGTTTCAGTCATTTTCCGAGAAGTTTCAGAGGGTTTGTCAAAGAGAAAAGTAAGTAACCGAGAGATTTTTCGATTTAATTGAAAAACGGTAAGTTTAGGTAGGTTAGTTTCTTCGGCGAAGTTGTTCACTTTCGGAAGTTACAGCTCAGCATTTTTTTTAATTAAATCGAAAAACCTCTCGGTTACATACTTTTCTCTTTGACCAACCCTCTGAAACTTCTCGGAAAATGACTGAAACTCAATGAGCTCAGTAAACACAAATCTTAGGTTATTTGTAGTTTGTCATCCAAATTCATCTAATTCGGCCTACCAGAAGCTGAGATACAGATCGCCAAACTTGGACATTTTGTATGGAAAAACAGCATTTGGTTACTAACTTTTGTCACCGACTGTATATCCTGATCCTAGCCACTACCAAACTATTCTAGATGTATTTGGCTTAGAGACAAGGAATGTACAAAACTGGAGGCGATATACGTACATTATTTATATGAAGAAAAATTACATACAATACAAGGGTAGAGATATTATTGCGAACTAAACCGAAATATTATGCGACCTAATTTATTATAGTGAATTTGACAGCTGCTACATATTGATTCGACATACATTGTACGTGTATACGGGCTGAAACAAAATATGTAAGTCATTGGAATAAAGGATTTTTGCGAAGAAAATTATCAATCAAACGATTCTATGTATCATGTTGTGCGGGTGTGATGCAAATTGTATAAATAAACGACTTTTTTCATTGATTCTTATGCGACTTCTGGTTGTCTGGAACCCTCCTCATATCTGGTTTTTCATCTGCTATATCAACTTGATGTTTGAACTTTAGACTCAATTTTAGGCAAATTATTTTGAAGACATTATTACATTATTTTTTATTTTCAAAACAAGCAGCTAAATTTTAAGAAGATAAAAAGCAAGAAATCTCTCCAATAATGTCCTTCACTATCAGATGGACGTTTATAGTTTAAGCTCAAACATAATCTTACTGAATCATATAATGAATTCTTGCAAACTCCTGTGCATGATTTGTAAGGCAGATAAATAGTATATAACATTTGATACATGATTTTCACGCAAAACTTGGACTGGATTCTCACAAAATGTTGAGTAACATTGTTAGTAGGATTACACAGATTCCATACCATGATTATCACCAAATATGGGACTATATTCTGGGAATGGTTCTCAATCAATTCTTATTGATTTTCCAACAAAATTCTGAAATTTGAAAGTTTAATTTTTATCTAGCATAAACTCTAGATACTTAACATCATATGAGTAATTTATTGAAATCTCTCTCATCGTGACAACATGTCTACTTGAAGGTTTAAAATAACGAGCTTTTGGTTCATGTGGAAATATTATTAGTTGAGTTTTGGAAGCATTAGGAAAAATTATACATTTATGCAAGTATGAAGGCGGAATTCTGCCCGGATTCTCTCATCACTCGAGACTTCCTCCATAATGAAATGTCATCATTTTTTTTATTTTACCATAAAATTTGGAACAGCTGCATTAAAAACCGTTGGCCCGCCACACAATATTTTAATGTTTGGCGCGTGATTCAGAAAGATTGAGCAGGCCTGATGTCGGTGATGCTAATCAAGATCAATAATCAACATATCCACTACATAATGCCACCCTTATTGAGCCTCAGGTAGAGAAACTGAAAAAAGAAATCTTTATTTAGCATAACGCCATTTGTACTGAGTAATATTAGCTTGGAAGGACACAATACTGTGTGGGTGCCCTGTACCTTTCCACGCTCTATTTACGATTAAGCTTAGTAAGTATAGAGCTGCATCTGACCTTGAATTAGGGATCAGCTTCTACCATCCGAACAGGTCATCGTTGTGTTATTCTTAGCCAATTTATAACATCTACTGTCCATGAAACCATTACGTGCCTGAACGGCGGATCAATCATTCTGTCGAGGGAATGTTTTTTTTTTTTAAATATAGCTCAAAGATGCCTCCAACTAATTCAACTCGAACTAATAACAGCGTGTAATGTTCCTCATATCATCTAAGTTAATGATGAACAAAATGAACGCATCATTTCCTCACGTAGGCCACCTAATCTTACACTGGAGCGTTAAAGTGAGGCCCCATTTAAAAATACCTATCCCCTTAGCACATGGCGAAAATCCCTGAACGAGAAGTAATAATAATTCGCAAAAAGTGGGTCCCTTAGCACGTTATTTCAAACGAGCGGAAAGCATGCGGTGGCAAATAATAAACTAGGTACTTCCCAACTCTTTTTCCGCTTCTGTTACTGTTCATGGTGGAATTCCTTTGAGATGGGGAACACACCCTCACTCCAGGTGGTGTTGCTACTTCGGTACATATATCGGCATAAGACATCCCCGCACCCTTGCTCCACCGAATGCCGCCCATTAGTTCCATGCGGTTCTGTCCTGACACTTTGTGTGCACAGTGGTCGACATTCGTTTAGCCAAGTTCCAATTTTTTTTGCAAAAAGTGTCATAAAAAAACAGACGTTAATTTTACTGTAGAGTTTTTTGTTAGTGATTATAACTTCTCGGGGAAATGAGCTATTCGAGTAACAATAGCCCATTTCCCCGAGAAGTTTTTGGTACTCATAATTGCCATAAATTTATACCTTTCAAGGTGGTGAACGAACCGGTCATCTGATTTGCACGCTTCTGTATTTGATTCGCCGTTTTTGGCAATGTGTATTTAGTTTAGAATTACATAATATCTCTTTTTTGATAGTTCATGGTTTTTTTTTTCTAGTTCATCATCCTGCTACTGAAGGATATTATTTTTTTACTGAATCCCTGTTTGGGGTGATTTATTTCGGAAAAAAGTGTCATTCGGAGAAATGGCGTTCGGCGAAATGACATTTGAAGAACTAGAATTCGAGGAAAAGCAGCACCATCTATATTAATACATGTTGATGAATAGGTGCACTTGTAGAAAAAAAATTATATTTTTTTGAAAAAAAAAAAAAATGCAAAAAGTGTCGCATTTCATGAAAGTGCAACTCGGCTAAACGAATGTCTCAATGACACTTTGAGCAAAAAATATTCCGGAGGAATCATTCTTTAGGAGTCTCTTATCCATTTCAGAAGCTCGGCTAAACAAATGTCGACCACTGTATTCTGCCACAAGCCGTGTCCGTGTGAGCGAGTAAAATTAAATTCAACAGTGTGAAAATTCAGGGCGCCAGTAGAGGATCTCTCCTCTCCCCGCCTCAGTGCCACCGACTAACCGTCACGTTTCCCGTTTTCAAGGCCGCCCCATCCTAGTGGTGGGAAGATCCTCCTCCGACATATAGGATTCTTTTCATGGCGATAAAATTGCTTTCTAAAGACATGGTGGCACCAGCGGGAGATGCTTTCCTTTAATGAACCATGTAACGATATGTTGGAAGGTAAACGTACGAATGTTGGTTGTGTTTGGCCCATAGGCTGTATGCAAAGGCGAAGTCAGGTTTTCCATCATGATATTTTTTTTAAATAAAAATCGTCTAGAGGTTTTAAGATGTCCTTCTCATTAGATTACACTAAAAATTGAAAATTTTGAGAAATTCCGCGAGGGATATTTGTGTAGATTTCTCCGAAACATTTTCTAGGGATTCTTGAAGTACTGCCCCCGATCTTGTTCTTTTTCATTCTGGCGTTACGTCCAAACTGGGACAGAGCATGCATATAAGTTAAGTGTTTGCATGAGAACTTCCACAGTTATTAACTGAGAGCTTTTTGTCCCAATTGAAAATTATTACATCGTATGTCAGGTACGGATATACACTATGCCCTGGGCAGTCAAGGAAATTTGCAATCCGGAAAGATCCTTGACCGGTGGGATTCTAACCTACGACTCTCAGCTTGGTCTTGCTGAATAGCTGTGCAAAAATTTGAAAATCCTTAAACAGGAAACCATCTTCCATCAATGAAAATTCGACACTAATTTGAATAGAGAATCGGAAACCAAAATCGAACCAAAATCGGAAATTTAATCGTTAAACCTTGCATTCGTATTACTTTTTGATTTAATTTGGATGTATTTTAGAATTAGATTAGGTAAAAGTCAACTAAAAAACAGGTAAAAACCAACTGTGAAAGACCATGCGTCTCCACCATTAGCTCGAATAATCTAGCACAGGGTTTCTCAACCGGTGGTCCGCGGAGCCCTAGGAGGCCGTGGCGACTCTCCATGGGGTCTGCGAGGCCATTGTAAATGTGTGCCGTGCTCTTTGATCGATGAATAGACGTGAGTAGTCTCTAATTTAACTTGCTTTACTAGAGTTCATTATTACTGAATTGCAGGTTTTTGTGCGTCCTTTAACGTCATTGCAAGCCAGGTGTTTCCTTACTTGCGTTGATTAAATATTATATCAGTGTGAGCTTCAAAATAACACATCAATCCTAGAGGTATCTATGTAAGATTCCTGACATATTTTTTTATTTTTCTTGCAAGATTTGTCCAAACATCTTTATCACTAACTTCGTGACCAGAAATTATACACTCTTTCCGCTCAAACCATTGGCCGAATCTTCTTAAATCTACCAGCAGAATTTTTCATTAGATTTTCCAATGATATCTACCGTTGTTTCAAAGTATTTTAGTATTTACTGGAGAAATTTCTAATTTTTGATGGTTTACTCATAAAAAATGAGCTTTTTTTTTCCCAATATATGAATGGCTTCCGGAGCTAATTTTTGGAGCTACCTAATATATTTTTTAATTCCTGAAGAGGTCTGCTTGGAGTACTGAAAAAACATTGGAAAATACCCAAGGAAAAATTCAAATCTTTTCGAAAATCTTCAAAGAAGATTCCTACCAAAATCTTCAACAAAATCCTTTGAATGGTGGCGGGATTCCTGTCGGAAATATACGATTATTTTTATACGTAAAATACGTTTTGGAGGTTAAATATTGGCCATTTTTCAAGCAATAATTGTCAAAATTAGAGATTTATAATTACTAAACACTTCGCATTTAGAGTATTGAGATCCAGATCTCCAATTCGTATTGTTTTCAGTCCAGAATTGTACTTGGTAGACTACTGGCTATTTTTTACTGAAGTTTCCCAAAGGATCATAGCCGCATTGTATTACGGCGCAATCTTTGGGTTTGTCTGCCAAGTACATCTATTGGTTATTTGGAGGCTGTTTGGGCACGTCAGGAGTTATTCATCAATGTTAACTTCCTTTTCCCGATCAGCCTAGATAGCCGTGTAGTGTCGGTAGCGGTTGTTTCAATTGGCTAAGAATTAACACTACGGACTGCCTGTTCCGGTGGTAAAAGTTCACCTAACAGGTGACCCCTAATTCATGCGGCTTTAAGCTTACCGTGCCTAAGAATGAATGTTAGGGGGTTCTTACTAAAACCTAAACGCAAACGGAGCCTGTGGAGTACCAGGCGCCCTCTACAGTATTATGCCCTTCCTGTGCTACCCGGAGCAATGGTGCAGGTGACCTTTGTTTCTCCGAGATAATCGGCTGCCCTTCTTCAGTCTAAATAAGGGTGCGATTAGTAATACGTTGTAATTCAGTTTAAATTTTCACCTCTATGGTTTCGCATTATGCGTATTACACAGTGTAGTCTGTGCTTTTCGCCTTTGGCGACTTTTAAGAGATACCTATCTGGTTTTTTCGTTCTGAGGTTGCGAAAAGTTTAATCCTGCCTAGTTTGGGTAGTGGTTACGGCTAGGATAGCTTATTTAGACCAATCTTCAGCATAAAATATCAGCAACGATCAATCTTTGCAGACTCATGCAAATGGTACAGTTCAAATAGCGCAAAAACCTTAATTTTGTGAACTTTTATCTAGGTAACCTTGTGGACCCAGTTTTTATTACTTTCATAAACATGAAATGGCAAACTCGCGTGCTATACCTCGTGCATGCGTGCTCGTAAATAGCGCTGGCGTTGCTACACTTATTTCTGAGTTTACAATCAGAGATGTATGTGCTGTCACAATTGATATTCCTGTTGGTGACCTCAATAGGAAATACGTCTTTCGTTTTGTGGTGTATTTACCACATGATGAACCATCCCCAATGGATGATTTCAAACGAGTTGTCGTTCACTGCCTATGAAAAGGCCTTCTGCTAATTTGTGGGTAGTGATGCTGATACTCATCACATCATCTGGAGCAGCTCAGATATCAAGGTGAGAAGCTCCAGTCTGATGGAATGCTTAAGAAGTTCAAATCTTGGATTACTTATTTTAGGGAATCGCCCAACCTTCATGGTATCTGCTAAAGAAGAAGTGTTTGATATAATGCTCTATTTGAACAGAATCAGTCACGAGTTGACGAATTGGCATGTATCAGATGATGAATCATTATCGGATCATCGCTACATCTCTATATGAACATATGAATGTAATTTCGCAAACTTTGCATTTGTTATACTCCACAAACTGGGAATTGATTGTGACCAATTTCTATGAACTCTATCCGTCCATTGGAAATCCTAGTGATTTGAATCGTGCCATTCAGGTGTTCATCGTAGAGCTGCTTCCACCTTTCAATCTCCTCACGTCTGTCGGTCAAGATGCTTCCATCCTTATCCATACACATTTTGGATCGTGACACGAAGCCTTTTCGGGATGTGTTAAGTTTTTCGTAGAACTTTCGCGTTTCTTGTGAACGATGCAGCTGCTCCAATTCTTCAAATTCCGCTTCTTCCAGGCAGCGCTTTTTGTCTTGGAATCGGCAGGATTGCTGCTTTTTTTCTTTTACATCGCTCTTCCTTTTGTCTTGTCCTTGCTGAAACATTGCAGCCCGCACTGCACAATTCTCCTGCATTCTTCGTCGAACCAATCGTTACATGTCCTACTTTCCATATACCTGGCGATGCTCTCAGCTGTGTTGTTGATGGCTGCTTTTATGGTGCTCCAGGTTGTACCGAGGCGTCGATGCCGTTGATTGTTGATGACAGATAGTTTTGGGCGCAGTTTCACCATCACTAGATAATGATCAGAGTCAATGTTAGCGCCACGATAGTTTCTGACGTCGGTTATATTTTTCATCGATCGAAATGTAGTCGATTTGTAATTCCGAGTTCGGTTTTGCGTCGTCCGATAGATTTTGCTCACGGTTTCGCGCGTGTTTTCGTTGCCGGAAATTTTTTTTTTCTGTTTTGGAGCGTCTTGCTGGGTAGGTATTTGGGAAGGCCCAAGCAAGACGGTTTGTTTTCGGAACGCCAAGAAGTTTTGTTGACAGTGTCAGTTTTGTGTTCAGTCGAGAATGGATTACCAACTGGTGAGTTTGTTTCATGCTTATGATAACACATTTTTTCTTGAAAGCGTAACTTTTGGGCATTTTTTTAAATTATCGGACAGGTTTGGGCCGGAGGTTCTCCGATTTGCATGAAATTTTCACCAGAGGCAGAGCTCGTGGATACATGACCAAAAGTGAAATTCAAAAAAATTATAGTGGCCTATTTTCCCGGAAAACTCTAGATGAATTTTCACGATTTGTCTATATACCTCAAACTTTGAAAATTCATATCTCCTGAACCATGCATCGTAGAAAAAAAGTTTTTTAGTGAAATCGAAAGGAAATTTTTTCAGCAATCTATTAAAAATATAAAAATAAAAACATTTCTCGGAAAATTTTTCACCATGGAGAAAATTGTCGGAAAAATAGCAAAAAAACTATCGTCTGTATCATGAAAAATTTTCAAAAAAATATTTTTTGTTTCATCAATCCATACTCTAACTTTCGTCCATAGACGCCAAAGTGGTATCTTTTACCGTTTAGGCGACAGAACTGAAAAACCGATGACCACCCGCACGCTTCCCATAGGAAAATGTGTTCTATTGTGGGCATCATAACCGTGCGCTAACGGCGGCAGTAATTTACACGCATTGTAAGTGTAACACAGTAAACTATCCTTTCCTTTCCAGTCAGAAGAAGCTTTTCGTCAATCGGACCACTCTCCATTGGTCAGTTGGGTGTTTGGTGTGCCCTTCATCAGCAACGTTATTTAGTATTAAAGCTAACAACCTCTATGAAAGCCGCACGGAAAGTTCTTGTTACAATCAATCATTATGGTAACGTTTGAAGGATCATATCTCAAGATCCACTTTTTTTGAAAACTTATGAATATATTGTTAATATGTTGTTTCGGCCAGGACGTTTTTCCTACGCTGTGTCTTTTACGATACAACGGACGGCAAATCAAGCGAAAGGCTTCACTTTAACAAATTTATTACCACTGAGAGGCAGCATGCCTACTCGGTGGAGAAACGAAAGAAACTACATTCTTACAAATTCAATGGGTGCGCTTTATATAAGCGCACGATACGGCCAGACAAAACATACAATAATTATTCATTACGCGCGTACGCTTTTCAATACAGTTTGGCGCGCTGTTGGGTTGGCGCCAACTGTAGAGGCTGCACGCTGACTGGCAGTGGAATATTCCACAGCAGCCATCAATGGAACAATAGATAGCGTCCCTGAGTGTTATACAGTTGATTGATATTATATACATGCAAATACTATACTATATTCTTCCAAGGAACAATCAGAATTTATATCAAATATATAACTTTGTATAGAAAACAAAACTGAAAATTTATTCGCGCGCTTTTAGTTAATTATCTAATCATTTGATAAATTGAACAAAATTTGACAAAAGCAAGAAAATTACAAATAGCACTTTATGTATGCATAAATATCCTTTTTGCTTGGCAACTATATGATACTGAGGGTCAAGCATGGGAACCACTCACTCAGTTATTGTGTTTCCCTCACTCGACTCCACGTACAGTCGGAAGCGAGAAAGCCATTTTTTAACCAAGCCGAACGTTTCAATTTCCAGTGCCCATTCTGCTTCTTCGGCGAGCACTCAGCGAAACAAAAAAACGGCATCTGATCAGTCGAATGCAATACCAAAATTCGGACAAAGACAAACATTTGAAAAGGGCTCAAGAGGTCTTGAGCCTTTTTTCAGAAACGTTGCTGTTGAGCCCTTTTTAGCCCGCCCACGCAAACTAACCCCACTATCAGAAAGATTGGTGTTGGCTCTTCCTGATAGTGGTATTGGTGAGCGTGATCGAGTTGAATTGGGTTCAACAGCGGCTGGCAAAGCCAATGTTTACCAATGTCGATGTGCCCTTTTGAAATGTTTGTCCAGGAATGATTGTTTACATTCTGATTCCGTTCGGATGGCATTCGGGTTCGAGTGCTAATGAGCGTTCACTGACTGGCAGTCCACACCACGGAATGATTCAGTGAGTAGGAATCCTCTCAGTCAGTTCAATGCATTCGGCGAATGGATGCAAAGTGCATTAACTCGTGCCTCGCAGATACAAGTGTATTGGTATTCACTACTCTTCGCGTTCCTTCCGATTGTCGCTTTTACACAATCGGTTTCGACGCTTTCATGCTACACTCCGCCTAGGACGGTTCAGCTATCACTGAATGTTCGACAGCAGCAGATTTTTTGCTATTTTTCATCGGTGGCGTTCGAATGAGTGAGTAAATTTTCCCATGCTTGCTGAGGGTCAGTTCCTATTACCTATATTATTAAATGTTAGGATCGTTTTCAATTAAAGACTGTTGGTCTCAATAGTAAAGGTTACGAATAAAGGACATACAAAACACCCAACAGACCAAAGAAGAGTGCTCCGAGTGATGAAAAGCTTCTTCTGACTGGAAAGAAAAGGATGGTTTACTGCGTTACACTTACAATGCGTGTAAATTACTGCCGCCGTTAGCGCACGGTTATGAGGCCCACAATAGAACACATTTTTCTATGGGAAGCGTGCGGGTGATCATGGGTTTTTCAGTTATGTCGCCTAAGCGGTAGAAGATACCACTTTGGCGTCTATGGACGAAAGTTAGCGTATGGATTGATGAAACAAAAAATATTTTTTTGAAAATTTTTCATGATACAGACGATAGTTTTTTCGCTATTTTTCCGACAGTTTTCTCCATGGTGAAAAATTTTCCGAGAAATGTTTTTATTTTTATATTTTTAATAGATTTCTGAGAAAATTTCCTTTCGATTTCACTAAAAAACTTTTTTTCTACGATGCATGGTTCAGGAGATATGAATTTTCAAAGTTTGAGGTATATAGACAAATCGTGAAAATTCATCTAGAGTTTTCCGGGAAAATAGGCCACTATAATTTTTTTGAATTTCACTTTTCGTCATGTATCCACGAGCTCTGCCTCTGGTGAAAATTTCATGCCAATCGGAGAACCTCCGGCCCAAATTGTCCGATAATAAAAAAAAATCCCCTTTTATGTAATATTAAAACAAACTTTGTATGGTTCGTCACTATAAGTGTCGGCATTATGCTATTTTCTTATACAATTTCAATATACATATATTTTTCTCTTTTTGACATTATTGAAAATTATCTTTTGAATTGTTCGACGTTGTGAATGTTGACGTATTTTTTAAAACTTCTACCATATCGAGACATAATGCACAGTAATACTCATATGTCATTTTCAAACAAACTATGTATGGTTCGTCACTACAAGTGTCGGCATTATTCCTGTTTCATATAATTTAAAATATATACATGTAATTTTCAGTTTTCGTCATTAATAAAAACATCTTTTGAATTGTTCGACATTATAGATGTTGACGTATTTTTTAAAGCTTCTATCAAAAACTTCTCGAGACAAAAATACAAAACTAGCTTTAAATATAATCGTATATTTCCCCCTTGTCTATGGATCGCATCACCGACCAGAGGTGACTCCCAGATCTTTTCCTCCCTCACTAATAAACATCCTTCCCGTGGTGATTGTGGAGATGCAGAGGTATTCTCGGTCTCTAGAAGCAACAATCATTACACCCTAACATTGCTTCTCCATCCCAACTGACTTTAAGGACATGGCCGGCGCCGTTATTGATCAATAATATTAGATCTGCTAAAATTGCACTTCGAGAGTAAGCGGAAACTCCCATCCCTTATTCATTTGGATCGTAGTGCAATTCTTACCAGTTCCGATCAATCACGGAGTAGCAACCATTGACATGTACAGTCAGTCTATGCTATGCTATGCCATGCTATGTGAAATGTAGTCGATTTGTAATTCGGTCGGGTATATGCCGCGTTCAAAACAACACCAAAATCTTGTTCGGGCGGCACACTCAATAATTGTTTTGAAGTGCGACTAAAGGTGAGCATCGCAACAACAGAGAGAGAGTACCTGAAAAAATCCTCGAATCACTTGAGGATCTGTGTTAAAAATTGTGAGTTCAGTTTTTTTCTCCTCAAAAAAAAAACGGCAAAATCGTCTCATCTTTGCATCGCAAAGGAGTTTCTATCAAGCTTGAGGATAACCAGCCATTAGAGATGCGCGACTCACTCACGAATCATTCAAAAGATTCAACCCTTAAAAAAGTGAACGAATCGGCTTTGGCAGCTGCTATGGATTGATTCGTCTTATTTTAACGTGTGTACAGAACAAAACGAAATGCACTGTTGGACTCAGTAAATAGCGTTTTATGCGAGGAAGCTCGTCAGTGAGACGATTTCGTTCGTCGTGTAACGCAGTTGTGATGTAATTCGTACAAGTAAACGACTTTTTACGTAAATTCTTATGCGACTTCTGGTCGTCTAAGTTTGTTGGGCTCAATGATGACGATGATCTTACATAAAGTAGGAATGCATGATCACTTTTTATGTACCAGCACGGAAGTAGAGACCATCGTAAACACCCATAGTCTTCCGAGGACCTTAGCGAACCTTTGCAGAAGTTTTTGGATCATCAACAATCTTTGAATAACTTGACAGGCCTTCGCAGACTTTTTCGATTATTCGTGAATCTTCGCGGAGCTTTGAAAACCTTCGCAAACCTAAACGGCATATTCCGAACCATCGCCCACCCTCACAAACATTCACACGAGCCATCGCGGATTTCCGCTTAGCTTCGTACACTTTTGCGGTTCTCTGCAGACCTCCAAAGATTTTTACTGCCTTCGCAGATTTTAGCGAAAGTTTGCTAACCTACAAGAAACATGCGCTAGCCGTCATTGCAATATTTTTCTGTTTTTCCTATAAATGATAAAAGATCTGTGCCATAACGAACGAACAATAAATTGACTACAGGTTACGCATTTAGTCTACTTTTCAAATTTTTGTAGGACTTAAACATCTGTACATCTGAACACAGTATTCCGTACACACGAAGGGACTTTCCTTGGGATTCCGTTTCCGTTTCTGAAATATTTCTTCTAAAAGATTAATTTAGTAGACTCATCTAGGTTGAAATACCACTATAATAAGCAAATTTAAGCAAACTTACGCAATGAATTTACTGAGAGGACAACTCAAGGTATTCAAATCTCTGTAGGAAATACTCCCGATATTTTCCTGTTAGAGAGGAAAAAATCACAAATTTGCAATTCTAATTGCAGAACTTTTTCACAAACCTAGTCTATGTACTAAAGCAAAACAGTTCCCATTAAATATGTTTCCAGGGTCACTGTTTTGGGTGCAATTGCTTTGATGTGCCTTCATTATTCGTTAAAACCTAATATGAAATAAATACTGAGATACATACGATTACTTTCAAGAAGAAATTTGTTCCTTTGATTTGAGGCACCTTGGACCCACACTGGCGCACAGTTTCTTAGCAAGACGGAGCCGCATATCAGACATACGGTTCATCATAATAAGCAGTTTAAGCAAAAATCCTTTTGGGCCTCCAGCGCTTCATATATAAATCCCTTCTATCATTTTACATAGGCGAATGTTCGAGACAAGGCGTGTGCAGAATTTCACTATGTCGTTGACATTTTTAAAGCTTCTTCTTCTTTCTGGCGTTACGTCCCCACTGGGACAGAGCCTGCTTCTCAGCCTAGTGTTCTTATGAGCACTTCCACAGTTATTAACTGAGAGCTTAATATGCCAATGACCATTTTTGCATGCGTATATCGTGTGGCAGGTACGAAGATACTCTATGCCCTGGGAAGTCGAGAAAATTTCCTTTACGGAAAAGATCCTCGACCGGTGGGATTCGAACCCACGACCCTCAGCTTGGTCTTGCTGAATAGCTACGCGTTTACTGCTACGGCTATCTGGGCCCCTATTTTGAAAGCTAACAAAGACATTGAACTCGATGCATTCATGATAAAATTGGACGGTATGTACTTTCTCGTAAGGGGAAAGTTATAAATGAAAACCATTAGAAAAAAAAATAGTCTGAACATATTCAATTAACCAACAAACAAATAAAATTTGTAACCTTGATTTATGACCAAAAAGTCGGAAAAAGAAGCAGGTTACTCATACACAGTGACATAAGCACCACTTTCTGAAGAAGGGTCATTGTTACAGTTTAAACCCGGCCAGAGCTTCTTTAACAGGGCCGATTGGTTTTCCCAAAAACGTATTAAAACTCGATCAATCATTGCCAAATTAACCAATCAATTCTACTCCTTGAAACCTAATCGTACCATACTTTGGATACTATAAAAGAGCACTCGAAACTACAGTCACTCTATTCACAGTCTGGCGGACTACAGTTAACTTTCCCTTACTCGATATTCCGTATCTCGATACCCGAGCAGAAGAAAATAACTACTGAATACCAAATTGAGGTATTCCATACCAGACAATTTCCAATACTTACAACCTGAATGAGGTATGAATGAGCCCTGCATAAGAGGTAAAATACCTCAAATAATACCTTCTGCATATTCTACGAATATCAAGCTGATACTTAGATCAGGTATTGTAATACCTAAATAATACTTGATAAATTTTCATATAAAAGTTAAATTTTTCAATACTATTTCAATACCTCCAGCAGTCCTCAATAGCTGTCGAATACCAAAATGAAGTATTTTTAATTGTTTTCAACATTTTTTTCAAATACCATTATAATACCAAAATGAGGTATTGATAAATGAACAATACCTAATTCTGGTATGATACCAAAATATGGTATGCATAAGTTATTGGCGAGTTATTCTTTCCTCCTCGGGTATCGAGTTAGAGAGCCATAGTAGAGATGGTCGGGTCTCGGGTTTGAAAATTTTTATTTTTTCGGGTTCGGGTTCGAGTCGGGTTTGAAAGCTAAAAAAATATCGGGTACGGGTCGGGTTCGGGCTTGAAAAAAATCGGGTTTAGTCGGGTTTGGGTCGGGTTTGGTGAGAATGGTTCACAAAAAAACAACCTGAAAGCTTCCCTATGTATTAGAAACGATGAATTTATCATCTTTTCGAACTCGGGTTCTATTCGAGTTTTTCTTAGAAAACATTTTCGGGTTCGGGTTCGAACAGCGAAATTTTTTCGGGTTCGGGTCGGGTCCGGGTTTGCTTTTTAATTTTTGTCTCGGGTTCGGGTCGGGTCCGGGTTTGAAGGAATAAAATAAGTCGGGTACGGGTCGGGTTCGGGTTTGCAAAACGTGAAACCCGACCATCTCTAAGTAAAAGTTGGTTTTCATGGCTAACTCGATGGTCCTTTGGATCGCAGTTGCATTGGTTTAGTGTTCTGTAACTCGATACCTCCCTAACTCGATGGTCCCTTCAATATCGAGTAAGGGAGAGATGACTGTATAGGGGCCAATCGAACATGGCACGTAGAGAGCTTAAATCAGTAGGCAGTAATATCTTTACAATCATATTTGAGTCAAAGAATAATAAGAAATCATTCGCATTAAGGTGATAGTTCATTGAGCACGTAAACATAATGTTGCCTCCCACTCGAGCCACCCGCTAATGCACCCTCTCGAGCCGCCCAACAAGGCGGAGCACAATGTTATGTGCGTCGGCCAAAAATAAATCATCATGTTCCATGTATACCTCCACCCATAGAATTATATAGACAGTATTACACGTTTCATACAAAGGTATTATTGTCGATATGAAATAATCAAAAATTTCATAAAAGCTCAAAATCACAAATTATTTCATTTGGTAGTGAAAACATGTTTTTTGACTAAAATTTTAAGCATTTTTCACACCATGCGTGTGTTGTTTACTTTTTTTTTGGCAGTTTCCTCCTCTCTACTCTCGCTTCTCACGGACGGAGAAAGTTGCCATCAGTATGCATTTGAATTCTACAGTGAATTGTACTGTATAATATCCATTTTTGCTGTAAATTGCCTGGTCACGGTGTGTTTCGTAGAACAACTTTATTACAAAAAAATAGGTAAGTCTGAAACTTCGCCACAATAAAGTCTAGGTTTCTCGCGTTCATTTGCTGCAAAAACCAAAAAAATCGGTCGGGGGGTCTAGAGTAAATTTTTTTTTGTTTGATTTCGAGAGACTTACATAAGGTCGGTTCAAATTTTAAAAATGTTTGAGATTCCAATCTTTCATATGTTTCTTACCATCCTTACTATAAAATAGTGTTTTCAGCAATTTTCAGCTTTCTAGGTGCTGATTTAAAGGTGGTCCAGAGACAATGTAGGTTTACATATATGGAAATTACTATGAAGAAATTTTGAGATATGTTCCAAACACGCTTGAACTGTAATGTAAGTACAAACTTGTTATCCCATTGTAAAAACTCATTCTTCAAACCATAATAAAGAAAATTGCTGAAGAGAGAAATTCAATCCGACGGATAGCAGAAGAGATATGCATGAGTTTGTTTGCTAATATTTAGCTTAATATGGGATTATAGCCCTGCAAACATGTACAAAAATCCCAACCCCATTTTAGCCTCAAATTTTTTGCTAGTGAATGTTATGTCTGATTATTGTAGTATATTCTGACATTACTTTGCTATCCAGGACAATTGTTGTCATATTTTTTTTACTGTCCTAAATAATGTAATAAAGCAAAGAAGTTCAAAGGTTTTGTCCGCCAAAAACTAGAAACAGCGTCTGATTGTCGTATACTCTGGTGATAAACTTTCCACCTTCAAAAAACACACTTTATTGTTGAAAATTTTAGTTTGTTTGGTATCAGAAGATGGTGGAGTTTTTAGAGAACGTGTTTTTCATGATCACAATAAAATATTTTGCTAGGGTCATAGTTTTGAGGGCATTTGCATCTTATAGGTTTGATATGCCTTCATTTTTTTTAAAGTTGAATAAAAATAAATAAGGAGGCCTATAACAGATTTTTGAGGATGAAATTTGTTCCTTCGGTTAGAGACAACTTATATCAATACGAGCTCATAGATTTTGAGCAAAACGGAGCCGTTTGTCACACTTATATGAGGGTTCAATCAAAGCTCTCCAAAATGAGCCGTTTTTTCGAAAATATGTTTAAGTCTCCAATGACCCAGGTATGAATCAATTCTATCATTTGATATGCACGTATGCTGGAGAGAAGGCTTGTGAAGAATCTCACGCCATCGTTGATGTGTTAGAAGCTTTCATCACACAGATATTGAACCCGACGTCCGCATGATAAAATTTGAAGGGATGTTTCCACTTCCTCTCTGGTAAGGTGAAAGTAACAGATAAAAATCATGTCCAAAGCGAAAAACTTAGTCTAAATAGATTAAACAATACAAGTAATGAATAATATTTATGTTCCATTCACATTTTCCATGTAAAAACTACCATAAAACATGATATGACGATTTTTGCATTTTTTATGGGCCATACCAAAGACAAATTAAAGACCGCCAGGTCCCTTGCAGTTGCCCGATATTTTATGGCTCATAAGGTAATCTAGAATGCCGTGAAAAGTGTACTGCGATCTGCCAAACTTGGTTCTCTAGATTTGTGATCTTGAAAATTCGAGGTTTGACCTCGATGCATCTTCACCTTAGGATGAGATCATAAGTTTTGCGAGAAATATTCTCTAGTAACTTCTTACATCATTATAACCAATTTAAGTACGCGTGGAAAATAATTAAAATGACGCTTGAGATAGTTTTGCGACTATACGTATATCATATGTCATTTATGCTTATTACAGCTCATTTGACCAAGAACAACTTTACCTTCCATGCCAAGGTGTGCAAATGGTTTGACCTTGCAGTTCGTCCCGTATCTCCAAACGTACGTCCAGGTCCGTCCCAAAGACACATTAAAGACCTCCATGTCTCTTGCAGTTGCCCAAAATTTTATGGCTCATAAGGTAATCTAGAATGCCGTGAAAAGTGTACTGCGATCTGTCAAACTTGGGTACCTTTTGCACTACCGAGGGACCAAATGCAGTACTAGAAATGGTACCCAATCTCAGGCCGAGTGTGACGGACCTGTCCGTCCCACTCGAGCTTGGTACCACTTCTAGTACTGCATTTGGTCCCTCGGTAGTGCAAAAGGTACCCATGTTTGACAGATCGCAGTACACTTTGCACGGCATTCTAGATTACCTTATGAGCCATAAAATTTTGGACAACTGCAAGACACATGGAGGTCTTTAATGTGTCTTTGGTACGTCGGTACAAAAACACATATGCATAAGTACTTCACACAAAATAAAAAAAAATGTTCTGGACCCCCCGACCGATTTTTTTGATTTTAGTCGCAAATGAAAGAGCAAAGTCTAATTGTTTTTAGTTCGAAATTTCAGACTTACCTATTTTTTTGTAATAAACTTACTCCACAAAGACACCGTGACGTGTTTGCATTCAAAAACTGGTAATTTGTGAAAAACATATTATGGAATGCTTTCAGTTAAGAAACCACCCCTCTACAATACTTCAAATAATCATTTTTTGTGATCGCTCTCGAAAACACTGTGAGAAGCAAGGGGGAAGTAAGGTGCCATATTAGAGGCCATTTTGTTACTCAAAGAGATATGTCCTTAACGAGGTTTTATCAAACTAATTGATGTAACACAAAGTAAATAAATAAATAAATAGATAATATATCCGATAAACGTTATTTTAAGCCTCCATTGTATGGAAATTTACACTGAATACTTTGATGGTAGTAAACTAGTGCTTTTCCGCTAGTCCACACAAATTTAAAATTGTTGCTTCTTAGTAGTTAGAAACCTTTTCTCAAAAGCAAGTTTTTGATTACTTTCACAAAATGTGTAAATTATTTTTTGCTTAGAATGAATTACATCACTAATATTTCTAAATATCACTTAGTACGTACTTAGATCTATACTCCAGGACGTTTTTGAATGTAGAAAACTTCCGTTGGAATCACAAACTAAGACAGTCTAAATATATGAAACATAGTCTACTCGTTATTTCTATGAGTCGATGGACTCTTCAATATTGACTTATGGATAGATTATGCAAGTAGATCTTTAGATCTATGGTTCCGGAAGTTCTTGAAGACTGTTGTTTTCTGAACATATATCAGAATCTTGAATGACCCAGGATTTTCTCCATAAATGTTTACCTAGGTTTTACTTCCTTGAAATATTTTCATAGTACTGCATCAATAATCTTCCAATATGTCATTTATAATGCATCTGTATATCCAAAGACCTATATTACAGCAATTTCTTGGTTGTTTTGGAGCATTGTTTGAATAGAACGCTCTATGCTACTTTCTGAGCTATTAATTGTTTGCATATGTAAATATTATGCTTGTAGGTCTGGAGACTTTATTTCAAAATTTTCTGGAGTTCAGGGCAGGTATGATCACAAACTTTTTTTTATAGGTTAAACATGTTTGAACAAAATTACAAGAGATCAAAGCAAATCATATTGTTTCCTCAAAAATTGTTAATTTAAGTAATACATTAGTTTCCATTGAATCGTCTTCACGCAATTTACTATCTCACTACACATATATTATGGTGTCTATACTTCTACGTAAAAAGAACTCTAGATCTCGTTTCAGTGTACCTATGTTCTGTTATTCCCAGTCACATCATTTCTCCGAGGGATACGAAGGGTATCGTGCCCGTATGATTGAATTTGTCCTTGCCGTGTGTGCCCAAACACAATTTTAGCATTTTTATTCGCCATCAGCCTCAATGACGTAGTCAGGATAACCAGAAATGTTGTTGGGTAATTTTCACCGTCATCGAGCTACATACATTTATGCTCCGGCTAAGCATAAAACAATGTGCGAAGTGGATAATCTCCAAGCTTTAGTTACAGCATTGTTTTGTTACCCGACTCGTAACAGGAGATGCGCTGCTCTTGAGAGAAAAGAGAAAACGTGCTGCAAATTTTACATTTCGAGTATTGTTTTTTAGGAAGTTTTCCCAAGGATATGTGAGCGGAATGTTGATGCTGAAACGGTGATGATGATGCAGATGATGACTGTAATGATGTTGGCTCGTTATGAAGGGATGGTCAGGCCAACTTCGTCGGGAGGCAACGATGGGTAGCAGGAATGAGCTTTTTATGATAGAGCTCAACTCGAAGCTTGACGGCGGCAGGATGTGAGGATTGTGTTGTGCTACGTGTCTTTCACGAGGGAGAACATGATGAACGAATGTAATAAATTCAACAGTTCACAATGAATCAGCTCAGTTTTTTTTTGGAATGGAATAAAAAAAAACTTTCTCAGCCGGTAATAAGGTAGTTGAAAAATTAAGGCGCTTGATATGCATGCCAATTTGAATACTAAATAAAATAGAATTAATATACCTTCCTGGACTGCTCAACTTTGACGAGTAAAAAAGCTAATGATGAAAGTTCAGGAGTTAAAGAACGAGAAAGTAAATTTGGAATGAAATGAAATTATTGTGCAGCTCCATAACGTTATATAGGGAGCATTGAGCTTGTATTTTACTTTTCAGACGCTTTTTAGACCGCTCTAGAAACCAATAGAGAGACAGATCACAAACAGTTCCAATTCTTTTAGCCGGATAGTCATACCAAAACAGGCTTCAGTCGAAACTTCTGATCGAAAAGCTTAAAAAGGTAATGAACTTTAGCGCAACGTAAAGTGTACAACTTTCAATGAGGCATGCAACTTTAAATTCGAGGACTTATCGACTTACCCAATTCCGTTGGACGCGCTTTTGATAATACAGGTTGTCAACGAAACAGATTTTGCTATACTCCGGCATGTGAGCTAATCACGTTCCAGGTCACCGATCTTACTGATTAGAATTTAAACTTACGATGCGCTCTGAAAGCGTCAACAATATTTTTTTTAATAAAATCTCTTTAACGAAAGGTCATAATATTTATTCAAAAGCCGGCCCTGGATTTTAATTACACAGTTGCTTTCATAGTGCTCCGCTATAAATAGCTAATATAACGAAAATACTGACTAAACGGTCGAGGATTGCGTGGAAGTGGAAAGTTAAGACAAGGCAGCTGGGGTCTCCAACGCTATGTAAAGCATTTCACAACTGAATTTGCTAAAATAAGGTATTTTATGTATCGTTCGTAAGCTGATATATCATCTATTCATCCACATTGAACTCCGACGCGTGTTGTGATGTACTCGCATGCTTACTCCGACAATCACCAACACACTTGAGGCTTTGTCGTTTGGTTGATATTGTTTTTCATATCGTCATTCCACTGTTCACAACAAAATTTATTCCATCCATCGCGTAATATATGGTCTGAATGATGTCTGAAAGTGAAAACGACGTTTTCTGCTATGTTTGTGAAAAAGCAGAGAAGGATTCGCAGCGATTGATCGAATGTTCGTACTGTGGCAAATGTGCTCATTTTCGATGCAAGAAACTTTACGGAAGTGCAGTTGCAAGCGCAAAAAGCAAACCGTTTTTCTGCTCGGTTGAGTGCTGCGAGATGTGTCTACGAGGAAGCAAACAGACGGCAACAAACGACGATATCATCCGTGAGCTGCAACTGCTTGGGAAGGCTGTGAATGAGGTGAAACAGGACTCGGATAAGTTTCGTGCTGTGCTAGAGAAATCACAGCAACAGATCTCCGAAATCGTCGCTACTAGCAAGCAAATAGAGAGGTCCCAAGATTTTCTGGCTGAGCAGTTTGACCATCTACAAGCGGATTTCAAATCGTTCAAGGAAGAAGTAGGGGAGGTGAAGGCCGAAAACTCAAAAATCCGGATGGAGCTGAAGGCGTGGCAAGAGACGTGCGGTGAACTAGCTGGAACCGTGGATCGCCTAGAAGTTGATCTGGATAGAGTCAACAGAGCAGCCAAAGTTAAAAACGCTGTGCTGCTAGGCCTACCAATGATTGAAAATGAAAACACCGTTAAATTAGCATCAAAGGTGTGCGAGCTGCTGAAGTGTGGATTCAACTCTGCTACTGCGATCGTTTCTGCTAGGCGTATCATTGGTAAGCAACAAACAAACGGTGTTTCTCCAATCCTAGTTTCATTCAATTCAGAACAAGAGAAAGAAGAACTATTCCAGCGTAAACGTGCCCATGGAACTGTGCTGACATCCAACATATGCGCGGCTTACAACGGTTCTACACGGACGGTCACTATTCGAGATGAATTGACGGTTTATGGAAGAGAGCTACTACAGGAAGCTAAAAGCTTGCAGGAAACACTGAAGATCAAGTACATCTGGCCAGGAAGAGACGGGAAGATACTATTGAAAAGGCAGGACGGTTCGAAAATAGAGAAGATCACCAGCAAACTCCAACTGGCAAGTCTACAGCCCACAAACCTCAAAAGAGTGCTCAACGTGTCTGGCACATCACCACCTTTGATCCCGCAGCCAAAACGTTAACATGTCTAATTTGTAATTTTCTTATTCTTTGTATTTGTTTAAACTGATCTTAATAAATGTGATTAATTATTATTTTGATTCTATTGCCCAACTAAATAAAAACTTCAACAGTAGTCTTGTAGTTAATTTTCAACTGAAAGTATTGCAACTTAATATAAGAGGAATGAATAATATCAACAAGTTTGACTGGCTTAAAGAAACACTAGAACTGTATTCGGGAGTAATTGATGTTATAGTAATTGGCGAAACGTGGGTGAAATCGGATCGACAGCAGTTGTACAACATCGACGGATACCAGAGTATTTTCTCGTGTAGGCCTGATTCCCAGGGTGGAGGTTTAGCAGTGTTTGTTCGATCAGTAATTTCATTCGATGAGATAGCTAATGAACATGCCAATGGATTTCATCACGTGCACTTACGCCTTGACATAGGAGAATCACCGTTCCATATACATGCAATATACCGGCCTCCATCGTTTGACTTGTCATCATTCTTTTCGAACTTGGATCAGATCTGTGCGGCAGCACGACGTTGTGGCTCCTCCATCATCATAGGTGATATTAACATCCCAACCAATCGTGCTGGATGTCGCATTGTAAATGAATATATAAATCTCCTAGACTGCTATAATTTCTCTATAACAAACACCTACCCTACAAGACCGTCTAGTGGCAATGTACTTGATCACACAATATGTTCTGAATCGCTGCAAAACGTAGTAACTAATGAGACAATTTACACTGATATGAGTGACCATTGCTTAGTGCTATCTACGTTCTCACTACAAAAACCCGTTGAAAAACTGCATCTAGAGAAAACCATTGTTTCCAATCACAAACTGAATATGGCATTTCAAAATGCAATGACTAATATTCCGAATGGAAGTGCTGAGGTCAGACTACAGTTCGTCCTGAACACCTACAACACGTTGAAGATACAGTTTTCAAAAACTGTTAGTGTAGAAGCCAAAATTAAGGGATTTTGTCCGTGGATGTCTTTCGATGTTTGGAAACTGATAAAAATCAAGGAAAACATTCTGAGGAATTGGAGGCGTAATCCAGCTAACGTTCGCTGCAAGGAGTTATTGGACCATGTCTCCAAGAAAGTGCAACAGGCAAAAGATCATGCTAAGAAGAGCTACTATAGAAACTTATTCACGACCGCTAATCAAAGAAACACCTGGAAGAACATCAATAAAATCCTAGGCCGAGACAGAAGGGCAACAGAGAACGTGAAGCTAACTGTCAATGGACATCAAACAACTGATAGTCCCACCGTAGCGAATGCCTTCAACGACTTCTTCTGTTCGATCGGACCCCAGCTTGCCGCGACGATTCGCAGTAGCCAAGACATCAACAAGTTTAACACATTGATTCCTCAAAGACAGTCGATCTACTTGGAACCTACCACGGAGCAAGAAGTAATTCTGCTGATAAAGGAACTGAAAAACGGTAAAAGTAGCGGAGTTGATGGTATCTCAGCTGAGTTCATGAAACACCATCACAATGTATTTGCTGAACTTCTGCGTGATATCTTCAACGAATGTATCACCCTGGGAACCTTTCCCGATTGTCTAAAAATTGCACGTGTTATTCCTGTTCACAAAGGAGGCAGCAAACTGGATGTCAACAATTACCGCCCTATTTCAATCCTGTCGGTTCTAAGCAAAGTACTGGAAAAATTGCTAGTTACCAGGGTAGACAACTTTCTACGACAACATGATGTACTTTACTGCCGACAATATGGATTCAGAGAGGGATCAAGCACATGGACGGCGGCTAGCGAGTTGGTTGATGAAATCTACAATTGCCTGGACAACCGGAAAATAGAAGGAGTATTGTTTATCGATTTGAAGAAGGCTTTCGATACGATCGACCATCGCGTTCTATTACGAAAGCTGAACTACTGTGGGATAAGAGGGCTGGCAAACAAATTGTTCGAGAGCTATCTGACTGGAAGAAAGCAATATGTGTCTGTAAACGGAGCATTCAGTAGCGAACGTGATGTGACGGTAGGAGTTCCCCAAGGCAGCAATGTAGGCCCTCTTCTGTTTCTACTGTATATTAATGACTTGGCAAAACTGAAATTACACGGAAACCCTAGAATGTTTGCCGATGACACGTCCCTATCGTATCAGAATGCAAATCCAGATTTGATCATTGAACATATGAAAGAAGATTTGACCGTTCTGCACCACTTTTTTGCTGAAAACATGTTGTCACTGAATCTCTTAAAAACGAAATTTATGCTGTTTCATTCACCTCGCCTCAAAATTCCTCGACATGCGGATTTGGTAGTAAATACGACTGTAGTTGACAAAGTCCAATCTTTCAAGTATCTCGGCCTCACCTTTGATTCGAAACTACAGTGGAACGAGCATATTTCGTCACTACAGCGAGAATTAAGTGCCACGTGTGGTGTAATGTGGAAAGTATCTAAATTTATGCCCCAGAAAGAATTGTTGGCAATGTACCATGCATTTGTTCAATCGAAACTCCAATATCTGGTATCAGTCTGGGGAGCTGCAACTAAAACTGCAATCAGAGCACTACAATCAACACAAAACCGCTGCTTGAAAATTCTTTACCAACGACCTTTGCTGTTTTCAACTCTAAGATTGTTCAAGGAAGCTGCCGACGCGATTCTACCCATTGCTGCACTTCGTGAGAAAGAAGGACTAGTTAAAATGCATAATATTTTAACCAATCCCCGCACTTTGCATAATCGACAATTGCAACACACATCTACCCGATACCCACTCAGAAGCCAGGCAGTCTTGGTAATTGGCCGTCCAAAAACGGAAGCTGGGAAAAAATCCTTCGCATACTTTGGATACAACCGTTACAATGCTCTACCTCCTCATATGAAAGCTGAAAGAAATATGGAGCGTTTCAAAAAAATGGTTCTGTGTCTGATAAGAAGCAAAATTGCAACGTACGTAGACTAAGCATCAGATTGCTAGGTCAGGCAGAATCGCCAGTGTCACGTCCAGCTCCTTCACTTTTCAACGCCAACCACACTCCGCTGTTCCGTCAACGCCTGCGCCTGCTTGCTCGGTCAGGAAGAATCGCCAGTTACTTTTCCAGCTTCTCCACTTTTCAACGGCAATCACACCCCGCTGTTACGTCAACGCCTGCGCCTGGTCGCGGTCAAGAAGAATCGCCAGCTACTTTTCCAGCTCCTCCACTGTTCAACGGCAATCACACTCTGCTACTCCGTCAACATCTGCGCCTGGTGGTTCGGTCAGGAAGAATCACCAGTTCCTTTTTCCAGGTAATGATGACTGGTATATGTCTGGCCGAAGCCAGTGATGCTACGCTCGTTAAATTTGCTCGTAAATGGTTCCAGCTCCTCCACTTTTCAACGGCAATCACACCCCGCTGTTACGTCAACGCCTGCGCCTGGTCGCGGTCAAGAAGAATCGCCAGCTACTTTTCCAGCTCCTCCACTGTTCAACGGCAATCACACTCTGCTACTCCGTCAACATCTGCGCCTGGTGGTTCGGTCAGGAAGAATCACCAGTTCCTTTTTCCAGGTAATGATGACTGGTATATGTCTGGCCGAAGCCAGTGATGCTACGCTCGTTAAATTTGCTCGTAAATGGTTCCAGCTCCTCCACTTTTCAACGGCAATCACACCCGCTGTTACGTCAACGCCTGCGCCTGGTCGCGGTCAAGAAGAATCGCCAGCTACTTTTCCAGCTCCTCCACTGTTCAACGGCAATCACACTCTGCTACTCCGTCAACATCTGCGCTTGGTGGTTCGGTCAGGAAGAATCACCAATTCCTTTTTCCAGGTAATGATGACTGGTATATGTCTGGCCGAAGCCAGTGATGCTACGCTCGTTAAATTTGCTCGTAAATGGTTCCAGCTCCTCCACTTTTCAACGGCAATCACACCCCGCTGTTACGTCAACGCCTGCGCCTGGTTGCTTGGTCAGGAAGAATCGCCAGTTACTTTTCCAGATAATGAAGACTGCTTCTCCACTTTTCAACGGCAATCACACTCTGCTACTCCGTCAACATCTGCGCTTGGTGGTTCGGTCAGGAAGAATCACCAATTCCTTTTTCCAGGTAATGATGACTGGTATATGTCTGGCCGAAGCCAGTGATGCTACGCTCGTTAAATTTGCTCGTAAATGGTTCCAGCTCCTCCACTTTTCAACGGCAATCACACCCGCTGTTACGTCAACGCCTGCGCCTGGTCGCGGTCAAGAAGAATCGCCAGCTACTTTTCCAGCTCCTCCACTGTTCAACGGCAATCACACTCTGCTAATCCGTCAACATCTGCGCTTGGTGGTTCGGTCAGGAAGAATCACCAGTTCCTTTTTCCAGGTAATGATGACTGGTATATGTCTGGCCGAAGCCAGTGATGCTACGCTCGTTAAATTTGCTCGTAAATGGTTCCAGCTCCTCCACTTTTCAACGCTAACCACACTCTGCTGTTCCGTCAATGCCTGCGCCTGGTTTCTCGGTCAGGAAGAATCGCCAGTTACTTTTCCAGGTAATGAAGACTGGTATATGTCTGGCCGAAGCCAGTGATGCTACGCTCGTTAAATTTGCTCGTAAATGGTTCCAGCTCCTCCACTTTGCAACGCCAACCACACTCTGCTGTTCCGTCAACGCCTGCGCCTGGTTTCTCGGTCAGGAAGAATCGCCAGCTACTTTTCCAGCTCCATCACTCTACAACGGAAACTAGTTTGTCCTGCATCTTTACGCTACCGATGACCCTGAACATGCTGTCCCCACGCTACTTCAACAGTACTCAGCTGTTTCGTCAACATCTGCGCCTGGTGGCTCGGCCAGGAAGAATCACCAGTTCCTTTTTCCAGGTAATGATGACTGGTATATGTCTGGCCGAAGCCAGTGATACTGCGCCCATTAAAATTGTCTTCAAATGGTTCCAGCTCCATCACACGTCAACGCCAATCAGTTTGCCATGCACCTTTACACAAGCGATGACCCGTTCCTTGAGCATGACGCCCCACGCTGCTCCAAAAGAACTCCGGTGCTCCGTCAACAACAGCGCCTGGTTGCTCGGTCAGGAAGATTCGCCACTTACTTCTCCAGCTTTTCACTGCTTAACGCCAACCACACTTCACTGGTGCGTCAGCATCGGCGCCTGGTTGCTCGGTTAGGAAGAATCGCCAGAAGACCTTTCCTGCAGATATCACCGCTGATCATCAATCCTCGCCATGTGTTTTTCTCGTTGCTCGAATTGTTATTTTTTGAATTCAAATTATTTGTAGCCGTGTAAATTAGTAATTATTAATTTAGGAAGTTAATTAATTGAATTAGATTTACCGCACTCCCTTCAAAGAGAATTATTTCTCACTGGAAGTGCATGTTTATTGTAATGTTTTGATGAAAAGAAGAGAAGGTTTTATGCCTCTAGGAGAAGTGCTTCGAAAGGAACGCCACTCCTAGGGGCTTTTCCCTACTCCAATAAATAAATAAATAAAAAAAATAAAAAAAAAAAGTTAGATCGAATGACAGGAGTCGGGAGGTGATGGTATACCGATTATGAAAGAATCGCACTGATGTTACCGATTATAAGTGAAGGTTGCAAAGCTGCAGTGCGGATACAGCGAAAAGAGCGCAAATCAGGAGAGAGATAATATGAGAAACAGGTGTCGGAACACTCGGGATCGGCGAAACGATGGATGCGATAAGGGGATTAGACATCGGCCTGAGAAGCTAGACGATCGGGCATCTGAAGCTTAGAAGTATACCTGCAATGAGCAACTACACAACATCCCTCCCTCCCAAAGAAACGTATTGTAGGGAAGTTCACTTGTCGGAAGTTACTCGTGTGAAAAGTAGTCCGGTGTGTAGCCACGACAAACTGCAGCATCCAACTTTAAAGGATTCTGTAGTGGTTGTTGACGTCCAGGCCACAGCCGTGACTTGAGTCTTCTACATCCTGTTCGAACATCGAAACTAGAGATGGGCAAATTGGACATTTTGGGAGCAAATTTTTGAGTCGTCGACTCTTTTGAATGATTCGTGAGTGAGTCGCCCATCTCCAATCAAAACTGAACCGTCTCCGTGGGAAGCCAGTCAAATGCCGAACGTGTGCTAAACGATATGACGTCAATTGACCGGATCCAACTGCATTGTTCCGATATTGGCGACCAATACGTAACGCAAATGTCGAATCAGTTCACGCCATCCTATTCAAGCCACCATGTGCATGTGGTAGATTCCACTTTCCACCATACCCTTTTAATCTCAACCCAACCCACCCCAACCCAACCAGCGCCCGCCTTCAACACCAGTGGAATCCGGTCTATGATACACATATTCCTGTTCACCATCCAGAACATCATTGATCCCTTACTTGTAGGGACTTGACTTGACGACGTCAGAACGTCGAAAAAAAAAAACTTTAAAGGTAATTAACAATCTCATTAAGACCACCCCATCAAAAACTTCCCCATCCAATTACGTTCTGGGACCCGGGAGACAAAAGAGGTCTTTAGTGCCCATCGTGGGCGCTGCCGTTGGCTAGTTTCATCAGCTTGAGGCTTTGGCACGTCCTTCTCTGGGGTGAGTCACAATTCGTCAAGTTCTTAATAGTAAGCATATAAAGTTCAGTACATTTTGGATTGTAACTCTTGAATCTGCGTAGTCCATATGCAAGATATTATCGGACATTGATATTATCAGACATTGCAGATTTTTTTCTCAATTGTTCATAATCAAGTGCACGATCAAAGCAAGCGAGAAAAAAACATCGCATCTGTATCGGTCCATGATCGGCAGACTCTCATGATGTATTGCAGATCATGATTATAACAGAGAGCGATAAATGAGAGATCAAATTTCCTCTCCAATACAAAATTGTTTCGCACACTGAAGCGGCGTTAGAATCGTGTAAAATTGAACCGCAAGTGTTGTAATTTAAGGTTTTTCAAACCCGAATGGGTTTAGTTACCTAGAAAAATAATTCATATGAGGCATAAAAAATATTGTGACCATCCCTATCGACTTCCTTCTGCCATGGTGTTACAAATTTTTGAACACAAATTTGCTTGCAAAATTGCAGAGAACATATCTGAGTAGAACTATAAATTTTTGATTACACTCAAAATTTAAATTACTGAACATAACCAAGAAAAACCTTTTATTCTTAATTGTTTGCCTATGAACACACATTTCAAAGCAATTATATGTAGTTTTTTCGACTTTGATTTTATAACAGTATCCTGGAGAAAATTTTTGAGTTGAAAGAGAATTTGTAGGTTACATCAAAGCTTATTTTGATTAAAAACTTCAAGAAATCCTATTTTTTAACCTGTTTGCATATAAACAAAATTTCAAAGCGATTACACATAGATTTTTTTGACATAGACAAGTTTGTACGTATCCAGTGATCATGTTTGAGCAGAAATAGAAATTTTGGATTACACTCAATTATTTTTGCTAAAACCCTACGAAAAACCTTAAATTTTCATCCCAATTGGCCTGTAAAATAATATTTAAAGCAATGACGTATAGTTTTTGAAGTATGAATTCTTTCGCAGAAATCTAGTGAACCTGTTTGGACAGAAATAGTAGTTTTTTGAAACACTCAAAATTTCTTCTACTAAAAAACTACGAAAACGTTTATTTTATTATAACTATTTGTCCATAAATCGAGATTCAAAACGATGACATGTAGTTCTTCTTCTTCTTTCTGGTGTTACGTCCCCACTGGGACAGAGCCTGCTCCACAGTTATTAACTGAGAGCTTACTATGCCAATGACCATTTTTTTGCATGTGTGTATCGTGTGGCAGGTACGAATATACTGTATGCCCCGGGAAGTCGAGAAAATTTACAACCCGAAAAGATCCTCAACCGGTGGGATTCGAACCCACGACCCTCAGCTTGGTCATGCTGAATAGCTGCGCGTTTACCGCTACGGCTATCTGGGCCCCTTAGACATGTAGTTCCTCTGCATAAATTTGATTTTGCAGAGACAGTGCGTATATTTGAGTAGAACGATAAATGTTGTATTACTCTCAACACTTCTTTTACTTAAAGAAACTTAAAACATTGTTTTCAAGCAAATTGCAAATAAATAATAATTTAAAGCAACTACATATACGCAACTAAGAAGAAGAAGAATTAGTGTTTGGGATAGAAAAACATTTGTTTTTTTATTACACTCAAAATTTCTTTAACAGAAAAAAACTAAACGAAATCTAAATTTCTACATCTACATCAATCAAAATTTGAAGAGACTACGTGTAGTTTTTTCAACATAAATTCTCTTGTAGAAAGCCATTGAACATGTTCGAGCTGAAATAGTAATTATTTAATACTCAAAATTTGTTAAACTTTTAAAACTATGAAAAACCTTGTTGATTTGCCCGTGGAACAAAATTCATTGCATTGATTTAAATTGATAAACATTTCCATTTCTGTCTAAACATGTTCACTGGGTTCCCGTTCATGCCGAAAAAACTAATGTTATCGAGTTAAAAATCAATTCAAGTTTGAAAAAAAAATGGATTTTAAGTAAAAATAATTTTAAGTTTAATAAAAACATGTTTCTTATTTCAAACAAGTTTATTTGAGTTTTTAAATCATCAACAAATATCATATACCATCGCTTGGAATGGTGTTGCATTGTTGAATTTGTGCCAAAAAGCATACCATTTAAAATCAGGAAGTGCCTTTATAACTTGAGATAGATTGCCTATTTCGAGTGCGTATATTTCAAACACTGTTTGTATCCATTGTAAGGGGCGGTCCATTAATTACGTAAGGGATTATTTGTGTTTCTTACGCGCCATACAAATTATTTGTAATTTTCATACAAAAAATCTTAACATGGGGGGAGGGGGGTTCGAAAAACCGCCAAAATTGTCTTACGTAATTAATGGACCGCCCCTAAGAATTTTGAAAGTCGCTCCATTAAGTGATATAGGTATGCATTATCAAAGTTAGAATTGGGATTTCTCTGAATTTTTTTATCGAATACACGCTTCAAATTTGAATTTATCTGTTGGTTGGTTGGTTTGACTTTATTAACGAGATGTTCAGCCCTAGGCTAGTTCATCTCGGGACCAACGGCTTTACTTCCCTTCCGAAGGAAGTCGTCACTATAACTTTTTACGTCATAAGTGACTATGTCGGGGATGGGATTCGATCCCAGGTCCTCGGCGTGAGAGGCGAGTGTTCTAACCACTACACCAGGTCCGTCCCTGAATTTATCTGTGAAAATAGGGATTTTCTTAGTTATTTTTAGTTGTTGTTATTTTGAGTGTAACCAGAAATGTCTATTTTATCTTAAACATGTTCACTGAACTTTAAATAGAAATTTAATCCTAAAAACTATTTTAGTCGATTTCAATTCTAATTTACGGGCAAATAGGTTTTAAAACTAAATGTTTTGATGATTTTTTGAGCAAAACGAAGTTTTAGTATGACCTAGTTCATCTTCATGCTTAAACATAGGCACTGTTCTTGTTCAATAAAATGTATGTCGAAAAACTACATTCCGCCCCTTTAATTCTTGTTTTAAAGGCACACAATTAAAACACATAAGATTTTAGGTATTTTTTTTTTAGTAGAAGAAATTTGGAGTGTATCAAAATATTACTATTTCTGTCCAAACATAGATTTCTACAAAAGAATTGAGGCATGAATTCTGTCATTGCTTTGAACAACATGTCATTGCTTTGAATGTTGTATTAAAGGCATAAAACTTAGGGTTTCTCGAAAGTTTTTCAATAACAGAAATTTTGAGTGTTATACAGAATTTCTATTTCTGCAAGCAGGTTGACTGGACACGTACAATCCATTTTTGGACATGTTATCACTTTGAAATTTAATTTATATGAAAACAGGATAAAAAACTAGGAATTTTAGTAGTTTTTTAGTATAATAAATTTAGAGTGTAATTCCAAATTTCTATTATTAATCAAAAATGTTCTCTGGACTACTGCAATTAAATTAATGTCAAAAAACTACACATCAGTGCTTTGAATTTCGATTCATAGGCAAGCAGTTAAGAAAATTTATTACTTAGTCCTTTTCAGTAATATAAATTGATTACACTCAATTAAAAATTTATAATTTTGCTCAAACATGTTCACAAGCAAATTTAAATCGAAAAATGTTAAAATGTCCCATTGAACAGCATAGCTAAAGAAAGTTATGAACTAGGATGTTCTTGATCAGTTTCAAGTAATCTAGATCAAAAACAAAGGGATCAAAATGTGATGCAATTTATTTCGAAATAATTTGTCGAAGATACCGAATTTCTAGCATGCATATCCAAAGCATTAGAGGTTTAGCTGTCGAAATCAGCGACGTACCCATGTTTGTCTAGTTAGGGATTCTCAAATTATTTGTTCTGAAATACATGTGCTATTCTTCTTATTATTCACGATTAGGCGAATCGGATAAACTTAAAGTAGTAACTTTTTCAGTAAGATTGGCACGATTCTCATGCAATTTTAGTCGACAAAAAAATGTATTGGTTTAATAGCTTTAGGTGAAATTTGAACAACCCTAGGAATAGTGTCTTCCATTCGTTTAAAATTTAAGGATATGGACATATGATACGTGGAAAAATTTCGAAATCGGTTGAGCCATCAGTGAGATAGAGCCGGAAATCCATATATATGTTTTTGATCCCGGGGCTCCGCGTTAAATTTTTGTTCGCTAGTCTCCTAGTGTTAAAGTATGGATCGAGCCATCTTCTGAAAATGTCGTAGGAATATCCTCAATCAAGAGTCTTTTTAAAATTCTAAATATATTTCTTCACGAAAATGACAACATACAGTTGAAACTCGTGTAAAACAAGCGCACCAACTAATTATTAATCAATCATTTTTGTTGCTGTTTATTTAATTTATGTAATTTCGCAAATTTTTAACGATAAATTAGTGCGAAGATCATCCAGTGAAAATCATTCATAAATTCATTTGATTATTTGGTCTAATTCACCTGTGAGAAAACTTCAATCAGTTTAATCCAACTATGTACAGCCTTTCTCTGTACACTCTACTCTATAATGATATCCTATCGTATCACACTTTCCACACATCATTCAAAGAGCATCACTTCAAGCAGGAGGAAACGATTTTCCATGCAATCACCTCAGACCAAAAAGACTTCCTTATCTCGGTCAAGAACACAAAAGAGCTTCCGGTGCGCTTTCTTCGACAGCCGAAGAACCACTATCAGAGAACTCATTCGTCTACCCAGCAGCCAAGCCATGGTTCATCTTCTACCATTTAAATTATTCAGTCGATCGGAAAAACCTATCAAATGGACATAAACGACCGCAGCTCGCTGGCTTGCTGTCTCGTCTCAGGTTAGCTTCTTGAAGTGCTACCTTCCGTCATGCAAAGTCACATCCCATCTGTCAGCCCACGTCGATTATTTATGTATCCATATCTCCAACGGACAAGTATGAATATATTAAACATGAGCCACGGTCGGTCGGAGCCATCTGTCAACCGGTGAGAGACCTGTTCCTGCACCTTGCATACTGTGAAATATGTGCCTCTCGTTCAATAGTTTACCCCACATCATATCAATAGGACGGAGGTGAGGCCCAAAGGGAAAAACAGCCAAAAGAATCATGGACGATGAGCTACCGTTTTCATTTTCATAATCCGACGATCCTATCAAAAGCAACCTTTTATGCTGCGAGAAATGCTTTTCCCATCCTTCAATGGAGGAAAATGAATGATGGACGAGGGAATCGAGGAGTGGGAAAACTTGTACCGACCGACCAGATGGGGCATGGAAGAGAATGTTCGACATTTTTACTGCTCAGCGTGGAAAAAGGTTTTCCCTAAATATTATGAAAACAGCGCTTTTTTCAACCCATTTTCACGGTTGGCTGCCGCCTATAGTTGGGGGTTTTATTTATTGAAGCGGGTTGCTTCACTATTAGTAAAGGAATTTTTATTTCTTACATATATCGATAAACCTGACTTGCTTATTTACGTTTAATACAAGCACACCAAAAATGTAATATACGCGTGGCTTACGAACTTCATGGGACAATGCCTCAGAGGTTTTATAGAAGAGTCGAATATTAAAAAATTTAGTCGATCTCTTCATGCTTCTACCATCTTCGAAATACTGGATTCACTGAACTTGTGATTCATTCTTTGCCGCTAATACAGTCGCACATCGGTAAATATGGCGCTAAGCACCCGTCGTACAAACATTTCCCTTCTTCAATCAGTCTAATGTCACAAACGATGTTAACACCGTGTCTGCAATCCGAACATTTGATTTCGAACAATCCAGCGTTGCACGTATCAGCCGTGATTAGTTTCGTCGGAAAACCATGTTCATACATTATTTGCCACAGCTCATTTTTTTCAATTAATCGTAGCGACCCTCACGAAAACCAGCTTGGTATTCGCCGACCAAGGACTCCTCGAGCAGTAGAACGCTAGTGGCGCTGCTGTCACAAAACTGATTTTAATTATTATTACCTTAAATAATGGTTTTTCATTGTTTGTTCAATACCATGTCGTTGTTTTGGTTTTTATAATTCATTTGACACTTTGATGCCCGGTACTCACGCTGTCAGTTCGTGGCAAACTAGATGTTGGTAACACGAATAGTAACGACATTAGCATTCTTAAGTTAATGCTTCTACTGTTACTCAGCAGAGTAATCCCTCCGTAATTGGCACACTCCGCATTGTGCCCACTCTTGCGAAGACCGGTACGTTTGCAATCGTTTTGCTGACTGTGTGAAAGAAACGAAGAAACCATGTCGGATGTCAAGCTTGCCCTAACCAAACTCAACGGCACCAATTGACAGACATAAAAGGTGCGAATTGAAATGTTGCAACAAGTCGAAGATTTGTGGCGCATAGTGGAGGAAGACGTCCCAAAGGACGGAGACGATGAGTGTGTCAAGGCTGACCGAAAAGCAAAGGCAACAATAATTTGGCGATCGATGACAATCAGTTGCCCATTGTAAAATAGTGTTCCCCAAGCAACCAATAGTTCGGATTGTACTTAAGTAGTGAACTGTATAGTTAACTTCTGGCATAAAGCTAGTTTCAGTGAAACTTCTTTCCTGATTAAGAGTATACTACGGATATTAACAGAACTTGATTCTCGGAAGAGTAACTAATGAACCCACCATACACTAGAAAGTTCAGAACAAGTTTGAATAGAACTTCTTTCCTACTTGAAGGTAAATAAACAACTTAAACAAACTTTATGTAAACCATAAAGTTCGATTAATTACTTAAAAAGTGAGCTGATTAAGCCAAAACATGCCCTTTATCCGAACTTTTGGTTGCTTGAATCCCGCGCATGATGTGTTTGGGGCTCTGAAATCTTACCATCAGAATCAACGCGATCAGTACTGGTTTCGCCACTCAAAAAGTTATGTGCGTCGAATCTGTCGGAACGCGGTAACCTCGAAGAGCATTTGCAAGAGCTTTATAAACTTTTTGATTGGTTGGACGTCGTAGGTGTCGAACTTTATAAAGACACGGAATTCTGCATAATTTTGCGCAGTCTACCGCCCTCTTCCGGCCGCATTGGACAATCGGGCTGATGACGAACTTTCGGTTGACATCGTTAAATTAAAATTGATGGACGATTCGAAAACGGAAAAAGCAATGCGTTTGGTGGAAAAGTGGAAAGATAGTCGTGTGTGCCATTTTTGTAAAAAGCCGGATCACCTTTCTTTATTCTTTCTTTATTTGTATAATTCAACGGACTATTTTTTGTCTAATTGAATATTATATTTAACAATACTTTAACATTTAGATTAAATATAACATTTTTTCAATAGGCAACATAAACACGATCATAAAAGCAAGAAAAAAAACTTTCAGGCGTTGATTACATCACAAAACGGTACAAAAACAATTTACTGTACGTGGCTTCCACGTACATAGTCTTCTTCTAAACTCCCGGAATTTAACGTTTTGTGGCCAAGTAGAAGACGTCATTGCAGCGGTTCTCCATTTACTGTTTAAAACAATTTTGAAGGAAACGTAATCCAGGCTAGTGCAGTCGACCCATCGCGAAACTAGTTTTCTAACATTTTTGCATTCATTGCTACAGGCACCTAAACATCGAGCAACCATTAACTGGACATCTTCCTCAGTCACGCTCCCGTCGATATTAGTGAGCAGTAAAACGAAGCTCTCATCTACTTCTGTTGAACCGGATAGCTGTTGCGAAGTATTCGGTGTACAGTCGGGTCTCCTGACTGTATTTGACGATCCACTGCATGGGTTCGACACTATTGGTCCACTATTAAAATGCACAGATGAGTTTGGAGTCGAATGTCGCATGATTACATCCGAAGACAATTTTGCATTCGAAGTCAATATCACGATGAAGTACGCATCTAGGCTCACTATGCGGCTTCTGATCGATATGGACATGGACGTTTGTGTCAGTTTGCTCCTCTCTCCGATGTTTTCTCCACTGCACGAACTCGGTTAGACAATTGTCACATAGCCAAAAACTGTTTTTGTTCGGAGGCGAAACGGCAGCAAGTTGATCTTTGTTTAGACCAACGATACTAGGTATTTTCGTTTTTCCACGGAAAACGTTAAACGCTATGCGGTTTTCGATGCGCAAAATCTGTCGTCCAATGATATTCGATGTTGCACAGGTGTGTTCAGAATTTTACTTCAGCAATAACGACAGCAAATTAAAACTAATTTCGGAAAGCGATTCAGAAACACCGAACAAGTACAGCAACGACACACACTCCTACGCCGTGATTGCCGGAAATACAAGGCTTCATTGAAGGAAAAAACAGTTCTAGAAGCGAAAAAGAAAACCTGAAGGCAAATGAAATCGCGCGCGTGGATCTTGGACAGTGGTACAAGTGCCCACATGACCAACGATCGTGGGTCTTTGATTCATCGAAAAACTTTGCCGGTGGGTGGATCACGCTCGCCAATGAGAAGAAAACGGATATCCTCGGAAAAGGTAGTGGCGTGCTTCGCGGAGTGGACGATCGTGAAAAGTCGGTTCTATCGAAGTGAGTGATATGAAGTACGTGCCTGGTCTGACGACTGGCTTGATTTCGGTGGCGAAGTAAGCCGAGAAGAATTTCAAATTTAATTTCAACAGTGAAGGTTGCCGAATCATGGATGCAGGAGGAGCTGTCGTGGCGACTGTCTGTCGTTACGGTGGCCTGTACTACTTGCGGACGATCGAGGAATCCCACAAAGCATCTTCGGGTGAGCACAACGCAAACTGCCAACATCAATTGTGCCACCGACATTGGGCCGCCGCTAAACCAATCGTGAAGGAGGAAATTGCTACAGGCATTAACGTTCAACGCTCCGTCATCGTAATCATCGTCATAATCGAAACTTCAAAAGCAGTTTTTCTTTTCAAAACTAAACATTATTCGATGAAAATGTGTTCACTGTGTTTCGGCTGGAGAATAGAATGCTGTGAACACATTTGACTTTAAAGCTTCTTGATTTTGAACGAAAAAACTGCGTTGAAAATGCCGAAATCAATGACGGATCCTGCCCCCTTAAGGTTAGCGACTGCGGTTTACGCCTTGTGGGTGAGTGTTGTCTGGAAGGTAAGTCAGCGAGACAGCCGTTTCCTCCAGTTACCGAGCGGAAAGCAGATCGAGTCCTCGACATTGTCCACACGGACCTATGTGGGCCAATGAAAACGACCAGCAGAAACCGCTATGTAATGCATCTAATCGACGACTATAGCCGCTTCACGGTTACGTATCTGCTGAAGCAAAAATACGAGGCGACGGAGATCATCAAGGAGTACGTGCGATGGACGGAGACTCTTTTTGGAAGGAAAGTTCGTGTGATCCGCTCCGACGGGGGCAGCGTGTTCAACAACAACGAGTTGAAGGCTTTCTACCGTGCTGAAGGGATCAAGCCACAGTTCACCGCGCCGTACTCGTCTCAGCACCCAAGTAACATTGATAGCTGAATAACAGCTTATTCAGCTGCAATGCTGTTTATACAGACTCTTTCCAGCTGAATAAATTGTTAATCAGCTACCATTGTTACCTGGGCAGAACGGCATGGCTGAGCAAAAGAACTGTTCCATGACAGAGATGGCTACCTGCATGCTTATCGATGCCGGTTTGGGAAAGCGGTACTGGGGTGAGGCTGTGTTCACTGCAACATATTTGCAGAAACTTTTAGCGTACAGATCACTCCAGTAAACTCCGTAAGAGTTCTGGTGGGAGCGTAAACCGGACTTGGCACATCTCCGTTCCGCGACATTTGGAGGATTACGTTCTGGATTCCGCAGTAGACATAGCAGCGTGCGCTACTCAGGAGCCGGTGAATCACCGAGAGGTGTTGGAGAATGATGAATGGCGCAGCAATGAGACGGAACGGTATAGCTGGAATCACACTTGGGAGCTTGGCGTTAGCGTTAGCGTAGTTACGGTATAATTCGTAGATTGGATACTAGCAATATTTATGTTATTATTTTGATAATCTCATCAAGACTGCTTTCATGAACGAAGGCTTGGGAAAGAGCCTTGATCCAATCTTCAACAAGAGCATCAAAATCATAAATATAACTATTCCCGACCACGCCCATCTTTACCGTAACTTGGGACAGGCAAAGGAAATGTTGATGTAGCACTTACTTCACGAGAGGCCTCCGACTCAGTGACAGCCTCATAAGTGCTACGGAGTTGGGAGTTGGGAGGGATATTAGGTCAGGATTCGCCTAAAAAGCTGGCGATAAACCCAAAGTATTTGATGTTTAATTGTTTTCAAGTTATTCTTTTGAATGCCGGCAATCAAAAGAAAGCAACATTGTCTTATTTAGAGTTTGAACAATATTATATCGCGCCGAAAAAAAAAGAAAAAGATAAAAACCGATCACGCGTTCAACGGTAGTATGTTTCTGCTCGTTAGAAAGCAGAACCGATTCCTTCAGGGTCATCGGATTGTTCCAAACACACACACAAAAAAAAAAAAAAGAAAAAAACAGCGGGACAGCCAAAATGCGCAAGCCTAAAATAAACCTAAAAAAGTCGTGCTTTGAAAAAAAAACCGCCAAGCACCTACAATGGATGGTCAACTTCACGACAAATGACTGGCTGAGAAAAGAAAATTGAACAAATAAACCGTATTCTACAAAAAAAAAGTACGAAGCATCGTCAGCTTTGAATACCGAAGTAATGTGGCACACTCCGGAACACGAAAATCCTCGTACCATCCAGAACAAGTACTGGTTTTTACTATAAAGAATCGAACTCACCAGATTCCTGTAGTCTTCTACAAATTTTGTCCGTCGGATGCACTGTCTGCTCCGCTAAGGCGGTAAATTGAGCGGAAAACGAGCAATATTGCGACGAAAAAACAGCACAATTATTATATCACTAAACGAATGCAGGCTTCACACTTCAATCGCATTGTTTTCAATATTTATTTAAAAAGCACCAAATAACATCATTTTATCACACAACTATAATGGATATTATTTTCCAACAAAATCCATTTGAACTTCACTTAACACAATCGAGAAAAAATAAATCCGGGTGGCGTAGTACCGTCCGAACCACTTCGCTGGAACCACACTTGGGAGCTTGTACCGTTACCAGAGGGGAACAAGTTGGTAAACTTCAAGTGGGTATTTAAGCTGAAACGCAACGAGGAAGGCAAGATCGTGAAGCACAAAGCTCGAGTCGTAGCTCAAGGCTATATGCAGAAGTTCGGTGAAGATTTTGATTTTGCGTACACCTCATCCGTTACACGGCACGCGACGTTTTGGACGTGCTGACGGTCGCGACCAAACGAAATATGACATTGAAGGATTTGTACATAAAGACAGCCTGCCTTTATGGAGTCCTTGAGAAGGAAGTTTTTATTGATATGCGGGATAAATTTGTCCAGGAACTTTGTCAGAAGGGGAAAGTTGCTCTGGAATACTGCCCTACTGATTTGATGACCGCCGATATTTTACCGAAGCCATTGGGGCCGATGAACCACGACTGCTTCTGTGGCTCCCTAGGATTGGAGTAACATAGATTCCGAAGGCTGCACATCGAGGAGGAATGTGGAAAGCGATGATTATCCTCCACTACATCCGCGCACCCTCGATTATTGCAGGATAAATGGCAACACTGCCAACCATCGAACATTAGGTTACGCTTTATAACTATCGGGAGCAGAAGTGTATTTTTCCTTTTCTCGCTGATTAAATCGTTTGTTCAAAGTGAACGTTTTCCGCGTGTTTATTATTACGCCGGTCTCATTCCAAATCCCGTTCGCTGTGTGTCTACTTTGCGACTCTGCTACTGATATCCGCCATCAGATTCTTCCCAACTGCTCGGCTAGCTGCTGACGATACTGTGCAGCTACCATATCCGTCAACAAGCGTTAGATATTGAAGCGCATCGTTCTGTTATTTTTGGAACTCGTGACGCTGTTAGGAGATAAATATTCGAGTCGATATTAGGGAATCGAAATGTCCTGATATCCATGACATTTGAGGAATGTTGCCCATCAACCAGCACGTGGTCTATTTGGGAGCAGAAATCGCTACTCGGGTGTTGCCAGATGTGTTTGCGGATATTCTTGTGTAAAAAGTAGGTACTGCTGATTGCCATCACTCTAGGAAAGGTTACATGCCGCAGACCATCATTAATAACTGAATGGAGGCTTTCCGTTCCGATGACGGGTTGGAAAAAGTCTTCTTTCTAGAATTACGTATTTGCGTCGCCGATGACAATCTTGACATTTTGTTTTGGACACTCTTTATAGAACTCATCCTTAAGGTGAAGCGGCGTGTAACTCAAAGAATCATTAGAATCATCATTGATGCAGCAGTAGTAGTGTCGCCTTTCCATGTATATTTTCAAAACAAACAAACAAAAAATAAAACATTTGTGTTAAGCATATTTTTATGTAAACACATGGAAAATTTAGTAGATTGACGAGTACTGGAAATCAAAATCAACTTTTCAATAGTACATATCAAAAGGAAACATTACAATTTAATGTAAGGCAATGGAATTTCTCTGTTTTTTATTGGATTTATCGCATATATTTGTTATGCATCGGAATGGTTTATGTTTGCAAGGGATGACGGTGTTGCCAGGTGATTGGTGACAGATTTTTCTAGCAATTGTTATATGCTTGTTTTCGGAACATTTGCTGCATATTATAAAAACTTATCATTTTGCAAATAGTTTGCCATCACAAGATCACTGATTTAATAAAGTTGTAATGATTTTTGTGATCAATCCACATTAAATGCTATGATTTTACAGAAAGTAACTCTGACAGCACTGCGCTCAACGATCGCGATGATTGTGCACACACGATAGACGCGTCCCGACGCATCACACTGTGGAGCTTTTCAATTATTTTGGGTGGTCCAAATTGATAAACACTTGGTATGATTTTATGCCTCGTAGAGATAGATGGTTTCTGTAATTTGAGAGAATCGAAAAACAAACAACGTATGAGTTTCAAGTTTCTATGCTTTGCCCAACCTTTCCGCACTGAAAATTAATACAACAGAAAAAAAGTTGAATATTTTAGACTATAAACACAGGCATGTCTCAGTGTGCGGCGGCGGCGTCGATTCGCAACAAGTGAAAACCATCGCCATAATTGTTTTGAGTGATGCGGTTGATAAAACTTAATAAATATTGAAATTCCGGTGGAAATGTGTTCCTTTAAGGAAAGTGAATAAAAGATTTGTTTAGTGGAAGTGTAGTGAACGCAATATGGAATCCAAAACACAAATGCTTGCCCCTGAAGTACAATTGGAAAGGTAAGCACCTTCTATTTACAAGTGTAGTTGTGTGAGGCAATGAAATGCGGTATGAAATCGGAGATTTTTTTTGAGAATATAAATCTCATGTATATTGTCGCTAAATTGATAATGCTGTATCTGAAAGTGTTGATTAAATATTGAAATACCACCTGAAGCATTTTTCTTCGCATAAATTATCCATTTAATCAGGTGATAAGCAGTTATATTTCATAGATGTTGCAAATACCAATACTATCATAACAATATGTTAATGATTTTGGAAGAAGCCATTTTGTGATGACGCACCAAAAGGCCTTGATATCATCGGGTTTATTGTTCGTTGGCGCATATAAGCCTAACAGGCTGTAGTTTAAGAACTTGCTCTTATTCTCAACACAGATTTGGTCGTTCAACGGTTCCCATCGATTATCTCGCTTTCTCTGCTTCCCAATCATTATAAAGCCAGCTCCATGTTCTACTCTGTCGTCGCCGCTGTAGTATATGTGGTACTTGAATGAAGTGTTGGGATCCACCGCTATAAATTCACGTTTTCCGGTTTTGAGCCAGCGTGGATTGCTGCCACTGTACGATAGCTCTACCCAGAATAACAACAGATTATTTGCTGTTCAACAAATTCCGACGATAGAGATGACCAAAACAAACTCACCGATAATTGGAATAGCCGGCTCAATACACTTACCGTTGTAGCATGATAGACTTGCATTACAAAGTTAATATTCAAAAAACATAAATAATTCATCTCAAGCATTAGAACATGTTCATGTTCCGATGTTCATAAAGAATATCAAATTACAGAACGTTTCCTAGCTCTCACAAATCCTTAAGAGTGTGAAAAGCATAAAACAGTAAAACTAAATTTCACATCAACTGAAATGCTGAACCTTCCCACGATCATAAAAACCTTACTTCACAATTCCCAAGCATTCATATCATGCTAACATTCAAACCAAATTATTGCCAACCTTTTCCAAATTACAACTCAGGCAATGACCCATGTCATTGTCACTACACTCTGACGCCAACGATCATTCCAGACAATCGATATATGCAATAGCGTAATTCGATCTCCTTGCCTACGCCAAGTGCATCGTTCTCACGATGCAAGAGGCCAATGGTTATATTTCTTTTCGCTTATAATGCATAGTGCTAAATTCTGATTGGCTTATATTTACATACCAAAAGTTAACTCCAAGTACCGCCTCTTTTAGAACACTTTTAGAACATAAGCAATTCAATGATTGTAAGACTTCTTGTAAGTAAAAATGATTCTAAATAAACATAATCTTGTAGACAACGGAACAATCAACAAGTCTAAAATTTAATACGGTAAAATTAATACGGTAAATGGCGACCGGTGACTTTCGAATCTTTCGGAGTCCGAAGTGGATTATTATTGATCACCAACTAGATGATCTAGTGATTGATTTTGCATGAAGCAAACAAGTGAAAAAACAAAACAAAAATCGGAAGTTTTTCAAACAGTGCTAGTGAGATTCAAGTGATAAGTGAGATTCAATTATGGGAAAAGGCGCATCAAAGTCGTCCAACGAAGGCGACGCAAATGTTCAAATAACTAATCTCCTAGAAAACCATCAACAGTTCCATGAGGAAAATGCATTAAAGTTGTGGCTAATTTTGGTGATGGTTGGTATCCAAACAGTGATAATGGTTTACAACATGATAAAGAAGAACACTCGAAAAAATGCACTCAAAGCAGCTAAGAGTATTGCTGTACTGGAAAAAGTTTGAGTAAGAAATCAAGTGCAGTGAATAAAAATAAACATTTTAAATCATTCGATAAAAATAAACTGAACAATTGTAACGAGATCCAGTAAAGTGAACAAAATAATCTTCAAATTGTGCGGAAAATCAGAATCGCGTGACACAAGAAAATCCCGCGGTGCAGTGAATTGAAAACGAAAATTAATTATCCACGGGCGAACCGGCAACTTGGAGCCGCCCCAACAAAGGGCAAACCGGCAACATGGAGCTGCCCCTACGAAGATGAGAACGTACAGTTAGAACAACATCAACAAGCAGCAGCAGTGACCGAGGTGCAACGATCGTGCCAGAGCCAGGAACATGGCGATGAGCAGAATTACCCGTAGGAAGACAACTATTGGTGAGCGTATCAAATCCGTAATTGATTACTAACATTAATTAATAATTTTCATATGTGAATTGTGCATTGTAAATCTACTTTTATAATTATATTGGAAAATAACAGAAGAATGAATATTCCCCATTAAGAAATAATATGTTATGATTTATATGGTGAACATAAATGAAAGTTTATGCCTTTATTAGTAAATTTCATTTGGTATTGATATTTTTCTTAACTATATGAATTATAATTAAAATTTTAAAATGAATGACATTGAATGGGAAGATTTTCTCAAATTTTTAAATGAAGTTGAAAAGGGTAATGGTCCAGAACCATTTGCACCTTTTGAAAGAAACACAACCCCCCCGTACGTGGGAAGAATTGATAGCAAGAATTGAAAATTTGCCAGGAGACGATCCAATCACATGGTTGCCCCTGAGCGAAAAACCATAAAAGAAAAATTTTATTTTTTTTTTATTATGCAATTAACCTTATGATCAACTTTAAAAGTTTTCAATGAGTGGAATTGAATTAGAAATACAAAATTTAATTGGAAAACTACATAATATTAAAACAAACTTAAAAAAATCTCCTTTCAGAAGATACCTTAAAAGTACTCTAAAGGATAAAATTCTTTTAACTAAAACCATATACAATAAAGTCGTACAAACTCTTTTGAAATATGAAGATGTTTTAGATAATAGACATGTTGATTTCTTTATAAAAGCAGCACGTCTTGATTATGATGAAATAATTTATATACTAGAAACAAAACTTAAGAAATATTCAAAACCAATATCATTAAAATCACTTAGTTACGCAATAATATTCAATATTAGACTGATCAAGATTTCAAAAAAAGTTAAAATGGCATTGAACATAAAAACAGCATCTGAATTAGCATCACTGATTCCCTCTTACGATGGAAATCCAGGAGGTGTAAAATCATTTATTGATGCTATCAGATTGGTGCAAACTATAGTGCCAGCAGATCAGCAAGCCCCTGCCATTCAGCTCATTTTGACTAGGTTGACTGGTAAGGCCAGAGATTTGTTTACTGGCGTTCCGGCTAATTACCAAGAAATTGTGGATAAAATTTCTGCTGACTGCACTGACAAAAGCAGTTCAGAATTAGCTCTCGCTAACTTGAAAAATATTAAACCAAAAAAAGGCCTTATCTTACCGAAAAGAAGTGAAGTCATTAGGCGAATTATAAATATTCCATATACATACGATATGGTTGTGCATTCACAGGAAATATTGCCAGGCGTTTTCTGTGGAAATACTATCATATCATCTAATAACCCTTATGTTAAATTTATCAACACTACAGAAAATCCTGTACATATATTGTATTCACGATTCCAACCTATAATGGAACCACTCTATAATTACCATATAATGAAAATTAATAGTAGTATTAAAAATAAGAAGAATCGTCAGCAAGACATTCTGAATCAAATTAAAACTATTGGAATACCCTTAGATGCAGTAAAGGGTTTACAGAACCTCATTGCAGAATATCACGACATTTTTAGTTTACCTGATGATGTTTTAACCTTTAACAATTTTTATACTCAGGAAATTCCTCTGCAGGACAACTGTCCGATATATATTCCGAATTACAAAAACTTACATGCCCAAACCAATGAAATTCAGAGACAAGTGGATAAGATGCTGGGTGAAAACATTATCGAACACTCAGTATCCCCATATAATTCTCCAATTTTGTTGGTACCGAAAAAATCGGATACTAATGACAAGAAATGGCGTTTAGTTGTCGATTTTCGACAGCTTAACAAAAAAATCCTTGCTGATAAATTTCCTCTCCCCAGGATTGATACTATTTTGGATCAATTGGGAAGAGCTAAATATTTTTCCACGTTGGACTTGATGTCTGGTTTTCATCAAATCCCACTAGATGAGAACTCAAGAAAATTCACAGCGTTTTCAACACAGTCTGGACATTATCATTTTACGCGTTTACCATTTGGATTAAATATAAGTCCAAATAGTTTCCAGCGTATGATGACAATCGCCATGGCTGGATTGACACCCGAATTAGCTTTTATTTATATTGATGACATCATTGTGATTGGTTGTTCAGTAAACCACCATCTAATGAATCTTACACAAGTTTTTGACAGATTGAGACACTATAATTTAAAACTCAATTTAAGTAAATGTAAATTTTTTCAATCAGAAGTGACTTATCTAGGTCACAAAATAACTGATAAAGGAATATTACCTGATCCTTCTAAATTTGATACAATTAAAAATTATCCAGTTCCATCCAATGCGGATGATGTTAGACGATTTGTAGCTTTCTGCAATTACTACAGGAAATTTGTTCCAAACTTTGCAAAAATTGCTAGTCCTTTGAATAATTTACTTAAGAAAAATTCAAAATTTATGTGGACGGATGAATGTCAATATTCATTCGAATCATTACGCAATTATTTAATGTCACCAATGATTCTTCAATATCCTGATTTTAATAAACAATTTATCTTGACGACAGATGCTTCAGACATTGCTTGTGGAGCAGTACTGTCTCAACAATTTGAAAATAGCGAGCTACCGATAGCTTTCGCAAGTAAAACCTTTACGAAAGGAGAAAAAAATAAACCAGTAATTTTGAAAGAGTTAACAGCGATACACTGGGCTATTAACTACTTTAAACCTTATTTGTATGGAAAAAAGTTCGTTGTAAGAACAGACCATAGACCGTTAGTATTCCTGTTTGGAATGAAAAATCCAAACTCGAAACTCACAAATATGCGTTTAGACTTAGAAGAATTTGACTTTGTCGTAGAATACATACAAGGCAAAGCGAATGTAATCGCAGACGCACTGTCACGCATTGTCACAACGTCTGAAGAATTGAAAAATATAAATATTTTGAAGGTTAATACAAGAGCAATGACCCGAGAACAAAATCAAACTACAACACCCGCAGAAACACCAAAGGTTACTGTTAGTAAAGAGCCTGATCACCTCTCTACTTACGTAACTGAAAATCCAAGCATTACCAACAAATTGCATAAGTTAAGAATTAGTTATGATAACAATGTTCTTGAAATGATAATTTTTTCAAAGAACAGTAAAAAACATGTTGCATCAGTGCAACAACAGTTTATAAGAAACGGAAGTCAAACACTTGAGTTTGCTCTTCTGAAATTAGAAAAATTATTACTTACGATGAAAATTAAAAAGATTGCTTTATCTTCGGATAATGAACTTTTCAAGTTATGGCCTATAAATATTTTCAAAAAAATAACAAATGAAAAAGTTAGACACGTGCAAATAATAATTTACAATCCGCCAAAATTCATAACGGATAAAAATGAAATACATGAAATAATTAGAATTAACCATGAGACCCCATTAGGAGGTCATATTGGACAACATAGACTTTATCTCAAGATAAGAGAAAAATATAAATGGAAGGATATGAAAGGTTGCATATCACAGTTCGTAAAATCCTGTGAATTATGTAAAAAAAATAAAATTACTAAACATACTAAAGAAAATATGATAGTTACCACAACACCTTCCAGACCATTTGAAGTGATTTCAATTGATACAGTTGGACCACTTCCATTAAGTAATAACAAAAATAGATACATAATTACAATCCAATGTGATTTAACGAAGTATGTTGTTTTAATACCAACGGCAAGCAAAGAAGCTAATGTCATTGCCAAGGCATTAGTCGATCATTTCATATTAGTGTACGGAAATTTCCTTGAATTGAGGTCAGATCAAGGAACCGAATTTAAAAATCAAACCTTAGAACAAATTTGCAAAATTTTGGAAATTAAACAAAACTTTTCAACGGCTTATCATCCCCAAACTATTGGTTCATTAGAGAGAAATCACAGATGTTTGAATGAATATCTGAGATCTTTTACAAATGAACACCATACAGATTGGGATGATTGGTTAAAATTTTACAGTTTTTCCTATAACACCACTCCACATTCAGATCATCAATTTACACCATTTGAATTAGTTTTTGGCAGAAAAGCTCAACTACCCAACGAAATATACGAAAAAGGCATAGAACCACTTTATAATTACGAGGACTATTATCATGAACTTAAATTTAAAATTCAGAAATCAAATGAAATCGCTAAAAGAAAATTAATTGATCAAAAATTAATACGAACAAATCAAGCAAATCAAAATATCAACCCAATAAATCTAAATATTGGAGATTTAGTATATTTAACCGTAGAAAACAGAAAAAAACTTGATTCATTTTATTCAGGACCTTATAAAATAGTCGAAATCAATGACCCAAATTGTAAAATTAATCACTATTTGACACAAAATAATGAGAATATTACAGTTCACAAAAATCGACTTATTAAAGCATAAAAAAAAAAAAAAAAAAAAAAAAAAAAAACACAAAGTTTTGATTTAATTATTGTATCGATAACTAACAATAAATTTTAATACAAAAGAGATCCACCGAGCCTAACACCCATAAAAAAAGAGAATAAAACACAAAAAAAAAATGACAATCAAATGGGGTAGGTAAAATTTCTTAGTATAACACTAAGAAGCTTGAAATTCGATAGGATCAAATAAGTATATTTTTTATGTAAACGGTATTTGGAGCATAGCTATACACGAGTAATTTTTCTTCGATACATTACTCTCCCGAAGGGTGGAGGTGTAGCATGATAGACTTGCATTACAAAGTTAATATTCAAAAAACATAAATAATTCATCTCAAGCATTAGAACATGTTCATGTTCCGATGTTCATAAAGAATATCAAATTACAGAACGTTTCCTAGCTCTCACAAATCCTTAAGAGTGTGAAAAGCATAAAACAGTAAAACTAAATTTCACATCAACTGAAATGCTGAACCTTCCCACGATCATAAAAACCTTACTTCACAATTCCCAAGCATTCATATCATGCTAACATTCAAACCAAATTATTGCCAACCTTTTCCAAATTACAACTCAGGCAATGACCCATGTCATTGTCACTACACTCTGACGCCAACGATCATTCCAGACAATCGATATATGCAATAGCGTAATTCGATCTCCTTGCCTACGCCAAGTGCATCGTTCTCACGATGCAAGAGGCCAATGGTTATATTTCTTTTCGCTTATAATGCATAGTGCTAAATTCTGATTGGCTTATATTTACATACCAAAAGTTAACTCCAAGTACCGCCTCTTTTAGAACACTTTTAGAACATAAGCAATTCAATGATTGTAAGACTTCTTGTAAGTAAAAATGATTCTAAATAAACATAATCTTGTAGACAACGGAACAATCAACAAGTCTAAAATTTAATACGGTAAAATTAATACGGTAAACCGTCCGGCGTGCGGACGATGGTCGCCTAGTTTGACCCACATTTCAACGATAGCAGCTGTTCGCATGCGTATGGGTCACCCGATGTCCGAGATGTGCGACGTAGAGCTACCTAGAGCAGCAGAGTGCAGGAGAGTACAGAGATGTTGCTCAGATCTCCTGTTCTTAGGCAGATTGTGAGTGACCCTTAGGTTTATCGATTGCCAATTTAAATTGGGAGAGATTAGTCTGGATTGAGCGTCAAACGGGTCGGTCGATGTACCGTGATTTTTAAACTGTTAGATTTAAGACGATATGTGTTAGTGTTAAGTAATAAATTGCGTGTATAAAGACTGTGTTTCCCTCCAACCGCGTGTGTTTTGTGTTCCAAGTGAGAAGATATACCAACCCCAGAAATCACCGGATTACCAGGATCTTCAGGACACTGGGATTGGTATCCAATCCGTCCTATTCCACGATACTGAGCCACCAGGCCGTCAACTCAGTCGCCCATCACCCGCACCATTCCTCCAGGCGATACATCGTGTTGAAGTTGGTCACCGAGAGCTATCGACCAAAGGGTGAGGATCAACTACGCAACAGCCACGTTCGCGCAGATATTCCGGAGTCCACAAGCTAGGAGCCCAACACGCGCGGGTTCATTCAAAGTTCTCACGTTTCAAGATCCGACTTTACAATCGTTGTCCTTTATTTATCCTCCAGAAATGCCGTGAATACCAGATTCCAACGCATGGAAAACCATGTTTGAGACTAGGTTTCCATGCAGCTCACAACAATTATTCGAGGGAACGCTCCTATTTGTTAAAAATCTGCTGGGAACGGCGAAAAAATGATGGATTTTAGTACTCGCTGTTCAATATCACATTAAGGCCCAAGTAAAAATGGTGCAAAATTCAAAACTGAAAAAGCAGTTTTCTCTTTTTTAATAGACAAATCGAAGAAAATAAAAACACACAGCTCTTTTATTTGCCAAATAAAAAGGCTGTGTGTTTTTATATTTATCAATTTATTGTTTTAAAAAGAGAAAACTGCTTTTTCTGTTTTGACTTTTGAGCCATTTTTTCTTGCACTTTAAAAGGTATCATGCGGAGAGTGGAGTTCAACATAGAGGCATACTTGTCATAAGAGCCAGACAAATTGTTTGCTTTGCGGATGATATGGATAATGTTGACAGATCAAAATAAATGTTGACAGATCTGTACATCACTGCACCATCAGTGAAAGTCGTGTCTACTCAGGGCTCTAGAAGAAACTGCACTTGATGAAGATCCACCGTTGCACCAAATGCACTATGTACAAAACGCCCATAGTGAGGTGGTCCTCTATGGATATGGTGGAATAGGACCTGCAAATACTGTTTTTAAATGACGGTTGCTTAGAACCATCTATGGCGGAGTACAGGAGATCGATGTGTGATAGTGGAGAATACAATTATGTATCCTGAAGATGAAGGAGAAAACTGGACTGGACATGTTACTTGATTATCAGACAACAGCCGGCTGTTAAATTTGTATATGCGATGAATTCAATTGGAACTAGGATGAAGAGCAGCGAGCTAGTTTACTTGATCAGGTAAAACAGGATGTGAAGAGTAAGAACCGACATCGAGGTTGGAAAGTCACGGTCATGGACCGAGTGGACCGGTAAAATGTCGTTACCGAGATTTCGTGAAGTACAATGATGTGACTAGTTTGTTCTGAAGCCTTGGATGCAGTGCATCTAGACCATCTTAATTAAACAAATATGCTTGCACCAAGCATATGGGCTCTGACAGAATACTAACTGCTGAGGACATTATTAAAGCTCTTAGTTATTTTATAAATTGATTTATTAGAACTTGCTGTTATTTTTGGAATTTTTAGGCCAAGTTCTTGAAGCAATCTAACAACATTTTAGAGAAAATTGAACATAATTTGTGTCTGTTTTTCTGGTAGGATTTGCACCCCTCCTGTTTCTTCGCCAACGACTACACTTTGGATTCTGTTTAAAATCTACGACACTTACCTTACTGCACGCCGAACTGTTGCCCTTGGGTATCGCCAGAGGATCTTCGAAACTAGCCGGATCGTCCAGGTTGACTTCCCACGCAATGCTGTGCCGTTTGCTGGGAGTCACCGGGGCTGATAACGACGGAGGAGGAGGAACCGTTGGTGGTCCGGGAGGCGGTGGCAGCGAAGATTCCTCTAGCGAATCATCGGAGAACCGCTCCTCGTCGCTATCGTCGTGTGCCGTCCTCTGTCGCGTGTATTCTGCACTGGCAGCAAATATCCGATTGCTGATTAGATTATTGTTGTAGTTGATGTTCAGTTGGACGCCGTGGGAGGGGGACAGGGACGAGTTGTTTTCGAATTCGTTATTTTCCGGTGACGAATTTTCCTGTGATGACGAGTTGTCCGAGTTGTAGGCACCTTTCCGATAGAGGTCCCTGTGCCGTTCGATGGAGCTCTGTAAATTTCGGGACGCCCGCCGAGGTGGAGACGCTCTACCGGGGTAAATGGTGACGGGATGCTCGTTGACTATTGGTTCTGCAAGCAGAGCAGGGAAATCACAGTAACAGGATTTAATTTTCCTTAATAAATATTGTTAGACACAAACCTGGCAGCCGCGTCATCCCCCTTAGGACGGCATCGTGCACCGCGCTGATTCCTATTCCGCCGAGTTTGTTCCGACCGTCGTCCAAACTGCCTCCACTCGGTTCACTTGGGCCGGTTTGCTTGGGCGGGCTGGAGCATGGAAGACTTGCGTATCGTGTGGGTAAAACATTGGAGGGACGAGTTTTTGGCTGCAAAGAAAGAAAAAAATGCAACAAGAGCGGTTCACTATCAACTGTGTATCAAGCGCACATAAACCTATTTGGATCCGTCTGGTTAAAAATTACGAGATGCTATTAGCTGCTGTCATGATTCCGTACAGTTTTTGCGAAGGCAAGATAGTTGCACCCAACAGAGTTTATATCGCTTTTCATAGTGGTTTTTTCCTTTCTTGTTTTGCAAATATACATTCATGAATAATATGTCAAGCGCTTTCACAAATCCATGTAGTTAGACTGACGTTTTCAATCGAGAATTTGAATTTGATACCTTGATGAAAGGACTTCAAAATGCTTTCTTAAAAAAATCAACCAAAAAACTTGAAAAATATCTGGAAATGTTTCCGATGTTCTGAGTGTTTCTTTCATGAGTTATTCAAGAGGAAGCTGCTGAAAAATATTTACAATGAAATTTTTGGAGGAATCTGTCGATTAATTATTATGGAATAGTTCATGAACAAAAGAGCAACTCTGCAGAAATTAATAAGAAGTTTTTGGAAGTTTCTTATGCATCTATTCGTTAAGATGCTTTTATCAGAAAATCTCACAAAAAAAAACAGTAATTATCACACTTTTGCATTCAGCACTGAAAGAATCGATGAATAAGTTGCAGGAAAGATTTAGAAGGAAAATTATTCTAATTTTAAAAAAAATGTGGACATGAAAAATTGAAGAATTAGAAAAAATCTTCGCAAGAATATTTGGGCAAATAGGTTTGAACTCGAATTTTGGGTGAATTCTGTTTTCCGTGTCCTTTCGAAATGTCAGATAGGAACAACTCCAGTGTTGAAAAAACAGATAGGAACAATCCCTGTGGCATTTTTGTCGACTAAGCGAACGTCAAACATGATCAAAATGTCAAGGTTCAAATTTAGACTCATTTTCAAAATTAAAGTTTAAATGTGATAGAGCTGTTATTTGAGCGCCTAAAAAAATTGCCTAAGTAGTCGCTAGTCGCTGTTATAAAATAAAAACAAGATTTTATCAAAAGTTTTAGGACCCAATTCTCAAATGAATCTGAAAGAAATCCTGGGGTAGCTTTCCAACTAACAGCTGGAAGAATTTCTGGAGTATTTGTTCCGGCACTTTTTGTTATGAATCTCGTTGGAATATTGTGGAAAATCCCGATGCAATCCTGGAGAAATGCAAGAAAAAGTAAGGAAAAATATGGAGTAGAAAAATATGGAGAAATCCTCTATAGTTTCCCTTGGAAGAACGTTTGGAGCATCGTTGGAACCGCTGGAGAAATACCAGAAGAATTCGCAGGAAAACTTATCTGAGCATTGCTGCAAATATTACTGGCGGAGGTCTGGGATTAAACCTAGAGGAACTCGCGATATCAGATATTTTTCGGAAGATCTCCTGGAGGAATGCTCGAAGCCATTTTTGATAGAATTCTTAGACGAATCACTTGGAATTCTTGGAACGGCTCTGAAAAAAAATCTTTTCCAATGAGATTTAGTAAATCCAGATAGAAAAATTGGCAGGGTATCTGTAGAAATCTCTTTGAGGAATACTTGGAGTAACTTTCTGAAAAATTTCCAGAGTAGTCTTTCGAACATCTTTGAAAGAATTATGTGGAGTGATTCATGGATGGAGAGTTCATTGTGGTAACTTTTGGAAACTTGAACGTTGAAATTGATGCAGCAACCCTGGAAACAGTTTTAAAAACAGCCTAAGTAGGAGTTCCTACAAGAGCAAATTTCTTGAAAGAATTTCTGTGAAAAATATGCCTAGAAGTTCTGTAGCGAACGAAATAACTAAAGATAAATTTAAAAAAATATAATTGATGTCCTTGGAAACGTTTCTGAATGAAATACTAAAGCAAGTTATTTCTTTAGCGGTATTACTAGATCTCTAGATATTACTAAACATTAATAGAGAATTATTTGGCGGTTTTATTAAAAATTCTGGAGGGGTACTTTCTTGGAAGAATCCTTGTAAGAATCTCTTGACAAACTCTTAGGAGAATCCATTGAGAAATTGTTGAGACTTGTCGTCGAGTCTAGCACACAACACTGAAGACGACCTTACAGTTGTTGTCGAAATATGCGTATCTGTCAAAGGATACAAACTCTAGTGGAATTAAACGGTGTAGTACTAAATTTAGTTTTTCATTTACTTATAGGTATTCCACTAAGATTTTTGGAAGAACCCTTGATGAGTTTTTTTAAAGAAATGTTAGGAATAATTATTGCATAAACAATAAGATAACATAATAAGGATTCTCAAATGATCTGTCCCAGCGATTCCATATATTAAATGGAATCGCAGGGACAGATCATTTAAGAATGCTTGGATTAATGCATAAAGAGATGTTTGTAGAAAAACCCGAAGAAGCCCAGGAAAAAATATGAAGTATTTATAGGAGGAATTCTTTGATGAGTTCGTTTTAGATATATCTGTGAAGCCATCTATGATGAAATCTCTGTGAAGAAATCCATGAAGTGATTTGATTGGAAAAAAATGGATCAAATTAGGCTGATACAAATATTAATTTTCTTTTATGTCACCACCCCCCCCCCCCTCAAAAATCCGAAAATTTTGAGGGGGGAGAAAAAAAAAAGATTCATCATTTTTTTGACATCAGTTAGGTTTTTTAATTTTCAAAACCAAAAACAGGTAAAATAATGATCCTGATGACAATTGAAAAAAGTTTTACAACTATCGTTAAAAATAAAAATTTGAAAAAATAATAACTTTTTTTTTCATTTTTATTTTTTTGTTCCTTATTTATTTTTATCCCCCCCTCGTACCTTCCAAGTGGTCTTGGACATAAAAAAAATAAATATTTGTATCAGCCTTAATGAGTGGCATTAAAACCCCTTTTGGAACTTCTTGGTAAATTTTGATAAGAATAATTTGATCATTCGTTATTAGTAATTCGTAATTGAGTTTTGCATCTTCTAAGAAAAAAAAAATTGATTGGTGATCCTTATTTAAGTTAACATTTCGACTCAAACCTTTTTGTTTGATGAAATTTGTGGCTGCGCTCTTCCGCAAACTTTTAGAAAATGTTATTGTGAACAACTCTTCATTTGAGACATAGACAGAAATATCAGATATTTTGGTCTAACTTTTTTGTTTTCAGTTTAACGTGAATATGGTCTACAGAAGAGTTATAGAGGAAGTAATGATATGCATTGCAATTTTTGTAATTCGGAAGTTATAAGCAAATTTAAGTGAAAAACTATGAAAGCTTTAGATGCCCATAACTCATGGAGTTGGTTCGATATATTTTTTTCTTTTAGCGGCATTCAAAGGACCATACATTAGGAAATTTTTGGTGCAAAAACTGTGAGAACGTAATTTTTGTAAATTTAGAAAATTCACTTGAAAAATAGACTTAAAAACTCGTCTGTAACTCACACGATTTTATACTTATCGGCGCGCTTCCATTTGTTTATCCATATGCATATGTTTAATCTTCATCCAGACAACTTACTGTTCACATGCTGAAAAACGTTATTAATTAGAGTTATTCGGGATTGCCTTGGGGTACCAAAATTGGCCAAACCATACATCTAACGGATATATCAAGACTCTAACGAGCTAGAAGGATGGTGTCTTCGGCAAATTTGTGATGCAGTTCAAGGGATGTCTTGCAGTAACAAATCTAATTGAGAATTTATCCGTTAGGTGACGCTTGTAACAATTTTCCTCTAATTTTCTATATTTCAAGATCTTGATAAGCTAGAACGTTGATATCATCCAAAAAGCTGTGGAGCAAAGATATCTGTCAATAACAAAACTAATTAGGAATTTATCCGCTAGGTGGTGCTAGTAGAAAATTTCTTTCCATCTTGCGATCCTGATAAGCTTGAAATTTGGTGTCTTCCGCTAAGTTGCTTAGCAGATCAACCACCAGGCATTGGCAGTGACGGTCCTGGTTGGGAATTCGATCGCTAGATGGAGCTGGTAACAAATTCGCTTCAATCTTTTATATTTTAAGACCCTGCAGAGCTTGAACAGCTTTGCCGAAAACTTGAAAACCTTCTGGAACATATGTTTCTTGAAATAGAAAAGTTTGCACCGCTAGAAGCCACCTAGCGGTATATTTTACTAGCACCACCTAGCGGATAAATTTACTGCCAGATAGCCCTTGATCTGCCGAAAAACTTTGCCAAAGACGCTGACTTTCTAGCTTAAGTGGATCTCAAGATATAAAACATTGTGGAACATATATTACTAGTGCCATCTATCAGATGAATTCTCAAATAGATTTTTTTCTGACAGATAACCCTTGATTTGCTCCTCAAATTTGCCAAAGAAACCAGCCTTATGGATTTTGAGATATCCGTTGAATGGATGATTTGGCCAATACAATCCGGAATAACTTTGGAACCTATTGGACCATATTCCCCCGAACTATTAGCTCTAAGAGTTTTTCGGATAGTTCTGAAAATTTCAATAAAATCCATCGATAAACAAAAAAGTTATGCACATTTCAGTTTGTTTTTTTTAAGCATGTGGAATGTATGTTGGCTGGATAAAGGTTATATTATAACATATTTTGTTCAATGTAAAGGATACTTTGTTACATATTTTGTAACTTCAACTTCTAATCCAATACGTACGAACTAAGCAACAACACCTGTTACAATGCTCGGAAGAATCTTTGAAAGGATTCTCGATGAAAAATCCTTTTTTTTTGGAGAAATAGTATCGATTTTTTTCGACCGGAATGATTTTTTTTAAGGCACTCTGTGCTCGTGGCCACTACTGTGCCGGAATCAGCATTTTTTTTTTTTCAATATCTTTATTAGTATCATTCCAAACATTACATTCATTTCTTATATCTAGGTGTTCTGATTTGACAACACTATCATCCTAATTTGGTAAAACAAATTTAAGATTTAATTAACATTTTGTTAACAACATATTACATTTCATTTGCCGTAGCAGTTCAGATTTTTTACAGGTGAGTTGATTTCACCTGCTTATAAGAGAAAAAAAAGTTTTTAATATACTTAACCTAACTTAACCTAAACATATAACGCATTAATCGTGGCAATAGAAGATTGTAACGATTTTTGCCTGAAATTATTAATTATTTTATTCGACATTTGTTCCAATGTTTCAACATTGGATATTCTATGTAACTCATTGGTACTATACCAGGGAGGAAGCTTCAGAATCATTTTCAAAATTTTATTTTGAATTCTCTGCAGAGCTTTCTTCCTGGTATTACAACAGCTAGTCCATATTGGTACAGCATACAACATGGCTGGCCTGAAAATTTGTTTGAATATCAAGAGCTTGTTCTTAAGACAAAGCTTTGATTTTATATTAATAAGGGGATAGAGACATTTTACATATTTATTACATTTGGCTTGAATGCCCTCAATGTGATTTTTGAAAGTTAAATTCTTATCTAGCATGAGCCCTAGATACTTAACTTCAGCTGGCCAATTTATTGGAACCCCTCTCATCGTCTACTTGAAGGTTTCAAATAAAGAGCTTTTGGTTTATGTGGGAATATTATTAGTTGAGTTTTGGAAGCATTAGGAGAAATCTTCCATTTTTGCAAGTATGAAGAAAAAATATCCAAACTTTTTTGCAATCGACTACAGATGATACGCAGGCTTCGTCCTTTGGCGGAGAGGCCTGTGTCATCCGCAAACAAGGATTTTTGACATCCCTGAGGTAACTCAGGTAAGTCAGATGTGAACATATTGTATAATATTGGTCCCAAAATGCTGCCTTGGGGAACACCAGCTCTTACAGGAAGTCTTTCAGATCTGGAGTTCTGATAATTAACCTGAAGTGTACGATTTGACAGATAACTTTGAATTATTCTAACAATGTATGTTGGACAATTAAAGTTTTTTATTTTTACAATCAAACCTTCATGCCAAACACTGTCGAATGCTTTTTCTATGTCTAGAAGAGCAAGACCAGTAGAATAGCCTTCAGATTTGTTGGAACGGATCAAATTTGTTACACGTAAAAGTTGATGAGTGGTCGAATGTCCGTGGCGGAATCCGAACTGTTCATTGGCAAAAATTGAATTTTCGTTGATGTGGGCCATCATTCTGTTCAAAATAACCTTTTCAAAAAGTTTACTGATGGAGGATAGCAAACTGATTGGACGATAGCTAGAAGCTTCTGCAGGATTTTTGTCTGGTTTTAAAATTGGAACAACCTTAGCGTTTTTCCATTTGTCAGGAAAATATGCTAATTGAAAACATTTGTCAAATATATCAACTAAAAATGATAAGCTACTTTCTGGAAGTTTCTTGATGAGGATGTAGAAAATTCCATCATCGCCAGGAGCTTTCATATTTTTGAATTTTTTAATAATAGTTCTCACTTCTTCCAAATCTGTCTCCCAGGCATTTTCGAAAGCGTTCTCTTGATTGAGAATATTTTCGAAGTCCTGAGTAACTTGATTTTCAATTGGACTAGTAAGTCCTAAATTAAAATAGTGCGCACTTTCAAACTGCATAGCAAGTTTTTGAGCTTTTTCACAATTAGTTAGTAATTATTTGTTTTCCTCTTTCAATGCCGGTATTGGCTTCTGAGGTTTTTTCAAAATTTTAGATAATTTCCAAAAGGGCTTAGAGTCAAGGTCCAATTGAGATATCTTATTTTCAAAATTTTTGTTTCTTAATTGAGCAAAACGTTTCTTGATTTCTTTCTGCAAATCCTGCCATATAATTTTCATAGCAGGATCACGAGTGCGTTGAAATTGCCTTCTCCTCACGTTTTTAAGACGGATCAAGAGTTTAAGATCATCGTCAATAATCACGGATTAAAATTTTACTTCACATTTTGGAATTGCAATGCTCTTGGCTTCAACAATGGAATTTGTTAAAGTTTCAAGAGCATTGTCAATATCAAGTTTTGTTTGTAAGGGAATATTAACATCAAGATTAGAATCAATAAATGTTTCATATATATTCCAGTCTGCTCGAAAATAATTGAAAGTGGAGCTGATAGGATTGAGAATCGCTTCTTGGGATATTTTAAATGTAGCAGGGACATGATCAGAATCAAAATCAGCATGAGTAATCAGTTGACTACAAAGATGACTAGAGTCAGTTAAGATCAAATCAATCGTAGATGGATTTCTAGAAGTGCCGAAATCAGTTGATCTGTAGCTTCTTTACTGCTTCTTCTGCTTTCACTCTCTCCTCCTTTTTTACTCTCACACCGAGCAGGTAGGAGAGAGCTCTGCTGTTAGTGAGGCTAGCTGCCTGCGAAGAGGGTCAGTTTGTCTCAGTCACCATCTGATACTGACGGAGGATGGATGTGCTCCCCAAAGCACGGTCCTCCGTGAGGCGTCTTCTGGTGGCTGGACGGGTTTTTTATGGTGGGGCTGGGAATCGAACCCTTGACCTTCCGCTTATGAAGCGAAAGCGTAACCTCAAGGCTACAGACCCCCCTACCGGAATGATTTATCGTCGAGAAAAAAATCACCAGCGTAGTGTTAACTGCTGAATAATGCGCCGCCAATATCTTATTTGGCTTCGGCGTGACGTAAAGTTAATCGACACATCGACATTATTTCTCAGAAGGTTGAAACTGATACCATCCTTCGTGGGCACGCCACTGCCTTGATATATCCTTGATGAAATACCTTGATGACGGCTTTAAAGATCCTTAGAAGAATTCTAGTACACTTTTTCGTAAAATTCTTGAGAAAATTTCTTCTTGAAAATTTCAAGAAGAAATCCAATTTAGAATTTATGAAACCACCGTCACCAGCGGATTACACAGATTACTGCTTACGTCAATCGTCCACGTCTCTACTGGCAGATTCTGGGGTAGACAGTTATGTTATGAAGAGGCATGGAGGATGTAAATCTTCAACTGTTGCTGTAGGATGCGTCGAAATTTCCTTGCAACAATAAAATAATGATACCGTTAAGTCACCAGTCACCGTGCGGCCTCCATTCACCGTGCACATATACAAATTCCTACAGAATATTCATACAATTTTCACAAATTATTTTTTTGTCAGCGAAATAAGATAAAACTGATGAAATGAAGTAGTTTTTGTCACTAAGCATTTTGAAAACCTAGTTTATGTAGTAAAAATCATGTGAATTCTGTTTGATAATAAGATTTTTCAACACTCTTAGTAGAAACACCAAAAATTCACATTTTTTATTTTAACGATGGAGTATGATTTTTTGTTTCAAAATTTCAAAAAGTTTTCATTGTGGATACTATTAGTAAGATGTATTTCATCGTATGAGCAATGAGATTTTATGCAAATAAGAATTTTATATTGGGTTTCAGTCGAAACCCAAATGCACGGTGAATGGATCCCTCTCAGTATGTATGGTTCCTATTACCGTGCATTAGTGTAAAAGGCATGAAATTATTCGGTAATATTAGATTTATTGTAATTTCGTCATTAAACTACTTGTTGCCGACCCACTGTGCGACAACTGATAACGATAGTGTGAGTGTCGAGATCGGTTTGTCCGACGTCCACCATCCCACGAAAGATAAAGTCATCTGTCAGAAAGGAGCATAAAGATATAACAACGTGTAGTCGAACTGTTGAGTGGCAAATAGATTTAAACCTTTTATTTAACTATTATTTGGAGATTCACTATTGAAAATCTACTGTTGAATATTAGAAGAGGTTTGATACTATATATATTGCGTAAAATCAGTTAAATTCAATGATTTATTGTTTATTCAGGGTTAATCGATTTCGACTGCCAAGTTGCCGAAAAGATTAGGTTATCTAGGTCTGAGAAAATTATAGATTAATCGTAAGTTTGAATTGAATTTCATCCTGAATTATTGCCTATAACGTACATGATTATAGATTTGAATTTTCTGTTGGGAATTGATCATCATAAAATCTACCGGGCAAGGAAAGCGTACTGAAATGTAAGAAAAGCCTAACTATATAATCATACTATGTTGCTAATGGAAATCAATAAACTTCTAGCTTTAAGCTGCGCTACAGACAAGCTGCTAAAAGGCGTTATACCTGTCCTGGTGACGATCCCCAACATATTTAAAGATTTCATCTGATCGCTGTGCCAAAATGAGTCCTGAAACAGATCCAAAGGACAATCACAACTGCGGTAAGTGTAACCGGTCTGATTCCGCTAACAACATGGTCGGGTGTGATTTGTGTGAGACTTGGGTCCACTACGACTGTGCTGGTGTAACCGAGTCAATCGCCGACCCGGAGCGTAGCTGGAAATGCGAGAAGTGTCTCCTGGAACTGAACTCCAAAACTCGCAGTCGAAAGTCTGGAACGTCTCGTGCATCAGGACAAAGTGGAATATCTCAGCGTCAACAGCTGCAACTTCAGCTACTCGAAGAACAACGCAAGCTACGACTAAAGCACCAAGAAGAAGAGGACGCGGCTAGGAAGAGGGCAATGGAAGAAGAAGAGATGATTCGTAAGAAACGAATGGAGGAAGAATGCTGTTACTTGAAGGAGAAGTTCGAGTTGCTGTTGGCAGGATCGGATGATAACGATAGCGTGAGTGGAAAAAGTAGCGTCAAAAGTCGGACAAGTAGTCAAAAGGTGCGAGATTGGCTTAGTAGGGAACGTGATTCACAACAAGATGCTGGAGGAATCCCGCGCAATCTTACACCAACCGGTGTCCAAAATCCAACGATTCCAACGTCTATCGTGGGAAACGATACATTAGCAGTGCTAGCTAATGTAAGTCGATCATCTGGAGCTGTTCAACCTACAACATCCATGTCCGAAGCCATAACACAACGTGTAAGCAACATGCGAGTGCCGCCAAATTCCTCGTCTACACCACAGTTCTCGCACAGTCAAGGTAACCCATCAGGAGAAATTGGACAACGTACATCTATCTCGCGTATTCCCATGGATATATCAGAATTCGCTCCCGTGGTGACTAATATTTCAAGAAACACAGCACTTTATCAACGACAAGCTACTAGTTCAATTCAACCGGCGCCAGTAGTTATGACAACGGACTCTTGCCAGATTAGTAGATCAGCTGCTCCAACGCACAGTATGCCAAGTTCACATCGACCAGCATGTACGGCGGCTTACGAAAATCCTCCAGCCAGGAACTACACGGGGGAAGCAGCAGGACTTCAATTTACCTCTAATTATCGTAATGACCAATCGTCTCCTGGACATTCTGGCTCTTTAAATTATGGACCATCTCCAGTACAGCTTGCGGCACGCCAGGTTATGTCGAGAGATTTGCCCAAGTTCACCGGGGACCCTGAGGAGTGGCCAATTTTCTTGAGCGCCTTTGAAAACACCACACGAGCCTGTGGATATTCCGATGCCGAAAATTTATCAAGGCTTCAACGCTGTCTGGAAGGAGCTGCACTGGCAGCAGTAAAAAGTCGTCTATTATTACCTGACTCAGTTCCCCTTGTCATCAGTACACTGCAAAGGTTGTTTGGAAGGCCGGAAGTATTAATCCATTCACTATTAAATAAGCTCCGGGAAGTCCCAGCACCGAAAGCGGATAATCTTAAAACGGTTATCGAATTTGGCTTAGCTGTGCAAGATCTTGTGGATCATATGCAGATTTCAAGATTGAATGATCATCTATATAATCCCATGCTGCTGCATGAACTGATCGAGAAATTACCAGCATCTTACAAAATGCAATGGTCTACGTTCAAACGAGCCAGTCCAGTCGTTAACTTATCAACCTTCGGGAACTTCATGACTGAACTTGTAAACACTGCCTCCGACGTGACATTACCGGATCTATCAGTTGCATCAAAATCCGCAAAGTCAGCTGGAACGCGCAATAGATCGAAATTGTTCACGCACACTGAAGATGTCCCCATAGACGATGAGCTTGTAGGTCACCATTTGGCAGAGCAATACGTAGTAAAGAAATGTTTCTATTGCTCCAATGTAAGTCACGAGATACATGAATGTAGGCACTTTAAAGCGTTGGATATAGATGCGAAATGGAAAGCCATGCGTCAAAATGGATTGTGCAGAATATGTTTAGTACCCCATCGACGGTGGCCTTGCCGTTCTGCTAGAGAATGTGGAGTTAAGGGTTGCCGCTTACGACACCACACACTGTTACATCCTAACGACATGGACAGAAACAGTAAGCGATCTAGCGTAGAACTCAGCGTTCCGGAAATTGGACCGGTTGTGCATCAAAACTTACACCACGTAATACCAAGTACACTATTCCGTTACCTACCTGTCATAATCAAGGGAGTGGACGAACAGTGCGTGCGTACATATGCGTTTTTGGATGATGGCTCATCTTCTACGCTTATGGAGGCTGCAATAGCAACGAAGCTTGGTGTTGATGGACCAACTGACTCCTTTTGGCTGAGCTGGACGGGAAATGTCAGCCGAGAAGAAAAGAGTTCGAAACGTGTTTCCATCATAATCTCCGGCGAAGGTGTGGGAACTTGTTTCCGACTGAATAATGTACGGACTGTCCAGAAATTGAATCTGCCAAACCAAACATTGCACTATGATGAATTGAAAGGCATTTATCCTCACCTCCGAGGATTACCAGTTGAGAGCTACTCAAGAGCGTGTCCGGGAATCATTATTGGGATGGAACATGCGCGCCTTCTTTCGACATTGAAGATTCGTGAGGGCAAAGTCAACGATCCTGTAGCTGCGAAGACGCGATTAGGATGGTGTATTTTTGGCAAACAATGTAGTACAAACGTATCGGTAGAACTTCTGAATTACCACTTGGATATGGAAAACAGAGAACTCCATGCACAAATGAAAACATTTTTTGGAATCGAGGAAGCGAGCATAACAGTGAAGCCCGAAGCTGAGGTTGATAAACGTGCGAAGCAGATTATGATGGACACTACGCATAGGATAGGCAACGCCTTTGAGACAGGTCTTATCTGGAAATACGATAATGTTACTTTTCCGGACAGTTATAGGATGGCGGAGAAGCGATTAGTGCAACTGGAGAAACGGCTGTCCAAAGATCCGGTGCTTAAGGAAAATGTCCATAGACAAATAGCAGAGTACGAGAAAAAGGGCTATACCCACCAGTTGACGGAAGAAGAAAAACGTTCCGTTGACCCAAGAAGAATTTGGTACTTACCCCTCGGAGTTGTTCAGAATCCCAAAAAGCCGAACAAAATTCGTCTTGTCTGGGATGCGGTGGCACGCGCCTGTGGAGTATCGTTTAACGATATGCTCCTTAAAGGACCAGATTTATTGACGTCATTAACCGCAATTCTCCTACGATTTAGACAACGGAACATTGCTATTTGCGGTGACATTAGAGAAATGTTCCACCAGATATTCATTCGTCAAGCTGATAAACAGGCGCAAAGATTCCTCAGGAGAACCTCACCTGACACGTCCCCGAAGGTCTACGTAATGGACGTGGCAACCTTTGGAGCCACATGCTCTCCGAGTTCAGCTCAATTTGTTAAAAACAAAAATGCTAGAGAATTTGAGGTGCAATACCCAGAAGCAGTTGATGCGATTATTAATAGTCATTATGTGGATGATTATCTAGACAGTGTTGACACTGTCGACGAGGCTGTCAACCGCTGGAATGAGGTGAAGTTCGTCCATTCTCAGGCGGGATTCGAAATTCGTAATTTCATCTTGAATTCTCCCGATGTCTTGCTTCGAGTAGAAGAAAATAGTGACACCAAGACTAAGTCTATGAACTTGGACCAAACCGAGCAGAAAGAACGCGTCCTCGGAATGGTATGGAAGCCGCAAACCGACATATTCACCTTCGAGTCTTCGCTGAATCCTGCCATTGAAAATCTAATCACGGAACGAACCGTTCCGACGAAAAGACAAGTACTACGTACTGTAATGTCACTATTTGATCCCCTCGGTTTAATAACGCATTTCGTAGTACAAGGTAAAATTCTCATGCAGGATATTTGGCGATCGGGAACAGATTGGGATGAACCGATAGCAGCGAATCTTCAAGACCTGTGGAACAAATGGAGCCGATCTTTGGCTTATTTGAATAGTGTGCAAGTTCCACGATGTTTTTTCAGTAATGCGAGCCGAAATGCGCTAGAGAACACACAAATTCACGTTTTTGTGGATGCGAGTGCAGAGGCATATGCTTGTGTTACGTATTTAAGGATCATTGATCGTGGACTTCCACGATGTGCACTAGTGGCTGGAAAGTCAAAGGTAGCGCCTCTTAAACCACTTTCCATCCCTCGTCTAGAGCTACAGGCAGCTTTGATCGGTAGTCGACTGATGGATAATATCTGTAAAAGTTTGAATATCCCTCTTTATAACCGATTTCTTTGGCTCGATTCTTCAACCGTTTTGGCTTGGCTGGGCTCAGATAGTCGACGTTACCATCCATTCGTAGCATATCGGGTTGGTGAGATTCTCAGCCTGACCACTGTCGACGAGTGGAGACATCTACAATCAAGATACAATGTGGCAGACGAAGCAACAAAATGGGGATCTGGCCCTAAATTTGATTGTGAGAGTAGATGGTTTAGTGGACCATCCTTCTTGAAGCAACCGGAGGAGTCCTGGCCAGTGCAAAAGAATTATACAGCACCCGTCACAGAGGAACTTCGTGCCGTCTACATGAATCATCATGTTGTTTCTCAACCGTTTGTTGATGTTGTTCGCTTCTCCACGTGGCAAAGATTACTTCGGGCAACTGCGTTCGCGTTGAGAGCTGTGAAAAGGTTTAAAGGGCAACAGTTACCACCGTGGTTATCAAGCGAAGAGTTTCGTAATGCGGAGAATATTTTATGGAAACAAACACAAATGGAGAGCTACCCAGATGAGTATGTAACATTACACCACAATAGCAAAAATCCTGAGCAGCTGAAGATGTTGGACCAATCAAGTCCATTGTGGAAGCAGTCACCTTTTCTCGACAGCGAAGGCATTATTCGGATGGACAGCAGAATAAAATCGGCACCAAATATTCGTGACCAAACTAAATTTCCAATTATCCTACCAAAAGATCACTATGTAACACAGCTTCTTGTTGATAGTTATCATCGTCAATTCCTCCATGCGAATAACGAAACTGTGCTGAATGAAATGAGACAGCGTTTCTGTATCCCGGCTCTACGAAACTTGATTAAGCGGACAACCAGAAGTTGCCAAAAATGTCGCATAGTTAAGGCAGCTCCACATCCTCCTCTCATGTCTCCACTTCCTGCGGTTCGTTTGACGTCATTCATCCGACCCTTTACCAATACTGGTATCGACTATTTCGGTCCTCTTATGGTGAAGCAAGGTCGAAGCATTGTCAAACGCTGGGTCGTGTTATTTACATGCTTATCAATAAGGGCGATCCATTTAGAGGTAGCCCATGGCCTGACCACCCAATCATGTCTGATGGCCATTCGAAGATTTGTGGCACGTAGAGGGGCACCTGAAACTATTTACTCAGACAACGGCACAAATTTTGTTGGCGCAAACAATTTGTTGAAAGAGCAGCTTCAAAAAATCAACGAACAATGTTCTGCGACATTCACAAATGCTCGAACTAATTGGGTATTTAACCCTCCTGCTGCGCCCCACATGGGTGGGGCCTGGGAAAGATTAATTCGCTCAGTAAAAACAGCGATGTCAGCGATTAGTGACCACCCTCACCACCCTAGTGATGAGGTGTTAGAAACTGTCACTTTGGAGGCGGAAGCAATTGTAAATTCAAGACCTCTGACACACGTGCCATTAGATTCGGTGGATGACGAAGCTTTAACACCCAACCATTTCCTTCTGTATGGAACACGAGGAATAGTTCAACCACCTGCTAAACTAGACGAAAGTTATGCAACGCTTCGAGATAGCTGGAAGCTAGCCAAGAATCTTGTGGACGAGTTCTGGAGACGATGGATTCGCGAATACCTGCCAGAACTAGCAAGGCGCACAAAATGGCACCATCCTGTAAGGCCTTTGAAAGAAGGTGATTTAGTCATCGTGTTCGACGAGTCCAAACGAAATGGGTGGGAAAGAGGTAGAATAGTCCAGGTCATGAGAAGTAAAGATGGTCAGGTACGTAAAGCTATGGTGCAAACAGCAAATGGAGTGTTAACAAGAGCGGCTGTGAAGCTGGCATTGCTAGATGTCGGCGAGTTGGGCGTGGCAAAGATTGCTGAATCTCGAAGTCACACGGGAGGGGGTATGTTGCCGACCCACTGTGCGACAACTGATAACGATAGTGTGAGTGTCGAGATCGGTTTGTCCGACGTCCACCATCCCACGAAAGATAAAGTCATCTGTCAGAAAGGAGCATAAAGATATAACAACGTGTAGTCGAACTGTTGAGTGGCAAATAGATTTAAACCTTTTATTTAACTATTATTTGGAGATTCACTATTGAAAATCTACTGTTGAATATTAGAAGAGGTTTGATACTATATATATTGCGTAAAATCAGTTAAATTCAATGATTTATTGTTTATTCAGGGTTAATCGATTTCGACTGCCAAGTTGCCGAGAAGATTAGGTTATCTGGGTCTGAGAAAATTATAGATTAATCGTAAGTTTGAATTGAATTTCATCCTGAATTATTGCCTATAACGTACATGATTATAGATTTGAATTTTCTGTTGGGAATTGATCATCATAAAATCTACCGGGCAAGGAAAGCGTACTGAAATGTAAGAAAAGCCTAACTATATAATCATACTATGTTGCTAATGGAAATCAATAAACTTCTAGCTTTAAGCTGCGCTACAGACAAGCTGCTAAAAGGCGTTATACCTGTCCTGGTGACGATCCCCAACACTACTTCATATTTAGTTTTTGAGTGATTATGGAATGATTTGGACAATACAGTCAAACCTCCTATAACGATTTTAATGAAAAAATAATTATTTAGCCAATTTTTAAACTTTTTATGGATTTTATTGTAAATGAAGATTTGAACAGTCTTAAAAATGAGTGCGCTCACTATTAGCAACATAGTTGCTCCATCAACAACGTTTCTTCAAGAAACAAAATTAAATCATGACGAAATCTATACGCACGGTGAATGGTGCACTAGTGTGCACGGTAAATGGTGACATAGAACGGTACGAGGCGACCTTAACATGAGATTTTCAAACATAATTTTTGAGTAATTTTTAGTTATGCATCACTAGTTTTAGATTTTTCCCTGAATTATTATATAATTGTACGCTACATAGTGGTATTCTAATACGCTTCAAATTATTTGGAAAAGTTATATAATTTTTTGAACTGCAAATTTTTCTTAAATGCACGGTGAATGGTAGCTTGACGGTAATTACACAAATCCTAAGAACGAAAATTCATAGACTTCTTCGTTTTTCTAAGAATGATAGTTATATAAATCATATGTGCTTCATTACGTTACTGAAAAGCGTTGCGTAATGAACCATTATGCAACTAAAATGCGTTGCGTAATGAGTCATTACCATACGTTTTTCAGTTGGGTTATAGACTCATACAACAATGCGGGAAAGTAGGCCTTTCCATGATGAGATAGCGTGATAAAAACAGCCTATTACGATGAGAAATTGCAAAAAAATCTTTGATTTTTCTCAAATTCTCAAACAAACAAATTTCATTTTTTGGGAATGCAATATTTCGCTTATTTTATGCACTATTTTATGCACTATCATCGAGGTATCAGGTATCGAGCATGAGGATGAACAAAATATTTGATTGAAGTTTTGATATTGTTCAACATTAAACTGTGTAAATTTGATGTTTCTTAACTTGAAAAACAACTCTCACTGACGCCATTTCGAATAATACACACCAAAAACATCTTTAGTTTTTACAAAAACCGTTTAAGTTTTTTGCTGAGTTTTGTAGGGTAATTTTTGGCTAATATTTCATGGCATAAGTGATAGTTTTCTAATGCATACGTATCCGTATACGTAAAATATCTATGCCCACTCTTCAACGTGTATGAATCAAATACGATCAAACTTGATAACAAAATTGTCTTTCTTACAGTCAAATTGCTGCATTATTAATAAAAACGCGTAGGGGAAGGGGTGGTAAAATGAACACTGTATCTTTTACCGAGAAAAAAAAATCGGTGAATTTTCATCATGCACGGACGATTTAGAGCATAAATCGGAGTGTTCGGGTTGATACGGAGGTCAATTGAAGTGAAATTCTAGAAAATCACGTTCGAATATTAGAACTAACGTTACTTTAAGCTCGGAGGTCTTGAGATTTTTCAGCGTTTTGAATATCGTTATGATATGATGTCAAATTTGATACCTGAATTATGATTGAATGGGTAACAATCATTAATGGATATGTTTTCGGTAATCCAATGAAATTTTTTAGAAATAATTGTTTGCTCACGTTTTTTGCATAACGTTTTACTACCAACAGCTGTTCATTTTAACCACGTAGTGCAGGTAAAATGAACATTTGCATCGTTTTTGTGCTAACGATAAAAATATGTTGAAATTTAGCTATTTTAGTCTGAGGTCGTGTCGCTGCTATTTATGTTGTTTTTTATGTTGTGCGATAGAGCCAAACTCCTCGTTTTTCTATCAGAAACAAGATGACATCTTTAAGGAGTTAATTTTACCACCCCTTCCCCTGTTTATAAGTAAGGTTCAAAAGGGCGTAATATGTGAATAGTCCCTTTCGAAACAATAAACAGAAAATAACATATTCAGATCACTATTTTTTTCGATTAAGGCAATTAAATTAGTTTTGGCCATGCTTTATTTTTTTCCGACTATTGTGCAGTGTGTTTTCCAAAGAAAGGTCAAAACCTTTCAGACTATGTAATCAATTTCTATATCTAAAATACATTTGCTTTTTTCTAGATATGTTCTACACTTCATCCGAAATTTATCAGTCGCAATCATTAATCACACTCTTAAAACTAAAGAAAATATTCATTCAAAGCATTTCGATGGAGACGCATGGTCGCCCAAACATAATTATTCCGTCACAACTCACCAGTGTCGTCTGGGTAGGACTCTTGGCAATGACCGTATTGTCATTGGAGGAGGGTTTGTCGCTCGTCGTCGAACTGCTAATTGAGTCGGAGTTTCTCACCAGATTTCTCGTTCGCCACTCGCTGTGACTTTGACTGTGGCTTATGTTGCTGCTGTGATGAACTGGGCTGCGATTGGTGCTACTGCTACTTGTGGTGCTGTTGGTCCTTCGGCTGGGTGACGTGTTCGGGGATATCCTGAAAAAGGCAAAGGAAATTTCTCCAATCAAATGAATGCGCTGACGACGGTTATGCACGTTTGCACGAAATGCGAAAGTTTAAAATAAAAGTTTTTGTACCGTAAAACAGCGCAGAACCGCTGAAAGCGAAAACAACATCTGAATGCATAAAATATGACGAAAAATACGACCGCAGTGAGCATAATTCAAATCTGAATGCAAATGGTAATCTTGTGGCGAACAAGAAACGAATGAAAGAACAAATCCATCTTTCATTTGCGCTTCGGGAATAATTCGCACCAACTTTCGGGCGAGATAAATCAAGTCCCATTGTTCTTTCCAATTGGCTTCCGGTTTGACCATAAGCAAGTACCGTAAAATGAGGTCTCATTGATAATGCGGGTAACGCGCATCCCACAACTTTTTTAGTGAAATAGCACAATATCTATTAATCGGTCAAGAAAAACACTAAACTAAGAAACTAAGTTTTGTTAAACATAATAAATGAAAACACAGATGGTACAAAAAGATATTAAAGCTCCTCCGTTTTACGGATTTTTTTTTTCTAGAGCCCGGATGCCGAATCAGTAATGTATTGTGTGATCATTATTTTGGACGCCATGATGTTGCTTTGGGGATTAAATCACTCAAGTGTTCCGCACTCCGTACAGATTTGATTGCCGTATTAAATTTTAACTGCATTTTAAAGTGTTTCGTGTTTTATGTGACAGCGGAGCAAAGAAAGATTTATTTTACCGCCCTTAGCGACTCTCCACCGCACGTAGTTTATCGATTATCTCAATTAGTTCCACAGCAGCTTACGGAGTTCCACTCTGGCCGAGACCCAGCATATGCAATGATCCGATAGGTCGCTGCCAGTAGTCGATAGTTCAAGAACGTAGTTTTTTGCATTCCCGACTTTTTCCTACGAGGAAAACAACGACGGAACCGATTTTCTGCTGTTTTCCAGACAAAAAGCTCAGACAAAGAAAAAACCTCGCGTAGTTTTTGGGATGCAGAAATGTGCACCCGTGCAAGGAGTCGATGCATGCCAGACATAACTACCAACATATATAAACCGGCAGCGTAGAATCGCAAACCAGAAGCTCGTTTACGCCGTGGAGAACGGTGTTGTGGAGAAAAGTCGTCTGGCCGTGGAGCAAAAAAAAGTCGTCGCGACGATTTCGATTTTCATCAGTTTTCTCCTGTGCTTGCTCTGGGTGCAGATTATGCGGTGCATTTCCGCATGCTTCGAGCTTTGGTGCGGGAAAGTTTATATGTGTCTTGCACTCTGTGTTAAGAAAATCGATTTCTGGGAATAGAGTTTTTATTATTCTACATCATGGTTATTCCTTTCTGTTGATGAGTGAAATTAGAATATGTTAGGATAAACAGATCATCTTCTTCTTGGCATTACACGTCCTTACAGGGACAGAGCCTGCCTCCAAGCTTACAGTTCTTATGAGCACTTGTACAGTAATTAACTGAGAGCTTTCTTTGCCAAATTTACCATGTTCGCATTCATATATCGTGTGGCTGGTACGATGATACTCTATTCCCAGGGAGTCAAGGAAATTTCGATTACGAAAAGATCCTGGATCGACCGGGAATCGAACCCAAACACCTTCAGCATGGCTGTGCTTTGTAGCTGCGGACTCTAACCACTCAGCCCATAAACAGATCATACCATTATGAGAAGCTTGAAGAAAAGAACTTGAAAACAATTAGAAACAGAACTACATTTCCGACATATTCGAAGCAGCGGGCAGTGGTCTATTAAGAAGAATAAATACTATTAAACTAGCAAGAATGAACGTTTCACATTGAATATAGGTCATGCTATCAATACCTAATTCTGTCTCTCGGACATCTCTTTTGTTGCGGTGACACGTGTCATCTCTGTCCAGTTCCCATCTTTAGTATGTCAGTGGAACGATTCCCCCCTAAATTTCATATGCACAACGATACCACATAAAAACGAAGACCCCATGAAACCGCAAAACTCCATTAAAATGAACCAGCCGCGTTTGAACTATTCCCATACCGCAATTTTGCCGGCTTCAGACAGGGCAACTATGCAATATACTGACCAGCCAACCAATCGTCCTGCTGTATATCTTCTGTTTTTAGCAAATTCCGATGGGGAACATTTGCGAGCCGATTGGAATACAATGCGCTGCTGGTTTCATCATCAGCCATCGAAATGACTTTGTTGATTAGCTAGGGGGACATAAAAACTTTCAGTTTTATCGTCGGAAATATTAGCTTAAAAGATAGAACTTGTCATACAGAATACAGATTGTATCAGTAGATACATACATGCAGGAATTTAAACTAAAGCCAACTCTCCATAAATCGATATTGGAGATTCCATCGAGTTAGGCAGGTAGGTATCGAGTTACAGAACACAAAACCAGTGCAATTGCGATTCAAGAGACCATCGAGTTAGCCATCAAAACCAACTTTTACTATGGTTCTCTAACTCGATATCGAGATATGAAATACCGAGTAGCTGTACTAGTAGTAGCTACTATTCTGCGTAAAAATGTATGGTTCTCATATAATAATTTTACTGAAACGTTACAGTCTCGGTACTGTGATATACCGTAAAACGGGGTATCTTTGATAATGCGGGTAGCTTTGATAGTGTGTTACCCACCACATACTAAACGAAATATCATAATTTCTGTTAATCGGTTAAGCAAAACAAATGCATTACTAAAGAATATTAGTATGACACTTCATGTCAAAGCTAATTTCATTTGAATCGAAAACATTTGAGGTTTAATTATACGAATATTAAAAATTGATACGATTTCAGCATTTTCAAAACGCTTACAAACAATCTGTTTGACGATCATTATTTGATGTAGTTTTGAATAGCTGGTCACTTATCTTCGACAGCCTAGTTATCATAGAACTTGAATATGGTCTCAAATCTCTTAGCGAAAAGCATTTTCACATACTGGGACCATTTTTTTAATCTAAGTCAGAAATTTCCATATAACGTTAAACGCCTAGAGGTATGCAATTCCCTTTAAATGGTACGTAATTCATTCAATTTTGTTCGGTTTATACTTAATTGTCAAAGTAACCCCAAAACAGAGAACCGACTTTCGATTATATGATAAATAATATATTCATTCCAAATAAATCTTTTGTCAATCTATCAACTGCAATCAATAGCTAGGATGCCAGTACTTGTTTTAAAAATATAAACTATAATTATTTGAAACAACATGCGTCAATATTCAAGTTTTCTTTGGAAAAACTTTCAAAGTTACCTCGTTTTACGGTACCTACAGTTTTGATTGACATTTGACTCCACAGTATTCCAGCACTGCTTGTGCTGAGTTACTTGTTATGTAACTCGAGTAGATGATTACAACAAAATTGTATCGCAATTTTATCAACATTTGACACAAACAACAAATTTTGCTTTATTTTTGTTAGAAGCCCTCTGAGCTAGTGGGGGTTATAACAGAACCAATTATTGAACTTTAACACTTCACTTCAATTAAAGAAAAAAATAAACACTTTAAGCTCTAATATGTTGCTTATCTTGGCAGATAGGCCTATTTCGTTTGAGACTTACAAACTTCGCAGACGGAATAGGCCTATTTGTCAAGATAAGCAATATATTAGAGTTAATAGTTATTTGCGCGCCTTACTAGTAATTTAAGTATTTTAGTTTTTCTTTTGTAGAAGTGAAACGAAGTATTTTTTTAAAGACACGGACATTATTTCAGCCATTTAGTTGCACAGACTGTAACTTAACACTAGACAACGGACAAGCATGCTCCAGTGGCACAGCCGAGAAACATTCCTGACGAAAAGTTTCAATGACTGAAGCGGGAATCGCACCCACACCCCATGTCACGGCTTAAATGCCTCACGACACTAACCGCACGGCCACGAGGCTTCTATTAGTTATAAGTTCTATTAGTAGTTTTCTTAAACGTGTTCTGATAATCCCTCCATTATCCATTATCAGAACATGATATGCATATCTTATTATGATATAATTTTGTTAGGCACCGTTATCCAAAGAAAATATTAAAACAAAAACATAACATAACACGCCTCTCACGCTGAGGACCTGGGATCGAATCCAATCCCCGAAATAGTCACTAAAAAATTCAGTGACGACTTCCTTCGGAAGGGAAGTAATGCCGTTGGTCCCGAGATGAACTAGCCCAGGGCTAAAAATCTCGTTAATAAAGATAGAAAAAAAATAATAGGGTGCAGAGCTACTTGGACACTTCCATGATTCACTATGGCATGTTTTTTTTTTCGGCAGAATTGTCTGGAACTTTGCTATAAGAAGCGCTACAGTATGACGCATATTGTGGCCAAATATGAGCTCTGTAGCTTTTAAAAAACCCCACTGCCGAAGTGAATCAAAAGTGCCAAGAATAGGATCCGGCTCCCTATGTTAATTTATTGAATATATTTCTATTTGTTTATTTTTTACAATTTTATAACAAAACGAAATAGTTACACATCTGTGCATTTCAAAAAAAAAAAAAAAATATTTGGGTATATTCCTTTTTTGTACTTATGATAATTGGATTTTTATGTCTTATCATACGGATCATTTCAATCAACAAGAGTTTAAGACTTTCAAAGCGAAATATATTTTTTTATTTGGGGAGAATGAAAGAAAAGTTTCTTTGGTTTGGTAAAGCATCCTAGTGGTAACAAAATGTTATAATCTTAATTTAATTACCGTAACCCGGGGTAACATTGATCATTTTTTCGAATATTTCTTAAATGATTCGTTCAAAAATGCAAATATAGCCAATTTTATATTTTTTAAACAAGTACTACCACCTATAGCTCATGACTATATACTGTATTTAGTTTTTTGAAAGATTTAAGAATGTTTAAAAAATGTTTTGTGCGACTTTTTTGATTTAACTGATATGGGGTAACATTAATCACCTATGTAAACAATGTTCGGTAATATTGAAAATGTCGTTACTTACTTAAATCATGGCCCCTGAAGTCGAATATGAAGGCCAAACGCTTACAAGTCATTTACTTTTTGAGTTATTTTAAAATTAAAAACACCTCGAACCATGGAATACGTCTAAAGGTAGGCAATTGCCTAAGGGAATTCTACATTCTTAGCAGTAATTCGTTAATGATACCTAATTGAGCGTATTTATAAAAGTTTTGACAACGGAATCGTTTTTGGCGAAGGCATTTTCAGTGCGAACCGCATTTTCCTTGTTCATATCGTTTGCAGAATTTATGTGAGACATGAATGTTCGGTAGTGTCATTCTCAACCATTAAAATCATTGTTTTGAAAAATTGACAAATTTACGCATAAGGTAAACGCAATGCACAATGGACCGAATCGACAATTTAGCCGGAAAAAAAGTGTTTTCTTTGTTCTCGTCGATTTTAGACGTTCGATGTGTTCAGAGAAGTTATTCGTAATAGAGTTTTGCATCTTTTAAGAAAAAAGTTAAATAGGGTGGCCCTTATTTAAGTTAAAATTTTGACTCAAACTTTTTTGTTTGATGAAGTACGTGGCTGCACTCTTCTGCAAACTTCTAGAAAATGTTATTTTGAACAACTTTGTCGAAGACACTTTTGATCTAACTCTTCATTTGAGCTAAGTAAATTGATTTTGAAACTTTTAACATAGGGTGGACCCAAAAAATCAGTTATTTAAATCTAACTTTTTCATTTTCAGTTTTACGTGAATGTGGTCTTCAGAAGAAGGAAGTAAAGATAAACATTTTTGCTGAACATCGCAAGTTTGTAATTCTTGTGATTTTGAAGTTATAAGCAAATTTAAGTGAAAAACTATGAAATCTTTAGATGCCCATAACTCATGGAGTTTTTCGATAATAGTTTTCTTTTAGTGGCATTCGAAAGGCCATACAATAGGCAACTTTTGCTGCAATAACTGTGAGAACGTAATTTTTGTAAATCGCTTTTAATAGCTTTTGAATATGAGAAAGAGAAGTACCAATCATGATTTGGAAATGTTCCATAAATGATAATACGAACTTTTTACGAGATGAATTATTCCGATCAATGTTACCCCACTGATCAATGATACCCCGGATTACGGTATCGACTTTTTGCATGTGATTGAATACTGAGTTGTTGCGACATAAGCCCAATTTTAAATTGCTTTTTTTATATAAAAACATACATTTTTCTGTCTATTGTCCCAAATATAAGGTTTTGTTAGAATTTTCATATCTGAACTGAATCTGTTATCTCGTATATCAAACAGTATTTTAGTTTCGATACTTTGTATCAAACATTATACAGTGAAACCTCCATGAATCGATATTGAAGGGACTCTCGATTCATGGAAATATCGAGTCATGGAACAGCAATCCTTTGGAAAGCTGCTTCTATGGACCATCATAGTAACCATGAAATTTTGTTTTTAGTATGGTTCCATGAGTCGATATCGAGTCATGGAACATCGACTCATGGAGGTATTACTGTAACCGGGTTTGATATGTTTTGATAGTTTTGCAACATATTTTGTTATATTTATGTTACAATTCATACAACTTTTTGTTATGTTTTAGCTATTTTAACAACATTCTGCATCAAGTTTGTAGCAACCTATTTTCGATAATATCTTTATATCATTATAACAAAAGCTTATATAATTTTGTTATGTACCCATAGTTGGGTTACTCGATATTGAATTGCACGGTGCTTCCCTGACCGTTATTATCAGAAAAAATCTCCATCAAATCTGTGCTCACCAGTCGTTTTCTAAAGCTAAGCTGCATGTCTGAGCAGAATTTTAAAGAATGTCATAGGGCTCGTTTTAAAGTTACGCCTTTTTGATTGTATAAGTCCACAAATTCAAAGGAAATCTGAGATATTTAAACGGATTTCTATTGGCCGTGGTTATCAGAAGAAATAAACCACCCAAATTTGATTCAAAGTAGGTGTTTTTAGTTATTTGAATCCTCTGGGCGGAGTTTTGAATAAGAAGATCGTTTAAATTTTGAGTTACGCCCTTTTTAAAGTGTAACTTTTAGAATCACTAATTTTAAATAGATTAAATAGGAATTCTAATGCGGGTAAGCATGTTCAAATGATTTCAATGACACATTGCACTTACATGCCGTCAAAGTATTTCATAATTGACTGATTTTCCATAGGCTCTAGCGATATAAGGCATTACGGAGCCAATTTCGTCTTGTAACCAAATTAGTTTTTATATAACAATATTCTGGATAGTTTGGTGAAGCAATGAACTGATGATTCAGATGATTTAACTTACAATTAATTTTGTCTATCGAAGCGCAAGTTGATGTCAAAGATTTTTTTTCGGACTTGTGTTTTCGGTTATGAGTAGCAGGGTATGGAATAAAATGAAATCAACAATGTAGAAAGTAGCTATAGAAAATGGAAAAATAATGTAAAGTATAGAACACCCGTTAATATTTTGTTTAATGGAATTTACAATCGTAGCACTTATAGGGCCTAATTTTAAATGTTTTGTCATTGTCACCTACGAAAAATTTGTTTAGCAAAGTATGATTTATTTTCGTTTATCTTCACTAATTATAGCAGCGTATGAGTCTTAACATCACAGGCACAGTTTGCGATCGCAAAAAGTTTACAGATAAATCATCAATTTTTGTAGTATTCAAACTCTGTTATGGTATTTAGATCAGCAGGTAACCTAAACGGCCACAGAAAAATTTGAGATTTTCCGGTAAAAAAAACTGGAAGATAAGTCTTTTTGTTTAAATTATACCCCTTTTAAATTCATTACCCCGAATATCAATGAACCTGAAGACCATAACCTCGAGTTCCAGTTCCTATAATTGCATTACTCCGAATTCCATTATCATGTCAGTCAAGGTAATTACCAATTCGGGACAATAGCATTCAGCATAATGGTGCGTTAAAGGTGATTTCTCTGGGGTAATGACATTTGGGATAACAATATTTAATTGTAAATAAAAGCAATAAAAAATTGGCTCCGTAGTGCCTTATATCGCTTGAGCCTATAAAAAATCAGTCAATTGTGAAAGACTCTGACGAAATGTAAGTGCAATGTGCCATTGAAATCATTTGAACATGCTTACCGGTATTATAGTGCCTAATTAATCTATTCAAAATAAGTGATTTTAAAAGTTACACTTCAAAAAAGGCTTAACTCAAAATTTCAACTATCTTCTCATTAAAAACTCCGCTCAGAGGTTCTTCTTCTTCTTCTTCTGGCGTTACGTCCCCACTGGGACAGAGCCTGCTTCTCAGCTTAGTGTTCTTATGAGCACTTCCACAGTTATTAACTGAGAGCTTACTATGCCAATGACCATTTTTGCATGTGTATATCGTGTGGCAGGTACGAAGACACTCTATGCCCTGGAAAGTCGAGAAAATTTCCAACCCGAAAAGATCCTCGATCGGTGGGAATCGAACTCACGACCCTCAGCTTGGTCATGCTGAATAGCTGCGCGTTTACCGCTACGGCTATCTGGGCCCCTCAGAGGTTACAAATTACAAAAAACACCTACTTTGAATCACGACCAAAAAAATTCCGTTTAAGTCTCTCAGATTTTTTCTGAATTTGTGGACTTATACAATCAAAAAGGCGTAACTTCAAAACGGGCCCTACGTCTTTTTTAAAACTCTGCCCAGACATGCATATTAGCTTTAGAAAACGACTAGTGAGCACAGATTTGATGGAGTTTTTTTCTGATAATAACGGTCAGGGAAGCACCGTGATTTAGAGAATCAGAGTAAAAAATGGTTTTCATGGCTAACTCGATGATCCCTTGGATCGCAGTTGCACTGGTTTTGTGTTCTGTAGCTCGATGCGTAACTCGATTGTCCCTTCAATATCGGGTTATCGAGGATTGACTGTATTTCACGTTAAGAAAATAACATTTTTTATGTCTGTTATAGAAGATAAAAAATTAGTTATATTTTTGATTAGATTATAACATATTTTGTTTGGGGCCTTCCTTAGCTGAGTGGTTAGAGTCCGCGGCTACAAAGCAAAGCCATGCTGAAGGTGTCTGGGTTCGATTTCCGGTCGATCCAGGATCTTTTCGTTTCCTTGACTTCCCCGGGCATAGAGTATCATCGTACCTGCCACACGATATACGAATGCGAAAAATGACAACTTTGGCAATGAAACCTCTCGTTCAATAACTTTGGAAGTGCTCATAAGAACACTAAGCTGAGAAGCAGGCTCTGTCCCAGTGAGGCCGTAAATGTCAAGAAGAAGAATATTTTGTTAAGTTTGTTATAATTTTGGCTGATTAGTAGTGAAAATTACAAAAAATTATAACACAATTTCCTTCACACTAAAGAAAAGTGAAAAAAATATGATTTAATTTAAAAAAATGTAGCTTATTATGTTTCAAATCAACCAAATATATAACTCATTTTGTTATTATCCATAAACGAATTTTTTTTTCTTTGCATTAATAAAAGCACACACGTATAAACAACAAATTATGTTATAATTTTGTTTTGAATAGAAACGAATTTGAAACAGCCTTTGTTATTAAAACTGATTTTGTTTTAATCATGTTATAATTTGCTCCATAACATGCTCCAACTTAGAGTGCATCTAACAAAAATGAAACAGTATTTGTTTTTTTGTAACAAATCTTGATATATAGCCATTCCATGAAAAACTGATCTAGTGGGTCACAGAATTCCGTAAAAATTTGCTATTTTGTACCTTATCCGAAATAAGGATACACGTGTTTTGGATTTTTTTTATTAGGGTGACCATTTCCAAAATAGGGTGACCAGAAAAATCGCGACAAAATTTTTATTTTTTTAAAAATCATAACTTTTGAACCGCTTGACCGATTTTCAATTTTCTTGGACGAAATGAAAGCTAAAGATTGCTGACTTTTCTTTCTGACTCGGTTATTGCTCTTACAATTGCAAACTTGAACTTTTTTGACAAAAAAATTATAATAAAAAAAAGTCTAGGCGATGACCCATTTTGGGGAATGGTACTTTCTGACAAATGTTTTTTCTGCCGAAAGGTACATTCTGGCGAATGGTTTTCTGGCAAATATCGCACAATCAAATTTTATAATTATTGAACAAGTTAAATTATTTGACGCATCGTTTTCTGCAGATTTTGACCCCAACATATCCCAACGGAATTTGGAATATATCCGAAACCGTATGGTAAACCCGTTCCGCCCGATTATTCTGGATCGAATATCATTTACTTTGAAAAAACAACAGCCGTAAAAGTTTTCATCATCAGTTGATTAAAGATTTTGAAATCCTCAAAATCAGAGGATGGATACATAAAGGTTAACGAATAATTTTAACAGATCTGCTTGAACCTTAGAAAGCCTTTTAAAGGCTTTTATAAGTTCAAAATTGAAATATAATGATATAGTGATGGTAGAAGATTGCAATCAATGATAAAAAACAATATTTAAGGAATGTTCCTGGAGCATCAATTGTGTGTACTGCATTCATAAATAAATATTGTAATTATAACAAAGTCTGAACAATAAATCACATAATATTATCGCCACAAATATGAATCATCTCAAATTTGCTTTAACTTTAACGTCAGAATTTTGCAAAAGCAATATCCACAAACAACCATCGTGCGGATTTATCTAACGAACATCCCCGACAAGTTGATCGTATCAGTGCAGTCATGCCAGTTTTTCTCACTATCTTCTCATCCTTCATCAGAGCTCGGGACTCGAGACAGTTTGGCCGGAAGCGAAAACTAGTTCACTTGCCCGTGAATGGATCCCTTCCCTTTTTTTTCGAAGCGACGTCGACGACGAGACGGATGGCAGGATTAAACTGCATTTTTAATCCATAGATTGTGATTGTGTGAACGGAAAGAGGAGACTTCACCAACAGCTATCTCGTTGAGCCTTATCTGCCTGGATAGACGTTGGCTCGGTGAGAAAATCCGTTGACACATTTGAACAGATCTGCGCCCTAATATATATAGGCTCGAGATGGCTGCCTTTTCTGCTGGCATTTCGGTAGTGGCGCAGAAAATGGCACAAAAACATGAACAATGAACATTGAAGCTCTCCAAAGCAGACACGGAAGTAAATACGACGAGGTGGAAATATAAGTGGAAATTCTGTGTAACATGCCCGAAAAAAAAGCACGGAAAAATATGGGCCACACAAGGAGAGACTTCGTTTCTCTATACAACCAAAAGCCAGCGACTCGTCGCGAGGGAAATTGCCATCTGCTGGGCCTAGTGGTATAGATTAAATATTTAAACATATGCTCCGGTTCCGAACGAATAAGCCTCCAGGACATCCTCGTGCTCCTAGTACTCTACAAGTATGTATTCTGCGGCACGTCTACTGGATCATTGAACTTTGTCTGCTCTATGAATGTCCCGTTTAATCGTGTGCCGGCATATTAAACACGACAACATTCCTTTACAGAGGACAAGTCGGCCGACATGTAATGGGAAAAAATGGGGAGGAACTCGGGGGGGAATCGACCGTTACAAAAGAATGAGAAACGATGTAAATAAATCATAAACTAGGCGGAAAATATCAAACCACGCTGACTGTCGCTGGATGCACATTGTTGGGAATTAGCCACCGCTCAAACAGTTCCCATCAGGAAGATTGGATTCTTTCTGCATTGTTTGAAGATTCGAGCTTGTTGTTGGGACGGCTCTGGAAGCACAGTATTCAAATTGGGACAAAGTGGCAGAAAATAGCGCACAGATAGAGGAGAATGTGAACCATCTTGTTAAGCGAGATACAGCTTTTTATATTGCCATTCACAGGTTCTACTCTCATAGCAGGTTCAAAATTTTGTTTTCGATGTTTGACAGTTTTTCCTATTGAGGCTTTTAACTCCTATAAATAGCTAGCAACATCTTTTCAGATATCAATGAAAATTTCATAACGAGTACATCTTGATTACATCACTTCCCTTCGTCTGGGATCAGTGCCGAAAAAGAGAAAAGAAAAAAAAAGATTTGTGAATTTCTTTCACACATTGGTGTGTTTCCGCGTTTAGATTTTTTTTCAACTATCTTGAAAAACAGTTTGCAAGATTGAAATTTTAACTGATTTTTACTTATAATAATATAAGAAAACTCAAAAGAGAGAGGGTTTATCACGGAGAGGAACGATTGTGAGATGAGGTATGGAAAAAACAGCGAATTTTTGTAACTTTGGACGCTCATATGTTAGAAATAGTAATAAATAAAAATATATTTTCTTCGGCGAAGATTTGCAACAGGGATAGTGTAGACATTCTTCTTTTATGGCGTTACGTCCCCACTGGGACAGAGCCTGCTTCTCAGCTTAGTGTTCTTATGAACACTTCTACAGTTATTAACTGAGAGCTTTCTATGCCAATAACCATTTTTGCATGCGTATATCGTGTGGCAGGTACGAAACTACTCTATGCCCTGGGAAGTTGAGAAAATTTCCAACCCGAAAAGATCCTCGACTGGTGGGATTCGAACCCACGACCCTCAGCTTGGTCTTGCTGAATAGCTGCGCGTTTACCACTACTGCTATCTGGGCCCTGAGACACTGAATAATTGGGAATTTCACAAGACAATGACGCAAGCTCTGAAAAATATTGCTTTGTCGAGCCCATATATTAGTTATGAATTTCTATATCTTTATAAACTGAGAATTTGGCAAAATGATTACTTCCGTAAAGTTGCTCATTAAATCAAGATACGCTACATGTCTGCTTAACTCAACAAACGGCAACTAGGAGGTGCTGATTAGCATTAAATATTTCAAACTTACATTTGAATTATTACTTACGTTTGAGTTATGTTAGAATGCTAGTGCCTTCGGCAAAGTAGTTAATTTGTTGAAGGACTACAAATTACTCGTTTACCTACCTTGATACCTTGATGGCTACAGCGTAGCGTCACGCCATTGCCGGGCGTATTGTAGAGCTCCATCTTCGTCGGTCTTGGGCGAAACTTCTCCAGTTGCCCCGAACGTTTAGGGTCGCCAGGTCCTCTTCCACTGCGTACAGCCAGCGTATTCGTGGTCTTCCCCGAAGCCGCCGACCTCTACCTGGTTCCCTGCTGAATATTATTTTCGCAATTCTTTCTTCCGACATTCGCACTAAGTGACCAGCCCACTGAAGTCTGACGTATTTTACACGCTTGATAATATTATTATTATTATATTATTATTATTATTATTATTCATCCATCTGACATTATTGTCTACATGAACGGCTAACCTACTTGCACTAATTACAATTTTACATCAAGTTAGATCTTAAAATACGATTTTTGAACATTGCACTTGAAATCGAAAAATCAAACAGACAATAAACATTGTTAAACAATTTACACATAACATGAATTGGATCATTCTTACCGTATTCAGTGCGTCTAAAGTCTAATGGTGGTAAGCTCCAACGTAGTTAGTACTAGATTTAATCCGGATTTTTCAAAATCCCGGATTAAATTTAATACCCCGTTCGGTAAGCACCAAAAGCAAACAAACGCAGCCACGCGTGAATGTGTGCGTATGAGAAAGAGAAGCCGAAATGAAGATAGAAAAGTGACATTTCATATCGCTTTTTTTGTTTTGTTTCCACGGTTCGCTGATAATTTTATGAAATGATTTCCCAAATTACCAGATTCGTCTGCACTTGTTTAGCAGGATTGTTTTTGTGATCCCGATAGTGTTCCTCGTAGGACAAATATCCCTTCGTAGAAAGCGGTGACGGAAATGAAGTAATGCCGGAATAAATGAGCCGTTGCACCTTCACGAGGCGTGCCACAGGAACTGATTTCAGCTACAGCAATGTTGGGTACGATTTCCCGAACAGTATTATGTATCCGGTAGAAATCAAGACCAACATTTATTTATAATTATTGTTTTCTCGGGCCCCGTGCGTCGCAGCTAATATGTGAATAGTGCGCTGTGTTCATAAAAATCGTAAGAATGCAGCGCAACACTAAAAAACTGATTTCAAAATCGCGCGAGTTGAGGCGCGTCGCGAGTCTCACTGGCGCGATCCGGTTTGGTGGCGGTGCGACAATACAAGCGGAGAACAGAGCAGTTGCTAGTGTCGATTTCGAGGTAAAAGGACTGCCATCAGGGAAATAATGTCAGCAGCCACTCTGGGAATGAACTGGAATTCTCTTTCTCCGGCTTATATGCGACGGTTATTTTGTACAAGACAAAAATAGAGGTGTACGAATAATCAGCAGCGAAAAAGCAATCGTTCTGTGAGCGTGATAAAGGATCGATGTGCCCGTGATTTTATTCTGGAATCATTGTAATTTCACTCACAGACACACAGCCCTAAGGATTTCTCCCGATACTACGGTGGACACGGGCAAATTATACACAACGATACGGTAAGAAATCGTTGCAGCACAGCGGATCTACACATGCTTCCCGACGACAGAGTCAGGGCTGTTTTGTACCAGCAGCGGGGGCGTTGTCGGTGTCACGTACAAAAGTAGCACAGTTCAAGCGTATGCTAGAATAAAGGCGTAAGTTGCTTGGTCGATTTATCTTCATCTCTCCTCTCTCTGTGAATAAAGGTGACAAAATGTAAGTTTGCTTTGCATTTCTTCACCTCAGGATGTAAAATTGCCTCACTGCACCGTCGTGAAGTAATAAACTGCCGAGAAACCAGCACATTGTCACCTGCATTCCCAAAAGAGAAGATCGATAAAGAGAAATTGATCGTGTTACTTAGGCCCTTATGTTAGCATTCGCTTCAGTTGTCATTTACATACAATGCCACAGTTCCTCATATCGTTTTGGTACTTCACGTTAAGATACCAAATTCTGGATGGTTTGCTCGTTTGCTCTAATATGCTCTTTTTGCTAATGATAGTATCTGGTATTCAACTACTCCACGTATTTCATAATGCTAGAAATGATCATTTTGGTTACTCACCCACTCATAGAGCTTTTTATATGATTATTTTACAAATTTTGTAAAATCTGTAGATTAGACATAACTAACCATATTTATTTTTACAAAATGCTATTGCAAGATTTCCTTCCTCTTTTTCTGAACTGCCAGTTTTTCGCCGTTTTTCTAAAACAACAGATCTACAGATCCACAAAATTTCATTTCTCGAGGTTTCACACCAACGAATACTACAACAATTATTCCGACCATTTCTGCATAAGTTTCTCCAGGGGTATTGTTCTGTTGTTAAAGGAAAACTCCCAGAAAATCCAGCGGATTTTTTTAAAGAATTCAATTAATTATTTGTTTTTAATAATTATCTAAGCAACTCATTTAATTTACAAAACTAATAGGAAGTCTTGGATCCTTAGAAAATTCCGGAGATTTATCTTCGAAGATTAGTCTTCGAAGTGAAAAAGAGTAATTTTAGAAGGAAGGCAGAAAATAGTCCTCCAGGAATTCATACAGAGACACCTCCAGGCATTATATTATTTCTCCGAGGAAGTCTGGCTAAAGAAATCTCCAGGAGCTCTTCCAGGAATTCTACCGAAGTTACTCCGATGTGCCTACCAGGATTTTCACCACTCTTTTGATTTCTTCCAATAATTCCTCCGGGAATTTCTTTCAGACATTCGTGCCGGAATTTGTTGCTAGAATTACTCCGGGGATTTGCTCCAGGAATTTCTCAAGAAATCCCTGGGAAATTCAGGATTTTCTCCGGGGATTGCCTCCAAGAATTCCCTCGGGGGATTTTCTCCGGGGCTTTTTCAGGAATTCCTCTGAGGATTTTGTCCATAAATTCACTAATAAATTACTCCGAAGATTTAGCGTTAGCGTTAGCGTAGTTACGGTATACTTCGTAGATTGGATAAATTTAATAAATTACTCCGAAGATTTTCTCCAGAAATTCCTTCGGGGATTTCATTAGAGAATTTATCCGGATATTTTCTTCAAGAATCACTCTAGGCATTTCCACTAGAAATTTCTGCGGAAATTTCCTCCGGGTATTCCCTCCAGGAATCCATCCGAGAATTTCCTCCATGTATTTCATCCAGAAATTTCTCCGCGTATTTCGTTCAGATATTTTTCCGGAGATTTCTTCCGGGGATTTAATTAAGAAATTTCTCTGATGATTTTTTCTCAGATTTCATACGGGGAACTTCTCTATGAATTTCTCTGGGGATTTGCATCAGGAATTTCTGCAGAAATTCCCCCGAGAATTACCTCCGAGGATTTCATTATGGAATTCCTTTATGCATTCTCCCAACTCCATCGGGGATTTTTCCAGCGAATTCATCCGGGATTTCCTTCAGACATTTCATTGGGTTTTTGCACCAGCAATTGCTCCGGGGATTTTTTCCGAAGATATTTTCCATGAATTCCTCCGGGGGTTTTCCCCGGGGATTTCCTTGTGGAATTCCAAAGGAGATTTTCAATAGAAATTCCTCCAGGGATTACGTTAAAAAATCTACCTGGATTTTCTCCAGGAATTCTTTTGGGGATTTTTTCAGAGAATTTCCGCATTAATTTGCCCCAGGAATTTTCTCAACGGAATTTCGTCTAGAAATTCCTTTTGAAATTCACTGGATTTTTTCTACGAAATTCTTCCGGGGATTTCCTCCTGGAAATGCTCCGGAGATTACTTTTCCAATAAACTTTTTTACTGAACAAGTGTTAAACAAATCACTCTCCAGCAAAGCTTAGCTGATTAAACCGTTATTCAGCAATAACCAGATACATCTCCGAGGATTTTCTCCAGACACTCTTCCGGGGATTTTCTCCACGAATTTTTCAGGGGATTTCTTCACCGAATTCCTCTAGCGATTTCGTCCATAAATTCTTTCGGGGTTTTACTTCAAGAATTCCACGAGGAATTCCTCAGGGGAATTCTGTCAGGATTCAGGAATGCCTCTTAAGATTTGCACCAGTGTTTTCCCCAGAAATTCCTCCATGAATTTCTCATAGGATTTCAACCAGAAATTACTCCGTGGATTTCCTCCAGAAGTTTATTAGGAGATTTCTTACAGCAATTCATATGGGATTCGCTCAAGGACTTCCTTTGGAGATTTCACCTAGAAATTCCTCTTGAGATTTCTACCAGGAATTTCTCCATAAATTCCTTCGGGGATTTCCCTCTGGAATTTTTCATGGAATTTCAGCCAGAAATTCATGCGAAGATTTCTTACAAAAAATATGCGGGATTCCGTCCAGGAATTTGCTCTGTGAATTCATCCGGGGATATCCTTCACGAATCCCTCAAGATTTCCATCACGAATTTCTCCAGATATTTCTCCGGGGTTTTCCTTCACGATTTTCTCATGGGACATCCACCAGGAAGTCTTCCGCGAATTGCCTCCAGAAATTTTTGCAGGTGTTTCCTACACCAATTCTTTCGGGATTCCCGCCTGAAAATTCATCTGGAGAGTTCGTCCAGCATTGCTCCGGGGATTTCCTCATAGAATTCTTCTGGTAATTTGCTCCAGGAATTGGTCCGCAGATTTCCTTCCTCCAGGTATTTCCTCCAGAGTTCCTCTGAAACCTACTCAATAAACATCTTAAAAGTCTCTTCAGGAATTCCTTCGGGAGTATCTCTAGAAATTCCTCTAGATAACTCCTCCGGCAATTTCTTCGAAGTCCCTGCAATAATTTGTTTGAAAGTCCTGCAAGAATTTATTCATAGTTTCTCATGGAATTTCTTCGGAGTTCCTCCGGGAATTCGTTCAGATTTCTTCCGGGAATTCTTTCGAAGCTCCACCAGGAATTAATTCAGATTTCCTCCAGGGTTCCTTCTGGATTAGGACTAGGAATGTTTCACGAGTTTCTTCGAAAAATTCCCTACATTTCCTCCGGGAATTCCTCCAGAGTTCCTCAAATAATTCTTGAAACTCTTGATTCTCCGGGAATTTCCTCTAGACTTCCTCCGGGAGTTCCTCTAGGATGTTTCTAAGGTTCGCCCAGATTTTTTTCCTGACTTCCTCCGACGATTCTTCTGGATTTCATCCAGCAATTCCTCGGAACTTCTTCTGAATTTCCACCAGGAATTCCATCAGAGTTCTTCTAGAAATTTCTCTAGAGTTCCTCAAGCGGTTGCTCTGGATTTCATTCAGTAATTCCTGGAAAGTTTTTTCCGAAGGTTCATCGGGAGTTCTTTCGAATATCCTCCATAGTTTCTCCAGTATTTTTTCCGGAGTTCCTCAAGCAATAACTCCGGAGTTCTACCAGAAACGCCTCCAGAGTTCTTTCAGCAATGTATCCGGAGTTTCTCCAGGAACGCCTCTAGAGTTTCTCCAAGAATTGCTCCAGAGTTCCTCCAGAAATTCCTTTGGAGTTTCTCTTGGATTTTGTACAGAGTTCCTCCTGAAATTCCTCCAGAAATTCCTTCAGAGTTCCTCCAGGAATTCTATTGGCTTCACCGGTAATTCCTCCTGAGTTGCTGTAGAAATTCCTTCGGAGTTCTAAGTCGAAACATGTCCATTTATACGAAATTTTGGTTGCTTGGGTTTCTTCAGCAATTCTTTCAGATTTTCTCTAGGAAATACTCCAGAGCCCTACCAGGAATTACTCCAGAATTACTGCGAGAACTCCTTCAGAGTTACTTCGGGCATGTCTTCAATAATTTCTTCGGAATTCCTCCATGATTTGCTTCGAAGTTTCTTCAGGAATTCCTTCGGAGTTTCTCCAGGAATAGTTTTGGAGTTTTTTTTTCAGGAATTCCTTCGGTGTTCCTCTAAAAGTTCCTCCAAGAATTCCTTCAAATCTTTTTCCGAGAAATCCTTTAGAGACCCACCGGTAATTGATTCTGATTTCCTCCATACATCCTGCAGGAATTCTTCGGAGTTCCTCCATAAATTCCTTGGAGATCCTCCAGAAATTCCTTTGAGTTGCTCTAGAAATTCCTCGGAGTTTCTCCAGGAATTCCTTTGAATATGCTCCAGAAATTTCTGTAGCGTTCCTCTGGGATGTCCTCTATAGTTCCTTCAAAAAATTTTCCGGAGTTTCTCAAAAAAAAATCAGCATTTCCTCCAGCAAATCCTTCGGATCCTAGGTATGTTTTGGAGGTTCTCAAAGAATTTCTTCAGAGTTCCACATGGATTTTCTTTGGAGTTTCTCCAGGTAATTCCTTCAAAGCTCCACCAGTAATTCCTTCAAATTTCCGCCATTGTTCCTTCAGGATTTTAATCGGAGTTTCTCCAGGAATTCTTCAGAGTTCCTCCGGAGTTCATCCAGGAATTGATCCGAAGTTCTTCCATGAATTCTTCCACAGCAGCAGCTCTTCCACCTATCAGTAAATACCAGGTGAAAAATTCTAGCTTCCAGCAATAAACTTTAGAATTTTGCTGGTTCAATACTATTTGTTTGTTTTTGTTGATCACATTCGAAATGGATCAAAAAAATGCATGCGCTTGCAGTTTGGTATTTTTATTGGTCTATTTAATTTTGACAGGTCCATTTTTGATAGAAATTCGGACCAAAAAATGGACCACCGGTGAAATTGCTCCTAGCCGGTTCCAAAAAAAATAGACCAGAAAACTGATATGAAATAAAATTGCGTGCAAGCTCCAACTTTTAACATGGTCCAAAAATTTGGACCAACCCAGTAATTTGGAGCACCGGTGAAGTTGCCCTCAAGGCAGAGCTCCAAAGGAATTCTCGGTGGAGCTCCAGACACTTTTCAGGTAGAACTGCTGACAAATTCCCGAGGGACCTCCAGAAGAATTGCTGGAGAAACTGCGAAGGAACTCCCAGATCAACTATGGAGGAATTCCTGAAGAAACTTTGGAGTATTTCCCGGAGGAAATTAGAAGTAATTCTCAGAGAAACTCCTGGAGGAACCCCGGAAGAATTCTTGGTGGTACTCCTGAGGAATTGCTGGAAAAAACCTGAAGGAATTATCTGAAGGTGGAGCTCTGAAGGACTTCCCGGAAGAACTCTGTGGGAATTCCTGGAAAAACTCCGAATGATTTCTTGGAGGAACTGAGGAAAATATCTTATAGGAACTATGGAGGAAATTCCGAAGGAACTCTAGAGAATTTTTTTGAGGATCTCCGAAAGAATTTCTGGACGGTCCATGGAGGAAATCCAAATTCCAGACAAAAAATTTGAAAGAGTAATTTCTAGAGGAACTTCATTTCTGGAGAAATTCCGAAATAATCCCAATAAAACCTTGAGGAACTTTGATGATTCGTTAAATTAACTCCGGAGCGGTTACTAGAGGAGCTAGGGGGCGTTCCTGAAGAAACTGCATGGCAATTGCTTGAACAACTCCGGAGAAACTTCGGAGGAAATCTGAAGGAATTCTCGGTGGAGCTCCAAAGGAACTACCGAGGAATCGCTGTATCAAATCCAGAGGATTTACTGGAAATAACTCCAGAAGATTTTATGGAAAAACTTCGAAGAAATTGTTGGATTGTTGTTATACATAGGAATTGCTGAATGAAATCTAGAGGAATTGCTGTAGGAACTCCAAAACAATTTCTGGACGGAAGGAATTCCTGGAAGAAGTTTGGAAGGATTCCAGGGGGAAATCTCCTGAGGAATTTCTTGAGGAAATTCCCGGAGGATTTCGTAGGGGACTTCCCCGGAGGAATTCTTGAAAAAAAATCTGGAGAAAATCGCCAGATGAGTTTCTGGAGGAATTCCTCGACGAAATCTCCGGATGAATTTCTGGAGGAAATCACCGGAGCATTTCCCAGAGGAAAGGCCCCGAATAATTTCTGGAACAATTTCCGAGAGTAATTCTCCATTATTTCAGGAATCTACGGTATTTTCTGAATGAATCCTCGGAGAACTTTTTGAAGGAATTTCTTCAGGAATATCTCAATGGATTCCTACACTGAACCGAGTAATCATGTAAGATTTATCTGATAACACATATAGTTTTTTTCCATATAGCTTTTCACATAACGCTCATCAATTTATCACATAAACTTGTGCGATTCCATTTTGATTAGATTCATCTGATAAAACACATACATTTCATGCAAACTCAAAATAAAAACCATTGGATTTTGCTGATGAATGTTATGTGAAATTCAGATAATAAATATTAGTATTGTTAGTGATTTCTACATGATAGTATAATAAGTTTGTGATGATTTAATTTCAGGTTTTTAGTAGAATTAAGAAAACAATATAATTATAATTGAAATACTGTTTATTTGATAAATTATCTGCGTTGTCCTAAAGGTTCTATTACAATCAATTTAGTTTGACCTAGGTTTTAATCGAAAGTATAATGTTTCCATGTTATACATCATAATTTGTGACAAAGTGATGAATTAAGCACGTTGGATAGCCAACCACTTTAATTGCTATAACTTGGAAAATCAAATCCTATACGATTTTAAACACCTTCGTACGTTCTGAGTATTCTGTTCCTTCTGTACTTGTTTCGTCATTTGCAACTTCCAATCAAAGTGATGTCTCCTGTAAATTCAAATCTGAAATTAATGAACTTTTATTTGTATTCAATCAATAAATATTTAACTTACCCTTCTTTCATATTTGCTAACTATTCTAAAATTCCAATACATGTCGCTTTAAATTAAAACTTACTTTAATCCACCACAATTATATCTTGAGAGCCAAACTCCGCCATCACGAAAGTACCAACAAAAATAAGACAGAATTTTCACATCGGCAAATCACATAACATTCATCGGATTGCATACATGACTTTTGTTCATATACAATCCACAGTGTTGGTAAATGAATAGTATGAAATATCTCAATGTGTTTTATGTGTTCTTTAATTGAATATCAATGGATACACATAACTTGTATCGGATTTCAATTTTTGCAAGGGTATGTGAGGTTTTTAATACTTTCTATGATATTTATTGGTTCAGTGTAAAAAAATACCGCTAATGATTGCTTCAGGAACTCCTAACAGAATTCTTGTATTAATTTATCCAGGGATGATTTAAATATTCCTGCAGAGCTCCTAAATTCATTCAGCCTTTTTTTAGAGATATTCTAGATAAATTTAGGAATTATTGTGTATTGATATTTTTGAAGGAACTTCTCGAAGGAAACCTTTAAGAAATTCATGATGCATCACTGAAGATATCTCTTAAGGAATCTCTGGAGTAATTTTCGATGGAATCTTTGAAGGAAATCATGTTGGAGAATTCCATAAGGAATCTGTGGAAGAATTCTTAAAGAAATCCCTGGATGAATTTCTAAAAGAATCTCTAAAATAATCCTGGAAGATTTTTTTTTTGGGGAATTCCAGAAAAAAATCTATGGAAAAATCCTAGAGAAAAAATATTCGGAATTTTGGAAACAATCTGGAATGTTATTAAAATAAAAGAAAAAACATTAAAATGTTAAATACTAAACCAGTACAAATATGCGATTCAAGGGACCATGGAGGTAGCCATGAACACCAATTTTTACTATGGTTCTCCAACTAGATATTAAGATACAGTAGGCGAGTAAGGGTGAGTTGACTGTACCTAAGAGCACACTTCTCGCATAACTTCTGATCTCGCCCTGAAAGCCATTGGTAACCATGTGTGTACGAGCTACGCTCGTGGTTACCAATGGCTTTTAGGGCGTTATCTCAGAGTATGCGAGACTTCAACCTTCGAGCTGACAAAGAAATTTTGAAGAACTATAAACGCGTTGAATTTCCGAAGACATTTTCATATGAATACGAGAAACCGCTAATGCAACATAGACGGCGACATATGGCGAAGCAATCTATGGCGCTGATAAAGAAGGAGTTTATGGAACTTACCTATGATCTCGCTAATATGTTTCATACGCTGTACATTATGCAAAGATTGAACCCATAGGGCATGTGCTAACATACGAAGCAACCCTTGGCCTTTCTGTGGGTTTGGTGTAATCTTTGATGATGCAAATCATAGTGCCCGAGCATAGAGGACACATTTCAGTGCATACGATTTTTGGTACATAATGTAACCCACCATAAAAATTAAATGTAAAGGTTTTTTTTTCTCATATTATTATTTACTTATAATATTGCTAATCTTTTGAATTGTACAAAAATAAACGGTAAAACTATTGCAGATTTTGAAATATCATCACAAAACAAAAAGTGTCCGGGCATAGAGGACTTGCCCCCAAGATTTCAAGATCTTTATTTGGCCAGCGTGGTACCAGATACCTAAATGCTCATTACTCAAAGACGGCTACACAAATTGCTTCATTTTTTCACAACAGACTCTCATTAGCATGACAGACACTGTATAGTTTCGAGATTCTCTCCTTCTCCGAATACGATAAAAAATCAGTAGCTTGAGAAATTTACGTGCGTTATGGCTACGCGATGGTCTGATACTTCGAATGCGAAAAGCTATTCCGTTTGTTTTCACCTTTAGTGACCATTTCGCTGAAAAAAGTTACTTTTATGACTTTTTGTTGAAAATAGTGACTTTTAGTGACCAGGTTTAAAATAGTAACCGTCTCTAAAAAGTGACTCGTTACCAGCCCTGCTATCAAGAAATATGTGGAAGACACATTACTATTTTTTTTTTTAAATTTTGATTATTTGATTCGTTTTAAATTGTGTCCTAAGGTGTCCTAAGAGATATTCCTGGCCGTTCTAGGAAGCACTCACTGAAGAGTTCTATGACAAATTTAAATAAAAATATATGAGTCGTTTATATTTTTTTTTTCCTATTTTTATTTGGCAGGCACTCCGTGTTATTCAACCGCTACTGTGCCGAGTTTCTTTCTATAGGTATCTGTCTGATTACTCCTAGCCATACAGATTATATTATTAGATGCCCTATTGCTTGTGTATACACTATTGTGTATTTACTTTGCCTACTTCACAATCCACGCTCGATTGAAATTATCGAGTAGGTAGGAAGAATTATTCGAGCTGTTTTTTGTTTTTGCTGATGTTCGTTCCAATCCATTCGTCCGTATGCATTGCCAGCGTTCATAGCGTGAGGGTCCATATCCATAGTTCAGTGTGATGAGGATTTTTATTATCCACGAAGAAATGCCAGTGTCGCAGTTACTTTCGATGCGTTTTCGAGAGGAGATTCTGTCCCATCCATACAGTGTCTATCCTCCGTGATGCATCTCGAGTAACCGGACGAGAGTTTTTTGTTGGAGGGGCTGGGAATCAAACCCATGACCATCTGCTTGTCAAAGCAGAAGTGTAGCCAACTACGCCACGTGACCCCCCAGTCGTTTATATAAAACTCCCGAATTTTTATAAATATTTTTAAGAACAATTACTGATACATTCAGCAAGCTGGAGAAAACTGGACGGGAAATTTAACATCTTTGAATTGATTTCTCTACAAAAATAATGAAGCAAAAGCTTGGAATACCATCTTGAAGAATCATTTTATCAAAATGATGATCATGTATTTGCATGTAGCCTGTTTAGTCATAGTTTGCCTAGTTTGAATTTGCTCTTTTGCTATATTTAAAAAAAATGATAGAACGGTTGAAAAAGTATATAAAAACTAATCGTAATGGATATGACGGACTGTCAGTGATTTGTTGATCAAATATGAATTTCATTGTACTTGTTCATATAGAAATACCGTAAGTACGCCATTTATCGCTCATGCTCCTCCATTCAAGGCTCTTTGAATCATTTTCATTGAAGCGGTGAATGGGGCCCCATACTTTCACCATTTTTATACATATTCGGTACCATTAGCCATTCATCACATACCAGCTATTTTCTACAAAAATGGATTTATGACAATATTTAACTTGTTGAAATGTGAGCGGTGAATGGTGTCCTTACGGTATTTGTTTTTGATGTTCTTTTCCGAAGATTGCACCAGATTGTCTTCTCTTGTTATTCTATTTAGCTCGCTCTCTCGAAACCTTGTCCAAATAACGGCCTCAGCATTGCACAGCATGTTCTTGGTGGCCTCAAATTGATTAACTTGACGTTGTTGGTCTGGTTTAGTCGGTACAATCGCAGCATCTTGCCGGCCTTGCTGATATCACAAATACACATCACGAAGGAAAACTCAGCCGGAATGGCCTTCTCAACCAAATCGCGGTCCATGCGAAGTATCCTTGGCCGCACAAAGCAGATTCTAGCATCGACGAACCAGCTTGTCAGCCACTACGGGTGATCGTTTTGGCTATGATTACCTTCAGTTTCGATTCTTGTTCCGCGGGCAATTTCTCCTTCTGAACCTTCTTGTTGTCCGGAAGAATCTTAGCCTCAGCTGGCATCTTTTTCAGCACGTTTCACGTCCAAAAGAAGTCGGAGCTGGTTGGACTTATACGTACTGTACTGAGATTTGTTCTGATCACATCACTGCACGCCCAACCATGGTTTGGACCTTCTGAATCGTGTAGTATCGAAGCTGATTTGATTCATCTTTGGTTCGCTACCGGCGGGACTTTCTCAAGGGTTCCGTGAATGTCCTGCAGTTAAACAACAAAATCCAGTAAAGTGTCGAATTTAATTAGTAATTATACCAACCTTTGAACTACGGAATACTGCTGGACAATAAAAAGGAACACAAAGCACCGATGCAAATAATAACAACTTTCTGTTTTGCTTTGCTCTTCGTTCATTTGACGTTTTCATTGCTACACTAGTGTGCGTGTCATCCAAATCAAGAACGTAGCCACATTTTCGTTAATCTCGGATTTTCTTTAGTATGCCAAAATCGGCGCACTAAAGTTAATACCGGGATTAAAATCGAGGATAATATCGGTTGATACTTAGCAAAATCGAGGATAATACTAGATTGGCGTATCATCCTCCATGGAGCTTACCACCATAAATGTAGGAAATCAGCTCTGCGCATGAGGCGTGGTGGCACATTTAAACTCAGTTGACTTAAAATATTTGGCGAGTCTATCTCTTCTGTGAGAATTTTTCCCACAAATAAAACTCGGTGCAAGTTACGTCTGCTGGCAAGAGTTTCTATCCCTAATAATCGACAACGATTCTGATAAGGTGGAAGTTCGACTGGATTATTCCAGGGAAGATGTCTCAACGCGTATCTGATAAATCTAGATTGTACTGCCTCAATTCTAGTTTTCCAGATATCCATATAGGGGCTCCAAACTACAGAAGCATATTCAAGGCCCGGACGCACTAAAGAGAAATATAAATTTCGTAGGCTATATGGATCGCGAAATTCACTGGAAAATCTAATCAAAAATCCTAAATTTTTGTTTGCATTAGCAATTATGTTCGCATAATGATCTCTGAACGTCAAGGCTGAATCTAATTTTACACCGAGATCCTTCACAGACGTTACCCTCACTAATGGTTCATCGCAAAGGGAATAACACCAATCTACAGAACATTTTTTACGCGTGAAGGATATAACTACGCATTTGTTAACGCTTATTAGTAATCGATTTTTGCCGCACCAGTTTGCAAAAATATTCGCCAGTCGTTGAAGCTCTAAACAGTCGTCAAGAGATTTGATTACAAGGAAGATCTTTAAATCGTCTGCATACAGAATCCTGCAGCCTGGCGGAAGAACTAGACATACGTCATTAAAAAATAAAGAGAACAGGAGTGGCCCTAAGTTGCTCCCCTGAGGGACACCTGATTGATTGCAGAAGCAATACGATTCGATATCACCTAGCTTCACTGACAGACGACGATTGGTCAGGTATGACTCGAGCCAACAAACGAAGCCGTCGGTGGCTCCCATGTGCTTAATTTTCGCCAGAAGCAAACGATGGTCAACGCGGTCGAAGGCAGCTTTCAGGTCCGTGTATATTGTGTCTACTTGAAGTCCGCGGTCCATGTTTTTGATGCAGAAAGATGTGAATTCTGTCAAACTGGTTGAAGTCGATCTGCCCGAATAAAACCCGTGTTGGTCATATGAAATATACTGCTTTGCCTCGCTGAATAGTACTGTTCCCACGAGAATTTCTAGTAGTTTGGATCCAGCGCACAGTGACGTTATTCCGCGATAGTTGGCAATATCTCGTTTGTCCCCTTTTTTGAAGACCGGAAACATTACACTTCTCTTCCAGATTTCAGGAAACTTAGATTGCGTCATTGATTTATTGCAAATGGACATCAATGGTTCGCAAAGAGCATCTGCACATTTCTTCAAAATCGCAGGAAGGATTCCATCAGGTCCAATTCGCCAAGATGATTTCAATCTTCCGATTGCGGTTTTGACTTGTTCAACTGAAAAGCTAATGTTGCGCATATCAAGTACATTTTCCGGAACGTTAAGTAGTGCGTCCGTAATTTCATTGTCCGAAATTGATTCACTGTTGAAAACGCTCGAAAAGTTAAGGGCGAATAAGTTACTCAGTTCTTCTGCGGTACTAGCAACATCGTCTTGCAGAAACATGCGAGAAGGTAGTCCTGATTCTTTCCGTTTACTGTTAACATAGGACCAGAAACGTTTAGGATTGTGTTTCAAATCATTTTCTGTTTTTTGCACGTGCAGTGTGTACAGCTGGCGATTGTAGTTCTTATACGCATTGCTTGCTTCAGTGAAAACGCGTTTAGTACTGGCATTTCTGTTAGCTTTGTATTGACGAAGTGCTCGCGCTCGTTCCCGTTTTAATTCACGTAAGAGGCGGTTTGACCAAGGAGGATGTAAAGGAGCACGTTGTTTAGGGACATGCGTTTGAAAAAGCAGGTTCATTGTGTTCACTAGGAATTCCACGGCGACGTCAACATCATGTGCGTTATACAAAGGGGACCAATCAGTAAGCTGAAGAGCATGGTTCAACGAAGTAACATCAGCTTTTCGAAAGTTGAGTTGATTGACTTCAACTAAGTCTACAAACGAAATGGGCACAGGACATTTAAGAGTAACAAGCAAGGCAGGATGAAAGTTATCAGGTCTAACGAGTGCCTCTATGGCTTCGTTTACAACGGTCCTGTGTTTGGGTCTGAGAAAGAGGTCTTCCAACATTCATCAGCAGGCAAGTATATCACTCCCACGAACTATTCGTTGCCTGAGATATTCGTAGTTTCCAGTTCATCCATGCCAAATGATTCCTGTTGTACATCTTCGTTCCTGCCACCGGGACGCATGCCTGCCCCTAGTCTCTTGGAAGCCTCTGACTCACCCTCCACAGTCGAGCCCCTCTTGCCAGCGACCTGCAGCCGTCCCGGTCCTGTGTGTGGTTCTGAGGAAGAGGTCTTCCAAAACCCAACGGCAGGCAAGTATACCGTCCCTCCGCTGAGCTGTTCTCGCACTGAAATACGTGTTGTTTCCAGCTTCTGCAACGATGCCCCGACTGCCACTCCGGCTACTTCATGCTCCATAGCCCATCCGACCAATCAAGACATCACCATCTACTACCAAAACGTCGGCGGTATGAACAGTGATATTGACGATTTCCGAGTGGCCATTTCCGATCATTGCTACGACATAATTGTCTTCACGGAGACCTGGTTGGATTCACGCACGCTCTCTCACCAAATATTCGGTAACGCTTACGAGGTCTTCCGCTGTGACAGGAACGCAGACAATAGCCGGAAAACAACAGGTGGAGGCGTATTAGTAGCCGTTAACTCTAGACTTAAAACGAAAAAGGTCGAAAGTCCCTCTTGGGTCTGCTTGGAGCAGGTCTGGACTTCGATCAAACTCGGTGATCGAAGCTTGTTTCTCTGCGCATTGTATATTGCTCCTGATCGTATACGTGATCGCGAACTCATCGAAACGCATTGTCAGTCGGTCTACTCCGTATTGGAATCCACCAAAGCAAAGGACGAAGTTATCGTGTTAGGTGACTTCAATATGCCGGGGATTTCGTGGGAAAAAACAAGCAATGGTTTCCTCCATCCAGATATCGGTCATTCCGTCATTCATTCCAATGCTTCCTTTCTTTTGGACAACTATAGTTCTGCCACACTCTCCCAAATCAACCACGTCACTAATCAGAATAATCGCCGCCTGGATCTTTGCTTCGTGAGCACACAGGACACGGCTCCTTTTTTATGCGAGGCTCCTGTTCCGTTAGTGAAACTTACCCTCCATCATCCACCATTATTGCTAGCCATCGGCTCAAAGCTGCCTCATGATTATGTCATTTCACCTAATGTCGTCTATTATGATTTTCGTAAAGCCGATCATCGCGGTATTGCTCAATTGCTCTCGGGTTTTGATTGGAGCGTAATCTTGGATTCAGATGACATCGAAGAGGCAGCACAAACTTTCTCCAATGTTCTTTCATACGTATTAGACAGACATGTGCCCAAAAAGGTCCAACATCATTCTTTCCGTCCGCCGTGGCAAACCAGCGAGCTCCGCCGATTGAAATCAAAAAAGAGAGCTGCACTCAAGAAATTCACCACACACCGCACTCCGCTACTTAAACGCCACTACGCGAGGATCAACAACGAGTACAAACAAGCCGCGAAAGATTGCTTTATTCGATATCAGCGAAGTATTCAAACGAAGCTCAAGTACCGCCCCAAACAATTTTGGAAGCATGTTGACGAACAGCGACGTGAAGCTGGACTGCCGTCGTGTATGTCGCTGAATGGAAACGTGGCCTCCTCACCACAGGACATATGCAATCTATTCGCCGATAAATTCGCCAGTGTTTTCAATGATGAAATATTGAGCGACGAACATATCACACTCGCCGCCGCTAATGTTCCACAGTTCGGCCAAACCCTGAGTAGCGTAGACATTAACGAAGATATGATCATCAGAGCATCCTCGAAACTGAAAACGTCTTATAATCCGGGACCCGATGGTGTTCCATCGTCATTTCTCAAAACGCACATGCGTGACTTAATTTCACCACTGCTTCATGTTTTTCGTCTTTCGTTGACCCTTGGAGTATTTCCATCCACATGGAAGCTCGCACATATGTTCCCTGTTCACAAGAGCGGCAACAAGCATGATGTTGGCAACTATCGTGGTATTACCTCGCTCTGCGCTGTTGCAAAACTGTTTGAACTCGTTATGATGGAACCGTTACTTGCTCACTGTAAACCATACATTAGCGTCGATCAGCATGGATTCGTGACAGGTCGCTCTACAGCTACCAATCTACTCTGTTTAACTTCATACATAACCGAGAGTATGTCGAAACGCTTTCAAACCGATGTAATTTACACAGACTTGACTGCAGCCTTCGATAAGCTGAATCATAACGTTGCTATCGCTAAACTTGATCGGCTTGGGATACATGGCTGTTTTCTCCAATGGCTTCAATCGTATCTCACTGGTCGACACCTAGCCGTCCTCATAGGAGACTGTTATTCGTCTTCGTTTGCTGCTACATCGGGAATCCCGCAAGGTAGTCACTTGGGACCAATGATCTTCCTGATCTACTTCAATGATGTGAACCTGGTAATTGAAGGACCACGATTATCGTACGCGGATGACCTCAAACTGTACCTCCGTATTCGTTCCATCGACGACTGTTACTTTCTCCACCAACAGCTGAATGCCTTTGCGGATTGATGTAATCTAAATCGGATGGAAGTGAACCCGGCAAAGTGCTCAGTTATTTCGTTTTCGCGCAAAAAGCAGCACATATTGCACAGTTATACATTGTCAGGAGAAGTAATCAAACGTGTCAGCCAAGTCAAGGATTTAGGAGTGATCCTGGATACACAGCTATCGTTCAAACAACATGTGGACTACGCCGTTGGTAAAGCTTCCAGAGTGCTTGGATTCATCTTCAGAACAGCTAAGGAGTTCACGGACATTTATTGTCTGAAATCTTTGTACTGTTCTCTATCTCGCTCCATCCTGGAATACTGTTCGGTTGTTTGGACTCCCCACTACAACAACGGCGTCTTAAGGATCGAGTCTGTTCAACGACGGTTCTTGAGATATGCGCTGCGACGATTACCTTGGTCAGATCCTTTTCGCCTGCCTAGCTACCAAAGTCGTTGCCAATTGATCAATTTGGAGTCACTATCGGTTCGTCGAGATACGGCAAGAGCGTTACTGTTATCGGACGTACTTCAGGGGCGCATTGATTGCCCGTATATTTTGAATGAAATCAACATAAATGTCCAACCTCGTGCTCTCAGGAACAGGTCTATGCTGCGACTGCCGCTTCAGCGAACAAACTACAGCACTCACGGTGCTATCAATGGCATGCAGCGAATATTCAACAGAGTTGCCATTTTGTTTGACTTCAATTTGTCCCGTCATTCGCTCCGTACGAGATTTAGTTCGTTTTTTTCAAGTGCTTCTTAATTTGGCCTTTCTCGTATGTTATTATTTGTGAAAGCTATTAGTGTTGACATGTTCATTTGTTGAATGTTTTAAAAACGAATTAGAATTTAAGTTTTATCATTGGGGCTTTACTTAGCCCGTTGACTAATAATAATAAATAAATAAATAAACGCATTCTGGAGCCGTTAAATCGTTGACGAACACAAGATCCAGTATACGATTCCTGGAATTCGTAACAGCATTCATCTGCTTCATGTCGAATAGTGACATGCCATCGATCAGTGTAGAGCTGGCCCTGGTGAACGTTGAGATCATAGGATCAGGGTACATGTGCAGAGTAGAACTTCTTTTCCAGTTAAGTAGAGGTTGGTTGAAATCTCCGAAAAGTAAATGGAAATCACTATGACCGAGAGAGTTGACAATGGCACTAACCGATTCAATGTGTTTGTTGATACACTGAACATCGATAGCATTATCAGGACTAAGGTATACAATACCTATGCAGATGTTTCGGCCTGATGCAACGACGCATACCCAGAGTTGCTCAATTTCATCACTTATTAGCTGACGCAACTTATGAGAGATCAGCCTGCGAGCAACAGCCACAAGCACTCCTCCTCCCCTTTCCTTTTCCGAGCTCATTGCACTCCGATCAACCCGATATACATTGTACAAATTACCGAATAGCTGAGATGAGATAATCTGTTCGTTCAACCAAGTTTCTGTTAATACTATGACGTCATGTTCTGCCTCAATTGCTGCCAAGAAGAAATCATCAATCTTCGTGCGTAGGCCTCTCACGTTTTGGTAGAATATACTTAGTCCATGGAGGATGTCGTCGGGTGTGTCTAAAAGAGCATCAGGTGACGTGCTGCCGTTACTTCCGGGTAGGACATCGCCTTGGGAACGCATCTGGAATATGGGCAATTCACTCAGATTGGGTGCAGCATCATGTCGCGCTTCGGTGGAGCATCTTTGTACACTTGATACAACTCGTGATTCATGCGTCTGCGCCACACACCATTTTCGAGTTTCCCACCGAGTATTGTCCGCAGCACTTTACGCTCGGAAATACCGAGAGCTTTCCGGTCTGATACTTTCAACGTCCACGCTTCGTGCCCGTAGAGAGCCACCGGAAATTGATTGTTTTATACAGGGCGAATTTTGTTTCCGTTTGCAAGCTGCGGGATCTAAGCTGATTACGTAGTCCGTAAAAGGCCCTTCTAGCAGCCGCAACACGTCTTTTCACTTCGCGGGAAACGTCGGTGTTACATGTCACAAGTGTTCCAAGGTAAACAAATTTTTCAACAACTTCAAACACATCCCCATCAAACAAAACCTCAGCACCTATACCACTATGCCTGACTCTATTTCTACCTGCAACCATGTACTTCGTTTTGGCAGAATTAATGGTCAGGCCTATCCTCGCTATCTCCCTCTTCAGAGGCACGAAAGCCTCTTCCACTGACCTGCGATCGATTATAATTAGGTCTATATCGTCGGCAAATCCAAGGAGCATGTGCAACCTTGTGATAATAGTGCCATTTCTCTGCACGCCAAATCTCCTAATAGCACCCTCGAGTGCAATGTTGAACAGTAAATTCGAAAGTGCGTCTCCCTGCTTCAACCTGTCTAACGTCACGAACGATGTTGACACCTCGTCTGCAATCCGAATACTTGATTTCGAACCATCCAGCGTAGCACGTATCAGCCTAATTCGTTTCGCCGGAAAACCATATTCAGACATTATCTGCCAAAGCTCATTTCTTTTCACTGAGTCGAACGCCGCCTTGAAATCAATAAACAGATGGTGAGTCTGCAAGCTATACTCCCGGAATTTATCTAGGATCATTCGCCAGCTAAACATCTGGTCCGTTGTCGAACGGCCCTCACGAAAACCAGCTTGTTATTCGCCGACGAAGGACTCCTTGAGCGGTCTCAGTCTGTTAAACAGGATGCGCGACAGAATTTTGTACACCGAATTCAGCAGGGTAATTCCTCTGTAATTGGCACACTCCAGTCTGTGCCTTTTCTTGTAGATAGGGCAGATGAGGCCATCCAACCAGCCAGTGGGCAATTCTTCGTCCTCCCATACCTTCAAAAGTACTCGGTGGTTCGACTGGTAAAGCTGCTCACTACCGTGCTTGAGAAACTCGACCGGGATCTCGTCCTTCCCATCAGCCTTACAGTTTTTCAGCTCACTGATAACCATTTTAACCTCTCCTATGGTCGGTGGGTTCACAGCTTGATCGTCATCATCTATGTTCATCCTGTTCCTCGCTACATTCACCATTTTCACCGTTCAATAATTGCTGAAATTGCTCCTTCCATCTGGCAGCCACCGCCGTTTAATCGGTCAGCAAATTTCCTTCTCGATCATTGCACATGGCGGGCACTGGTATGGTATTGTGTCGCGCACCATTGACCGTTGCATAGAATCTCCGCATATCATTCCAGTTCATGCTTTCTTGAGCTTCAGCTTCCACTCTTTCTTCGTGCTGCCTTTTCTTTCTGCGATGGATTTGCCTTTCTTTGGCTCTCGTTGCCCTGTACCGCTCTCTGTTCTGCCGGGTACCGGCCACAAGCATGCGGCTTCTGGCGACATTCTTCATGTCTGCCACTCTCTGGCACTCTTCATTGAACCAGTCGTTTCGTCTTCGTCGTTGACCAGTGCCAATCATTTCCCACGCAGTTGTTGTCACAGCTTCGTGGATAGGGTCCCACAAGCTGTCGATGTCTCCAGCAACGTTGATTCTTCCCAACTGCTCGTCTAGTTGCTGACGGTACTGTGCAACTACCCCATCAGTCGACAAGCGTTGTATATTGAAGCACAGTGTTATGTTTGTTCTGGAACTCGTGACGCTCGATAACCGCGCCCGAATTTTAGCTACAACGAGATAATGATCCGAGTCGGCCTCGGAAGGTCCTGACATCCATGACATCTGAGAAATGTCGCCCTTCAACCAGCACGTGGTCTATTTGGGAGCACGCATCGCCACTCAGGTGTCGCCAGGTGTGATTGCCGAAATTCTTTCGTGCGAAGTAGGTACTGCTGATTGCCATCCCTCTAGCAGCAGCGATGGTTACTAGCCGCAAGCCATTATCATTGGTTCGGAATGGAGGCTTTCCGTTCCAATGGCGGGTCGGAAGAAATATTCTTTCCCGATCTGCACATTTGCGTCGCCGATAACTATCTTGAAGTCTTGTTTTGGGCACTCTCCGTAGGCCTTATCCAGGCTCTCATAAAACTCATCCTTCATGTCATCGGGCTTATCGTTCGTTCGTTATTCGTTATTCTCGACACACAGACACACAGTGCAGGCGATGGGGTTCACCGCTCGGAATTCACGGTCTCTGGTTCTCGGTCAGCGTATTTCCTGGATAGCTGCCACGTTCACGCTGACATTACGCAGTTCACGAGCCAGGATTAATTAAGTTACTCGTTTACTTAGTTGAAATTAAAAACTTATATATCTTTAAGATGCATGCTGGTGTTTTCAATAAAGTTGCTAGTTAAGCCAAGTAGTTGCTAGTTAAGATGCAGATCACAAACAGCTTTTTTTGTTAAAATATTGTATTTTCGGCAGATTTGTCTTCTTTATCATGGGTAGTGTTTTTGAAAGTAATTATGTCTCAAATTTACATTTCACCTTCGAATTTCGGAAGATTTGGGTTTTGTCCTCGAAAAGATGATTGACGAAAAGAACAAAATCGCCGAAAGTACGTAAGTCCCCCTTTGGCACGGTGAATGGCTGGGCATGGCGTATCATTGGTACCTCGCGTGCTTGCAGTAATAAAATAGACCCCTTTGTGTGGTCCTTAGCCTCTTGCACAGCAACTCCTATCCCTACCTCCTCGTGGTACTGGCCGGGGTACGAGTAACCTTAGGGAAGATCGGGTAACCAACCCCCGGTGGGAACTTTGGTCGTATGCTGACAGGGAAGGGGGGGTTTGCTTCTGCAAACCTGGAGCGTCTGTACTCCATGTTAGGAGCGGTTCACAACAGCATCTGTTTCCCATGTCAGGGGCGGCTGATCATCGTCCGAGTGCCAGAGAAGGACTCTAAGCTAAACTGCGCACTATGGTCCTCCGGAAATCTAGGCAGTTGATGTCAGGCCCTGCAAGCCAGCCGTAACAAATTAAGCAACGAATAATCAACGAGAGAATACGAACCGGGACAATCGGCGAAGACCACAGCGACGTAAAGGGATTAGCGATTGGAAGCCCGGTACGTGGAACTGTAAATCTCTCAACTTCATCGGGAGCACACTCATAGTCGCCGACATGCAGCAGGACCGTGGATTTGGCATCGTAGCGTTGCAGGAAGTGTGTTGGAAGGGATCAATGTTGCGAACGTTTAGAGATAATTGATTTCGCCACCTCCAAGAATATGACCATTCGTAGCACCTACTTCCAGCACAGTCTTCGATTCCGATACACCTGGAGATCACCACAGTAGACAGAATCACAAATCGACCACGTTCTGAATGATGGACGGCACTTCTCCGACATTAACGACGTTAGGACCTAACGTGGTGCTAACATCGACTCTGACCACTAGTGATAGTTAAACTGCGCCCAAAACTCTCCGTCGTTAACAACGTACGGTACCGACGGCTGCCCCGGTATGATCTAGAGCGGTTTAAGCAACCGGATGTTACAACTGCGTATGCACAGCATCTCGCGACTGCATTACCGGAAGAGGGTAAGCTGGATGAAGCCCCTCTTGAGGACTGCTGGAGAACAGTGAAAGCAGCCATGAACAATGCAGCTGAGAGCAACGCCGGGTACGTGGGCCGGAGTCGACGGAACGATTGGTTCGACGAGGAATGTAAGCAGATTCTGAAGACGAAGAATGCAGCGCGGGCCGATATGCTGCAACAACGGACCCGACGGAACGTGGAACGTTATAGACAGAAACGACAACAGCAGACCCGTCTTTTTCGGGAGAAAAAACGCCGTTTGGAGGAGACGGACTGCGAGGAGATGTAACAGCTGTGCCGGTTTCAAGAAACACGTAAGTTCCATCAGAAGCTCAACGCATCCCGCAAAGGCTTCGTGTCGTGAGCCGAGGTGTGCAGGAATAAGGATGGGAGCATTTTGACGGACGGAAGGTGAAAGCAGCACTTCTACGAACACCTGAATGGCTCTGAGAGCACAGGCAATGAAGGAAGGAATAACGGAGGAAATGCCATCGTCAGTACTGCGGGCGATGGAAACCAACCAGCCCCCACTTTGAGAGAGGTTAAGGATGTCATTCTCCAGCTCAAGAATAATAAAGCTGCTGGCAAGCATGGGAAACACTCACTCAGTTTTTGTGTTTCCCTCACTCGCTTCCACGCACAGTCGGGAGCGAGAAAGCCGTTTCTCTAACCAAGCCGAATGTTTCAATTTCCAGTGCCCATTCTGCTTCTCGGCGAGCGCCAAGCGAAACAAAAAACGGCAGCTGATTGAGTCGCTACCGATTCTAAAAGCCGAAGACAACCGAATGCATACCGAATGATTGTTTACATTCTGATTCCGTTGGTGTGGCATTCGGATTTGAGTGCTGATGAGTGTTCACTGACTGGCAATCTACACCACGGAATGTATCAGTGAGTGGGAATCCGCTCACTCAGTTCAATGCATTCGGCGAATGGATGCTTAATGCTTTCACTCGTGCCTCGCAGATACAAGTGTATTGGTATTCACTTCTCTTCATGTTCCTTCCGATTCTTGCTTTTACACAATCGGTTTTGACGCTTCCATGCTACACTCCACCCAGTACGATTCAGCTATCACTGAATGTTCGGTAGCAGCAGATTTTTTGCTATTTTTTATCGGTGGCGTTCGGGTGAGTGAGTGAATTTTCCCATGCTTGGCTGCTGGTAATGATGGTATCAGAGCTGAATTCATAAAGAAGGGCCCGAAGAGGCTGGCCATTTGTCTGCATCGGCTGATAGGCACAGTCTGGGGAACAGAACAGCTACCGGAGGAGTGGAAGAAAGGGGTAATATGCCCCATCTACAAGAAAGGTGACATGTAAGATTGTGAGAACTTTCGAGCGATCACCATTCTAAATGCGGCTTACAAAGTATTATCCTAGATCATCTGCCGTCGTCTGTCACCTGTAGTAAATGAGTTTGAGGAAAGTTATCAAGCCGGCTTCGTTGACGATCGATCGACAACGGATCAGATCTTTACTGTACGGCAAAAATGTCGTGAATACGAGGTCACAACGCATCACCTTTTCATCGACTTCAAGCCGGCATACGATAGTATCTATCGCAAAGAGCTATGGAAAATCAGCTTTTCCGGAAAGTTCACGAGACTGATGAAAGCGACTATGGAGGGTGTGCAAAATTGTTTGCAGGTTTCAGGCGAACATTCCAGTTTGTTTGGATCTCGCCGGGGACTTCAACAAGGGGATGGATTTTCGTGCCTGTTGTTCAATATTACGCTAGAAGGTGTTATGCGGAGAGCCGGGCTTAACAATCGAGGTATGATTTCCACGAGATCCAGTCAATTTGTTTGCTTCGCGGATGATATGGACATTGTCGGCCGAACATTTGAAAAGGTGGCAGACCTGTACACCCACCTATAACGTTAAGCAGCAAAAGTTGTACTGGTGGTGAATGCGTCCAAGACAAAGTTCATGCTAGTTGGAGGGGCCGAGAACGACAGAGCTCGCCTAGGTAGCAGTGTTACGATAGACGGAGATACGTTCGAGGTGGTGGACGAATTCGTATACTTTGGATCCTTGCTGACGGCTGACATTAACGTTAGCCGTGAAATACGGAGGCACATCATCAGTGAAAGTCGGGCCTACTATGGCTCCACAAGAAGCTCCACGGTGAAAAAAGATTCACACCAGCAGCAAATGTACCATGTACAAAACACTCATAAGGCCGGTAGTTCTCTACGGACATGAAACGTGGACGATGCTCGAGGAGGACTTGCAGGCAGTTGGAGTCCTCGAACGTCGGGTGCTTAGGACGATCTTCGGCGATGTGCAGGAGAACGGTGTGTGGCGGCGAAGGATGAACCACGAGCTCGCCCAACTCTACGGTGAACCCAGTATTCAGAAGGTGGCCAAAGCTGGAAGGATACAATGGGCATGGCATGTTGCAAGGATGCCAGACAGCAACACTGCAAAGATGGTGTTCGCTTCGGATCCGGTTGATACAAGAAGGAGTGGAGCGCAGCGAGCTAGGTTGACGGATTAAGTGCGTATCGACTTGGCGAGCGTGGGGCACAACCGAGGATGGAGAGATGCGGCCACGAACCGTGTATTGTGGCGTGAAATTGTTGATTCAGTGTTATCTGTTTAGATGTTAACTAAATAAATGAAATGAAACGCAAGTCCCCCTATCTGGAGCCAATATGTTTTAGGATTTCTTTAACACTTGCTAGACAAAAAGGGGCCGGAGGCTTCTTGGTGGAATATCTAAAAGACTTTTGAGAGGAATTCAAAAAAAAAAAAAGGAACAAGAGATGTACGTTTTACTTGCAGGATTGTTGATGGACTGTTTGGCACAATTTTTTGAGGATATCCAAGATTTGTTTTTGAAGGATTCTTAAATTTGTATTCAAATGGTTTCTAGAAAACAAATCTTTTTGAGAAAACGAATCTCCCTAGTAATACTGTAAAAATTTCTTACAAGGTTTTCCAGGCTCTGACCGATAATTGTTCATAACCTTTACTATCAGGATCCTTAAGAGTAACCATTAATGTCTCATTACAATTTTAAGGTAGATTATTTGCTAGATCTGTTGCTAATCATTCAGGGGAATGAAGTACAACAGTCCCCTGCCTCATCTAGCTGCGTTTATGACGATAAACTATGCATAGCAAATCTACTTGCTAATACAATCCTTAGTATCGTTGTCATCACATTCTAATAAGTATTATTTATCACGTGGTTAGGACTATAACTGCCGACATTTATTGCTGACTTTTCACATGTCAGCAGTCAGAATAATCCGACATCATCATTATGTTTCGTACATAAATAATTCCGAACCACAATGCTGATGTGTATTTCTCCGACTCTTGTTATATTTGTGTGTCTATTTCTAGCATACTCATCACCATCGTTTGTAACAACTTATGACAGCTTCCAGCAACTTGAGTGGCAGACAAGAATTCTTTTGCAAAGAATGCTGAATGCTTTGAACGCTGTGTAGTTTGGACTATCTCTGGTGGTACATACAGTGAGAGGCAAAATAAAGTGCCCACCTTACCAGTTTTCGAATTTCTCTCATTGATTTGGTTCAAATTAAAGTTAACACACCTAAATCTTTTGTGATATTTTATTTTTGATGTTCTTTTAAAGTTGCACTTACGAAATTTTGATTAAAAAAAGAATTTTACTTAAAGAAAAAGAAAATCAATTTGTATTGAAAAAAAAGTAGTGACAAAAATAAGTGCCCACTTCCTTCTTGGCCCCAGAAAAGATGATTTAAGAAAAATAAAAAGCAATTTAATAGTTAATGTGTCCTCCTTTGGCCTTAAGGACTTGCTGGAGGCTCTTCGGCATGCTTTTCACCAGGTTTTGTAGGTGTTGTGGATCTAGTTCTTCCCAGGCGCGCTCCAAGGCTTCAAAATAATTATTTTTGTTGGTAACACCAGTTTTTTCAACCCTGGCATCGAGAATCGCCCACAAATTCTCGATGGGGTTGAGGTCTGGGCTTTGTGGAGGCCATTCCAGCGGTTTAATCCGACAAGACCGGAAAAAAGACTTGGTCTTCTTTCCAGTATGCTTCGGGTCGTTGTTCTAGAGAAATATGAATTTCTCTTCAAGGCCCGTCTGGATCAGCGAAACCTCCAGATTTTCCAGCAAGATGTTAATGTAGGAATCTGCCATCATTATTCCGTCGATTTTCACGAGGTTTTCTACTCCACTCCATGAAAAACACCCCCAGACCATCACATTTCCTCCTCCATGCTTCACCGTTCCTTGGATGTGGTGCTCTGCATCACACACGAGCCCGCCGCTCTCGGTTAGACAGCTCGAGCTTCAGGAGCGCCACATCCAAGGAACGGTGACGCATGGAAGTGTGATGTGATGAAATGTGATGGTCTGGGGGTGTTTTTCATGGAGTGGAGTAGGAAGCGTCGTGAAAATCGACGGAATAATGACGGCAGATTCCTACATTAACATCTTGCTGGAAAATCTGGAGGTTTCGCTGATCCAGACGGGCCTTGAAGAGAAATTCATATTTCTCTAGAACAACGACCCGAAGCATACTGGAAAGAAGACCAAGTCTTTCTTCCGGTCTTGTCGGATTAAACCGCTGGAATGGCCTCCACAAAGCCCAGACCTCAACCCCATCGAGAATTTGTGGGCGATTCTCGATGCTAGGGTTGAAAAAACTGGTGTTACCAACAAAAATAATTATTTTGAAGCCTTGGAGCGCGCCTGGGAAGAACTAGATCCACAACACCTACAAAACCTGGTGAAAAGCATGCCGAAGAGCCTCCAGCAAGTCCTTAAGGCCAAAGGAGGACACATTAACTATTAAATTGCTTTTTATTTTTCTTAAATCATCTTTTCTGGGGCCAAGAAGGAAGTGGGCACTTATTTTTGTCACTACTTTTTTTTCAATACAAATTGATTTTCTTTTTCTTTAAGTAAAATTCTTTTTTTAATCAAAATTTCGTAAGTGCAACTTTAAAAGAACATCAAAAATAAAATATCACAAAAGATTTAGGTGTGTTAACTTTAATTTGAACCAAATCAATGAGAGAAATTCGAAAACTGGTAAGGTGGGCACTTTATTTTGCCTCTCACTGTATGAAATCAGCATTCCCAGACAACTTGAAGTCGCGTAAAAATGTATGTAAAACGTTTTTTACTTGTACAATTTACATCACACAAAAGTACCGTTTCGACTCATATTACGGACAGCTTCAAATTCCGGACACTCCTCTTTGTATGGGAAACATTTCACACGAAATGTTTCAATTTTTGCCATTCAAAAGTACTCGTTTTAATAAGTTTTTAATAACTAATTGCAAATAACTATCTATGCAAATTTGTAATGCCCAACTACCTTAGACGTCTCTTTGGTGGTTTGACGATTTCAATGATGATTTGACTGTTCCATTAATGGTTATCATGAGCTGTCCGGAATTCGAATCAAAGTGTCCGGAATATGAGGCAAAAGTGAGGAAGCGTCCGAAATAAGAATCATGAAAAGGCCACACATTTTGATTTATTTAAAATTATTCAAGTTGCGGAAGCGTATTCTTTACCCACCATTCGAAAGTTAAGGATTTCTGACGCTCGGTAACGCTAAAGAATCATATAGAATGATTTATTTTGTATGCTCTATGCTGGGTTGTACTTCACTGAGGCCTTAAGTGTCCGTAATATGAATCAAAACGGTAAAATTTACCAATTCGTAGCAGCTTTAAAATCAATTTTGTTATCATAAATCGAATCGCATAATATTAGGTACCGTAAAACGGGGTAACTTTGATAGTTTTTTTCGAAGAAAACATGAATATTTATGCATGCTGTTTCAAAGAATTATAATTTATATTTTTAAAACAAGTACTGGCATCCTAGCTATCGATTGCAGCCGATAGATTGCCAAAAGATCTATTTTGAATTGATATATAATTTTTCATATAATCGAAAGTTGGTTTTCTGTTTGGGGGTAACTTTGATAATGGTGTATGAATCGAACAAAATTGAATGATTAACGAACATTTGTAGGGCATTGTATACCTCTAGGCGTTTAACGTTAAATAGAAATTTCTGACTTAGATTACAAAAATGGTCCCAGTTTGTGAAAATGCTTTTCGCTAAGAGTTTTGAGACCGTATTCAGGTTCTATGATAACTAGGCTGTCAAAGATAAGTGGCCAACTATTCAAAACTACATCAAATAGTGATCGTAGAACAAATTGTTTGTAAGCGTTTCGAAAATGCAAAAATTGTGTCTATTTTTTATGTTCGTATAAAAAGCCTCAAATGTTCTTGATTCAAATGAAAACCGCTCTTAAATGAAGTGTCTTACTAATATTCTTTGGTTTTGCATTCGTTTTGCTTAACTGATCAACAGAAATTATTAAATTTCGTTTAGTATGTGGTGGGTTACGAACTATCAAAGTTACCCGCATTATCAAAGATACCCCGTTTTACGGTACCGTAAAATCGGGTGTAATTGATCATCGTATCACACGATTTTATTTATTCGTAATGGAGCACAAATATCAATGTGAGCTGCAGTAAATGAACGTTATTTGTCGTAACTATTATCGAGTTGTGTGTTGTGATTTTTTTTTGCATTTAAAAATGTGTATTACTATGAAAATGATGTAAAATTTTAAAATCATGCACGGTGCAGTATTGACAAACACCTATGAACTTCTATTTCTAAGCAAGGATCTGAACATGGTATAAACCTAAAAGTTTGTGACGATGCTTGAGATATACCCCTAAACCAGATTTCATTACCAAAACACGTACCATATGGTTGAAAAAAATGAATTTCTGTTAGATATCGCTTAATTCCGTAGGAAATTGCATACATTTAGGCGTTTGCCGAGTAATTCTTGAAATTTAACTGTTCGTTATTTATATAAATATTGCATTGTTATGAATTTGACAAGCATATTCGGATTCAGAGAGCTCAAATTTATCAGGTAGAGTTGTTTTGAAAACTAACAATAATGGCATTGACAGGTGATCAATTTCAACCCGAAATGAGATCCTCTGATTTTTTATTTTAGAGATATGTGTTAACACTAAAATGACATTTGTTAGAAAATTTCGGTACATGAGTCGATGAGGCTCACCTTCGTACTTGTTTTCCTGCATTTAGTTGTGTGGCATTGTTAACATTATAGAAAACAGACTAGAAAAACCGTGAAAAATGATCAATTTCACCCGAAATTACAGTACAGATTAACTTGCAATATCTATACGCCCGCATTCTATGCCAAATCTCTATATTGCCTTTTGTACGTATAAGGCCTATCGACGATATGTTATACGGAAACAATGCACATATAATCATCGCTTAACACAAAAGTTGATTTCGTTTACATGCATTCTGGTTGCCAGAGTATGGATGAGAAGAGTGAATCACGGGCTGTCGCAACTCTTTGGCGACGCCAGTATCCAGAAAACCACTAAGGGTTTATTCACAAATTTCATAACGCTGAAAATAGCAATTTTCGACAACCACCCACCCCCTCGTAACGCTTTTTGTATGACTATTTTACAAATTTTGTGTGACCTGTAACATTACCAGGACACTCACCCACTCTCTTCAGCGTTATGCAATTTGTGAATTGGCCCTAAGTCTGGAAGAATACAGGAGGCGAAGCATGTTGTAAGAATTCCGTAAATTGTTTTGTCAACCTTCAATCCACCGGGTAAAAGATGGATAAGCGTTGCGAGCTAAGTGAATTTACCAAGTGTATCAACACCTAGTAAATGTGTGAGTTTAGAGAATCTGGAGACAGGGAGTCTTGAAACGAGGAAACTACTGCTTGTGATTGGTCCTTCAATATCCGAGTGGTTCGAGTCCGCGGATAAATGGAAAGCCATGCTGAAGGTGTCTGGGTTTGATGCTCGGTTGGTCCAAGATCTTTTCGTAATGGAAAATTCCTTGACTTCCCTGGGCATCATCATCGTACTTGCCACACAATATACGATTGCGAAAAATGACAACTTTGGCAAAGGAAGCTCTCAGTTAAAAACTGTGGAAGTGCTCATAAGAACACTAAGCTGAGAAGCAAAAAAGGAAGTGCTCATAAGAACACTAAGCTGTCCCACTGGTCCAGTGATGACGCAATGCCAAGAAGAAATCAAAGAAGAAGAAGAATATTAATAATAATAAGAAGAAGACGCTTATGTGATTCTGAGTGACGTTGGACCAGAATAAGAACTTAAGTAACGTAGAAACTCAAAGACTAAAATGTCGAAATGTTCAAAACTCAAAATTCAGTGAGCGAGAACTGTCTTTAATTCCATAATGTTTGTAATTGGTTATAGCTCGTCAATTTTGATTTAACTATACAAAATCTTTCGTATCAATTTGACCATTAATAGCTTCCTTTCCTTCACCAGGACATTTCTGTCCTGATAAATCCGTCATCGCGCTAGCCAAATTAGCACCCAATTTCCTCGATCCAATACATACATATCACTTTCCTTTCGCTCCCGACGTTAATCGTAAATCGTGCTTCCAATCACAATAAAGCATTCCCCGGGCGAGTGACGGCGACAATCCATTGGATGGCAATTTTACTACTGCTTTCCGTGACAAAGTCCTATCAAATTACTGTGCAATCAGAATCGGAGTCGCGCACAGTTTTATGGCTGCAAACAACAACTGACTGGCTGGGGAGCGGTACAAATATTCCCTGGTGGCTCTTTTCTATTGTCCCCCCATACTACCGGCCGTCGACTGGTCTTGGAAGCGCTCTAACAAACGCAAGCAGGCAGGCAAATGCGCGAAGTGAAATAAACACATTTATGCGGGGTGACATTGCTGGGTGAAGATATATTTGTGCCCTTACTTTGCCTGTTGAAATGACGGATGGAGCAGCAATATCTACTATGGAATCGCCCTGACTGAGTCCCCCCTTACAATCGGAACTAGCAGGGGGAATGGGCATCCATGTGATGGTTCGTTAGATTCTTCCCCTGTGACTTTCCACAAACGGATAAGGGTTTGTTTGCTTTTTGAGCTCAATCGTTTCGGGTATCGAGTGTCGAGGGGTTAATATCATTGTCAGCGACAAACAAACACGTGTTGCAAATTAGTAGAAACGGATGAAACATCGTGTTCCCCTTGTCAGTATTTCAATTAGTGCAAGTCTTTCTTGGTTGTAATTGATTGGAAACTAATTCAAAACAAATTCATCATGACTTCGATGCATGTTGTTTGATCTCTGGAAGACTTGGATATTTCCTTAGTGCAGTCAGTTAAGGTCATGCTTTAAATTAAGATCATGTTGAAAAAGACTAGATTGTGGTACAAAAACCTGGCTCCAAATTGTATGAAGTTTCTGAAGGTGCGGCGAACCTCCAAAATGATGACGTTCATCGTGAGAATGCATCCGTGAAGTCATCGGGGGCCAATTTTGAACCATCTATAGTGGACGAAGAGCGTGTGTTCGAAAAAGTTGAAATTTAGCGTGACATCATTTGTGTACCATCCCCAATGTGAAGATTACGTCCACTCCATTGAAGACGGGGGTTTGTGATGTCGGCGCAAATCAGAAGAGCAATGATAGTCATCTGGCGTCCAGCATTGGTGGCGTTGCTGACAGCGACATGGATAAGACCTTTGGGAGTATAACCATCGATGATAATGTAGTGAAAGCAGCCGGTAGAGAGAACATCTTGCCGCTAGTAGATGCACAGCCTCTAGCGAATCTATTGGAACAGACCGCACCCAAAATCCCTGAGAGAGGCGCTCGTCCAAAGAATACGTTACCCTTGTACGAGAAGTGGCGGAGAGATACCGAAAACTTTCGGAAAGAACACGATCGGCAACAGAAACAGCATGAACAGGAAATCAAGATGCGTCGCAAGCGTGAACTGGATCTGATTAGTAAAATCAACGAGCTGAAAGGCAGCAAAGAAGAGCAGTTCGAATTACAGTGTCGGCGGGAAGCCGACCTCGTGCGTCAACTGCGGCGTTGGGAAGAAGAAGGTGCAGAGTTCAAGAAACAGCGGCAGAAAGAACTGGAACAACGGGACGAGGAGTTATAACGATTGAGAGGGACTGAGCGAGCGTTCACAGCGAGCACAGCAAAAGCAGATCGACACGTGTGACCCAAAAGCAAATAGAGTGCAGGAGGTTCGTGCGCAGGCGGTAGTCCAACTACCGGATCTACCAATACTGGAAAAGAATCTCGTCGGAATGAGATTGCAAGACTCCACGCAAATAAGAGAAGGTAACAATATTCGTTGCCAGAATACACCCTCGGTAAGTGAAACCTATCTATCTGCCGTTCCCTTGGGACCTCTAAGTCCCCTCACCACCAAAATGAAATAGATGAGCTTTCGATGATCACCCCAGTGGGAACACATTGCAAACTTTGTATGGGCGACCTGAGAAAATCGTGAAAAACATGGTTTCGGAGGTTTTCAATACTCCTACTCCGAGAGCAGATCGTTTGGACACATGGGTCACCTTGGTGCGGTCATCTTAGAGCGGTCGGACTAGAGAACCATCTGTCCAATTCTATCCTGTTGCAAGAGCTAGTGGAAAAGCAGCCTCCTACTATCAAATTTAACTGGGCACTTTACCAACAAAGCCCGCTCATTGTGGAACTTTGCAGTTTCGGCGACTACATGGAGAAGGTTGCTGCTGCCACTAGTAGCGTTGCTACGCCTCTAATTAGCCAACCGAAGACAAACAAGGATGATCAATCTAGGTGCAAGGATAAGGCGTTTGTGAATGCCCACGCAGCATCAAATCAACGGAAATCCGAATCGGATGTTCCTCGTCTAGAATTCACGCAACCCAAGTACGCTCCAACAAAGAGAGTGGAGTCATCAACGACCTGCCCAACTTGTAGCGGAGGAGGTCCAAGGCATCGGAAGTTTACGTAGTAGAAAATCTAGGCATACCCGAACAAACAATGGATTTCCAGGAAATGGAACAACGTTTCGCCTACCTCAAGTTTTACAGCAGCAGTTCCAGGGCTTATGATAGGATTGAGCAACATACACTTGCTAGCCACTCTAAAGCTACGTGAAGGATGTATCGGCGAGCCAATTGCCACAAAAACGCGTATTGGATGGGCCGTTTATGGAACTCTACGTGGGGGAGCCGATCAGCTGTTGCATCGTCAAATGTACATCTACGTTAAACCTCTGATGAAGGTTTGCACTCCTGTGTACAGGATTTTTTTTGCGTTAGAAAGCCTGGGGATTTCTGTAGTACCGGAAATGAAATCGGCTGAAGAACAACGGGCTTGGAAAATCCTTGAGGAAACTACGAACCGCACTGATAGCGGAAGATATCAAACAGGTTTGCTGTGGAAAAAGGATGAAGTTCAACTTCCAGATAGCGAACCAATAACTAAAAAGCGGTTAGTGTGCCTCGAAAAGCGATTCACTTAGAACCTGGAATTGTACAACACTGTCTGTCAACAAATAGCTGAAATGCAGGAGAAAGGCATACACATAAAGCTACCACTGCGGAGTTGGCAGCTTTCGAGCGTGGACGTTTGTGGTTTCTCCCACTGGGGGTAGAATTTAACCAGAAGAAACCAGGAAAAGTAAGACTCATCTGGGATGCGGCAGCCAAGGACAGCTTCGATACAGCGCAAAAAGCATCGAAGATAGCGCTGGAAGTAGCTAAAATATACGCCACTGGTGGTTTCTTTATCCGAAACTGGATTTCAAACGATCGCACTGTATTGGAGAGAATCGGGGAAACTAATCCGACAGTAGTGAAAAGTTTCATCGGAAAATGACCTAGGTGCATGCAGTGCAAAGCGGAGGAGTGTAACGCCCAAACGACGGGTGGCTTCAAACGCTTCAAATATCAGAAGGCGAAGGCAGGGCAGTAATGATGATGAAGATAACGCTGGTGAAGGTACCTGCCACACGATATACGAATGCAAAAATGGCAACTTTGGTAAAGAAAGCTCTCAGTTAATAACTGTGGAAGTGCTCACAAGAACACTAAGCTGAGAAGCATGCTCTGTCCAAGTGAGGACGTTAATGCCAAGAAGAAGGAACGCAGGTGAACCTCAATCAATGCGACGCCGCACAACAACTGTTGTGGCAGTCGACAACTGAAGCAAAGTGCAACGTTGCGGTCATTGCAGAACCGTATCGGGTTCCTCCCGATAACGGCAATTGGGTAGCAGACAGAGCAGAGACGACGGCAATCAAATTAATGGGCCGATTCTCAATCCAAGAAGTAGATTAACGCTCATACGAGGGTTTCGTGATCGTTAAATTTAACGAAATTTCGAGTGCAGCTGTTACGATTAATTGGAGCCAAGAATTCAGCGGCGTCCTGCATATGACAGACTCAGCACCCTCCGTGCAGCCTGCTTAAGAGCCAGAAGACGCGTGCAGAGAGCTAGATCGGAAGAAAGCATGGAAGGGCGTATGGTGACCTACCGGCTGGCTAGAGCCGCGTTTATACGGGAGATAGCGACGAGTAAATTGAACTGCTACAAGAAGTTGTGCCGGGAAGCTGAGAAAAATCCCTGACGCAACGTCTATCGCGTAGTGACACTACTGTTCCCTACACAGAATAAGGGTTCCCGAATATCAGTGTTAAGTTCTGCAAAGCTACTTTCTCAACCGGGTACTGGTTTACGACACAAACCAGGGATGGATGTCAATTGAAGTAACGGTGGGAGTTCCACAGGGATCCATACTCGGTCCAACACTGTGGAATATGATGTACGATGGAGTGCTAACCTTGACACTGCCGAACGGAGTCGAGATTGTCGGGTTTGCCGATGACGTCGTTCTTGCGATAACTGACGAGACTGCGGAGGAGGTGGAGATGTTGACGGCACTGGACATCATTGAACCGTGGATGACTGGAGTCAAGCTACAGTTGGCTCATCACGAAACGGAGGTGGTGCTGGTCAACAACTGCAAAGCGGTTCAGCAGTTCGAGATCAACGTCGGAGGACACGCAATTTCATCGAAACGCTCTCTAAAGCACTCGGAGTAATGGTCGACAACAGGCTAAACTTCAACAGCCACGTAGACTATGAATGCGAAAAGGCAGCGAAAGCAGCTAACACTGTAGATCATGCCCAACATTGGAGGACCAAGAAGCAGTACGAGGCGTCTTCTGGTGACCGTATCATCGTCCATACTGAGATACAGAGTCCCGGCTTGGGCTGCAACGTTGACAACCAAACGGAATGATCATCACTCTGGCAGAGGTCATAGCATGCTACCAGCAAGGGGACACTAGGAATGTGAGAAACATCATCAGAATGGATACAATGGCGAACTAGCAGCAAGAGTGGAATAACTCGGAGAAAGGATGGTGAACCCACAGGCTCATTCCTAACGTGTCGGTGTGGACGACCAGAAAACATGGAGAAGTTCTTCCTGACCCAGTTTTTGTTAGGCCATGGATGCTTTCGGAAATATCTGCACAGATTCGGACACGCAGAGTCTCCACATTGTCCGGCCTGTCATAATATCGAGGAGACCCTGGAGCATGTTATATTCAACTGCCCTCGATTCTGGAATAAACGCAGCGAGATGATATCAGCAACCGCAAGCGTCCTAAATAAGGACAACAACGTGCAGAACATGTACCAGCATGAATATACTTGGAATGCGATGCAGAGGTATAACGCAGATAATGTCGTCGCTGCAAAGCAGATGGCGTGAAGACCAGAGAGCTCCCGGCCGCGATCGGAGTAGGCTAGATCCTCTATCGGAGACTGGATCGAGTATACCGGACGTAGCCGTAGTATTGGTATTAAGTCGTCAGGGCGCATGCAAACCGGAAGTCATCCTCAAACCGGACTTGCAGAACCGACGCTGGCACATGGCCGACCAACGTCGAGTCGGAGTAGGCTGAGTCTACCGCCGGGGTCTAGGTGAGTAATTCGCGAAACAGCACCGGCAAATGGTCATCGGGGCGCCTGTGAACAGGAAGTTTCCCTCTACCGGAATCGCAGGACCGACCTCGGCAACTGCCCGGCGAGCTTCGGAGTAGACGATGTCCACCGTCTGGGACTTTTTTTTTTTTTTTTTTTTTTTTTTTTTTTTTTTTTTTTTTTTTTTTTTTTTTTTAATTTTTTTATTAGTATCATTTCAAACATTACATTCATTTCTTATATCTAGGTGTTCTGTGTTATTTGACAACACTATCATCCTAATTTGGTAAAACAAATTTAAGATTTAATTAACATTTTGTTAACAACATATTACATTTCATATGCCGTAGCAGTTCAGTTTTTTTTACAGGTGAGTTGATTTCACCTGCTTATAAGAGAAAAAAAAAGTTTTAAATATACTTCACCTAACTTAACCTAAACATATAACGCATTAATCGTGGCAATAGAAGATTGTAACGATTTTTGCCTGAAATTATTAATGATTGTATTTGACATTTGTTCCAATGTTTCAACATTGGATATTCACCGTCTGGGACTGGTTGAATAGATCGCGTTGTGTACCGGCAAATGAACGTTGGGGCGCCTGTGAATCGGAAATTTCATTCCTCCGAAATGGCAGTACCGACCCGATCAGCTTCGCAGTAGGCTGAGTCCATCGCCGGGGACTACTCTGAGTAGTACGTAACGTATCACCGGCTTGAGTCATCGGAACCGGAAGTCATCCTCCAATCAAAATTACTGGGCAAACCTCGGCATCCAACTGGTCAACAAGAAGAGCTCTAAAAGCAGCAGCGGAGAACGAGTCTTCGTAGAGTAGCGAAATGCACAGGAAGATCGTAGTATCGGCAATATGTCGTCGGGGCGTCTGCAAACAGGAAGCTATCCTTTATCCAGAATTGCAGTGACTACTTCGACACTTCCCGGGCCCCAGCCAACCGGAAACCATTCTCTAATCGGATTCGCTAGATCGACCGGCACCTCACCGGTCAGAAGTAGCAAATCAGGGACAACGCGGTACATTAATGGTATCGGGAGATGTTCCTTCGTCGGGAAACTTTCGCCGGAGTAGGTGAACTCCACCGTCTCATCAATGCACACCACATTTGTACTGGCAAGACTTAAAACTAGCGCTATTTTCTATTATAAAGCCTGAAATCACTTGTACCCTAATTATGTCCATCGAATTAGGAAAATAGCGTGTTTCAAAAAGAAGAAGGACTAATTCTACTTGATTTTATCTTTTAAAACACTTCTACTTCAAAAGCAATGAATCCCTCAAATAACTCAACAAAAATATGTAAGAGTCGTCGAAAGCTTAAGCAGAGCTTTTTCTGCATTCCTTCCATATATTTCGACTGAACGTCTCCAAAGGATGTCACTAAATTAGGTGGAAAAAGGTAAATAACCCTAAGCAGAGGAAAAAAGTACGACATGTTTTATGTGTTCTTCCGCTTTCGGTTCTTGCTGGATACATACCTTGGTAGCAAATTGGAAATAATTCGTTCTGCTTCCTCGGGTGATGGGGGTGAGTACTTGCCGTCCGGAGGAACCGGATGTGGAAGTGAGGGTGCATTTGCCTCGTCAGTCGGTTGAAAATCAGGTACGAATTTTGCCCTGGAGAGACAGAAAGATAGGAGAGGAAAAAAAAAATTACAGCTTGAAGACCCGGCTGGGAAAAAGGTAAACGTCGGCGTGCACTCGGAATCGACAGTCAGTCGGCGGCGGCAGTCTCGTCACATTTGAGCTAAATTGCCTTTGGATTCCGTACATACATGTGTGTAACTCTCTGGTGGTGCTGAAACCGTGTGTCTACCGTCTGTTCTGTGCCAGTTGCCAGTAGTTTAGCCATACGGAACGAATAATAGCTTCAGTTATATCTACATACAGTCGATGCAAACATCGGGATTTACGGATTTGATTCCGCCATTCGAGACTATGTACATTTTACAGTAGACCGGTCGAATGTTGAAGGATCCGGATATTTGGGTTTTCAACCCAAAAGTAGTCGCATACTGGACACATGCTTTCCAACTAAATCTAATTGTAGCGCAGACGTAATAGTTCAGGCAGTGACAATTGATGCGGCTTATCTTTAATTAATAAGAATTCTAGCTGCTTACAATCAACTTTTTGAAAGAATCATCTAGATGGTCATTAAAATGGACTCAATGAGTTTATAGATACAGATACAGATTTACGATTATTTGAGTGTAATATACTTAACATTGGGCTGTCAAATCAATGAGTAAATTTTGTTTTTAGTTCTTCAACTAAGTCAGAATAACTTGTTGCCAATTGAATCGCTTGGCATCCGAACCAGTCTAGTTCGCATTCTCATTTCAAATTGGCAAGAAGATTATATTAGCTCAGCACTACAACAACGGGCTGATCTCAGATAGATGTATGATTGAGTTACGTATTACTGTGCCATTGCTCCAACACGGCTGCGATATCGATTGGAGGCAAGTTAGTCAGCCAGCTAGCACCGACCTAGGATATGATGATGATGATGTAACGTGGAATTGGAAATAAATTGATCGGAGATGACGGCCCATAATAAGGTTTTCCCAATAAGTGGGTAAATGATCATCGTCCATTGCTCGTAATGCACCAACAGCGAATGAAATATTTATGCATTGCCCTGCAAAAGATATGTGTTCGGTGGTCCTTCTTGGCTTGGAGTGGAGATTGGTGTCAGTTTTCCCTCGGGACACGTTCGACACTTCTAGAGATGGAGGGATGTAAGGAAGAAAATGGGTCACATAGGTGGTAGCGTATTTTGAAACATGAGTTAGCCACGTATAATTTATTACATAATGCTAAATTTGTAAATTCAGCTTTAGTATCATCAATAAACGAAATCGAACCATTGATAGATCTTTAAATCAATGCTACTACTGATACGTGACAACAGCTGTTTTTTGTTTGTTTCATCGACATCTCCTACAATTGTACATCTGACGGGGGGCAATCACTTTTGATTGCCAGATTTTTTGATTAACGTAAAAAGCTCTATCTTTGCTGTAATGCCGCAATAAAAAAAAACTTTGCGTTCTCGTTCGGTAGCCGTCTTCTAGTTTAACATCGTCATTCACGCAAACAACCGTTAAAAGAAGTGAAATAGTTCAAACCATCAAGTAGCTAGCTGTAAAACGATAAAATTTGAACGTCGTCGTAAGTAGTCTCAAAGGGTTGTTGATTTGTTGGATGTCCTTAAGGCGAAGTAGGCCGTCATTGAAATTTGTATGCGTCGTTGATGATTGTTGCTAATTCATCTCACGATTTCGAATTAAAGAAAATCAGTTGGTTTTGCACTGACACAGCAGAAAAAGGATCAGCTAACTTTATGCATGTTAGCGCGTACAGTGATACTTTTTCAAGTCAATATTAACTATCAAAACTGATTTTTATCACTTTGAAATGCATGTTGAAAAGTCATCATTGGTGCCAAAACGAATGACGGGCTACTTAGCCTTAAGGTCATAAACGGAGAATCGTGACTGCTCGCGGAAGTTGATTTCACACGCAGGCATTTGCTCCGATTTTCTTTCATGTTCTGCAATCACAATGCTCACTTTTCATTTTTATTTGCTTCGGTTAAGATGGAAATGGTGTTTTACTAGCTTATTTGATTGGGAAAGCATTATACAACTGCATAAGAGCGTTTTAAGTTCGAGAGGTCCATAGAGAAGGTTCTTAGATCTGATAAACAATCCGACTAAAACAAAATTTTTGTACGAATATCTCCAATTTGAATGAAATCAGTTAATTGATGTAAACTCTTGCGAAATCTAAAACTATCCATGAACAAAATTCGCTCGCCTATTAGAGACTATACTCTTACTGATGAATATATAGAAAGCTTATTCAAAACAAATTTCCCCAGATATGTGGACATAGCATCTGAAGATAAACGTAATGTATTTTAATGTAGTTACGAGTGTCTTGCTGCAGTAGTGCGCATCGTACTTCTTAGAAGGTCTTTTTTTCTTTCGTGTATTCACCAAACATGGTTGCAACAACAACAACAAAAGGAAAAGTGAATCTTGACAACTTCCTTCCAAAAAAAACAGGATTATAAACATTCGATAAGGTGGCAAAAATGGAAGAGAGGACATTTCTCCGGAATGCGCGATTTCTTCCAAGGGTTAAATGCTTAATGCTGATAATTGCTTTAGACAAATTTTCCGAACATCAAATCAAAGCAGCTTCCAGCCCATGCTTTTTGATTCAAGTGAGGAAACAAAGAGTACCGCTTATCGTGGTTAGTTAATCCGAATTTTGAGGATTTAGGTGATCTTGAACTCCGTTAGAGGAATCAAGGTTTCCTTCCAAACCGCAAAGCAAAGAGACCGTCGCGTTTTGCCGGAAACTCTTAAAGTTTGCGAACTATTTCAAACATCTTGAAGAGAAGAAGCACATTTATTTTTACTTCTGACGACAAAACTGAACATTTGTTCAAAGTCGTCTTGAAAGGTCTCTCAAGTGACTATAAGTCACCTAAGAAGATCATAAATGGAATAAATTATTTACTTGGATTTTGCCCAGGCCAAGTAATCATTATGAAAAAGAACTCAGTGCCGTCGGTGCCAAAAGTGGAGTCATGGAAAAAGAAACATTGCCACATGGATGCTAAATGCATGATTTGCGGAGGTTCCTCTCATGCTAAGCACGTCTGTCATGTGAAGAAAGATACCAAAAAGTTTGGATGCGCAAATTGTGCGTTAGCGTTAGCGTAGTTACGGTATACTTAATAGATTGGATACTAGCTATATCCATGTGTGTTTTTTGATAATCTCATTCAGACTACTTTCAGGAACAAGCGTGCCTATTCTGCGCGGCGTGTGAGGTGACACGAGTCGAATGAGGTGACAATTGTCGACTCGCTCCCATTTGATTTACATTAGTCGTCTCACGTCACTCGCGGTGAGAGCGAGTCGTCTCGACTCACACGCCGCGCAGAATAAGCACAAAGGCTAGGGAGTGAACCTTGATCCAGTTTTGAACAAGAAAATCAAAACCATGAATATTTCTATTCCCGGCTACGCCCATCTATACCGTAACTTGGGATTGGGGAAGGAAATGTTGATGTATCACTTACTTAATGAGAGGCCACCGACTCAGCTACACCCTCATAAGTGATACGGAGGTGGAGGTTGGGAAAGGTATTAGATCTGAGGATTCGCCTGAAAAGCTGGCGATAGACCCATGGCATTTGTTGGTTAGGTGTTTCTGATTTAATCTTTCGAATGCCGGCAGTCAAAAGAGAAGAATATTTTTATTTAACACATGGATTATTATGTTTTACGGTGTCTATCATTTTTCTGCGCGACGGTTCTGGACAGACTATCTGCTAATTGATAATCAAACAGCAGAACCGATCATCGGATAATAAAAAACACAATAAGCAAAAAGAAATAAAAATAAAAAAATAAATAGAAAATAAAATAATAATGGACTAAAAAAAAAATAGCGATCAAATTTAAATATCGAGAAGAAAAAAACCGCTAAGTCATGAAATACGGAAACCGATTGTGCACACTAAATAAACTGCGCGGCGGCGTTTTACGCGTAGCTTTGCTCCCCGAGCAGAAGAAAATAACTACTGAATACCTAATTGAGGTATTCCATACCAGATAATTTCCAATACTACATACCTGAATGAGGTATGAATTAGCCCTGCATAAGAGGTAAAATACCTCAAATAATATCTCAAGCATATTCTACGAACACCAAACTGATAACTAGATCAGGTATTGTAATACCTCAATAATACTTGATGGATTTTCATATAAAAATGAAATTTTTCAATTGTAGTTCAATACCTCCAGCAGACCTCAATAGCTGTTTAATACCTCAATGAAGTATTTTTAATTGTTTTAAAGATTTTTTTCAATACCATTATAATACCAAATTGAGGTATTGACAACTGAACAATACCTAATTTTGGTATGATACCAAAAAATTGTATGCATAAGTTATTGGGGAGTTATTTGTTCCTCCTCGGGTCCCGCTGGTCAAGCATAATCTCTTGAACGTACGCGTCTAACACATACCGCACGAGTGTTCTCAACGCATTCCCCATAATCACTTTTCCGTGCTGTGTGCATGTCGTACGCTAAGCTTCGGCTACGCACCAGATGTGCACGTCTCACACGACGCCCGAAAACTCCTCCCGAAGTTGAAAGTGTCACGTGCCACGTAATTCCACGCTACGGCACATTGATGATGTGTAGATCTACCACAACTCAAAACTGCGCAAAAAGACAAAAGAACTCGCGGGAGTCGTAAGATACTTACACATCCAATGCGTTACCGACACGGTAGACAAGAATAATTCTCCCGTACCTCGCACACAGCGTCAGCCAGCATAAAACCCAAATCTACTCACCAAACTCGAAGAAAAAAGAAAGCAGAGATTGAGACTCACTGTTGATGTCACGATGTTCATCCAAAATTACCACATACACATTTACACACTCACCTACCATTACAAACACTATTGTCAGCTATATGTACACTTTCATTGCGATGTGAGAGTAAAAGAGAAAGATCGTCTGAAGCGCCTCTCATTCTCAGATTGGTGGGTGAGAGGGTTTTGTTTCACTTGTATGGACCGATGCACGAGTTCACTATTTTGACGTTTGAGCGATGTCGAATTCACTCGTTTCCATGGTAACATAAATAACACGGCACCGCGAAAACGTCAAAGAATGAACGCGTGCATTGGTCCATGGACGGATGCACGAGTTCACTAATCTGACGTTTAAGCGGTGCCAAATTCACTCGTTGTCATGGTTACGTAAATAACACGGCACCGCTCAAACGTCAACGGGTGAACTCGTGCACTGGTCCATTGACAACATTTCCATAAGTAACATGCAACTCGCGGATGGTACCGGAATCTCTCACTTTAGAATCACACACAAACAAAACCAAATACGCTAGGTGAGTTAGCAACCGCTTCAATTATGAAAAAATGGCCACCTTCCAAAAGCCAACGCAATCCCAATTTTTCTTTTTACTTCTTTCGTCACGTTTTTTTTAACTAATTCAAACAGAAACCAATCGAAACACTTGTAACATTTATTAATTAAGCAAAACGAACATTTGTTGCAATAAATATCAGCATACAACTCGCGATTTACTAGCACTTAACAAACGCACCCGACGCACAGCAGGTCACCCGCACCCCTTTTCTTTGGATGCGCAAATTGTGCGGGCAACCATAAGTCTAACTTTCGAGTAGCCGAATCGTCGAGGCTCGTACCAAGCAGATGAACGGTAACGTTTTTAGTTTCTCGGAATTTCTCTGATAGAATCTCCAAAAATGCTCTTTCTCAGCTTACGATCGCTTGCTTAAGAATGATACCCATCAAGTAAGTTATACTCATGCTCATTCACAAGCCAATTTTCTTCCGTCAGGTAGCCGTTCTAATCTTTAAATTTCGAAGGGATCTACCAGTAGACATAATAATTAGACCGCTATTGTCGCTGCTAATCTTGTGACCAACATCTAGTATGCGAATTTTCGAGGTGGTACTCAAAGTGTCAAATTTCGTTCAACTTATCCATAGCAACCTGCTTTTGAAATCAAAATATTGGTTCTGTCGTATTTCTGGCCTTCATCCGAGCGTGTTGGGTGAAACAATGGGGTTTTCGTGTGGTTTGTGTGCCTTAGAGAGTTTTGATTCTTCATACATTATCGTCAAGGTGTGTGGTTTATTTTAAATGAACAAATATAAAGATATATTAATGAGTTGGTGCCTGCTATCATTGGGTAGTTATAGATTAAGTATAGGCCTTCCCCGGACACTTCAATCTGCAGCATCATGAGTGTTGAAGTAAAAGTTCCAGTAATATACCGGAAGGGAAAATGGTGCAGCATCGGTACCGAATTGAAATTATACAATTGGTTTGTCCTGTAGCTGACTGCGGAAGTTTGCGTCTACGAGTCAGCTAAGATCTAGGCTAAGGCATGAAATTTCTTCAACACATTCAGAACAGTTCTTCATTAGAAGGATACCATCGTGTTGTTTTATCGATATGCGTGTAATTGCCGTTCTTCCATACTTAAAGATGCACCATAGAGCCCTGTTAAGTTAAAAACGTATTGCTTACACTTGTGGGTCGAATCAAAACTTCTATATAAGTTAGATCCCGGCCAATTGACCTTATCGAATAGCAACTCTCATAATGTAGGTTTTTCTTCCAAAGTTGTTTCAAAACAAAACAAATAGTTTGACAGTTTGAGTACCGGTTGTTCGCTCCCAGGTTTGCGCCAATTGAATTCAAGGCTACTGTGGTTGATTCATCTGCATCACAGGCATTGTATGGAGGAAACAGCGCCTCTAGCGTTCTAATTCTAATATTTCTATTGATCTACCCTAGCAAGCTCGTGTGCCCATACACTGAACGAAAACTCCCGCCTTGAATTGAATGATTATTGCTTCATCCGAGCCCCATACCTATTTTCAGACAACATCAAGATGATTTTCAGCTTCGTGGAAATCATCTGTTTACAAATCATACCGAATGAAAATCATCCAGAATTGGAAGGATTTTTATCCTCCAAATAGATGCCTCAGATTGAATGATTATCATACACACATGTAAATAACCCTCCATTCGTAATATTTCCTATTTTCAAAGAACTCAAATAAAAAATAATAAGTACGAAACGTTATTGGTTTATGTGCATTAATGTTTATTTCTATAACGGGGTAACACAAATGTAACAATCTCCTGCCTTCAGGAACAGATTCCTACCTGCAGCGAACATTTTGTGTGATGTGGCTCCTTGCAAATAAATTAGTTTCGCAGCTTTGCTCCATCGAACCAAAACACTTGGATGTCAGCGATTGTAGTTGGTTGGTACCTTAAGGATGTGAAAATTAAATGCTATAAATGAGTATAATATTAGGTTCAAAGGGTAATTACCTGCAAAATCCACGCAGAAATGTTTGACGTTCCACGCTGCCGCCGCCATATTCACGTTTAGATTTGCCAGAATGATTTGATATTTATGATTATTCCCTTTCCGCCTGATATTTCAGACTATAATTGAATGATTTTCGGTATGGGACATAGTAAATATTATAATCTGTCATAAGCTGCATGTTGTTCATTTATGTTATCATAATTCGATTATCAGCCTAATGTCATTAGAACATGGTCTGAAATTCATTACTGAATTGAATGATTTTTGTTTAATATTAAGTGGATGCATCATATTCTTCCAATGTCATTCAAAATGAGTAATATGAAGTTTTAAGAGCGTTTGAATTACAAATCATTCAATGTAGGACCGGAGTTTTCGTTCAGTGTATTGTAGCAGGCAGTTTCAGCTCCTCTCCTTCAAATTGTCTTCCCATTGATAACCGTTCTAATTGTTTCAAATCATACGGTAAACCCCTGCCGCCGCAGGCAACTTATATTTAGTCCCTTCATTAAAGTATAATCCCATAAAAAATCATTAGAAAATGCACCTACTTTTGATAAAATGTCTCTCACTGATTTTGATTTTTTTACTGAACAATTGAATCAAAAGATGGATGCAATGCACATTGGTCCCAAAGCCATATCTAGGAAGACAAAAATGATTGCGCCTAAACCGTCAATTTTAGATATATGGTGTCTTCGGCAAAGTTTCTCCATATTTTTCAGACATTTTTTTCAGAGATGTAAAATTAGGGTGTCCCACATGGTTCAAGAGATCAGCACATAAACTTTTTTGCTGGCGCATTTAGGACTACACAATGTTCTACAATGTTTTAGAGCAACCGATTTGGAGCAACTTTGCCGAAGAACCCAAATTTCTATCTCTTATGGTTCGTGAGTTATGATTTTTTTAACAAAAAAGTTAGGGTGGTACTGAAAAATCAGTTTTTTTCTTGATAACTTTTTATACGATAATTTCTCGCAAAAACTTTGTTCCGAGCACTTTTAGAACTTTTGATTGCGCAACTTTTTGCCGAAGAAATTACTGTTCTATCTCTTATGGATACAGAGTTATCAGAAATGTTCTTCGAAAAAATGGTTGTTTTCAAATGCCGATATCTCCGAAAGGCGCAAACGGATTTTCAATCTTTTGTCGGCATTAGAAAGATTATTTCTTTTTCTGTTTATGGTGAAAAAACTGTGAGGACGTTTTTTGTTTGAAAAGATTCACAAAATTTTGAAAATGATATGTTTTTCAACCGAAAATTGTTCATAATTTGAAAAATATTCGAGATAGCTCTTTAGTGCCTTCAGCAAAAATGTGCAAAATTGAAAGTTCTGAAAGTGCTTCATACAAAGTATTCATAAAAAATTGTTGCTTTAAGATATATTCACCATAAACCGAATTTTGTATGGTAATGAAAGCGAAAAAAAGAGATATTTGCTGGAACAACTGGAATAACTGTATGTAAAGTCATTTAAAATTGAAAATATATGTAATGAAATAAGATCGATCACAGTAAGCGAAATGTTTGGAGTTAGGGAAAGTTAGTTGCTGAAGCAGTTTTAACAGTGATCCATGGAACATTAATACATAAACGGTGACTTGTTATTTCACGCGATATAATGTTTGTCCAGCTAACCTATGCCGTGGTTGGTTATAAATTGCTACCGCTTCGGCTTACTAAGCAGAAGGTCATGCGTTCATTACCGGTTCCGTTTATTATATTATCAACCCCAAACGATAACAAAACGTATACTTTGAAGAATTCCTTTAAGTTAACAAAACTTTACTTCCCGTGATATCCTCCCATAGAAATAAAGAATTATCTGCAATTATTCAATCAATCAAATCCAATAAATCTGCCACAACGAATTAGTCAGGGCAGCATTCGCCTGTTGCAGAATGCATGAATCTTGAACAAGAGCCAGATATAAATCCCAAATATCTGTCTAAGGTAACGAACCAGAAGGTGGGCCTTGATCACTTGAAAACTGCTTCAGCAAATAATTCTCCTTTTTTCAACTCCTTAGATTCCGCTTACTATGATCGATATCAATACATGTGTATTCAATTTTAAATGACATGCATACAGTTACAGTGAAACCTCCTCCTATTTCGATTGTTCTAGCAAATATCTCTTTTTTCGCTTTCTTTACCATATCAAATTCGGTTTATGGTGAATATATGTGTAAGCGTTGATTTTTTATGAATACCTTGTATGAAGCAGTATCAGAACTTTCAATTTTGCACATTTATAGAACAGTAGTTTCTTCGGCAAAAAGATGCGCAATCAAAAGTTCTAAAAGTGCTCGGAACAAAGTTTTTGCGAGAAATTATCGTATAAAAAGTTATCAAGAAAAAACTGATTTTTCAGTTCCACCCTAACTTTTTTGTTAAAAAAAATCATAACTCGCAAACCATAAGAGATAGAAATGTGGGTTCTTCGGCAAAGTTGCTCCAAATCGGTTGTTCTAAAACATTGTAGAACATTGTGTAGTCCTAAATGCGTCAGCAAAAAAGTTTATGTGCTGATCTCCTAAACCATGTGGGCCACCCTAATTTCACATCTCTGAAAAAAATGTCTGAAAAATATGGAGAAACTTTGCCGAAGACACCATATATCTAAAATTGACGGTTTAGGCGAAATCATTTTTGTCTTCCTAGATATGGCTTTGGGACCAATGTGCAATGTTCAAAACTTCCACAATGGCTGAAGCAGTTCAAGTTGGTGTAAAATTTACTAATACAGAGTGTCTACTCGTTTACAGAAATTAAATTCTCTGATATTTCCAGGTTTCGCAAAACAAATGAATTTTATATGCCAATTATAGAGTCTTTTATATCATTTGTACTTTCAAGTTCATCACTATGCTTGCCCTTGAAAGTTTTTTTGTACTACGTTCTCATGCAAAAAAAAAAAGATTATGCACCCCATTCATTTCCATGGTTCATTTGGATACCTAAGATAGCTTCATGGGCGCAATAGTGAAATTTGGATTTGTGACAGTATATTAAAATAAGAACTAAGTTTACCGATGTTTTGCAAGTAATCATACACTTCTGACCTGCTAAAAAGCCAAGTTCCTTAAAATATCTCATATTGATTGAATCGTGTTAATGGTTGTTACAAAAGTAATCTGATACGTATTTGATAACGTTCCCATGATTGTACGACATTTCCCAGAATGACGTTCCCCAGAATGACATTCCCCAGAACGCCATTCCCCAGAATGGGACATTCCCCAGAAAAAAATAATAAGAGATTTTTGGGCTGTTAAAATCGAGGTAAATGGTAAATAGTAAATAGTGAATACATTTAACTGAAAAACTGGAACCGTTTGGACGATTTTTATATATTTTGATGTTTTTCTCCTTACAAACTTCAAGCTCGTTTAGCCCCTCCTTAGAGTTGAAGGGTTCTTTTCAAATTTTTACAGTAGTTTATTGCAGTGATGCATTTCAATCTGAACGCGAGCCAAAAGTGAACTGAACGCGTTCCAATTTTGCACGAGAACGCAGCAAACAGTGAACTTGCGTGCAAGATTCTGACGCTGCTCACGAACGGCCGTTCACTTTAAAATGCACAGTGAAGCACAAAACCTTAAAACACTACTTTAAACAACATTGAATTCATATCACGCACAATGAATGGAACCTTAGGTATTCCTTGATATCTTTTGCAAGTCTTTCTGCTTTTATACATGTTTTAAATCTGCCATTAAAAGAATTTTCCTTTCGCGTTCATTTTTTAACTCCCTTGGGTTCAATATTTTGAACTGATCAATGTGCAAGCCTACTTGATCCCTCGTTCAAAAAATTGTACTGGAACGCAAACTGAACGCGTTCAAATGCAACCCTTGTTTTATTGTATCTAACTAATATGGACCACCCTAGTGCATACATACTACTATATTTTGTAGCTATTAAGTTTAAAAAGGAAAATTATAAGGAGGAAATTATAAAAAAGGAAATCAAAAGGAAATTATAAAAGACAAGAGAAGTTTTCTAGTGTAATTGTGAGTCATTAATCTTCATAAATACGAAGACAATAAACCTAGGAAGAACAGCATATGTTCAAAAGAAGGGAGAATATTCTATGAAAGCAAAGAAAACAAATTCCATCAATTTATTTTGTACATATGAATAATATTAGACTAATATAAATCACCCTTCAAAAATACAGTAAGAAAGAACAGCCAATTTCGAAAGAAGGAAGAATAACTATCAAAAACAAACAAACATCTAATATTGGGTCAAATTAGATCATAAAAAAAAATCAGAGCAGCTTATTTTAAACGGTTGTGTTACTTTTCTCCGAATGTCAGTTCCCTGAATTTCGTTTCCACGAACGCCAGTTCCCATAATGTCAGTGCCCCGAACACTCTGTTTCCCCGAATAGCCTACACAGCTAAAAATATGTTGTAAATTTAAGTTTATTTTCATGCACATATTTGGAGCATCAAAATAAACGTAAATTTCAACGATCAATCCATTACTTGAATTCACTTCAAATTTACACGATCAAGTAATATTCCACCATTTGTAGTTGAAAATTGAATGTATATTCATTTAAATTTACACGATGCTGTAATAACACACGAATTTGATTTATTTTTACAGTAGACTTCAGTTTACATCACATTGAAATTTAAATATTTTTTTCTGTGTAGTATCCCGAAACATTTTTAGCTCTCATACTGCCCATAACTGCATATAATATAATATAATATAATATAATATGTAACATTCGACAAAAGTAGGCATTGAGTAAATGGAATACCAAGTGTGCATTTTATGGCAGTATGGGATGAAACTAAAATTGCCAAGAACTCAAAAGTGCCAAGAGTGATTTGAGTATGTTGATTGAAAGTATTTATCATTTGATGACTCTCCCCGGTATTAACTCGAAATTGTCAAAAATGTCGAATGTGATAGACATGCAGTTATGGGCAGTATAATTGTCATAACTGTCACAACACCGCCTTGAAGGAGAACGAACCTGTCATCTGATATGCACCCTTCTTTGCTTGATTTGCGGTTCTTTCGAGTTTCACCATCATCGGCATTTTTGGCAAGATGTACTTACATATTTTGTCGAGGATAACCTTATAATCTATATTATCTTCTTTAATTGCTTATCATTCTTTGAAGTTCAGCACCCAGTCCCTAAAGACTATTCTATATAGAACTGCATTACTTTTTGGGGAAACAAGTCATTCGGGGAAATGGGTCATTTGGTGAGCTGGCATTCGGGGAAATGATATTCAGGGAAACGACAATGGCGCAATTATGTTAGGCAGATGTAAAATTGTTAAACAGTATTTTTCCCTCAAGACTTTGGTTGGTGAACCACGTACTCATCTATTTTGGATTTTCAAACCCCCTCCTACCCCCTTCTTTCGTCTTTTGTCCGAACAAACATTGAAATTTGTATGGGCCGTGGTCTTTGGCCATACCATGCACCCCCATAGATGATCAAGTGGTTTATAAACGGTCCCTTAGATGGTTTGCCTAAGAAAAGTGAAGCAAACATTCTCCTTTTGAAATGTTTTTTTTGGACTCCATTCCGATTTTATTTGCTTGAGATCCATAATAATGATTTTGACCAAATACTCGAGTAAAAATGTGTTCCTGAACCCACGAAAATTATTCACAAAATCATGAATATGCATATTCATAGCACTCTTTTCCATATAAAATCAGACCATGAACATTGATATTCATGATTCCAGGGACAGATTTTTTCCGTGTAATATATTAGGTGAATTGACGCCTGTATCCGATATTCGAAGCTTCTGGGAACTCGAATAAATTCAGTAGGTACATTTTTTCAACGACAAAATAAAACTAATATTATCGTTCTCCACTCTTCGAATACGTATAAAAACGATTCTGGGGAATGTCCTATTCTGGGGAATGTCCCATTCTGGGGAATGTCCCATTCTGGGGAATGGGATTCTGGGGAACGTCATTCTGGGGAATGTCGTTCTGGGGTTTGGCTTTCTGGGAAATGTCCTACAACCGTTCCCATCTAAATTGATACAATAATCCGATTGTACGACATTTCCCAGAATGACGTTCCCCAGAACGACATTCCCCAGAACGCCATTCCTCAGAATTGGACATTCCCCAGAAATCCATTCCCCAGAATGGGACATTCCCCAGAAAATCATTCCACAGAATGTCGTTCTGGGGTTTGACTTTCTGGGAAATGTCCTACAACCAATAATCCATAAAACTTGGATCGCCAGATCAATTTTTTTTCGGATAATAGAAACACGGATTATCAAGACCCCGGTTTATCGCGACCGATGATAAATTTTGAATTGATACATTTCATTCGAAAATGTTCAAGAGTTCTAGAGCTCCATTGATTTTCGATGAACTAATGATAAACTCAATTAAATAAATACAATGCAATAGGTACCGTAATCCGGGGGCAAATTGATCACTGGGGTGAATTTGATCAGATCGCTACAAACTAGCATTTCCTTTCAAGGATGCTTAATACTTCGTTGGCATCAAAGACATTCCATGTTTTCTTGTTTATAGATGTCTTATGATGGTTTTAAACTATTTCAATTTTATAAAAGTCGGGTTTGCATAGAAATATTCACAGTTTTTGAGGGTGTTAGCAATACTGTTGGAAATGTCGGTACTAAACAATCCGCTGGCGCTAAGCCTGCATGTTTAGTGTGAACTGCTGAACTCATTTTTGAAATCGTACAGCATTACAAGAATAGTTTTTTGCTCGTAAAACCATTTATTGTTGAATAACATGCTTATTTCTAGGGAAACTGCATACCTTCCCGAGCAGAAGAAAATAACTACTGAATACCAAATTGAGGTATTCCATACCAGATAATTTCCAATACTTACAACCTGAATGAGGTATGAATGAGCCCTGCAGAAGAGGTAAAATACCTCAAATAATACCTTCTGCATATTCTACAAATACCAAGCTGATAACTAGATCAGGTATTATAATACCTAAATAATACTTCATGGATTTTCATATAAAAATGAACTTTTTCAATACTAGTTCAATACCTCCAGCAGTCCTCAATACCTGTCGAATACCAAAATGAAATAGTTTTAATTGTTTTAAACATTCTTTTCAAATACCATTGTAATACCAAAATGAGGTATTGATAACTGAACAATACCTAATTTTGGTATGATACCAAAATATGGTATGCATAAGCTATTGGGGAGTTATTTGTTCCTGCTCGGGTTTAGGCGTATTAGGCAGATTCACAAAATTTAATTTTGCAGTAAAATTATGATATACGCGAGCTGTAAGAATTTTGACATCATTTACAGATTCAGGAGACCCAAATTTAGTAGATAGGGAAATTTTACATACTAAAATATGCCTTATTATAAGTGATCATCTTCGCCCCAATGAGTCATTTTCAATTTTTGATATTGAAACTAATTTTATGATATGTAAAATTTAATTCATAAAAATCGATTACATAAACTGATAGAGATCAATAAAGTACTGATTTTACCAAAAAAAAAATTGACAATTTTTGAATTTTAAAGAAAATTATGGCAAAAAGTTGTGAAAAAGTGATCAATTTGCCCCCGGATTACGGTACATAAATATGATTATAAATACATCCCATTAATTCAACACTCAATTAACTGTTTCAATAGTAAAATTATTGATAAACAATCATTTTTCTATTGAAGAACAAATATTTTTTGGAGTTTCGAATAATTTAGCCCGTTTAGGGTTGCAATTTGTTCAAGCAATTTTTATACAAACGCTTTTTTTCGTAAACAAATAGTCATAAATAGTTAATCATAGTAGATACGAAATTTTAAATTTTAGCGACTAAGTGTATTGATTATAGGAAATAAAAATAAATATTCTCTGCAAAAAAGAGACTGAACAGGAGCCAAAAAGAGACTGAAAATAGACTAAACGGTAATGAAAGAACAAAATGAGACCTAACAGTAACCAGGAGAGAAGAGTTGGATACAACCAGCCATTTCTCAGAGAATATCTTTTAAACTTGTTTGGGAAATTTTTCGTGACATTACGAAAAAAAAATCTTGAGGTTGGAATGGAATGAATGAATGGATTTATAACTTCATTTGATAGATTTTTTCTTCAGAAGTTCGTTTAGTGATTAGTTTTCCCATAAAATATCTCCAAGAATTTTTCCAAGGAATTTTTCATAAGAATTGTTTAGGATATCTTAAAATAAAACCTGGATTTTTTCAAAAAATACCACTAACAATACCTCAGGGATTCCAACAGAAATTCCTTCATATGTTATTTCTGATATTTTTCAAGAAAGACCTTAGTCCTCTCGGATTTCATTCGGGGATTCTTCCATCGTTTTTTCTGAAACATCCTCCAAGGCTCCCGTTTAAAGCATGATGGAATATTCCAGATGTCTCCAAGGATTTCTCAGGATTTTCATCAAAATTGTCCTTCAGGATTTCTTTAAGATTTTGACTGAAAATTTCTCTGAGGAAACCTTCAGTAATTACTCCAGCGATTACTACTGAGATTTCTTTGGAAAGTCATTCAATAGTCTAAGAGATTTTTTAAAAGTTTTCAAAAAATATCAAGCATTCTGCCAGGATTTTTCTATGTATTTCTTCAATGAATTGTGAATGGAATTTTCCAGAAAGCTGAAGAAATGTTTTTAAAAAATCGTGACGCATTCCTAAAACAAATCTTAGGGTAACTTCCGTCAAAACTTATGTAAGTTCTTTAAAAAATAGCTCTTTTTTACCCGACCTGACCCAGTGACCCACCAGAATATCTCCGACCACAGGAACATTCACGAGATCCCTTGGCTACTTTTAGGAACTTGAAATGTAGGCCAGTATACTGACAAAAAATATTTGAATGCGTTGAGTATTCGCTGAGCAGTGATGGTTTTAGTATTTTTGCTTTCACTCAGGCGTATACGGGTTAATAAATAAAAATTTCTAGAAGAACTCACTCTTGAGGAAATTTTACATGATTCTCAGATTAGATTCTACCTTAGCAATAGGTAATTGAAAAAAAAAACCAATTACATCTCTCGATAATATCTCGCAGCATTTTGTGAAGGAACCCCTAGAAAAACATAGGACGAAATCCATAAAAAATATGTAGGATTTCTTCAAAATAATGTTGTAGTGTTAATTAGTGCGGAACATTCAATGAACTTTTGAATATTCCGTGGGGATTTTTTGAGTAAATCATTAAAAAAATGTTTGGAAGAGTAATCCTTGGATAAAATGCTAGAGACATTACTAGAAAAAAGACTAGGAAAACTAAGTAATGAAACACAGGTGTAATTTAAGGAATTATTTGAAATGATCAGATTGACTCGAATAACCCTTCAAAGAATTTTTGAAACAATTTTTTGGAATACCCTGAAATGAAATAGAAATTCTTGTCAGGTTTCCTGAAAAAAAAAAAATCCTTGAACAAATTATACCAAAAACTTTGTAATTAACGCTGGCGGGTTTTCTTGAAAAAAATAATTGTGGAAATCTTTGGAAGATCTCTAAGAGTAACGACTGGAGAAATCAGTTGAAAAATTAGTGAAAAATATCTAGACGGAGTCCTAGGATAGTCTTTGGAAAATTGCTCAAAGTTATTACTGGAGGTAGTAACGTGCTCACGGATTTTACGAAGCAAATTCTGAAAAAAAATCCTTTAACCATCCTTTGAACAATTACTGCAAGAATTGGTAGAGGAATTTCTTGACCAATTTCTGGAGAGAACCCAGTATTAGTTCCTGATAGTATTTTATATGAAATCCCTGGAGAAACCCTTAAGATGATTCCTGAAGCTGTTATTGAGAAATTTTGCATCATGATTATCTGCAAGCAAAACAAGGAAAAACAAAAAACTTAAGAGACCATTTTTGTTAAAGTAAAGACTTCAGAGATCTCTCATCGGAAATAGAGGCTTGGTTTTAAATAAAGACCAATTCTCTAAAAAGAAACCTGATACCGGCTCCAGATGTGTTAATCCTTTACTGATTAATTGTGGGGGAGTTGCAATCATTATTCATAGGCGTATAAAACATCAATTGTTTACGTCATCAATTGAAACTAAAGTTTTTGAAACTTTAGGTGTTTCTGTTGAAACACAGCTTGGCAAATATACTTTCATAGCTGCTTATTTGCGATTTCAATGCACAGGGCAGCAAGTTGATTTGCTTCAAAATGACTTGCGGAAATCAACTCGCAATAAGTCATTTGTTTTGACATTGATGACTTTAATGCCAAACATCGGTCATGGAGTTTTCAAAGTATTTCCAACGGCAAAATTTTATTTGATGAGTGCTCTTCAGGATAATTCTCAATTCAATACCCTGATAGCCCTACATGTGTTTCCTTTGCTAGAAATCCATATACGATTGATTTGGTCTTAACCGACTTTAGTCATCTTTGTAGCCAATTAGTTACTCATGGGGTGGTCCATTTATTACGTAAGGCAATATTCAGGATTTTACGATCCCCCCTCCCCGCATGATAAGATTTTTTGTATGAAATTAAAAAAAAAAACAAATTGTATGGCGCGTAAGAAATCTCAAACCCCCCTCCCCCCATAAACCCTTACGTAATAAGTGGACGCCCCCTCATGCTGATTTTATTCTGATCATATCCCTGTTACGTTTCAAATACCCCATGAAGCGATTTTCAATCCTATCAGCTCCACTTTCAATTATTTTCGAGCTGACTGGAATATATATGAAACATATAATGATAGTAATCTATATGTTAACATTTCTTTACAAACAAAACTTGATATTGACAATGCTCTAGAAACTTTAACAAATTCCATTGTTGAGGTCAATTGTTGCAATTCCAAAATGTGAAGTAAAATTTGAATCCGTGATTATAGACGATGATCTTAATCTCTTGATCCGTCTTGAAAACGTGAGCAGAAGGCAATTTCAACGCACTCGCGATTCTACTATGAAAATTATATGGCAAAATCTGCAAAAAGAAATTTATTTATTTATTTATTTATTTCGTCAAGCATAGGTAGACTACATACAATAATTACAAAACTTTCTTACATGCTATGGATTACTTCTATTGTTCTTTAGTTGTGTTTTAAGCTGCTCTTTGGACATAGTAATGCCAATGAATTCGCAATGTACATTATACTGACGCATCATACGGTTTATTGGTCCGTTTTGAGCATAATGCGTTCTGCATGATTTTTCTGAAAATAATTTTCTTGTTCTTAAATGCCGAGAGGGTGTGTAGAAGTTTAGTTGATAAAGAAGTGCAGCGGAGTCTACACGGTTCGAAATAATGTTGTTTATAAAGAGAATCATTGCGAATTCCCGGCGTTGCTTAAGTGTTTCCAAGTTGATGAGCATGCAGCGTGCTTCATACGACGGAAGTGGCAGCACAGTCCAATTCAATTTCCGAAGGGCGTATAAAAGGAATTGCTTCTGTACTGATTCTATGCGTTCTTCGTGTACGACATGATACGGGTTCCATACTAGGTGACAGTATTCCAGAATTGGTCTTACATATGTAGTATACAATAGTTTAATAGTATATGGGTCTTGGAAATTGTTGCTGAACCTCTTAATGAAGCCAAGCATGCTGTTTGCTTTGTTTATTATGGAATTATAATGTTCTACAAAAGTGAGTTTAGAGTCTAGGATTACGCCCAAATCCCTTATAATTTTACACTTCTGCACTACTTGATTTCCTAAAAATACTTCGATTGGAGGTGTGACATATTTTCGACTGAATGCTATTGAATTACATTTTTTGATATTGAGTTGGAGTAGACTTTTTTTGCACCAAGTGAAGAATAAGTTAATGTCATTCTGGAATTCTTCTGCTTCGCTAGAATTACTTACTTCCATGAAGAGCTTCATGTCGTCTGCATATATAAGAAATTTTATTTTTCTAAGTAAAAAGGAAATGTCGTTTACATACAAAATAAAAAGAAGTGGGCCTAAATGAGAACCTTGGGGTACTCCAGAGGTTACAGAAATGGGTGCTGATAATTTATTTTGAAAGTGCACTATTTGTTTCCGATCTGATAGATATGACTGGATCCAACTCAAGAGTCCTGGCTCCATTCCTATTTTCTGCAATTTGAAGATTAATAATGGTATGTCGATTCGGTCAAATGCCTTACTGAAGTCAGTGTAGAGGGCTTCTACGTGCTTGCCATTGTCCATTGCGTTGAGAATAAAAGATACAAATTCTAGCAGATTGGAAGATGTTGAGCGGCCTTTAAAAAAGCCATGCTGCCTACAAGTAATTTGGTTTTTTACTTGTTGGAAAATTTTGTCGGTTACGAGAGATTCGAAGAGTTTGGGAATACATGAGATAATGGCAATTCCGCGATAGTTCCTTATGTCAGATTTTGTACCTGATTTGAAAACAGGCACCAAATATGAGGATTTTCAAGCTTCTGGGAATTTTCCATTATTTAGAGACATGTTGAAAAGGCGTTCTAAGGGAAGGGTAAGTTCTTCTGAGAGATTTTTAAAGAACACGAGTGCAATGCCATCCGGTCCTGCTCCCTTAGTTGCGTCCAGGTTTTTTAGAGCCGATAAGATTTCTTGTTGTGATAGTTTTTCAATAGATATACTATTAGAAATTTCTGGGAAAAAAGAAAAGAAATTGCGGTCGCGGTCTTCTTCAGAGTAGGTGGTATACACTTCTTGAAAGAAATCTGCAAAGAGGTTGCAGATATCGGAAGAGTTTTCACCTACGTTTCCGTCAAAATGCATTCGCGAAGGGAAATTGCTACTTTTTAATTGTGTGTTTACATAATTAAAAAAGTTTATAGGACATGATTTGACTTCGGATTCGACCTTACGATTATATTCTTCATGTGCGGAGTTAATGGCTGAGTTGAGTTGGTTACATGTGTCATGATAATTTTGTAAGTTGGTGGCAGTATTTTCTTTTTTGTATAATTTATGCGCTTTCTGTTTCTTGTTCTTTAGGTTTTTCAGATGTGGGCTAAACCACACCGGTAATTTGTTATTTTGTATTCGTCTTTTTCTTCTTGTTGGCACAGTTTCATTAATTATTTGTTGAATAATTGAATGGAACTTGTCTACATTGTCGACATTTCCTTCAATACTTATGATATGTTGCCAATTAATTGTACATAGTCTACGTTTGGCTTCGTTGTAATTTGCTTTATTGTATTCCGGCACTTCCTCGTACTCCCAGTCGCTGGGGAGAGAAGTTTTATGTATGAAGATTGAATATTCAATTGCTGTGTGAAATACTTCATTTTTCCATAGAGGTGATAATGATGTATACACACAGAAATCTTCAGTGCAATTTGTAAATAAGAGGTCCAAGTAAGAATTTTGCTGGTTTTTTACGTGATTAATTTGATTTAGGCCAAAATATGATGTTTTGTCGAATAAAAATTGTAAAGTACTGTCTTCGCCTACGACTGGGAGTAAAATTTCGGTCGTGCCGAAATACATTAAAATTGTTTCCAAAAATTTCTTCGCTTCTTACGCTTTTGTCCCAGCTAGTTTCGGTTACAAGAATTATATTGAAAGAAGAAGATAAAAGTTTTTGATGAATTTCCTTCATTTTGGCTGAGCTTTTCATGCGATTGAAATTTTGGCAATATACCAGAATTTCAGTCGCATTCTGTTGAGAAGACAAAGAAATTTTTGGATTATTTGTAATACTTACATTACTATGTGCGTCAGGTAGCGTGTGTAGGGTGGATGTTGTGGAGACGTCAGTGATGTCTGCTTCCAAGGAATGCGTCTTTATTTTCGAAAATTTTGTAAGCCGGCTGAGTAAAATTTATTAGCACTCTCCCTGGTAAGCTGCAGTCGCTGTATGCGCTCGCTGGATAAGAATGCCCGGTACGACTTCAAGTCTTCTAAGGCGTCGCTTCGCGAAATTCCGAGTTCTTCGTGAACGTCCAAGAAAATTTCGCGCAAAAGATTAGTGTCCGCTGGTAGTCCTTCTGCTGCTAATGTCAAAGATGTGCTAGTTTTGGTAAGTCCACGAATACATGTTGAAGGGGTCTGGTCATGCAAGAATGAAAGATAGGTCCGCACTATGTCCATGATTTTCGGGTCCCGTAGACGTGCTTTCAGGAAGCGTTGGTCCCCGGCTGCAGATTCTTCCGTGAGTCTGACTATAGGTGGACGCATGGGGTCAAAAAGTGGAGGGTTTTCAAGCCTGGCAGGTTTTTCAGGGCGATAAGGGTTGATGGTTTCCCCTTTTTGGAAATTTATGAATTTCGGTCCATTGTCCTTCTTTGGCGGCTGAGAAAATTGTACACGTGTCGCTGCCAAAAGTTCTTTGTCCAATGGTAATGACGAATTTCCACGCACAGAATTCATGAGCGTTGAAGTGATTTCTGTGTTGTTAGTAGTACTTTTGTCGATATTGTGGTTGTTGTCGTTGATGTTGCTGATAGTACTGTTATTTCTGCTATTGCTATTGTTGTTGATGTTACTGATGCTTCTGTTGTTGTTGTTTTTGTTATTGCCATTGTTGTTGTTGTTGTAGTTGTAGTTGTTGCTGTTGTTGTTGTTATTGTTGTTGTTGATGTTTCGGTGGTTTTGATTCCTGGCGTAAATTTCCTGGCGTTGTTTCCTCCTTCGTCTGGCCTTCTTTTCCTTCTTTTCTTGTGTACGACGTGAACGCTGTTTAGCGTCGTATTCAGTCCAGTCATGCTTCCATACTTTTTTATTGCCTAGCAATTAAAAAATGATTCTCACAATTAGGAAACAAAAATTTTAAAAATAAAATTTCTCAATTGGGCCCTGGCCAGGCGTTGCAGAATTCGCTCTCATTTGAGAATGAAGCACGATCAAAGCAAGCAAAGAAAAACATCCCATCTGTTGCGGTCTACGATCGTCATTGTATCGCAAGGTGTAACAAGTCTGATAAATGGAAGCAGCGAGCGAGAGCCCCAACGAGAGAGCGATGATAAAATCCATTTTTCTCGCTTGTTTACCGTTGGGGTTAGGTGTTTTTCTTTACTGGCACGATAAACAATCCACGAACTTCCAATAACAACAGTGTCCCCCAAGCTTGGAGCATGTTTAGAGGGGTTTTATCATGCACTACTATCCCCCCAATCTGATCAAACTTGTAGCAGTATACGATAAACAGTCTCTCATAATGTGCAGCATGTTATGATAGTTACAGAGAGCGATACGTGAGAGATTCTCTCAATTTTCTCAGGATTCAATCCCTGGCCCTGGCTCTAAGCCTTTTTGAAAATTATCTTAAATTTTGAAACAAAAAAAACAATTGAAAGAGGAAAACAAATTATAACTTACTAATGGCGAAAAAGCTATTTTGCAATGCAGTTTGAAAGCGCGCACAATTTTAATTTAAGACCTACTAGTCCATTAGAAAATCAAATTACTCAAGACTTCGAAAATATTCTCAATCAAGAGAACGTTTTCTAAAATTCCTGGGAGACTGATTTGGAAGAAGTGAGAACTATTTTTCAAAAAAAAAAAACAAAAATTTGAAAGCTCCTGGCGATTATGGAAGTTCCTACATCCTCATCAAGAAACTTCTAGAAAAAAAACTTATCATTCTTAGTTGACATATTTAACAAATGTTTCAGGAAAATATCCTGACAAATAAAAAAATGCTACGGTTGTACCAATTTTAAAACTAGACCAAAATCCTGCAGAAGCTTCTAGCTATCGTTTAATCAGTTTACTTTCCTCCATCAGTAAACTTTTTAAAAAGGTCATTTTGAACAGAATGATGGCCCACATCAACGAAAATTCAATTTTTGCCAATGAACAGTTCGGATTCCGCCATGGACATTCGATCACTCATCAACTTTTACGTGTAACAAATTTGATCCGTTCCAACAAATCTGAAGGCTATTCTACTGGTCTTGCTCTTCTAGACATAGAAAAAGCATTCGACAGTGTTTGGCATGAAGGTTTGATTGTAAAATTAAACAACTTTAATTTCTTTAATTTTTATAACATACATTGTTAGAATAATTCAAAGTTATCTGTCAAATCGCACACTTCAGGGTAATTATCAGAACTCCAGATCTGGAAGACTTCCTGTAAGAACTGGTGTTCCTCAAGGTAGCATTTTGGGAACACTATTATACAATATTTTCACATCTGACTTACCTGAGTTATTTATTTAGGCCTCTCCGCCAAAGGACGAAGTCTGCGTGTCATCTGTAGTCTATTGCAAAAAAGTTTGGATATTTTTTCTTCATACTTGCAAAAATGAAAGATTTCTCCTAATGCTTCCAAAACTCAACTAATAATATTCCCACATAAACCAAAAGCTCTTTATTTGAAACCTTCAAGTAGACATGTTAGGGGCCCAGATAGCCGTAGCGGTAAAGGCGCAGCTATTCAGCATGACCATGCTGAGGGTCGTGAGTTCGAATCCCGCTGGTCGAGGATCTTTTCGTAAAGAAAATTTTCACGATTCCCAGGGCATAGAGTATCTTCGTACCTGCCACACGATATACACATGCAAAAATATTCAATTGGCAAAGAAAGCATAGCATAGCATAGCATAGCATAGCATAGACTGACTGTACATGTCAATGGTTGCTACTCCGTGATTGATCGGAACTGGTAATAATTGCACTGCGATCCAAATGAATAAGGGATGGGAGTTTCCGCTTACTCTCGGAGTGCAATTTTAGCAGATCTAATATTATTGATCAATAACGGCGCCGGCCAAGTCCTTACAGTCAGTTGGGATAGGAAAGGAATGTTAGGGTGTAATGATTGTTGCTTCTAGAGACCGAGAATACCTCTGCATCTCCACAATCACCACGGGAAGGGTGTTTATTAGTGGAGAAGGAAAAGATCTGGGAGTCACCTTTGGTCGGTGATGCGATCCATGGATAAGGTGGAAAAATACGATTTATACTTAAAGCTAGTTTTTAGTTTTATCTCAAAAAGTTTTTGGTAGAAGATTTTAAATAAACGTCAACATCTATAATGTCGAAACATTCAAAAGAAGTTTTTATTAATGGCGAAAAGAGAAAAATATATGCGTATATCTTAAATTATATGGAACAGGAATAATGCCGGCACATGTAGTGACGAACCATACATAGTTTGTTTGAAAATTACATAGAAGTATTATTGAACATTTATGCCTCAATAAGAAAAGTCTTAGGTAGAAGTTTTAAAATAAGCGTCTACATTCATAATGTCAAACGATTCATAAAATATTTTAAGAAATGTCAAAAATTTTATGTTTATTAGAATTGTAAAAAACAGGCATAATGCCGACACTTGTAGTGACGAACCATACAAAGTTTGATTGAATATTACAAAAAAGTAACGCTTTCATGAAAAAATGTGTTATCATAAGCATGAAACGAGCTCACCAGTTGGTAATCCATCCTCGACTGAACAGGAATATCTTTTCGCACTCACACAGCGCGAACAACAAAACTTCTCGGCGCCCCGAAAAAGAACCGTCTTGCTTGGGCTTTCCAAAACACTGCCCAGCACAACACGCGAACCGAAAACCAAACTCCCGGAATCCTGAAAACGAAGCGTCTTGTTTGGGCTTTTCAAAACACTGCCCAGCACAACACGCGAACCGAAAACCAAACTCCCGGCGTCCCGAAAACGAAGCGTCTTGTTTGGGCTTTTCCAAACACTGCCCAGCACAACACGAGAACCGAAAACCAAACTCCCGGAATCCTGAAAACGAAGCATCTTGTTTGGGCTTTTCAAAACACTGCCCAGCACAACACGCGAACCGAAAACCAAACTCCCGGCGTCCCGAAAACGAAGCGTCTTGTTTGGGCTTTTCAAAACACTGCCCAGCACAACACGAGAACCGAAAACCAAACTCCCGGAATCCTGAAAACGAAGCATCTTGTTTGGGCTTTTCAAAACACTGCCCAACACAACACGAGAACCGAAAACCAAACTCCCGGCGACCCGAAAACGATGCGTCTTGTTTGGGCTTTTCCAAACACTGCCCAGCACAACACGAGAACCGAAAACCAAACTCCCGGCGTCCCGAAAACGATGCGTCTTGTTTGGGCTTTTCAAAACACTGCCCAGCACAACACGAGAACCGAAAACCAAACTCCCGGAATCCTGAAAACGAAGCATCTTGTTTGGGCTTTTCAAAACACTGCCCAGCACAACACGCGAACCGAAAACCAAACTCCCGGCGTCCCGAAAACGAAGCGTCTTGTTTGGGCTTTTCAAAACACTGCCCAGCACAACACGAGAACCGAAAACCAAACTCCCGGAATCCTGAAAACGAAGCATCTTGTTTGGGCTTTTCAAAACACTGCCCAACACAACACGAGAACCGAAAACCAAACTCCCGGCGACCCGAAAACGATGCGTCTTGTTTGGGCTTTTCCAAACACTGCCCAGCACAACACGAGAACCGAAAACCAAACTCCCGGCGTCCCGAAAACGATGCGTCTTGTTTGGGCTTTTCAAAACACTGCCCAGCACAACACGAGAACCGAAAACCAAACTCCCGGCGTCCCGAAAACGATGCGTCTTGTTTGGGCTTTTCAAAACACTGCCCAGCACAACACGAGAACCGAAAACCAAACTCCCGGCGTCCCGAAAACGAAGCGTCTTGTTTGGGCTTTTCAAAACACTGCCCAGCACAACACGAGAACCGAAAACCAAACTCCCGGCGTCCCGAAAACGAAGCGTCTTGTTTGGGCTTTTCAAAACACTGCCCAGCACAACACGAGAACCGAAAACCAAACTCCCGGAATCCTGAAAACGAAGCATCTTGTTTGGGCTTTTCAAAACACTGCCCAGCACAACACGCGAACCGAAAACCAAACTCCCGGCGTCCCGAAAACGATGCGTCTTGTTTGGGCTTTTCAAAACACTGCCCAGCACAACACGAGAACCGAAAACCAAACTCCCGGCGTCCCGAAAACGAAGCGTCTTGTTTGGGCTTTTCAAAACACTGCCCAGCACAACACGAGAACCGAAAACCAAACTCCCGGCGTCCCGAAAACGAAGCGTCTTGTTTGGGCTTTTCAAAACACTGCCCAGCACAACACGAGAACCGAAAACCAAACTCCCGGAATCCTGAAAACGAAGCATCTTGTTTGGGCTTTTCAAAACACTGCCCAACACAACACGAGAACCGAAAACCAAACTCCCGGCGACCCGAAAACGATGCGTCTTGTTTGGGCTTTTCCAAACACTGCCCAGCACAACACGAGAACCGAAAACCAAACTCCCGACGCCTGAAAACGATGCGTCTTGTTTGGGCTTTTCAAAACACTGCCCAGCACAACACGAGAACCGAAAACCAAACTCCCGGAATCCTGAAAACGAAGCATCTTGTTTGGGCTTTTCAAAACACTGCCCAGCACAACACGCGAACCGAAAACCAAACTCCCGGCGTCCCGAAAACGATGCGTCTTGTTTGGGCTTTTCAAAACACTGCCCAGCACAACACGAGAACCGAAAACCAAACTCCCGGCATCCCGAAAACGATGCGTCTTGTTTGGGCTTTTCAAAACACTGCCCAGCACAACACGAGAACCGAAAACCAAACTCCCGGAATCCTGAAAACGAAGCATCTTGTTTGGGCTTTTCAAAACACTGCCCAGCACAACACGAGAACCGAAAACCAAACTCCCGGCATCCCGAAAACGATGCGTCTTGTTTGGGCTTTTCAAAACACTGCCCAGCACAACACGAGAACCGAAAACCAAACTCCCGGCGTCCCGAAAACGAAGCGTCTTGTTTGGGCTTTTCAAAACACTGCCCAGCACAACACGAGAACCGAAAACCAAACTCCCGGAATCCTGAAAACGAAGCATCTTGTTTGAGCATTTCAAAACACTGCCCAACACAACACGAGAACCGAAAACCAAACTCCCGGCATCCCGAAAACGATGCGTCTTGTTTGGGCTTTTCAAAACACTGCCCAGCACAACACGAGAACCGAAAACCAAACTCCCGGCGTCCCGAAAACGAAGCGTCTTGTTTGGGCTTTTCAAAACACTGCCCAGCACAACACGAGAACCGAAAACCAAACTCCCGGCGTCCCGAAAACGAAGCGTCTTGTTTGGGCTTTTCAAAACACTGCCCAGCACAACACGAGAACCGAAAACCAAACTCCCGGAATCCTGAAAACGAAGCATCTTGTTTGGGCTTTTCAAAACACTGCCCAGCACAACACGCGAACCGAAAACCAAACTCCCGGCGTCCCGAAAACGATGCGTCTTGTTTGGGCTTTTCAAAACACTGCCCAGCACAACACGAGAACCGAAAACCAAACTCCCGGCGTCCCGAAAACGAAGCGTCTTGTTTGGGCTTTTCAAAACACTGCCCAGCACAACACGAGAACCGAAAACCAAACTCCCGGCGTCCCGAAAACGAAGCGTCTTGTTTGGGCTTTTCAAAACACTGCCCAGCACAACACGAGAACCGAAAACCAAACTCCCGGAATCCTGAAAACGAAGCATCTTGTTTGGGCTTTTCAAAACACTGCCCAACACAACACGAGAACCGAAAACCAAACTCCCGGCGACCCGAAAACGATGCGTCTTGTTTGGGCTTTTCCAAACACTGCCCAGCACAACACGAGAACCGAAAACCAAACTCCCGACGCCTGAAAACGATGCGTCTTGTTTGGGCTTTTCAAAACACTGCCCAGCACAACACGAGAACCGAAAACCAAACTCCCGGAATCCTGAAAACGAAGCATCTTGTTTGGGCTTTTCAAAACACTGCCCAGCACAACACGCGAACCGAAAACCAAACTCCCGGCGTCCCGAAAACGATGCGTCTTGTTTGGGCTTTTCAAAACACTGCCCAGCACAACACGAGAACCGAAAACCAAACTCCCGGCATCCCGAAAACGATGCGTCTTGTTTGGGCTTTTCAAAACACTGCCCAGCACAACACGAGAACCGAAAACCAAACTCCCGGAATCCTGAAAACGAAGCATCTTGTTTGGGCTTTTCAAAACACTGCCCAGCACAACACGAGAACCGAAAACCAAACTCCCGGCATCCCGAAAACGATGCGTCTTGTTTGGGCTTTTCAAAACACTGCCCAGCACAACACGAGAACCGAAAACCAAACTCCCGGCGTCCCGAAAACGAAGCGTCTTGTTTGGGCTTTTCAAAACACTGCCCAGCACAACACGAGAACCGAAAACCAAACTCCCGGAATCCTGAAAACGAAGCATCTTGTTTGGGCTTTTCAAAACACTGCCCAACACAACACGAGAACCGAAAACCAAACTCCCGGCGACCCGAAAACGATGCGTCTTGTTTGGGCTTTTCCAAACACTGCCCAGCACAACACGAGAACCGAAAACCAAACTCCCGGCGTCCCGAAAACGATGCGTCTTGTTTGGGCTTTTCAAAACACTGCCCAGCACAACACGAGAACCGAAAACCAAACTCCCGGCGTCCCGAAAACGATGCGTCTTGTTTGGGCTTTTCAAAACACTGCCCAGCACAACACGAGAACCGAAAACCAAACTCCCGGCGTCCCGAAAACGAAGCGTCTTGTTTGGGCTTTTCAAAACACTGCCCAGCACAACACGAGAACCGAAAACCAAACTCCCGGCGTCCCGAAAACGAAGCGTCTTGTTTGGGCTTTTCAAAACACTGCCCAGCACAACACGAGAACCGAAAACCAAACTCCCGGAATCCTGAAAACGAAGCATCTTGTTTGGGCTTTTCAAAACACTGCCCAGCACAACACGCGAACCGAAAACCAAACTCCCGGCGTCCCGAAAACGATGCGTCTTGTTTGGGCTTTTCAAAACACTGCCCAGCACAACACGAGAACCGAAAACCAAACTCCCGGCGTCCCGAAAACGAAGCGTCTTGTTTGGGCTTTTCAAAACACTGCCCAGCACAACACGAGAACCGAAAACCAAACTCCCGGCGTCCCGAAAACGAAGCGTCTTGTTTGGGCTTTTCAAAACACTGCCCAGCACAACACGAGAACCGAAAACCAAACTCCCGGAATCCTGAAAACGAAGCATCTTGTTTGGGCTTTTCAAAACACTGCCCAACACAACACGAGAACCGAAAACCAAACTCCCGGCGACCCGAAAACGATGCGTCTTGTTTGGGCTTTTCCAAACACTGCCCAGCACAACACGAGAACCGAAAACCAAACTCCCGACGCCTGAAAACGATGCGTCTTGTTTGGGCTTTTCAAAACACTGCCCAGCACAACACGAGAACCGAAAACCAAACTCCCGGAATCCTGAAAACGAAGCATCTTGTTTGGGCTTTTCAAAACACTGCCCAGCACAACACGCGAACCGAAAACCAAACTCCCGGCGTCCCGAAAACGATGCGTCTTGTTTGGGCTTTTCAAAACACTGCCCAGCACAACACGAGAACCGAAAACCAAACTCCCGGCATCCCGAAAACGATGCGTCTTGTTTGGGCTTTTCAAAACACTGCCCAGCACAACACGAGAACCGAAAACCAAACTCCCGGAATCCTGAAAACGAAGCATCTTGTTTGGGCTTTTCAAAACACTGCCCAGCACAACACGAGAACCGAAAACCAAACTCCCGGCATCCCGAAAACGATGCGTCTTGTTTGGGCTTTTCAAAACACTGCCCAGCACAACACGAGAACCGAAAACCAAACTCCCGGCGTCCCGAAAACGAAGCGTCTTGTTTGGGCTTTTCAAAACACTGCCCAGCACAACACGAGAACCGAAAACCAAACTCCCGGAATCCTGAAAACGAAGCATCTTGTTTGAGCATTTCAAAACACTGCCCAACACAACACGAGAACCGAAAACCAAACTCCCGGCGACCCGAAAACCCATGCAAAAATATTCAATTGGCAAAGAAAGCTTTATAACTGTGGAAGTGCTCATAAGAACACTTATCTGAGAAGCAGGCTTTGTCCCAGTGGGGACGTAACGCCAGATAGTAGTAGTAGAAGTAGACATGTTGTCACGATGAGAGGAGTTTGAAACAAATTTTCAGGCCAGCAATGTTGTATGCTGTACCAATATGGACTAGCTGTTGTAATACCAAGAAAAAAGCTCTGCAGAGAATTCAAAATAAAATTTGGAAAATGATTCTGAGGCTTCTTCCCTGATATAATACCAGTGATTTACATAGAATATCCAATGTTGAAACATTGGAAAAAATGTCAAGTAAAATAATATTATTAAATAAAATTATTTTTTTGGCAAAACTCTTTGCCATCTTCTATTGCCACGATTAATGCGTTATATGTTTAGGTTAAGTTAGGTTAAGTACATTAAAAACGTTATTTTGGTGAAATCAACTCACCTGTAAAAAATCTAAACTACTACGGCAAATGGAATGTTATATGTTGTTAACAACATGTTAATAAAATCTTAAATTTATTTTACCAAATAAGGATGATAATGATTTCTAATAACACAGAACACCTAGATATAAGAAATGAATCTAATGTTTGAAATGATACTAATAAAGAAATTAGAAAAAAAATAAAATAAAATAGAAATTTCTGCATAAACGACTCTTGATTTTTTTAAGAGAAACATTGTGCTCCAGAAATTCCATTTAGAAATTTCTACAGGACTAGTTCTAGGATATTTTCAGTAATTAACCTCGATATATCGCAGAATACTGTTTTGCTTCGTTTGTCAATGAAACATTTCGACGAAATTCGCTCAGTTTGGAAAACATAGATTTCGCCTCTTTGGATGTCATCGAATTCTACAGAATTTCGATATCGAACAGTTTTGGTCGGAATCTTTTGAAATATTGCATACAAATTCGGATTTGAGGGAGGGAAAAGGGGGCTGTCGTAAATCTTTCTAATCTACAAGCAGACAACTACAACTAATGATGTCTTCGAGGTTTATAAATGAGGTTCTCACTCAAGCAAGCTCAAACCCACATAATAACACAAGTTTTGAGTAAAAACGATTGTGAAATGTTGTGCAAGAACTCATCTGAATAATGGCTTTCAGATCTACAAGTATAATCAGTGATTTGCTGTTGTGCATAGTCATCAACGAGATCATAAATAATCTTCGACCGTCGTTGGATTTAAAATTTGGTAGAGAATTGTCAAGTTAACCTGTATGAGTGTCAACCTAGCTTAAAATCCTCCAAACGATCACTTAACCATCAGCTTTCGCATCTGAAGGGCCTATATTCACAGAAGCTCTTGAATAACGTATAACATTGAGGTCGAAACTTTTCAGAACATAGTTCCAAAATCCTACAAGATTTATATGTTTTGCATAAACCACCAAGAGTTCGCTGGTTGCGCTTGTAGATATAAACCCCGCCAATTAAAGGAGTGATTTGGATAACCTTTAAAAGGGTCGCTCTATTCAAAACTTGGTAGTCAGTGATTAAATGAACCTAGATGGATATCAATCTTGATCAGGATCCTCCGGAAAATTAACAAGTACACTTGTAGATCGGTAGACATATACTCAAAATGTAAGTTAATCTACCTTGAACTACTTTTAAATTTAGTTTTCCTGTCTATGCTATGACTTGACTACTTTTGACTTTATTTATAACGAATAAAACCCTCCTATTGCTGGTTCCCCAAGAAGTGCCACTATTCAACAATCATTTTAAAAGCTATTCACTGTACTATACTGTAGATCTACATTTAAGCTAATGCAATGAACTACTCAGCTATGCTTAATATCCAACTTATAGTACCAAAGGCTGTTACTAGACCTGCTCCACTTTTAAAAAGTAAAGTGTAATAAATCCGGATGCTGGTTATTCACCAACAAGATAACCGTTCGCGGAAATCCTACCTCGTCGAAACACTCAAATCCGCTTCGGAACAAAACTTTTGCGCCATCGCCCGACATGTTCGCACACAAAAGAATACCCGCAAACATTAGACTCATTACGGTGTTCGCAAACACAAGTGCTCTTAAGAAGCAGAAAACAAAAACACGCTGAGCTTTCACACATTTATGGCAACACACCCTTTCTCGGGAACTTGCGCTGATTCCTGGGACAGGAAAACAAGACAGGATGAATGGACAAAGACGACGACGACGACTGGAATACGTGCCCGACAAGGAAAAGGAACGTGCAAGGAAGCTCTTCACGCGGTGCTCCACTGACCGGCATTATTAGAAACAAATTTTCATCGAATTTGGGTTCGAAGTTGGTTTATATCTCCTTCTTCTTCTTCTTCTTGGCATTACGTCCTCACTGGGACAGAGCCTGCTTCTCAGCTTAGTGTTCAATGAGCACTTCCACAGATATTAACTGAGGGCTTCCTTTGCCAAAGTTGCCATTTTCGCATTCGTATATCGTATGGTAGGTACAATATAGTATCATATAGTATATGCTCAGGAAGGTCAAGGAAATTTCCACTATTTACGAAAAGATCTTGGACCGTCCGGGAATCGAACCCAGACACCTTCAGCATGGCTTTGATTTGTAGCCGCGGATTCTAACCACTCGGCTACGGAACGCCCCGGATGCTACGCTAACTTACTGAAAATTGATGGTTTTGTTTCCGTCTCAAATAATGCGTAGCACAAAATTTGGTTGATCTATTATCTCAAAAACCTGCCCTGAGGTGGAAAATATCTATCAAACTTTGAATAAAGTTTCCACGATGTATTTCTACTGATAATAACAGTAAATGTCTCTGTTTTCCTTAGAGTGTGTAGACCTACACCATCAAAATGGAGTAATATAAGAATGGGCCCCACGTTTTTTTTTATTTCTTCCCAAACATACACCTAAAGTGGAATCGACTGGTAAGCTTAAACATGATGTAGATTTATTTTTCTTATAATAACGGTATAAGGAGCACCGTGCTTCAGCTACATAGTTGGAGGAACCAGTTCGGTGGAACATTTCGTGAAAAGGAAGCACTTGGCATTCGCCTCACATTACAATTACGAATGTAAATATGTAGCTCTTGAGAGTGGCGTTCCTGCGAGAGAGAAAAAAAGAGGATAATTACTCCTAGAAAAGCGCCCTGGCTAAGAGGCAAAGCCAACAAAGGTTTCACCTTCCAGGTTGGGGCCAGTCTGAAAGGATGAAACTTTTCATTCAATGCTTTTTAGCTTAAATGATACGACCACACTTGCCTTAGCTCAACGTATATGGATTTAAGTGGCAACACAGACTTAACTTGAGGTGTTTCATTTCACCTGATGCGGATGGGTGCAGTCATGCTAATATGATGGAATCTATGGCTTATGCTTCTTACCTCCGGCCATTCATGCTCATGTAACCATCGTCCTCGGATTGGTGGCCCTGGGAGGGACTATCCGGCTCCACGGGGGCGTGTATTACCTCCTGCTCTTCTTCAAACTCGGACAGCACTTTGTCCAGGAGTTCCAGTGATTTTTCAACATCGTCTGTTGTGCTGGGGAGAGAGGGAAGGAAGAAAAAAATCAGATTATTAGTATTATGTTGCGCTAGTTCTTGGTGGTAGCGTTGAAGATTATATTCTGGACCAGAAAGCATGAACTACAGCTTGAAACTGTTGAGTGCTTCAATTTATTAAAAGGTTATGTTTTTCTTATAATATACGATTAAATGAGCGTTATTATGATTTCAATTGAATTTATTATTATTATGAGTCCACGAATGCTGTATTAAGATTTTTCAATTTTCAGTTGCCTATTACTACCTGGATGCTTCGGGCGCAAAGATTCAAGTAAGGCTATAGTTATTCACCTCCACAGGAATCGTTCTCTTGCGCAATGCCAAAAATAATCCTAAACACAAAACGTTCAATAACTTGAAGTGGTTGAAAGTTATTTTCTAGCATAGTCTACGTATCATGCCGGCCTTCTGAGTTATTTGTTCATATGTACACTCGTACAAACAAAGTCGAATCAATCCGTAGCAGCTGTCACACTTGCATTGTATTATTCATCACATAATATATGCACGTATATCGCCTCCACTTTTGTACGTAGAGGGCCTGTTCGCGACATCTTATAAGTGAAATTTTGACATTCGGCTGATCATACGTCCCGTATTTAACGGGACAGTACCGTTAAATCACCTTGATGAGCTGTTCCGTCGTTTTATTGAAAATGCTCAGATTGTTCCGTTTTTTTTTTGGAGATTGAGAATGGACACAACAAATTTTAGCATTGGGCGTACATGTCCTCCGGACTATGATTTGGATCGAGATTTGTTCTGATTGTTACGTCTGTTTGTCTGTGTTCCTACCATTGTCATGATTAAAATACGTTTTATAATATATTGCACGTTTAAAATAATAGCATGAAACAAGCTCACCAAATTGATTATACAGCTTTGATTGAGCAGCTGTATCAACTTTAATCAGCATGCTCATTTTACAGCAAAATATCACTCCGGCGAAAACCTGAACTCGATTGCACTTAGAATGTGTGCAAACTAAAACGAGAACAAAAAACTCTGGCGACGCGACGATGCAATAAAACGATTTTTCTTGTGAAGATGAAACGAAGCTAAAACTAAAACCCTCAAGAGCACAAATCTAGAGAACCAGAAAGCGGTTCAAGCTGAAAACCTTATCGGTTGGTGACAACCAGCGAGTGACCATTCGATCAAGCCCTCAGCACGATCCAGTGTTCGGCTCTCCAGACCCGCGCTCCTGAAAATTTGAGGTTTGGCACCGTTGCACCTTTGATTTTATCAAAGCATTGCCCACCAGAACGCGTGCAGAATAAACCGTTTTGTTTCCGCTTTGGACCAGTGCACGAGTTCACTAATTTGACGTTTGAGCGGTGCCGAATTCACTAGTTGCCATGGTCACGTAAATAACACGTAAATGAACTCGTGCACTGGTCCATAGACACTTTTTTTTATCAAAAACTGCATCAGCCGAATCTAATAATTTGCGGAGACGAAGAAAACGTGACAGATCAATTTTCAACCCTTCCGTTCGCGCGCGCTGCCTACTGAGATCACTTATTGAGTGCCTTCAAGCCAAATATAACACACATTGAAAACTAGTGTTCCCGGAAAACCTCTTCCCGGCAACTCTTGCAAAGACATGAATCTTTGGTAGTGTAATCAATGAAAAAGCTGTTTCAAAAAGTTGAAATTATTATACATGAACAAAACTCATTTTTACAAAAATCCTACCTTTAATTAGCTGATGAATATAAGAAAGAGGCTCACTCGAAATGATAATGCGTTGATCTTAGTACGTAGCTGGTCGAAAGTTTTGGTATCCTAAATCTTTTAATTTGGTCTTTTATTTTTCTTGTGATCTTCATTTCTTACATTCTTATAATTTTATTATGAGTCGATTTTCGGTTTTGGAATAACTTTGATGACAGGTAAATAACCAAAATAAACTATTCATATTGAAACCTTGGAATTTTGCACCTCAGGTGTCCCATGAATTAAACCCTTATCTCATAGATTGTTGTAAACGCATCTTACGAAACCTCAAGATTTTCTTATTAATTGAAAAATATTATAACCATTCCAGGGATCCCGAAATTTATATGAAAACCTCATAATTTAGATTCCAATTTGAATTGCAGAACTCACATGGAAACTATGAATTCCGAATTAAATTCCAAAATTACTATTGCATTCCCTGTAGTTTACGATGTATGCCTATATGTTATTTGCAGTTACCCAAAATTTATGGCACATAAGGTAATAGAGCAAATCTTGACAATCACAAATTCATAATCGTAATGACTTAATTTCAACTAAAATATTCCTAAATATATCCCTATATTTGGGGCCCTGATAGCCGTAGCGGTAAACGCGAAGCTATTCAGCAAGACCAAGCTGAGGGTCGTGGGATCGAATCCCACCTGTCGAAATTCTCACGACTTCCCAGGGCATAGAGTATCATCGTACCTGCCAAACGATATACGCATGCTAAAATGGTCATTGGCACAGTAAGCTCTCAGTTAATAACCGTGGAAGTGCTCATAAGAACACTGAGCTGAGAAGTAAGCTCTGTCCCAGTGGGGACGTAATTCCAGAAAGAAGAATCCCTATATTTGCACCGAAATGCCAAAACTATCCCAAAAAAATCTCTAAAGAAATTTTAGAATACATTTTAGAGTATTACAATTCACATCGTGTTCCCATGATATTCATTCAAAAATAAATTATTTAATTCTATCCTGCAATTTCAAGCATGAGTAACAAACTCTAAAGCCAATTACCAGTAATGTAGTAAATGACACATTTAATCATATTAAAACGTTGTTTATAGTATGTATATAAGGTAAAGTATACTTATGTGACACAAACATGTTCCACTCGTGTTTTATATGTAAAATTGATTTACGAGAGTGTAGTATCCTAAACTTTGCTACTCTCTCTTCATAATATCCATCAAAATTGTTCGCTGTTGATAGATTAACTACAAAAAAGGTCAGTAAAGATTAAAGTATCTGTCAAGATTTGTGGTCCCTTGAGGAACATCGAAATAATGCCCAATTTTTCCATACGTGATAACATTAAAAAAAAATAAAGTTTCCAAAATTTCACATATGGTCAAATATGGAAGTACTATGACCGTAACTTTCGCTTTGATCTAAGCGATGAAATTAATTTAAGCGATATCACATGAACAGCATACCTTTACAGTAATATCTCTAGCTCTCAATCTCAAAGATGGAGAAAGACAATCTTGATGAGGCAATTGAACAAAATTTATGAGGGCAATTCAAAAAGATTCGTAAGCTTCTACATGAATTATACACATAGCTGTTTGGTATGAAATGCCCACAGTGCAAACCATTATTCTGTTGACGAGATTAATTTTGGCAGTCTTTATTGTGCGTCTTTTGATGGATAATGGAATGATTCGGATGAATTGAACTCATCGAAGCACAAACCAAGTGATAAGAATACCGGAAGATTCCATTGCAGACTCATGCGGTGTGCTCATTTACAATGGAAGAATTGAATTGGTTCCCCTCAACTTTCCGCAATCCGTTATTGAAATGTATACCTACAAACCATAGAAATGACGAATTCAATTGTTTAAAACAAATCCTCTGGGAAATCAGAATTGCATTGTGGAAGTCAGTCAAAAAGTGTATTTTCAGGGATCTCAATCTTTCATCAATCTCGTATTTGGGTTAACATATTTTTGCAACCGAAATTTGATAATTGTACCTCTAGAAAATTTAACAAATCCATTGTTGGAACTGTGGGGTATTGCAATTCCAAAATGCTAAGTTAAATTCGAATCTGCTATTATAGACGACGATCTTAAACTTTCCATAAGTCTTCAAAACGTGAGGAGAACGGAATTTCAACGTACTCGCAATCCTGGTATGATAAATATATGACAGAATATCTGCAAGAAGAATTAAAAATAAGTTTAGAAACAAAAATTTTATAAATAAAAATTCTCGATTGAACCGTGGTTCTAAGCCATTTTGGAAACTATCTTCTTCTTCTTCTTGGCATTAAAGTTCCCACTGGAAAAGAGCCTGCTTCTCAGCTTAGTGTTCTTATGAGCACTTGCACAGTTATTAACTGAGAGCTTTCTATCCCATTCGTATATCGTGTGGCAGGTACGATTATACTTTATGCCCAGGGAAGTCAAGGAAATTTCTATTACGAAAAGATCCTGGACCGACCGGGAATCAAAGCCAGACACCTTCAGCATGGCTTTGCTTTGTGGCTATCTAAAATTTTGAAACGGCATTAAAAGCCGATTCCATCGTTAAGAGAAGAAAACAAAAAATAATTCATCAATTGTCAAAAACACAACAACTTGGCTATGCAGTTTGAAAGCACGCACTATATGAATTAAGGGGTTACACAAGATTTCGAAAACATTCTCAATCAAGACCTTTTCTAGAATTGTCATTTGGAATCAATGAAATTTCCCTACAGCCCCTGGTGATAATTACCCCTTGAGATTTTTTTTTTACATATTTGTCAAGAAACTTCCTACATGTAGCTAATCATCCTTGGATGATATAATTAACAAATGATTTTCTCTGTTTCGTATTCAAACCCCTCGAGTAGAATCTCAATATAGAGAATAAAGAAAATAGACTTTATTATTGCACCTCTTAATTCCGCCCTACTGGCTAATTTTGATTTAAGATGGCATATTTTGCTAGAAAATGTTGTTGGCATATTTTGCTAGAAAGGTTGTATCGATTTTAAAACCAGACAAACCGCCGAAGCATTTTGGGACAATGTGTTCAAGAATCTATAGCAAAAGGTCGAAAGACAAAAGGTCGAAAGGACAAAAGGTCGAAAAGCAAAAAAGAAGAGACAAATGGTCGAAAATCTATTTTCGAAGAAGGAAAATATTCCCACCAAGCAAATCGTTTTCGACTTTTTGTCCTTTTGACTTTTTGTCTTTTCGATCTGTTGTCTTTCGACTCTTAAATAGTGTTTACATCTGGCTTACCTGAGTCATCCCAGAAAAAAATATGTTTGAATTAATAGTTATTAATACCAGAAAAACAAAACTTTTAAATATGTTATTGATCTTCAAACAAATTTTCAGGCCAATAAAGTTGTCTGCTGTACACATATTAACTAGATGTTGTAATATAAGGAAGAAAGCTCTACAGAGGTAACACAATATTTTGAAGATGATTCTGAAGTTGCATTCCAATTATAGTACTAAAAGGCCGTCTCTCCTACCCGTAGACAAGCGTTGGCATTTCGGCAACTCCTTCCCATTTCTATATCGTATTAAGATTCCACGTAAACATTTGAGAAAATATTTTTTAATTTTCTGAAAATATTACCAAAGCTCAAACCGGGGTAGGACATTTCGAAAAAAGGCATAAACGATATGTTTGATATTCAACTTTTTGGTATAAAACAGTTTAGTGCTTAACTCCTCTACCGGCAACTTCATTTTTCATCACAAAAAAAAATTCAAATCGCGATAACTTTTGCAATTTTTTTTTCACAAGTTCTCAAAAAACTTCTATTTTTAGAATTTGTGTTGATATTGACCATATGTCATCTAGTTTTCAATATACAGTCAGGTCTGCCACCCACTTTCCTTCCACCGCAATTTCTCAGCTGTTTCTAATGGGACCTAAAGTGACCAGATATTTTTGACTTCACTTCAATGGCAGACATTGCACATCATTGAATTGAATATTGCTCATTTTCTTATTATTAATCTTTAAAATAAATGAAAAAAAAAAACTCAAAGTACAAGATTTTTTGCACTTGTACACAAAATTTCACATTTGTTTTCATAGCCTGTTGTTTGTTCCATATTGAACATATAAAGAATAACATGCGTGAAATTGTTGATTCAGTGTTATATATTAAGATGTTAACTTAATAATTGAAACGAATAATGTTGTAACTGTTTTCTTTTAGAAGTCCCGTGGGTGAAACTCGAAGTTGGTTGGGACAGCTTTAGCTGTAATCAATTTATTTTATAATTGCTGTATGTTTTAGGATAATAAATTCACTTACAATTTTAACAGTTCCTCCGTACTAATCCTTTAGTTTTACAAATTTAGCTAGTAGTGTGTGTTTGATGTGTCGTAACTAGATTTACAAATTCATATTAAGTAAGTAATAGGTTTTTATATATGTTTCGTTTTACACTTACATTTCAGTTCAAATTCACTTAACTTCAAATTGAATACTAGCTTTAAGAAATTTTAGAAAATCAAGACAATTTGTTTCTTTTTAGTTTGAATCTCTCACAAATTTGCAATGTAATCGATCGTGACGTTTTGCCCTTTCTGACAGGTTTCGACTCTCTGAGATTTTCTCTCGATATTCGTATGCGCCCTGTGATAATTTAGGTCCGTACGCGCCGAGGGGTCTTCGTCGTCACATCCCCCCACCCGTAAACCATCTTGATCAGTTTCCGGTTTACCTCCTTTTACGACGTCGAGTAACGCCAACTTCACAATTGGTCTCCGAAGTACACCATTCACTGTCCGTACCAGTGCTTGTCGCACTCGCCCGTCTTTACCTTGCATGACTTTCTCCACTATTCCTCTTATCCATTGATTCCGCACCGCGCCATCAACGACCAACACAAGATCGCCTTCCGCAAGATCCTTAACTTCATCGAACCATTTTGATCTTCTCGATATCACCGGCAAGTATTCTTTAATCCACCTTCTCCATATCCCATCCGACAAATGTTGCGCTAATTTCCATCCGTTCCTCAACGACGATTGGTAATCCGTTGGCAGCACTGGCACCTGTTTCACTCCGCTTGAACTTCCTAACAGGAAGTGATTAGGAGTTAGAGACTCCTGGTTAGCCGCCTCCAATGGTATATATGTCAGTGGCCGTGAATTGATCATCGCCTCCGCCTCTATGACCACGGTCTCCAAAACTTCGTCGTCCGGTCGTCTCTGAGCTTCTAAAATGCCCTCGATAGCGACCTTTACTGATCGGACCATTCTCTCCCACGCTCCTCCCATATGAGGTGCTCCCGGTGGGTTGAACGACCAACGGGTTGTGGTGTTGGTGAATGTTGACGCTAAATGGTGAGTTAACTCTTCGATCTCCCGCTTCAACTGATTACTTGCACCAACAAAGTTGGTGCCGTTGTCGCTAAAGATTTCTGCTGGTGCTCCACGCCGCGACACGAATCTTCTCACGGCCATCACGCATGATTCCTTGGACAAGCTGTGTACAACTTCAAGATGTACCGCACGAATTGTCAAGCAAGTGAAAAGAGCTATCCACCGCTTGACATGGCTGCGTCCGACTTTCACCAGCACTGGTCCAAAATAGTCTACACCTACGAAGGTAAACGGCCGCACGTAGGGGCTCACTCTGACCTTCGGTAGCGGCGCCATAAGAGGCGTACTAGGTAACGCACGACGAATTTTACAAGCCATGCAGTCATTCATCACTTTGTACGTTAGTGCCCTAAGTCTCGAAATCTCGTAGAACTGCCGCATCTCGTTGACAACCGTTTCGCGGTTGCGATGTCGAAGACGACGGTGAAAGTAGTCGACGAGAAGAAGAGTAATTCGATGTTGGTGGGGTAGGATTACTGGATATTTGGTGCGATACGGTATCCAATCAGCATTTCCAAGGCGACTTCGTTTCCGCATCACGCCAGTCTCATCCATGAACGGACATTGCTTGTATATTTTGCTGGATTTTGAAAGCACGCCATGAACATCATAAGGCCTTCCCTTCGTCTTCCTTAACTGCTGTAGTTCCGATGTAAAGCACTCGGCTTGTGCTTGAATCCACAACGATCTCTCGGCAACCACCAACTCTTCGTGCGTCAAGGCTCCCAGTATACGCTCTTTGTTTCGTTGTGATCGTCGGATGTTTTCGATGAATCGATGTACGTGTGCCATGGTACGATGTAGTTTCTCCCATTTACTGAACCTTGCGACATCCACCAGTGACGGTCTTAATTCCTCATGAACATTACACATCACCAGCTCTTCCTCCGTAGTGTCGATCTGCTCATCTCTCCCTGGCCATGAGGCTTCCGACTGTTTAAGAAACTCTGGTCCTCGAAACCATCGACTCTCTGATTGAACATCCGGTCCGGTTCCCCATTTGGTTGCGTCATCAGCTACATTTTCTTTTGTGGGTACTTTCCGCCACTCGTTGACATCCGTCATTGAGAGTATTTCACCTATCCTGAATCCCACATATTGATGGTACCGCCTCTGATCTGATCGAATCCAAGCGAGAACGGTATTTGAATCGGACCACAAAACACGCTTCATCACCGGGAGATTGTGCATGGCTACTACATTGTTGAGCAGACGTGATCCTAGAACTGCAGCCTGGAGCTCGAGCCGAGGAATCGTCAGCAGTTTTAGCGGTGCTACTTTCGATTTTGCTGCAACAAGGCTAACTTCAGGGCCTTCGGGTGTTTCAACCCTGAAACATACGAAACATACTGCACATGCGTACGCAGCCTGGCTTGCATCCACAAACACATGGACCTGCAACTTGGAATATCTACTCTCTGTTGCTTTACTGAGGTAACACCGAGGTATCTGAAGTGTATTCAATTTTGGGATAAGTCCAATCCACTCCTTCCACTGCATCCAGATTTGGTCGGTGATCGGGTCATCCCATTCTATGCCGGAAGCCCATATGTCCTGCATGATAGTACGGCCATGTATCAAAAAGAACGCAATCAGTCCCATCGGATCGAAGAAGCTCATGACTGTACGCAAGACTTCCCGTTTTGTTGGAATATGGGACTCCTTCAGAACGTGCTGCAGATTGTCTCGCAAAGCGACGGTGAATGTGAAGATGTCACTGCTAGGCATCCACTTCATGCCCAGTACGGATTCGACTCGTTCATGTTTATCCTCACCGATGTTCTTCTCTGCCTCAAGCGATTCGTCGCCGACTCGTGCGGCTATCGTCGGATCATTGGACAAAAAGTTTCGGATCTCAAAACCCCCTTCAGCGTGGATATTCTTCACCTGCCGTCCGATCTTCACCGCATCTTCGACGGTTCCAAAACTGTCTAGATAGTCATCAACGTAATGACGATGGACGATGGCTTCTGCTGCTCGCGGATACGACGCTTCAAAGTCCTTGGCATTCAAGTTCTTGATATATTGGGCGCTGCTCGGGGAACAAGCTGCTCCGAAGATGGCTACGTCCATGACGTAAGTCACCGGCTCTGTTTCTGGATGATCTCTGAACAAGAATCTCTGGAACTGACGATCTTGAGGGCGGATGAAGAATCGGTGAAACATCTCCTTGATGTCTCCGGTTAAGGCATACCGATACAACCGAAACTTTGCAATGACTGATGGGAGAGATGTCAAGAAGTCTGGCCCTTTCAACAGAGCAGTATTCAAGGAAACTCCGTCGACCTTGGCCGCCGCGTCCCAAATCATCCTCAGCTTGTTCGGTTTCTTCGGATTCAGGACTATACCCAGCGGTAAGTACCAGCACTGATCAGCGTTGGTTGTGGATAACTCGTGATGAGTCGCCTTGTGTGCATATTGCTTTTCCTCATAATCTCGTACTTGCTGTCTAACACGTTCATACAACGTTAAATCTTGATTCAACCGCCTTTCCAAAGAACACATGCGTTTGAATGCCATACCATAGCTGTTCGGAAAATGTACGTCATCTGTTTTCCACAGTAATCCCGTCTCAAAAGATCCGCCGATTCTCCTGGTAGTTGTTTGTAGCAGCATTCTTGCCCGCTTATCCTCTTCGGATTCCAAGTGGGTTGTTGGAGGCATAACACCTATATTATCGAGAGTGATGTAGTCACGAACTAATTGATTAAGTTCTTGCTCTTGATCGGTCCATCCTCCAAAATGAAGCCCACATACGACGGTCGAGGTTGGTGCCGTCGCGCATCCGTAAATGCTCCATCCGATGCGGCTTTTCGCGGCTATCGGTTCTACCCACTTTCCTTCTCTAACTTTCAGCGGCACAGTGAGCTTCAAGTTGTCAAGACCAATCAAGAGCTTTGGCGACACCTTTTCGTAACTGCATATTGGTAAGCCACGAAGATGTGCGTACCGACTACACATGTCCTCATAATTAACCGTCTGTGAGGGAAGCAGCAAACCACCTACCGTACGAGCGTTGGAGAGTTGATACTGTTTCGGCGAACCCTGTGCAGCTATGTATGCACTGATTCTTCTTGATTTTGGATCACTGCGCTTAATGTTTCCGGTCCACTGCAAATTTAGCGGTTCCGTTGGTCCTGCTAGCCCAAGCTGATCCGCCACGGAGTCTTCCAATAGCGTGATCTTCGATCCTTCATCCACGAAAGCATAGACGTTCATCTCACAATTCTTTCCGTACAAAGTGACAGGAATAATCCTGAACAGGGGTCCCTCATTCACTAACGGCTCACTCAGATGACTTGTTGACACTACCGCCGGAACCGCTGATGACGGAGAATGTAACAGCGGATGATGCTTCAGCCGACAATCATTGACACCGCATTCTTTCGCCGTTTTACACGGCCATTTGCCATGGAAATTTAAGCACGATCGGCATACACCGCTCTGCTGCACCACGTTTAACCTTCCACTGACGTCCAACGATTTGAATCGGCTGCATTCCGCCACCCGATGTCCTTCCACTTTGCAAAATGTGCATGGTTTCTTCGAGGTCCGGGCACCTAAACTGCTGTTATCAGATTCGCTTTCAATGGCCACCGCAGTTTCCGTATGTGTCTGCACAAATACACGCTCCTTTGACTTCTGCTTCTGAACCTTCTCGTTGCTAGGAAAATCGTCCGCTACATCGTAGGCAAGTTCTACTAAAGTGGTCATGAACTCTCCAAATGTACTTAAATCCACGTCATGGCGCATGCTTTTGTAGGCTGACCACTTGAGTTTGTAATCGACAGGCAACTTACCAACCAGATCGTGTAACAACGATGGATTGGTAAGATGTGCTTGCTGTCCGGCGTTCTTCAGATGTTGCACCAAATTATCGACTACTAAACCAAATTCGATGATCCCATCTAATTCATTTATCCTTAAAGACGGCAGTCGACGGACGCGTTCCGTCATAGAACGGATGAGAGTCTCCGGTCTGCCGTAACGCATCTCCAAGGTACGGATAACGTGTGGAACGCTTGCCGGGCAGAGCAGTCGACAACGAACAGCTTCGAGAGCTGAGCCCTTCAAACAGCGTTGGAGTCGAATTAAGTTTTCATCGTCCGAAAACCCGCAAGTGGAAGTAGACCGACGAAAGTTGCTAATCCAAATCGGCCATTCCTCAGGATTGCCTGAAAAGATGGGCAAATCCTTACCCATCACCTGTCTGGCAGCCAGTTGTCGATTTGTCGGGCCATCCAGGTAGTCCTCGCTGTAGCGTTCTTGACTGACAGGCGCAACACTTCTCGGGACCGGTTGCTCACTCCTCACACCGAATCCTGCTTCACGTTGGCCTGTTGAAACTCGAATGGGGGCACGTGTATTCCGTCCTATTCCAGAAGAGTTCGGATGCACTTCCACGCTATGATGTTCGCAGTCATTTCCAGTGGACAAGAATCTTCCGCCAGCGTTAGACAAACGACTTTCACTTTCCGGGCTTCCACGAACGCTTGGAAGATCACGAGACGCGAAACGATCGATGCAGTCTGCACCACTCACTAAAAGTTTCATGTTTTGATTACCAGTTATGGCTCTGGTTCTGGAGGTTTCTCCCATACCCAGTTTTTCAAACTCGTCAACGAAATGTCGCTCAGCGAAATTATTCGTGCGAGCTTGCTGTACTACAGTTTTCTGATCGACTACAGTTTTTGTGGGGAGAAAATACGAGGGGGAGACAACTTTATTGGGCGTGGTTAGAGGGTGTTGGTCTAAACTCCTATCGTCCCTAATATTGATTGCAGCTTGATGGTTAGTTTTTTGTTCGACAAATACCTGCTTCGGACCATTACTAGGGTCGACTGCTGACGTGAACTCTGTTGATTGTCCCGCTGTCTGCTGCGTCGATTTCTTCAGCCAATCCTCTACCTTATCCTTGGAACCGGTATCCGTACCGATCGAACTACCTCTGCCACTGCCATACTCGGATGCCTGCCGGATTAACTTTACCTTCTCCTCCTCTGACTGCCTTCTTATCGCCATCTGCTGTTTCCTGTATTCGCGTTCCACTTCCATCTTCTTCTTCAAAGCGGCCTTGGCATCAGTGATCCTTTTCGCTTCGATCGCCAACTCCTTCTCCCGTAATTCCTCCTCAAGCTTCCGTTCGAGGTCCTGAAGTTCTTTCTCCGCTGCCAGTTCTTCTTCTCTTATTCGCTGCTGTTCTTTAACGGCCTTTAGCTCCAATTCTAGCCGAATTCGGGCACTCGATGTAGTACTAGCCTCACCCTTCTTCGACTTGCGGCTGACTTCGCCACCAGCTTCTTCGGCGGAACAGCTAAACTCTCCGGTTGTACTATCGGCACTTTCGGTTTCGCACCTTTCTTGTTTGGTTCCGTCACACCAATTTGGTGTTGATTGGTGTTCGGATCATTAGGAAGTTCACAGGATGCACATTTCCAACTGCGATCTTGAACCGTTGCATCGACCCGCGCGCATGAATAATGATGCCAGTCATGGCATGCATCACACGCCACCATATCATCGTGTTCGTCTGGCTTGGAGCATGAAGCGCAATTTCGTGGCATCTGCGAGTCATTCCTTTTATCCGCCATTGCTTATGCGGTGTTAAAATTCTAAAGGATGTTGTAACTGTTTTCTTTTAGAAGTCCCGTGGGTGAAACTCGAAGTTGGTTGGGACAGCTTTAGCTGTAATCAATTTATTTTATAATTGCTGTATGTTTTAGGATAATAAATTCACTTACAATTTTAACAGTTCCTCCGTACTAATCCTTTAGTTTTACAAATTTAGCTAGTAGTGTGTGTTTGATGTGTCGTAACTAGATTTACAAATTCATATTAAGTAAGTAATAGGTTTTTATATATGTTTCGTTTTACACTTACATTTCAGTTCAAATTCACTTAACTTCAAATTGAATACTAGCTTTAAGAAATTTTAGAATATCAAGACAATTTGTTTCTTTTTAGTTTGAATCTCTCACAAATTTGCAATGTAATCGATCGTGACGTTTTGCCTTTTCTGACAGGTTTCGACTCTCTGAGATTTTCTCTCGATATTCGTATGCGCCCTGTGATAATTTAGGTCCGTACGCGCCGAGGGGTCTTCGTCGTCACAAATAAAGAATAACAAAATAAGTATAAATTGAGATCTGCATTATGTTTTATTTTCTAGCCAGAATTCTGAAGAGTTTTCAATAAGTATGTTGTCAGCTTTTTAAACCAGTTTCAAAGACATTAAGCCAAAAATGTATGTTTTTTTTCGGATTGGATCCTTTTAAGATTCTGGACTGAATATTATCTAAGAAAGAATCTAAATCTAGAAGGGTTCAAATTTAGACCCGGTGAGTAAGTATGCTAAACAAAATCCTCAGAATCTTAAATTAATTATGGGCAAAATAGTTGTAGGAATTGAAAAAAAAATATCTTGAGAACAGGACAAATACAAATCATTGGAAGCTTCTGACCAGAATCAAGAGAAAGTTTTCAACAGTGTCAAGAGAAAATTCTGAACTAAATCATGAGCTGAAAATATGATAAACATTGTCCGGGGCCCAGATAGCCGTAGCGGTAAACGCGCAGCTATTCAGCATTAACATTATTTCAGTTTAACATTATTTTAATACCACCAAGCTTCTCTTCTATGATAGGTTGATTGTAGAAAAATATGAAAGGTACGATTTTTGGTATTACACGTTAAATGAACCCCAGGCATAACGTTCAAATACCTATACAAAATACAATTTTTCAAACATTTTAAGAAAATACAAAAAAGTTTCAAAAGTCAAACAATTTTTTTTTAATATGCGTGTTGAATCCAAAAATAAAACCATTTTGATTTATGAGCTACGAAAAAAAAAAATGTTATAAGAAATGAATATGATGTTTGAAATAATAACAATAAAAGGATTAAAAAAGTCTTATTTGTTCGAAAAGTCTTCATCATTTCTCTTCTTCTTCTTGTTCGTCTTCTTCTTCTTCTTTGCTCTGTTCGAAGCTGTTCTGTGGCCCGGTATTGACGAACATATGGCCCCTGTGAATATGATATTTCATATTAATGTTTTATGATATTCCATATTAATGGGAGCAGAAATGTTGTAAAAATGTAATTGGCAGAAAATAATCTTAAAAGTGATACTGCAACACAACTATCCTTCCATTGGGGTGCTGACTATAAATATAGAATGATATATATTCTTCCAAAAAGAAAGTAGAACTTCATAACGTATCAATCAAAGAAAACTGAGAATGCTTTCGACCATTTGAGCGCTTTTCTTTCCTTTTTTTTCCTCCAACCAGAAACACCAGTCGGCCTTGAGGAGCAACTTCTTTCGCTTGATGCCATTAGACGAAATTGACTCGGGAAGTGAGCTCAATAAAGTGTGATTACACTTCACCGAGGAAAATGGTTCACTTTTCTGATGGAGGACGACCAACAAATCCACAGAGTGAGGAGATATATCCGTCCTATTCGAGTGGTTCTCTTCTTACATAGTTCGAAAAAGTTGGCAGTGCTTGACTGTTGATTGGGAAGAAGTTTAAGGATATCCACTAGAATGGGCTTAATGTAAGTGTGGGCTTAGGGGGGATGGGACAAAAGGTAGGGGGGTTGGGAAAATGACGGTGAGAATTTTGCCGGTTACCCTTCAGTCTGTGTTTTAGGATAAAGAATCCTTTTACCGCTGAGTTGATTTGACGTGAGTCAAGCGAAATGGCACCGTTATAATGGAGTTGTCGACCGTGCAGATTGCATTATCATCATTTTTATGGGTGATTTAGGTCGTCTTTCACTTTCGATGCTTAATTAAACCAGAATTTTTTCGTGCCAAAAAATCGTTTTTCAGTTTATTGATGAGATCAAATTATATGAACGATGATTTGTTATCCCATACTGAACTTTTCGCTTTCCGAACAGTTCACTCAACATAACCCAGCATAAAATATGTATGCTAATACTGTTATCTAGCGTATCGTGGAAGATCAGCATCCAGCTTTCCTGGCAGCAAAGTACATTAAAAGTAACGCCGAAGAAGCAATATGGCTCTGAATATCGCGGTGCTTTCTTTGTTCTCTTAGGCTTGTGTATCGCCATTTCACCGGAAGCTTACGTGGAAGGGTAATAAATACCCGCATAACAATAATAGGCTTTTACGATTATGAATACGCGATTGTACTTTATTCCCCGGATCTTTACTTTTGCGAGTGTATTTGTGCTTCCTACTAGCTTCCTTTCCTTTGGTCTGATTCTGCTTTCCCTTTTGGGGTTTTGCAAGGGGAATCAAACAATCAGCATCACCAGTGTCGTATGAGGAAAAAATTTTGTTGCTTCGTGCATTCGACTCCATTACGGTATGCTAATGCAAAGTTAGATATTTTAGCATTGCTTTGCCAGTGAGATGCTTACTTAAAAACTTTTTAATTTCGAGACTGAAAGGGTAATTTAGGAGTAGGTGTAAGAAAGCAGACTTTCACTGTGCTGTGTTTATGCAAAAGTCTGACAAACACTGAAGTAGGGCGTCTGTACCAGTGATAGAGGCAATAGTAACGGACTGAGGAATAAAAAATCGCCAAAAAATATCGGAAGGTCGTTTTTCATATCTGAACACGTCATTTGAAAGCTATTCGATTCTATTTCATGTAAAATAATATCTTAGAATGATAAAATCATTGAATCTTCTAAAAAATCATTTCCTCCATTACTGGTACATGTTCCAGTAATAGTGGCATTTGCTAACTTGTGTTCCTATAATAGTGGTTTACATTGATTACCCATTGAGACTCACTATTATAGGAACGACCCACTATTACTGGTGCAAGGGAACAAAAAAGTTAAGGTTTTAAATTGTTTTCTACTATTTCCTTACTGATATCCAAGATTTTTTTATACACATTCATATTATTTTAACAAGGGCCATTTTAGAAAAATACACATAAAAATATAAAGTGCCTATAACACGCTTAAAACCGCACTACCACTATTATTGGGACACACACTACCACTGGATCAGCCACCCTATTACCCAAAATTGTAAATGATTCTGTTGTGTGCACAGTGCACACAAATTCATTCATTTGGCAGAAATTTTGATACTGTCTAAATCAATTAAACAGTATTTCTCAGAACCATAAAAACAGTACTTTTAGGTGCTACTTTTTAATAGTCCCTAGTTCGATTTCTACATCAATTCAAGGGAAGAAGCAAGAGGTGCCACCAATTGTGGTCAGTATTTTTGAATTTGCTGAACTTCGGATGATTATCCGTTTGAGTTTGAAAATCAGTGCGTATGATTCAATTTCATTGGACTTTTTTTCTCTGCATCAGTCAAATCTTAAAATAATTGTTCACGATTCAAACTGTCCATAACTGCATATCTGTAACATTCGACAAAAGTAGGCATTGAGTAAATGGAATACCAAGTGTTGCTCATACAATTTCTTTTGTCCTAGACAATCCTTGTCTAAATTTGTATGTTTAGTTTATAAAAAAAAATATAAATAAGTATACATCTATTGATCTTGACCATGATCTAGTTCCTTTGACCAAAATCTACTTTATCCTAAAGTAAACATTTAATGCAATATGTATTTTTGTATGTTAAAATAGCATATTGTTGAAATATGCTTATACAGCATTTATAGCAATAACAGTTACAGAGGTTACAAAAAAATGCGCAAATTGAATTGCATCAAATACATGCCCATATAAGAATGTAGTGTTGTATTGTTTTAGAAACTTTGAAAATAATTTTCAAATTTACTAAAAATCAAGCACCAAAATATCTGACAAATATTATTGAACTTCGTCCTCGTTGTCCATACGTACAACATTCTCTAGGTCATTGAATGTAAACTAAATTCTGTCTTCAGATCCTGAAATTACATACCCATACTAGCTAAACCCTATTTAGGTTTTGAAAGATCAGTACGAAATTTTTCGACTTGATTTTTCCGGCTTAATCTCACAAACTATTAGGAATTTCTCAATGCAACCATCGGACGAAATGTTCTTCACGTAAAAAGTAAAACTTTTGTGTTATCAAACCATAAATCAATGAACTATTACTATATTGAAAAAAGGCGAAGAAGAAAAGTAACCGCTGAAGAACCGACTTCGTTTCTGGTTGAAAAGATTAACTGATTTATCCGAATGCTATGAGTCGTCCCTATTCTCTAGTTTGTTGCATATTTTTGAAAATAAACAACTAAATGTTAAAATTTTCTTTTCTAAATTTTGCCTGTAATATTAAAAAAAAAATCATAAGGTGAACTCTTCAAATCAAATTAAAAACTGTGTTTTGTTTAACAATTTAGTGCGTCACATAGCTGTTCCCCCGTAGGTCATAAATTCAATAGATCGACTTCAACTGAAATATTTTATTTTTTCAATAAGGGTGCCGGTGCCATTAGTGGACTACTTAAGCTATAAGAAATCATAACAAAATCACGAAAAGCCTTAACAGAGATCTCTTGGCGTCAACAGAAAGATTTCAACCTCTACTATATGGGAAAAATATAACAAGAGTGATAAAACTAATTTTTTAACATAAAATAGCTTGAGCCACTATTGGTACACATGTTCCAGTTGTTGCGCTAGTGCTCCAATAGTTATAACGGACGTTCGGAAAGGATACAAGGAATTTTAAACAAAATGGTAAATTTTTACATAGGTATAACATTTTTCCCTTGGACAGCAACTAATATCTTTTGAATGAAGCATAAAGATCATCTCTGGGGCTTTTCTTCATTTTTATACATACATTTTAAAAACTGCTTCTACCCGTTGATCCACTACTGGAACACGACGGCAACTACTGTTGCAAGGGAGCAAATGTTTTGCATAAACTCAATTATTTTTATGACTTTCTGGTAAAATTAAAAGTTGAAATTTGGCGAATCGACTAAACTAGAGACGATCTATCCACCAAAAATAGCACATTTCGTTTTTATCGAAATATGTTCGTTTTATTCCATAGTCCAATCTACTGGTACATTACATTGGTACCGGCACCCTATATCACGTTAAATACATTTTTCTGAATTTTTGCTTATACGATTCGATGAGAGTCATTTTAGTAAGATCTCTATAAAAAATAAAATTTAAAATAAGCAGATTTTGTGTGGAAGCCTGTTTATCGATATACAGCCCTAATTCAATTAACTCGAAATTCTAGAAAGATTAACTACCTAAGCCAAAAAAAAAACGTTTCCCCTCCCAATCCCTTTATGCAGAGGAACACCTATACAGTCATATTACATTTTGCACATGTATGCAGCTACACGCAAAATAAACTATTCCGAAAAATGCGAACATTCAGTCGCTAAACTCAGAACGAGCTGTTTTTAGCTTTACGAATATACACCATGAATAAAAATCACGGAACAGGAACACGTTCTTGAAGGTGTTTCAAAAACCATGATTTTTATCACAAGTATGCCTTACAAGATCCATTATATGGCCCGCACTATGAAGATTAGTATTTCAATTTTCAAACCTAAATATCCTGCGCTGCGTATATTTAGCAGCGTGCATGTTTAGTTGTTTTTAGTTACAACGTAATGTGAAAAAGACGGCAGAGTGAATGAGGCAAAAATCAGTCCAGTTATAATCTATGCTCTTGGATGATGAGGAAATGTGAATATCCAGTAGCAAACAGCTCTCAAACAATTGGCATCACATTTGTAGCCTCAGAAATAACTAAAAAATGGTTTTAATCACAAAAGAAAACGGTATCATATGCCAATTAAACGTTCGTTGGAAAGAGTACATAGAATTACAGGCTCACATGCTGGGCTCCTTTGCTGACTACCATATGTTTGGTTTTGCGCATGCGTTATCAATTTTGAAAACACGCATGAACAAAGGGGGGCCCAGATAGCCGTAGCGCTAAACGCGCAGCTATTTAGCATGACCATGCTGAGGGTCGTGGGTTCGAATCCCGCTGGTCGAGGATCTTTTCGTAAAGGAAATTTACTCGATTCCCAGGGCATAGAGTATCTTCGTACCTGCCACACGATATACACATGCACAAATGGTCAATCGGCAAAGAAAGCTCTCAGTTAATAACTGTGGAAGTGTTCATAAGAACACTAATCTGAGAAGCAGGCTTTGTCCCAGTTGGGACGTAACGCCAGAAAGAAGAAGAAGATGAACAAAGTTCACGTTCATGAAAAAGGGACGCAGAGAATCACGATTTTGGAAACTAAATCATGAAACAGAACAAGCAATGCGTTCCGTTTATCATGACTGTTTGTTCACGGATATGGGAACGGATTTTTTTTGCGTGTACGACCGTTTGCAATCAGATTGGTACTTACTAACCACCTAAGTGACGTATATGGAATTTACCATAACATAACTTGATTCATAACAATTGGTAGCTGTAAAGTAAAATTATTTTGAGTTTTATATCGACTAATGTATCGACTTTCGTTTTTATATTTAATCATGAATTGTTTGTTCAATTCTAGCAAAGGACATACTGGGATGTTTGTAGGAATTCCTTCATGTATTAGTCTCTAGAATTCCATCTTTGGGAATTCTTCTACATTTTTTTCAAGAATATTCTTCATGCATTCCCTGTTGAACTTGATTGCAAATTACACCCATAGCTACACTCCAGAAACTATATATGTAAATAAAAACTTTCCTTTGTTTTTTTTTAGTTTTTATTTCGTTCCTTGTCAAATTTTTGTAGTTATTTTTTCTTCATATACCATGTTTCGAATTGCCCGCACGCTTCGAATCCCAGACATCGGCTTTAATTCGCAAAAAAAAATCGTAGGCTTTTATAAATACAGCAAAACGTCATAATTATAGATTCCAAGCTAAAAAATTGAAATTCAGTCTAAAAATACCGTTTAAAAAGGAGAATGTTCGACTTTTAAACCGTACCGTTTTGATTCATATTCCGAACACTTAAGGCCAACAGTGACTTCAAATGCTTTTGATGGGCTAAAATTAGCTTAAATTTGTGAAAATTTCATTTTCTTTGCATAGTCTAACTGTTTGATGATGAGTGTGTCGATAATAATACATACCGTCGATGGGGGTGACAATGGGTCTAGGGGGTAGTCCTGTGCGCCGAAATATGTTTAATCAGCGGCGGCGTGAGAGCATTTTTGTACCGGCGGCGGCGGCGTGATCGGCGTCACGCCGTTGACAACTTTCGGCGGCGGCGACGGCGGCGTACATCGGCGTGAAGAAAATTGGGCTTGAAAATGTTTGAAAATTATCTTTTTTCCGGCGTTAAGAGCCTACTTCTTAACTTATTTCGCTACAAGCACTTCCACAGTTGTTAACTGAGAACTTTTTTTTTTGCCATTTTTGCATTCGTGTCTCGTAGGGCTTGTACGATGATTCGTTATAACCAAGGAAGGCATAGGCAGTTTTTTTATTCGAAAATAATACACCTTCAAGATATTCTTTGTCCTTAAACGTCGGGAAATTCAGAAAAATACCTTCAAGCGGTGGAATGGATCATTCTGAATATTTTCTCGTTTAGCGCTAGGGAAATTTAGGTGCATAAAGATAAACTACAATGAAAATGATGAAACAGTTAATGCACCATCACAATAATTTAAATAGTACAGCGATTGAAATCGTTGTCCCGTTTTCGCTTTTTTGGAATAATCTTTGAAGGGTTTTGAATACCTTGAAAAATCTCCTGGAATATACACTCAAAATAATCCAAACGTCATTGTTACGTGAAAACGTACGTAGTTTTTTTCCATCCCACTTTTCACGTAGCACTTACGTGGATCATAAGTACCACTGAATGAACGCGTGAACAAATGGACCTCATCGGATCCATCGAAGTTCCACGTCATAGCTACATGAATTTCCACGTAGCTTTTACGAAGCGTCTCAATAAATCGTAAATGGTTATTCATTAAATGATATAAGAATAATTGCATAGAAACCAATTCTGTTATGCATTGGCTTATGCAATGCAGTAGCTTCTCAAATTAAAAAAACAACTCAACAGATTAAACTATTCATTATATTATATCATTATTCCCAATAAAATATTCAGCAACGCACTGACTGACACGGTGACACGGTCCAGGTCTCCTTCCGTTAAAAAAATGTCGGGTTTCTCCTCAAGGTTGGCCGGACTTGCTGTTCAACGTTGTGTAATCTGTAATTGATATTACATAAGGTATAAAAATGTATGATTCTCCAGTATTTATCCCATATTTACCTTGAAATCAGTTATTCTGAAGTCCAACAGCTCCTGGAAAAACTTGCGACCACCATCTTTAAATTTGAAGTCAAAAGAGAATGAACACGAAATGCAGATGTCCAAATGAATTCATGGGCCTACGTGAATTTCACGTAAATGCGATTGGTAGCCACAGTAACAATCATCGAATCATCATTTGGTAACTATACATGCTCTAGTAAGCATTACCTTAGACAGGTGAATAGGAGGCAAAATGAATTTGGAATGATGTACGTGATTTTCCACGTAATAATAACGTTTGGATTTTTTTGAGTGTATATGTAACGAACCCTGGATAAAAAAATGGAGGAATTTATGGTGAAATCCTTGCAAGAAAATTTATAGAAATACTCTTGGCAGCAAATTTCTGAAGCATATTAACATTGGATAATACCAGAATATATTTGAAAAAAATATTCTTTATTTTGATTTTCCGGAAAAAATCTAAGAATAGTTTCTGGGCGAATCCTTAGGTAAAATAATGAAGAACCAGGAAAAATACTCAAAGAATAAAAAAAAAGTTGCAGGAATACCACCCAAAAAAATGTGTGTGATTGATCGGAAAAAATTGTGCAAAAACAATCTTTGGATTTATTTTTTGTTTGACTTCTGGAAGAACTCAACGGAAAATTCTTGCACAAACGATTGAAGAAATTCTCAAAGTAATCCTGAAAAAAAAAACAAAATTTAGGAAGCAATGTATGTGCTATAAAAAAGATTTTTTGAAAGATGGGCTTCGTAGCCGTGCGGTTAGTGTCACCAGGCATTTAGTCGCATCGTGCTAGGAAGTGTGGGTTCGATTCCCGCCTCAGGCTGGTAAACTTTTCGTGAGAAATGTTTTCCGACTGTGCCACTGGGCGTTGCATGCTAGTCCGTTGTCTAGTGTGGTGCTTCCTTCAAAGGGCATAAATGCCCACTGGAAGCATCAACGTGTCAGTGTCGTTTTAAAAAAAAAAAAAAAAAAAAAAAAAAAAAAAAAAAAAAAAAAAGATGTTCTGTAGAAAACTTTGGAGGAATCACTTCAGAAATACAAGAAAAAAACTTGTGGGTTTCATTGTAAGTATTACTGAAGAAGTTCTGGGATAAATCCTACGAGCATATCTTATAAGAAATTGTTGCAGAACCCCGTTGCATTGAGCATTTTCTGGAAAACTCCTGGAGTATAACCTTAAGAAGTATATTGAAGTATACCTAACAAATTGTTTGAGGAGTTCTTAAATGGCTCCTCAACGCAGCTCTGGTTTAGTTCTGAAAAAAAAAACAAGATTCGTAAGAATTTTCCTGTTAAAAAATAATAAAGAATACTTGGATAAACTTTTGAAGAAAGGCATAGAAGTTTTTTTTTTTTTTTTGAATGATTAATGTTTAGTAATTTATGAACTAGTGCACCATGATTTTTTTTTTTTTATTTCTTTATTAGTATCATTCCAAACATTACATTCATTTCTTATATCTAGGTGTTCTGTGTTATTTGACAACACTATCATCCTAATTTGGTAAAACAAATTTAAGATTTAATTAACATTTTGTTAACAACATATTACATTTCATTTGCCGTAGCAGTTCAGTTTTTTTACAGGTGAGTTGATTTCACCTGCTTATAAGAGAAAAAAAAACGTTTTTAATATACTTAACCTAACTTAACCTAAACATATAACGCATTAATCGTGGCAATAGAAGATTGTAACGATTTTTGCCTGAAATTATTAATGATTGTGTTTGACATTTGTTCCAATGTTTCAACATTGGATATTCTATGTAACTCATTGGTACTATACCAGGGAGGAAGCCTCAGAATCATTTTCAAAATTTTATTTTGAATTCTCTGCAGAGCTTTCTTCCTGGTATTACAACAGCTAGTCCATATTGGTACAGCATACAACATGGCTGGCCTGAAAATTTGTTTGAATATCAACAGCTTGTTCTTAAGACAAAGTTTTGATTTTCTATTAATAAGGGGATAGAGACATTTTACATATTTATTACATTTGGCTTGAATGCCCTCAATGTGATTTTTGAAAGTTAAATTCTTATCTAGCATGAGCCCTAGATACTTAACTTCATCTGACCAATTTATTGGAACCCCTCTCATCGTGACAACATGTCTACTTGAAGGTTTCAAATAAAGAGCTTTTGGTTTATGTGGGAATATTATTAGTTGAGTTTTGGAAGCATTAGGAGAAATCTTCCATTTTTGCAAGTATGAAGAAAAAATATCCAAACTTTTTTGCAATCGACTACAGATAACACGCAGGCTTCGTCCTTTGGCGGAGAGGCCTGTGTCATCCGCAAACAAAGATTTTTGACATCCCTGGGGTAGCTCAGGTAAGTCAGATGTGAAAATATTGTATAATATTGGTCCCAAAATGCTGCCTTGAGGAACACCAGCTCTTACAGGAAGTCTTTCAGATCTGGAGTTCTGATAATTAACCTGAAGTGTACGATTTGACAGATAACTTTGAATTATTCTAACAATGTATGTTGGAAAATTAAAGTTTTTTAATTTTACAATCAAACCTTCATGCCAAACACTGTCGAATGCTTTTTCTATGTCTAGAAGAGCAAGACCAGTAGAATAGCCTTCAGATTTGTTGGAACGGATCAAATTTGTTACACGTAAAAGTTGATGAGTGGTCGAATGTCCATGGCGGAATCCGAACTGTTCATTGGCAAAAATTGAATTTTCGTTGATGTGGGCCATCATTCTGTTCAAAATAACCTTTTCAAAAAGTTTACTGATGGAGGAAAGCAAACTGATTGGACGATAGCTAGAAGCTTCTGCAGGATTTTTGTCTGGTTTTAAAATTGGAACAACCTTAGCATTTTTCCATTTGTCAGGAAAATATGCTAATTGAAAACATTTGTTAAATATATCAACTAAAAATGATAAGCTACTTTCTGGAAGTTTCTTGATGAGGATGTAGAAAATTCCATCATCGCCAGGAGCTTTCATGTTTTTGAATTTTTTAATAATAGTTCTCACTTCTTCCAAATCAGTCTCCCAGGCATTTTCGAAAACGTTCTCTTAATTGAGAATGTTTTCGAACTCCTGAGTAACTTCATTTTCAATTGGACTAGTAAGTCCTAAATTAAAATTGTGCGCACTTTCAAACTGCATAGCAAGTTTTTGAGCTTTTTCGCAATTAGTTAGTAATAATTTGTTTTCCTCTTTCAATGCCGGTATTGGCTTCTGAGGTTTTTTCAAAATTTTCGATAATTTCCAAAATGGCTTAGAGCCAGGGTCCAATTGAGAAATTTTATTTTCAAAATGTTTGTTTCTTAATTGAGCAAACCGTTTCTTGATTTCTTTCTGCAAATCCTGCCATATAATTTTCAGAACAGGATCGCGAGTGCGTTGAAATTGCCTTCTCCTCACGTTTTTAAGACGGATCAAGAGTTTAAGATCATCGTCTATAATCACGGATTCAAATTTTACTTCACATTTTGGAATTGCAATGCTCCGGGCTTCAACAATGGAATTTGTTAAAGTTTCAAGAACATTGTCAATATCAAGTTTAGTTTCTAAAGAAATGTTAACATCAAGATTGGAGTCAACATACGTTTTATATATATTCCAGTCGGCTCGTAAATAATTGAAAGTGGAGCTGATAGGATTGAGAATCGCTTCTTGGGATATTTGAAATGTAACAGGGACATGATCAGAATCAAAATCAGCATGAGTAAACATTTGGCTACAAAGATGACTAGAGTCGGTTAAGACCAAATCAATCGTAGATGGATTTCTAGAAGAGGAAAAACATGTGGGGCTATCAGGGTATTGAATTGAGAAATATCCTGAAGAGCACTCATCAAATAAAATTCTGCCGTTGGAATTACTTTGAGAATTATTCCATGACCGATGTTTGGCATTAAAGTCACCAATGACAAAAAATTTTGACTTATTGCGAGTCAATTTACGCAAGTCAGTTTGGAGCAAATTAACTTGCTGCCCAGAGCATTGAAAAGGCAAATAGGCAGCTATGAAAGTATATTTACCAAACTGTGTTTCAACAGAAACACCTAAAGTTTCAAAAACTTTAGTTTCAAATGATGAAAACAGTTGATGTTTTATACGCCTATGAATGATGATTGCAACTCCCCCAAATGCCCCATCAAGTCGATCGTTACGATAAACAAAAAAGTTAGGATCTCTTTTGAGTTTAGATCCAGGTTTTAAATACGTTTCTGTAATAACTGCTATATGCACGTTATTAACCGTAAGAAAATTAAACAGCTCGTCCTCTTTACCATTCAGAGAACGAGCATTCCAATTTAAAATATTTAAATTATTATTTGGATCCATTAGAAAAACGTAATCCAATAACAATTTGATTTGTAAATTTTACACCTACTTGGACTGCTTCAGTCATAGTGGTGGCTTTGAACATTGCATCAATCATTAGATTCAATTGTTCAGTTAGAAAATTAAAATCAGAGGCAGACATGTCATGTGATTTCCCATTGGAATTTCCGGTAGACGAAGAAGCGGAGTTACCTGTGGCGGTAGGGTTTTTTCCATTTGATTTGAAACAAGTAGAATGGGTACCCATGGATCGAACAGGGGAGGAATTCGAATTTCCTGCTACGATATCGGCAAAGGATTTACCGTGGGTAGATACATTCGAAATAGAAAGACTCGAACGGCTACCCGACGGATTAAAATTTGTTTGTGAATGAGCATGATTATGATCTTCCTGATGGGTATGATTCATGATCAAGCGATCGATAACTGAAAAATGAGCATTGTTCGATGCTCTACCAGGCAAATTCCGGAAACGACCGTTATCGTAACGGATATTATCTTTCATCTGCCTGGCACGAGCCTCAATGACCTTTTTGCGTGAAGGACAATTCCAAAAATTGGACTTATGGTTAGCCCCGCAATTACAACATATGAATTTGGTGGTATCTTCCTTCTCTGGACAGACGTCTTTGGCGTGAGAAGAACCTCCGCAAATCATGCATTTAGCATCCATGCGACAATTTTTTGTACCATGACCCCACTTTTGGCACCGACGGCACTGAGTGGGGTTCTGGTAATTTCCTCCAGGTTTCTGGAAATGTTCCCATGTCACACGGACATCAAACAAAAGTTTTGCTTTTTCTAAAGCTTTAATATTATTTAGTTCTTTTTTGTTAAACTGAACTAAATAAAATTCTTGAGAAAGCCCTTTCCGAACAATGCCAGATTGGGTTCTCTTTTTCATAATGATTACTTGGACTGGGGAAAATCCAAGTATATCATTTATTCCATTTTTGATCTCTTCAGGTGATTTATAGTCACTTGAGAGACCTTTCAAGACAACTTTGAACAAACGTTCAGTTTTGTCGTCATAAGTAAAAAATTTGTGCTTCTTCTCTTCAAGATGTTTGAGAAGAAGCTCACGATCTTTAAGAGTTTCCGGCAAAACGCGACAGTCTCCTTTCTTTGCGATTTGGAAGGAAACCTTGATTCCCCTAATGGAGTTCAAGATCTCCTGCCTAAATCCCCCAAATTCGGAACAACTGACCACGATAGGCGGCACTCTTTGCTTCCTCACTTGAATCAAAGAGCCTGGGCTAGAGGCTGCTTCGATCTGGTGTTCGGAAAATTTGTCTAGAGCATCGAACTGATTGCTCATTTCGATACAATTATTCATTTCACCCTTGGAAGAAAGTTCGCATTCCGGGGAAACGGAATTTCTTGCCACGTGTAGTGACAGTTTTAAAACCCACTTTTTTGGAAGGAAGTAGTGAATTCAGAGATTCACCCTTCCTTTTGTTAGTTGTTGATACCATGTTTAATTAATAAACGAAAGAAGACGTGACCTTCGAAAGGTTTTTTCCCAAGACGGTGTCCAAGAAGGATTACCACCGCTAGCTTTCGCCAACGGGTCCAACGAAAAATCGAAGGCACGGGTCCAAACAAGGATCGTAAAGGGATCAATAGTAGAAAAAATAGTACTGAAAAGTACTGTTTTAGTAGCACTGAAAAGTACCGTTTTTAATTTTAGCACTGAAAAGTACTGTTTTTGTAGCACTGAAAAGTACTGTTTTATTGCTTTAGGTAGTTTTTAAGAAAACTTCCAACGCACAGCACGAAGGTACGATGCGCACTGTGTGCACCATGATTATGTTTGAACAAATCTGCGGTATGATAAGCGATACTTTCTTATGCATATGAAAGGAGAAGATATCTGTGAATTTGCTGAAGGAATGCTGGAATCAGTTCTGAAGGAGCTCTAAGAGAAATATCTACAGTAAGCGGAACTCCTCTTGACGATTAAAAAAGAGGTTAGGCTGCGAAAGTTTTTCCAATTTAAATGAATATTTACGGTTTCCTGTGCCTTAAATTGTAAAAATCTTGTCAGTGAATTGATTGTGGCGATTTTTCTTCCAAAGATATCACTAGAAATTTTGGTTTGGATTGCATCCCTATTCTGGAAGAGCGCCATCTACGCATTTTAGCTTTACGTTAGACCACCAATTAGCTCACATTTTTTCCAGCAAACTCAATACATTTTCGCCGATAAAAATTTAAGATAATAATACCACAGACAAACAGACGTAACACTTAGAAATTTCTTCAATATCCATCGCCCAGTTTACACCATCATCATCTGGTGAGCATGTTGCACGAAATACTGTTTCATGCAACAGGTCCTGCAGATGGCGGTAGTGTGAAACGTCAAATGCGAAGAAAAACGATACGTTCGCCTCTGGTTGTGAGATTTGTAACATACACACTAAGCTCATTTTACCGGAAATCGGTGAATTTCACCGTAATCTCAACAGCTGAACAGTTCGGTGAAATTAAACACCGTAATTTCGTCGGAATTTGACGGATTCCGGTGATTTTTTACCGAATACTGTAAAAACTTAACGTACACCGTTAATTTATTTTACCGGACTGTTCAGCTGTTGAAACTTCACAGGAATCCGTAAAATAATTTAAGTTTGTAGCTGATTTGAAATGATTGTCAATGGTCAATGGTTGATGGAAAGTTCACAGTGTTACGTTTGTTTATCTGTGATAATAATAAAAGGAACTACAATATTAATACTATAATATTGCATATAAATATTAATTACAATATACTTGCTATGGAAAATAACCAGAAATAAGGCGGGGATGAATAGTTGAACCAGTTATTGACTAGTTTATCATGTTATTTTATAAGAAAATTGTTGTTATTAATTTCTGTTAATACAATTCCTAATTCAATAAAAGTAGTAAAGTCAGTTTAGACATCTATCTTCCATCCGCTTGGAAAGAGCGATCAAAATGTGCATAGAGTAACTTTTGGGTATAAAATGTGATAAATTTTACTTGTTAAACCACTAAAAATTGTTACATTTTTTTGATGAAAAAAACAAGCGGTGTGTTCAGTGAATGACTTTATTTAGCAATGGTCACTTATTTAGTTTATCAATTCAGTTTAAATTAGCATTGGAAATACAGGTGTGATCAGGAATTTCCGTAGCCACCAGAAAAGAATTACTAGTGTTTTTTCACAAATCTTTAAGAAATTTCTTTAAAGAATTCTTTTTGAAATCACCAAAGGAATATTGGAAGTACGGCATGGGAAATCGTGAAGAATTTATTAGAGAATCCTTAGCAAAGATGAGCACAAACGACGGAAGTCGAAGAAGGTATTCTGTTCTGAGCGAAGTCGATGTTGGAGATCAATGTGATAATTTCTGGAGAATCTCCAGGAGATTTGGTTGAGAATGCTCTGAATAAATTTCAAAAATAATCCTTAGCGAATTACTTACTCATAAATTCGTTAAAGAAATGTAGATGTCCTATACCACGTAATCCTTTGAGAAATTCCAGAATGAAACCGGTTTCAGAATTCTTCAAGGAATCCTTGCAAAAATTTGTCGATGAATCCCAATAACAACATTAGAAGTAATTGCTGAAGAATATTTTTAAGCATTTCTTAGATGAATGATTGGAGGAATTAGTACTGCAAACCCGGAACGATTTAGGTTTATATAAGAATTCTTTAAGGATTATTTTGAAGAAATCCCTGGATTAACTTTTATAATACGATTGATTTCAAAAGAGACTGCAGGGAATCTCTTGAATAATTTAAAAGAGAATATTTTGAATAAATCTTTCAGATTCCCTGGAAAATACTACAAGCACAGATATCTGTGTGATATCTGTGCTACAAGTATCCGAGAAGAAATGAAAAAAAATGTTAAAGACTGTTCATTTTATAAAGTGGACACTTTGTGCATGCTGTATCTTTTTAATTTATCAATGAAATTTCAATCGGTTTTCTGTACATCGTTCGACTAGTATTGTACAATGTTGTGATAATAAAAAAATTCCAAAATAATCAAATTTCACACGAATATGGAACAACGATTAGAACGGGCGGTTTTTGGAGGTTATCAAAAACAATGATTGTTAGAAATTGGCTGAAAAATTCGACAATTTATATTTTTTATTTTCAAAAAAGGCTTGTTCTCCGAAAGCACCATCAATCAGAAGCCTGATGAAAAAATCAAGTTATTTTTGGAGTAACAATTTTACAAATATAATCAAATCATTTTCCCCCTATATTTTTAAGAGAAGAATATTTTAAATTTGAAAACAACTGATATGAGTGGAATTTTTTGGTTTTAAGTACGTCCTGATGAAATTGCTTATGTAGTACTATTATGATAAATAACTTACTCCTTCATAGAGTTACTAATGTAGTCCCCACGTCACATTTAAAGCACAATAGAAAAACAATTGCTTTATTCTCAGAAGACCTTTCAAAGTAATCATCAAAATTGGCAACACTGCTGTAATAAAATCGATTATATTTTCCACATATTATTTACATAATATGTCATTCTGACATTACCAATTGAAATATTCGGAGAAAAACGTTTACAATTTGCTGTAGATCGATAAATATGCGTACACAATTTTAAAAGTACGAGACTTTTTAGTAAAACTACCATAAAGAGTGAAATTTATACTTAAGACTGTGGTTTGAACTCACGATTTAGCTCTCGTTTATACAAATATAGTTTCTTTAGTAATCCAAACTAATTTTGAACACGCTTTTTACTTTTCTCTTTTGCTGGGAGTGAAAGGATGGTGTATCAGCAAATTTGGCCATAAATGGGTAAATCACTAAAATTACCTAGTGTCAGAGAATGATGGAATATAATTGATTTTTTCAAAGCTATGCCTTTAGTAGAATAGTAAAGGATACAAACATACAATTTGTTCATAAAAATTAGGATTTTTGTTTTGCGAAAAATAATGTTAAACTTTGACGTAGAGCTTTTCTTAGTATTTTTTGGAAAAAGTATTTAGCTCTTCAACCAAAAGCATTTCCAAAGATCTTATATTTTCATAGCATTGTAGAATAATAGTTGAACGATGCCCAGAAAACCGATTACGATTTTATCAATAAATAAAAAAAGATATAGCACAAAAAAAGTGTCCACTTTATAAAATGAACAGTCCTTAAATGAGTTCCTTAAAAAAGCCAAAGGAAAAAAACTGTGAAAGGATTCCCTAACAAGAAGAAATCACTGAAGGATTCCCTAATACAAAAATATGAGAAAAAACTCTTTTGGAAATAATTCCTGGGCAAACACTTGCTACAACTCCTCGAGAAATATATAGTGGAACTCCTTCCTTGGTAGTGTCTTGGTGGAACTCCTGGAGAAATTTCAATTGATTTTTATCGAGGAATATTTTGAGATCAGTAGAGTGGTTACTGAAGGAATCTCTTTAAGCCTTATTAGAGTAAATGCTGGTCTTATAGTCACTCTGAAGTATTATCTAAATGAATCCCTACAGTAAACACTGAAAGAGTTCAAGGAGAAATCAGTGTAGGTATTCCAGGATAAATCCCTGAAAAATCTCTGGAATGTATCAAGATGGATTTGATAGAGAAATTTTTGAAGTCCCTAGACTCTAGGCCCTAGACTCTAGCGCATCTAGGCTAAGAGAAATACATAGAGGAATTCTTTGATTGATCCTTGATGACTTATTGTAAGAATCCCTATAGGAATTTCTTATGCAATATTGAATTATTTTGTAAAGTATTCATTTTTTGTTATAAAAGTATCAAATTTTACGAGCCGAATTATCTATCGGCGTTAAAATATAAAATCGGCGGCGTTGTGCTGATCGGCGTATGGCGCGCCGCCGATAGCTCATTCGGCGTCGGCGTGACGTAAAATGGTTCGGCGGCGGCGGCGTGGCGCGGCGGCGAACAGGTCTACTAGGGGGTGACATTGGGTCAAAACGGAAAAATATGTTTCATGAAATATTTCAGCTAATAACACTGATATTACTAAAATTAATAATTCATATGTTAGGGAACATATTATTACACATAATTCATAACAATATGCATTTTTAGAAATAGAAGTTTTTGTTTACTACATCAATAAACTTGTATGTTGAAACTAGATAAAATTTACAACATTAAATTTCTCCTGTACAAAGTATCACGCATGTACTCTAGCCTCTATCGTTGTATTGGTAGAATGTTGAAAGTCTTTTCATGACACATCACAGGTATTTTCCGGAATCTGTTTGATTTTCCCACAAAAAAATCATTTTTTTCGGTACGATGTCTAAAACATTGAAAATGGGGGTGAGATTGGATCAAGCAAGAACGATAGTAAATGAAATTCCAAGTCCACTTTTTTGAGATTTTACGGTGCCTGGTGTTCTCTTTTTTCATTAAGATGTGTTTATTCTTTCTAAATACAGCATCTCTGAATCATCAAACAAGTCTACTTGAGTATTCCGTGCATTGAATAACAATTCAACGCATTTTGACAACTTCTCAAACCAACAACTGTGTTTCGTGCGCAGCAACATCGTAAAATTTTATCAAAAGGGTGTTTTTTTTCTAAATTTGATTATTTATCAGTGTTTTCATATTATAGAAACATCTCTCGGAAGTACAAATGAGTTGGATCGCTGAAATACTGGGATTATGACGTCAACTTCTGCCTGAAATTTATTGATCGTGGAATGTCGCACCAAAATTTAACTATTTGCGAAGGTTTAAAATAATCACTGTTTCAGTACACCTTTGGGGAAACTAAATGGGCTTTATAGCAATGGGGATGAGACTTTGAAGACACTTTGAGGGAAAAACCAAGAAAATTTATGTAAACTTGACGATAAATGTTGGGTTTACATATTTTTTCTCATAGCTCTTCAATTTTCAGTATAATCTTTCTTTTAAGTGGGTTTATCATACTTGTGAAACATCTTAGATATCTTTTTGTCTTGTTTGCATCGTTTTTTGTCAATATTTTTCAGTTGTGAATGGTTTTGAAGTTAAATTCTCAAAAACAAGTTATTTCAATTACAGTGACCCAATGTCACCCCCTCTATGGGGTGAGATTGGGTCATTTTTCATTCACTTGTGGTGCCGCTGTGAATTAATATTTGTCTTTAATTTTTTGAACAGTTGTTAATGTACCATCAAAGTACATATACACCAAATTTGAAGTTTATTGGAGTTAAATTGCGATAGTTATTCAAAAAATAAATCGCACATATCCCTTTTTGACCCATTGTCACCCCCAACGACGGTATTTCAACTTGTTTGGTATTGTTTTTTTACGTAAAAGTATTGAACAACATTTTGATTCAAATGCCGAACACTGTGTTCATTTTGTCACATATTCCGAACACTCTGATTCAAATTCCGAACAGCACGAATAAATAGTATTCCAATTAATAATTTCGCAAATAAATTTATCTGAGCTAGTCTCACTGACCTCGAACTAGGGAATGATCACTACTTTAGAGGTATAAAATAGATTGGAATACGTCAAAATTGAATTTCAATTGACTGCCATTTCATGATGATTTGATGACATATTTCAGCGAAACGTTACAACTAAATCACCATACAAAAACCGAGTGTTCGAAATATAAGTCTGTTTCGAAAACGCATGAGCATGAGCATATATGACCGTACAATTCGTAGTTGCTACTCCGTGATTGACTAGAGCAATCGAAGTTGCACAGGGAATCAATGAATGGGGCTTGGGATTAGCTTACCATTCTTCAATGTGCACAAATCGAGAGCTCAAATTTTAACAGTCAATAACGGCGCCGGTAACGTCCTCACGGTCATCGGAGAAGGGAAGGAATGTTAGCTAGACAACTGTTGTTACTAGATACCGAAGAATCTTCTGCATCTCCACAGTTGTCATGGAAAGGATATTGGGTTAGTGGGATAAGGTAAAGATCTGGGAGTCACCAGCGGTTGGTGATGCGATCCATGATACATTCACGCCTAACTCGTTTAACGCCTAACAAGTGTTCCTCGCTCACTCTCGCAAAAGCAAGCGATATGATCAACAGATCAAACACTACTAACGCGATCCGTGCCACTATTAATTAGTACCACGCGAGCGACGTGAGCAAAGGATCAAATACCTCTCTATGAGTCTGTTCGGAAAACGGTACATTTTGTTTCGTCCCGTACACTCCTACAAAGTAAGTCGAATCAATCCGTAGCAGCTGTCAAATTAATGTTTTTTTTATCATAAGTTAAGTCGCATAAGATTAGTTCGGTAAAAAAATTACACACTCGCATTGTATTCCATTTTTCATCACATAATATATGCACGTATATCGCCTCCACTTTTGAATGTAGAAGGCCTTTTCACGACATCTTACACGTGAATTTTCATGCATGTAAGCCTCGCATAACGCAAAAGGTGATTTCATCATATGTACATTTTGGTTGTCTGGGAATGCAATCTGTTTTTTTAGAGAATCCTTTGAGAGCTCCCTTTAGAATTCTTTAGGGAACTCTTTTAGGAATTCCATTTCTTTTCTGGAATAAATACACAATTTACACAAAATTTGTGGAATTCAACAGAAAACATTTCCAAGCCTTAGGTAATGACCCTGGGATTCCTTATGAAAATACTCTAAGGATTTTACCAATAAGTTGCTTTGAGTAATTTTAAGATAAGGATTGTATCGAAAAGTAGTCACAAACATTCAAAACGGTTGATCTTAAAGCATAGGTTCGTGAACTTTTTAGATGCACGACCCACTCAGCCAACCAGCATATATTTCGCGACACACCATTGAGGAATGATACAAATTTTTTTTTTCTGTAAAACATGGTCAAAGTTTCTAGTTTACCTAATACCGATGCATTTGTTGTTTACTCTCCAGAATAAGACGAAATTAGAAAGGCGTGCTCAATATAAAATAAAATCAGTTTGATTATCTTCAAATCATTAAAATTTTTGGATTTATTTTTTCAGGAAAAGTCGTGAATTCCACTGCAAACATCAATATTTGAACGAAATAAATTCTACAAACATTGAGCTTTCTAGATATCAGAAGGAAGTCTGAACTTCAAATATCAGAATAAATTTCACTTGGAGCATATAAGCATAATAGGCATAAGCATTGATGACCGTACAATTTGTATTTGCTACTCCGTGATTGACCGGAATAGTCAAAATTGTACAGGGAACCAACAGATGTAGTTTGGTAGTAGCGTAACATCTTCAATGTACAATTTATAAAACTCCAAACTTAGTAATGTCAAACGGCGCCGGCCACGTCCTTACGGTCATCGGGGAAGGGAAGGAATACTAATGTGACACCCATTGCTACTAGAGACCGAGCTACATGTTCAGGATTCACCTTGGTAAGTGATGCGATTCATGTTCAAGTGTTTCCTGAAGATCCGATGATTTGTATTGACCAAAATTTATATCAAGCAAAAAAGGATGAAAAGCTAATTCGATCAGAAAATATGTTAACTTTATACCGTTCATTTCATGATTTCATTCATGATTAGATTGATTAGGTATTATATTGATTAGAAAAATATTTATTTTGTTTGTTACCTAACTCAGATCGTAGTTTAGATTTATATATTTATTTATTTTTTTATTTTTATATTTACTTAATTTTTTATTTATTTATTCATTCATTTATACATTCATTTTTGCGTTTACAAATTTATTTTATTTTATTTACTTACCCAGATTTTTTATTTACATTATTACTCAGATTGTTTATTACATAAGTTTTATATTACTTTATTTACGATAAACGATAACAAGTGTAAGGTTAGGAAATGTTAAGGCTGTGCATGTAGCCCAATCGGAATTTTATTTTATTTAAATATTTTCGCTAGACACCCTTAAAACTAAAATATATTTAGAGTGTAAGGGTTACCACTCATCGTAATAAAACGTCATCTTAATATCTACCATCAAGGACATGGGTGGTTCATAAGAGGAGTGGCGAGAGGAAGGACCTCCCCCCACATGACTACTGTAGAGTAAGGTGGGACAAAAGTTCGACCTTAGTGGTATAATCAAAGTTTCCAGGAAAACAATAGCAGTATATTTACCCAGTTTTAGTTATAACAGTTTCAAAATTATTTGTCTTATTCGAACTTTTGCCCCACCGGTGGGGCAAGAGTTCGAATCTAGTGTGGGGCAAAAGTTCGCTGGCTAAAACACAAAATATCGATCCGTTTATGATAGGCATACTTTACACCAGCGATTCCCAAAGTGGGCGAATTCGCCCCCCTGGGGGCGATTTTCATGTCCAGGGGGGCGAAAATTTGTAAAATGATATTTGGGGGGCGATAAAAATAGAAAGGGGGCGAAAGTGAGATAAACTGAAAACAACGATTCATAACATTTGAAATGGACAGTCAATTTAATAGAAGACTAGTTGATCTTTTTCCTCTACTTATTGTACATCTTCCATCTTATAATCACAACAGGCATATATTGGACAAATTATATTTGATAAGCATTTAGTTTATTAAAGCGTTTGTGTTTATTTTAATTATGTATATGCAACTGAAATCTTCTTAAAAAGATGTTGTTATCAGATCTACGTTATCTATTTGTGGTCACGGACAACATTGAAAGTGTTATTAAAGTGTGTAGCACGTAAAATACGGCTAAAGGTTTTCCGTCTCCTGTTTCGTTCCCTGGCTCAAGAAACAGACGGCTTTAGCGCCACCTCCGAAGAGGACCGTCTGTCGAGTTATGTTTGCCCGGCAAGAAACCCAACCTCAGGGCGGGTTTGTTTTCTAAGAGTCCAAATAGCAATTTAGGAAACGATACAGAAAACTCAAAGGAATAGTGGATCGAGATTTCTCAGTTATAGAGGTCGCCTTAAGCGATTCTCAAAAAATAGTTGATGTTGACCGTCGTTCTACCGACACAAAAAGACACCACTCACGAGTATCATCACTGGAAGAACTCACTAATTCAAATTTCCCTGTCCGCTTCAGACACGTGAGTGGAGAGACTGATTTCCCAGGCAGTCTATCCTGGCGTACAAAAAACAGAAAAAGAAACAGGTAGAACGACGCGAAACGTGAGAAATCTCGAAGACCAAAAAAACTGTTACAGGGAAAACACTAACATATTACAAAAATACATAATCTGGTTGAGAACAGCAAAAACATTTAGAAATTTATTCAAATTTGATAACCTAGGTTTTATTCATAATTGTGTGTTTCTTTCCTCTTCTACTTCTTCTTCCTACTTTCCCTAATGTGTGTGCGGATTTGCTAAACTAATTCTATCGACATTTATCGATCATCTTCTTCTTATCTTCGAGCTCGGTTATTGTGTGGAGTTTTAACGCATGCGCATGGTTAGTTTGGTTTGGCTTGTACTCACGGACCCTTTTAGATGCTGCGATGAATGCCGCCGGCAAAGCAGAAGCGACGGCCGTTCAATGGGCTGGCAAAGCAGAAGTACCGGACGAAGAATGGGACGGCAAAGCAGGATTCCGAAATTAGCACATCGACGATGGTGGTATTGCGGCTGCCACTCCAAATACGGCAACGAACTGCGACTTTTTGGATTTACTCCTTGATGAAGTGTCGCACGCCGGAAATCACTTGCGTCGGTGACGGATGACGCAGTTGACGACGGTGGGGATCGTCGGGGGCTTCACACGTGGCCTGTCCACGCTATTAGAACTGGTAATGGCCGCTCTGTCGGAACGGTTTGTTCCCTTCCGGCTTTCCCCTCAAACCGGGACTTTTGAGCGCTGAAGCGTGGGGTCGAGAGCAGCGTTTAGCGGTAGATGCGGTGTGCCGAGCTTGGGCCGTTGATCGCTAGATGCAGATCCTAGATAAAAAGCCGTCGAACGGCTGTTCGACGCATTAACAAAAAATTCTCCACACAAAAAAAAGTTCACAATTACCTTTTTTATTCACAAACGCACACACAAACTAACTTGACCGCACTTAACCTTCTTGGCTTTAGGCTAACGAACTTTACTTGACTAACGAAAAGGAACAAAAAGTAACATTAATTTCAATCTACAAAACTTCTCACATTTTAATTTATTACCAAATGAAACACACCGCGACACTTAACGATTATTCACGCACTCTCGCCTCTTCCACGGTCCAGGTCAAAATGGACGAGTAGAGATTCTGAAAGTCCTCAGATAAGGTGTGATTTTACATCTTCGTGGACGGAAGTACGTAAAATCACCGAAGTAAGTTCACGACCTTTTCAAACGACGATCCTCATCAACTACGAATGAGAACCGATTGAAGCGCTATCTCTTTCGCTACCATTCCATCTGAATGACCTGTATCGTTCCGTCTATTTTTGGACTCCGATCTATTTATAACGATCGTTAACGTTCGGGCTTGAACTTTGAACCTTAGGCTTATTCGTGTTTCGTGGTGTAGTGTGTAAGGCGACAGGGACTTTTATTTGATATAGTATTGGTAGAAGGCGACTTGTATGCAAGTTTTGTATGCGGTTTTGGAAAAATGCATTCCATTTTGAACTGTGATATTGAATATCGCATATATTTAAGTGAACTAATGAATTTGTTAATTTTGACAATGAAATAATATATGATTAACACGAAAAATAAATTAACACGAATAATAAATTAACATTGAAGCACATGAAAAAACAATATAATTATATAACAATTTATGTACATCTATATACATGTTGAATAAATCTTAAAATAATATTTACAAAAAAGTGACCATGCTACATTATCCTCTACTAAAGGTACGAAAATTTGATTGAAATTGAGAAAATTTCAATCAAATTTTCGTAGGGTTAAACCCTAAAAAATGTTCCAGCTGATATTTGAATCTATTGAAGAAAAGTGATTGGGCTATTGAATTGAAAAAATGTCAGTTGGCATGCAACGCATACACACAACACATAAAAAAAACGTGACAATAAAATACTTGCATCTGGAGTAGGCCTTAACTCCAGAGAAGTAAACATGAACTAGGACCCCTGTCTTCTACTCCAGCCACCATGAGCCGAAAACTAAGACAGTGTCCGTAAAACTCCCGTAACAAGAACCTGTGAATCCTGAACGTCAGTCTACTCCAGAACATGTTCCGAATCCTTGACTGCGTTCACTTTCCACAATAAATGGACTAGTGAATCCTGGCTGCGATCTCTCCAGATATTCTACCCGAAACATATGATCACAGCCGCTTTCCACTTTAAACAGTGTGCTGCGAAAATACTCCAGACATAAGTCCGAATACATTTCACAACACACAAACAACATAAATTTTAAAATCTTCATCATAAATATTTCATTCGAAATATTATGAGAACGTACAATACCACAAACAATGAATCACACCTCGATCGGTCACTCCGGGAACGAGCCGTCACTCACTCCCTTGTAACTCACCCACTCATGCGCTGCCAACGTAACGGAATAAAACTAAACACGAACGTCAAAACGAGCAAAACAAAATGTGAAAAAAAAATAAGGAAAGTGTAAGTTGGATTACGAGCTGGCGAACAATAATTGCTACTTTTGGACGGAAACTAAACCAAGGATGGAGAAAACCCTACGGAAAGTATTAATTTAACTGTATCTTGTGTTTGTTTTGTAAATTGAGCTGTTTTTGGGTTTGGGGAGGGTTCTTTCTTGTCTTTTTAGGTCATGCAACCAATGCGAAAATAATTCAACATGGCAAGGATGGAGTTCTTATTGGAAACTAATTCTAGCGATGGATAACGATTACTACGACAGCTAGATTATAAGAATGATGATTAGAACTGCTTCGAATAGCACAAAGGACGGAAAAATGACGAAAGGGATGGACTTGAGGACTATTTTTAACCCAAATGACGACGGACGAATATGCACACAACAATGACGATAAAGAAGGACTGAACAGCCAAAACGATGACGAATACGAAAAACGCAACTAGGACTAGATACTAAATCGAAGGACGAAAACAAAGGCTAATTCCAATAAGAATCGTGAGTGAATTTATTTTACTAATTAATCTAATTTTAGGGTACTAATAATAGCATTACCGTAGGGCGTTAGGCGCGTACTAACTAACTAATCTAATATTTACATTATGTACATGGGAGGATTACGTTTCGTAGTCTCAACTACCTTTATGCTTGGATTTCTTTGCCCTTGAAGGTGTTTTCGTGGAGATTTTCATGAAAATGCCTTAGTTGCTTCGAGGGGAAGTGTTCATAGCTTAAGTTATCAATGTCCATCGAATTTTCCATGTGAGATGACGTCATTATAGGCGATCGATCACAGTGATGGATGATTTAGAGCTACCGTACGGTCAATTTAGGCCAGAGGTCAACCATGGGCTCCTTCCTAGGCTTCATAAGAATCAGTACTAACTTAGTACTGAGTACTAAGGATCTGAAGTCATCACTTAGGCTCTCTGTAGTCTTCGTGTTGCCACTACTACTTATCAGATCATCGCCCAGCTCCTTCTATGCTTGATGATTCTTACTACTTCAGTGAGAAATCATCGCCCAGGGACACTCTTCAATCGACAATGGTGATCCCAAACCATTTCTCACCCTAATCAAATCGGCTATGTGACGTATGACTTTTCCCCGAAGGTTTTTCTTGAAACTTGTCTCTCACGTTACATAGCTTTTGAAAAAGTCGTTGGTCACCTTAGTGACTCGGTGATTTATGAACCCGTAGGCGTGTTTTTCTAATACAAGGTCACTCCGAAGAGGTTCATAGCTTGAAAAAAAATTGTCTAAGACGGTGGGTGCATCTTCTTCAGATGACTCCCATAAAAGACGCCTAGCCTTTTCCCTTGAAGGTCCTCAAGCTCGTAGCAGTGTTTTCCTAAAATTTTCCTGACTACGGCGAGTTCGTACTTCGGGGCTAGCTTCGCGCAGAAGTTCTTTGCCTTGCTCGACTGTTCGAAGGTTCGCTTCAGTACCGTTTCCCCAGCGACGTAAGTAGGACATTCCGCATTCGATCGCAGATTGTACGTTCGCTTGTGGCGTTCGTACGCTTTCGCGAGATGTTGTTTTATCTCCGCATACAGACTTTCCCGCTTATCCTGAGTGTTTCCACTCCTTGTCGTATTATCCGGCGAGCCTTGTCGCAATCTTTGGTACTCTTGACCGTCCGAAACCATCTCACGGCCGAACACTACAAAGTACGGAGTGTACTTGGTAGATTCATGTACAGCGTTTCGAATCGCACACGCAATCGATTGAAGATTTTCCGCCCAGTCTTTGTGCTGTTTTATCGTGGCCCGTATCGCTGTCGTAACCACTCGGTTCACCCTCTCTGTATTGTTCACCTGTGGGTGATACGACGGGGTGAGCCAATGATTGACCCCATATTCTGTCAGGAGATCTCGGAAAGCCTTCGACGTGAATTGCGTCCCGTTGTCCGTCAGAATCACCTCCGGTACCCCGAAGAGTAGAAAAATCATGTTTCGCACAAATTCAATCAGTGAACTAGCTTTCGCTTCACGAAATGGTTGAACCAACACGAATTTGCTAAACACATCCGTCGCAACGAGCAAACAGGTGTGTCTTCCTTTCCCTGATGCCGGCAGAGGACCAACGTAATCAAGCGTTACGAATTGCCAAGGATACTCAACAAATTCTTTCTGTGCTCCCATGGGCGGAGTCGAATTCGTATTTCCCGATTTCGCAGTCTGGCACTTCAGACACTCTCGACAAACTTTCCTTACTTCCTTCGCCATTCCTGGCCAGTAATATCGTCTTCTGAGTCCCTGAACCGTTTTCTCAAAACCAAAATGCGCAACTTCGTGATCCTTTTTTACGATTTCGTTTCGTTCTAATCGTCGAGGTACAATTTTCCATCGGAATCGGCTGTCCTCGGCACGGTTCTTGTTCGTCACGTACCTAAGAATTTGTCCGTCGGATACCCGATATTCCGGATATTTCTTAGGGTTGGCTTGTATGTCCTCGGCGAGTTCTTCGTATTCTTCGTCTTGCGATGACAGATCGAGCACATTTACCGATCGGGAGAGACAGTCTGCTGTTATATTACTAGCTCCTTTCCGATACTCTAGCTGAATGTCGTACGACTGTATTTTAAGGGCCCATCGGAGGAGTTTGGAATTACCGGACTCCACTCCAATTGTAAACAGCCACAAAAGGCTTCGAGCGTCTGTGACCACTTTGAAACGCGACCCCTCAACATAATGTCGGAAATTTTCAATGGCCAATAACACCCCCAAACACTCCTTCTCCACACTCGAATAAGCTCTCTGCGTTCTGCTTAACTTTTTGCTGAAATAAGCAATCACTCGGTTCTCTCCGTCCTGTTCCTGAATCAAGGCTGCTCCTACTGCTGTATCGGATGCGTCACTCTCAATTGTAAACGGTTTGGTAAAGTCTGGATTTGCTAGAATTGGAGTGGAGGTCAGTACCAGGGTGGGTGTACGGCTGTCAACTACAAACAAAGCTCGCCTAACAATCATCTCTCGGGCGGGCCGTCCCAAACAGCATCATCTCTCACGCGGGCCGACCCAAACAGCACAGGTCGAAACGCGGGCCATGCCAGACAGCAAATGCTGATGCATTTCAACACTCAAACAGCGGGATGCCTAGCAGCGTTGTGAGCCAAACGAATACACCCACAAAACATGAACGGTAGGCGAACCTCGTTGCGTATACCCCCCCTGGTCAGTACCGATTTCAATTCCGTAAACGCATTTTCGGCAGCTTCGGTCCACTCAAACTTCTTCTTCGCCTTCTTCAAGAGATCAGTGATTGGTGTAGTTATCCGGCTGTAGTTCTGTATAAATCGCTGGTAGAATCCCGCTAAACCCAGCAATCTACGCACATCCTTAACCGTTTTTGGTCTTGAATAGTCAAGTATTGGTGATATCCTTGACGCATCAATCGCGACGCCCTGTTCGGTCAAGAGGTATCCCAGGTATTTTACCTGCTTGCGGCAAAACCGTGATTTTTCGAGCGAGATGGTCAGGTTGGCCTTTTTCAATCTCTCAGCTACGATTTTCAACAGTCGAAAATGCTCTTTCATCGTTCTGGAAGCTATTACGATATCGTCCAGATAGACGAATACGTACGGTATCAGATCAAACCCAATGACCTTATCCATCAACCTGCACATGGTAAAAGGTGCGTTGGTTAACCCAAAAGGTAATACCTTGAACCTGAACAACCCTTTACTTGTTCGGAAGGCCGTGTAGTTTCTGCATTCCTGTTTCAGCGGAATTTGGAAGTATGCGTCCTTCAAATCGATAATAGAAAAGTACTTCGCATTCTCCAACCGCTGAAAAATTTCCAACATATTTCTAATTGGGTAACTGTCCTTCGTAGTCATGCTGTTCAATCTCCTAGAGTCCAAACAAACCCTAATTTTGCCGTTCGATTTTCTGACTGGCACCAACGGGTTCGTCCATTCGCTATAACACTCCTCTATGACCCCCATGTCCTTAAAACGCTGGATTTCTGCATCGATCTCTTTTTGAATGGCCGGTGCTGAACGGTACATTACCTGATTCTTTGGTTTCGATCCTTCTTTGAGTACAATTTCATGCTCAATCAAATGCGTTCGGCCTTGAACTTTGAACCTTAGGCTTATTCGTGTTTCGTGGTGTAGTGTGTAAGGCGACAGGGACTTTTATTTGATATAGTATTGGTAGAAGGCGACTTGTATGCAAGTTTTGTATGCGGTTTTGGAAAAATGCATTCCATTTTGAACTGTGATATTGAATATCGCATATATTTAAGTGAATTAATGAATTTGTTAATTTTGACAATGAAATAATATATGATTAAGACGAAAAATAAATTAACATTGAAGTACATGAAAAAACAATATAATTATATAACAATTTATGTACATCTATATACATGTTGAATAAATCTTAAAATAATATTTACAAAAAAGTGACCATGCTACAAGTGACTATGTGAAAATTGTTAGATATTTTTATAAATGGTTTCGAAAATCCAAAAGAAATAATTTGATGTCTTGTTTCACGGAAATTTTACAATTGGACAACTAACGTTCCGATTAATGGCATCCGGGCCATCACAGGCAAAGTTTTCAACAAAAATTGTTCTGATATTTTGTTACGATCATTTTAATCATTACTTATAGGCCATTTTTTTAGAACCAATTTCAAAAAAATTGATCGTCAAAAATCAAAAGCCAACTTTATAGCCACTCATTACCGAAAACGTAAATCAGGCAACTAAAAAAAGCTTTGAAGAAATATTGTATTGAATCCTCCAAAGGTGAAAATATCGATTTTTTCAAATTGAAAAACCTATTCACGTTAAAATGCAGTGAAAAAGCAAAAGAACAGTTTTTTTTTAATTTTCCTTTTTTATATTTTTTGCGTTTTAAGATTGTGAAACATTTGTTACTTAAAATTTAAACTTATTTTAGCAATTAATTCAACAGAAAATAACTTTCAACTTATACAATTAATAATATTCGAAATATAGAAAGTGAGCCAAACCTTTCAAGAGCCCTGAAATCTGGGTCAGTAAGCCTGTAATGCACAAAGGCTAGATATATGTGCTGTTATAAATCACTGACAAGTACATCATTATAATAATTGTCATTACTGAAATTCAAGAAAATATATCGAACAGATTTGTTGATACAGGAAAATCAATGAATTTGATTGTCGCCTGACTTTATCATGGATATAAGTACGAGTCAATGTGATTTTTTTGTATATAAAATGCTTAGAAACTACATATGATTGACATCTTTACACTAGTAATCTTGATTTCTTAACCAAGCTTCGATACACTTGTGTGAATATTTCAAAAACATATCAGGGGGGCGATTCCAAAAACCAATTGGCCTCAAGAGGGCGAAAGTCAAAAAAGTTTGGGAATCACTGCTTTACACCAACCGTAAACTTAAGTTTGACGAAAAATACACACTAAATTTTCATCAAAAAATTGCCCAAAACCGTTTTAATTGTAATATACTCAAAAATAGCAGTTTTTCACAAAACAATGTGGAAATATAAAATTTTGGTGACAATTTCCACACGATCAGACAAATTTAATTGAATTTGAAGATAATATGTGGATTTTAGGCAATTTGCAAATTTTTCCGTGATTTTATACATGGGTCGAACTTTTGCCCCGCTGATTCGAACTTTTGCCCCACTATGGGCCAAAAATTGTTTTCAAGCATCTATGCAAAAACTAATACACCTCAAAACAACCTTATGATTGGCCTAGAAACGCCCTTACATAAAATATTGAAAAAGATTTTATCTTCAATTGGTTCCATGCAACGAAAGTTTGACCAAAAATTACAATATTCACGTCGAAAAACAACAAATAGCCATAACTTTTCCAAATCTCAATCGATTTTTATGATATTTGGATTGAAAGTCTCTTACTCAAATAGCATTAGAACCACCATGACATTTATAAGATTTGTTTTGAATTGAGCTGGAAATCTTAAAAAGAAACTCTTACCCCACTCGAACTTTTGCCCCACTTTACTCTACATGAGATGGTAATATTTGGAAAAGCCCTCTCTTAAGTTTGGTCCGGAGAAATGATGGAAGTGACGGTCCGGTTTGTTTCGCTACCATACAAGCCGGTTTAGTTTCGCGAGTAATTAGAATACATTAATTAAAACTTACGTACTAAATAAAATTTAAAACCCAACAGCAATAATACCGTAACAACATTAGAAGTTAAAATGTGCGGGTCAGAGTTGTGCCGCATAACGGACGATCAGTAGAGTGCACCTCAAAGATGATAAGTCATCGCAAAGGCAGTGCTGGTCGAGTTAGGCACCATTGGCAATCACGTACAATCAATGCCGAGCGAGTACGTAGTGCTAATGAAAAGAATTGTGACGTCAGTAAGAAGGTTTTGTGGTGACCGACGGACATTTTGTATTTCCTGGTATTACGCCAAGACTGTTGGCGTCGGTCAGAGAAAAGGTGCTACTCGCTCGAAGACCACAAACCAAAATGTGCGCAGTGCACTATGGTCCAGGAAACAGTTTTACGCGGAAAGATGCATTTTGAGCTTTAGAATGAAACATTAGACAAAAACGGTCTTCTACAAAGTTGTTTGTATTAGTTGAGCTCTTTGATTGGTTTTATTGAAAATTAGGGTGGACCACATTTTCATAGAAATTGTGTAACTAACTTTCTTATTCGTAGAAATTATACTATACATGCTTCAGCAAAGTTGTAGACCATTCAATTTCAAGCAACTTTGCCAAAAAAAGTTTTTTTGTATCTCTTAAATTGACCGATTTAGAGCTTTTTTCCTACGGTCACATAGGGTGGTCCGAACAAAACTGGTTTTCTGGCTCTAGAGTTTTCAATTGGGTCCTAAAATTTTTATTGAAATCTTGTTTTAATTCAATAACACGAAAGAGCATGTTACTGCAACTACTTTAGCAATTTTCCCCGCTCAAATCACGGCTATATCATGTTTAAACTTTAATTTAAAAATTGGGTCCATAAATGAACCTTGACACTTAAGATCATGTTTGACGTTCGCTTAGTCGACAAAAACACCACAGGGGTTTTAGTTTTAACACTGGGTTTGTTCCTATCTGACATTTCGGAAAGGACACGGAAAACCAAATACACCCAAAATTTGAGTTTAAGCCAAGGGGTGTGACAAAATCTAAAAAAAAGTTTTTTGGGCTCAAACAAACGGAAAACATTAGAAAATTGAGTAAACATGTGTTATTGGCCTAAACTTAAGCGTTTGGCACTAAAATTGGGACAGGGCTTTAGGACCCTATTCAAATTTCTCATCAAAGTAGTCTATGAAACACTTTTAGAGCTTTGAAAAATGCGTAATTTGGTGAGTGAAGAAACTCGCTATCTCCTTCCGTTTAGGAGTTATTGTTGTTTTTCTCTCAAAAACATGCCTACTTTGATTGTGAATATCTCTGATTGGGGCAAACATAAAAAATATCTTTTGACGGCGTTCAAAAGACAAAATAAAATTGTATATTATATCAAAAAATTAAAGCTGTGTTATTTTTGTAACTCTATACCGGACAAAGTTGAAAAATTGAGAAATCATGGTCCAATCAAGATGGTGTATTAGAAGAAAAGAAAGCTATAATGGAGGCTAATGTTTGCGTAGAATAACATATCCTTGAAATATGTATGCTTTTTTTTTAAAAAGTAGATAAGTTTGAAAATCTTAAAAAATTGAGGTATCGCCATTGACCCTATTTAGTAATTATTTTGAATATGAAAAAATACTATGGCTCACGCAAGCATGATCGAACATAATCCTAATTTGATAGTATGAATGTATTTTGTACCATAAATGAACAAAATATGGACAAATTACAATTTTTGTTAAGCATCTTCTGTCCCCCAGTTTCGGACAGCTTAATTTGCTATATGATATCTTTGTAATTATTGCACCAGTGTTTCTAAATACATTCATTTTTCATGGTTTTCGTCGATCATGGCATCAAACATGCGATAAAATTAAGAAGAATGAACAATCAGAACAACATCGTAAAATGTGCTATTTTTCATCATATATGAAAGAAGTTTTGATGGACATCTTGCAAATTAAGAAAAACTCAAATTGTTCTTGTAAATGTTGCAAATGCATTGAATTGGCAATTATATAATATTCCTATAGTAAAAACATTCAATGATGCTCAAATTTACAGAATTCGAAGCATTTCCAGATCGTGTCCGGTATTGGGTGCCATCTTTCAAGATCGATTATTTTGGTACTAAAATACATCATCAAAATCCAATGTCTAAATTCATATTTATATTTTCGAATTTATTTTTGTACACTATAAAAATGATAATATTTATCATAAATGGGTAACACGAGCACATAAAAGCAATATTTTTCGAATTATGAATTTATATTCCAATTTCATTATTTAGGGGGGTCTGTAGCCTTGAGGTTACGCTTTCGCTTCATAAGCGGAAGGTCATGGGTTCGATTCCCAGCCCCTCCACAAAAAAAAAAACCGTCCAGCCACCAGAAGACGCCTCACGGAGGACCGTGCTTTGGGGAGCACATTCATCCTCCGTCAGTATCAGATGGTGACTGAGACAAACTGACCCTCTTCGCAGGCAGCTAGCCTCACTAACAACAGAGCTCTCTTCTACCTGCTCGGTGTGAGAGTAAAAGAGTAGGAGAGAGTGAAAGTTGATGTAAATATAAATAAGTTAAAAATAGATCTGTATCGGTTAAGAAGCTACAGATGAACTGATTCCGGCACAGTATTGGCCACGAGCACGGAGTGCCTTAAAAAAAAAAAAAAAAATCATTATTCTGCATTGCTCGTCTGAACCTCAGCTATTAGATTTTAAAGTTTTTTAGAAAAAAGCTTGTTTTCCATTGTCCGCCCATTTTTGTATTGTCCGCCTTTTCACCATACTGTTCGGAGATTCTCCAGAGACCACCTGAAACGACCCTGAGATCCAGGTTTACCAAAAAAGGCCTTGAGCGCCCACCCCAAAAGTTGCCGTTGGCTCAAGACCAGCAGCTTGGGGCTTTGGCAGATCCCCTTCTGGGACCTCGCAGACATACCTGGACCAAAGAGAATCATATCAATTTTTTGCATACGTTACTTCATAAATAAAATGTTTTAAATGTTTGACTACTTTTCAATACACTCCTTATATGAAAGAGATTTTTTGACCTCTTGCAGACTAAATAAAACTTAAATATGCCATGTAATTGAGTTGATGCAGTAGCGCAACCAGTATTTGGTTCTGGGGGGTTTTGTAAACTTGCATTCTAGAAGGTTTTTTTTTATAGAAAAAAAAAACGATTTGGAGGTTTAGGTAAACTTCAATATTTCAACACGCATATTAAAAATAGTTTATACTAGATTACAATGCATTGACGTGATACAGTCTAATCGACTATCTGTGTTGTTGTTTAAATATGTTTTCAAGTTTTTCAATGATGATCTTAAGGAACAATATTTGGCAATAGAAATCATTGAAACTATTGTTACAGCCGGTCGGAAGAAAATCAGCCTTGCAAAACTTAACTTCCAGTGGAAGCATTATTGTCACATGTTAAAGAATACAAAATCCAGAGAATCGAGTCTCAAAGTCAAAAACGAGTTTAGTTTTCACTGTGAAGATTTTATGAACAAATATGTGTCTTTCATCTATTTTTTTCAATAAGATCATCAAATTTTGGTTTTGAATGAATTTGCTATCCGATTGATTAACTACTGTATTCACGATCAACACCTTCAAAATGTCGTAATTGTCGAAATGTCTAATGGGATAGATTTCCTTTTACAGGGCAGCTAAATGCTTCGATAGCATTCCAATTTCTCGTTTTCTTTGAAATCCAAAGAATGGCTTACTGAATATGATCTAAACAATAGTTGTAAAATTGGTTAAATACTGAGTTAACTGAAACATTTTAAATGCTTCGGATGCTGCATCTTACTTCAACCCTCCGTCGACCACCGCCACAAGTACCACGCTGATGCTGATTACGAAACGCGAGGTTTTTCCAGTGTTGTACAAAATAAAAAAGCGTCACTACTAAAGTGTTAAACAGTTCCCAATATATCTTAATATTTGACAAACTTCTCACACAATGATTTCAATTTATTATTCAGAAAAGGCAAGAAAATTTCATAATTATGAGCTTATTTTTAAACTCTTCAGGAGTGTAAGAATTGTAAAATAAACATTAATTTGAAAATGTAACTGTTAAAACGACTGAAACTCTTTGTGTTAATACAAACCAAACTAGGTGACTGCTGCGTAGTTGCACAAAATGTTTAGCGTTGAGTTTCAAAAATATACTTAGTAATTCTTATTTTGTTTCGGCTCTCGGGGGAATTCACGGACTAAATACATTCGAGGTTGTACGAATTTCCAGATTGTGACCGGCATAGGGGGCAACCTTACAAGTTTGGACAATTTGGTACTGAAGTACATCATTCTAGACATAAATATTTTTTGTATTTCAAATTTAATTTTGTACGCTATAAAAAATATCATGAATGAGCAACAAGAGCGGATAAAACCAACAGTTTTTTTAGTTATAAATTTAGCGGCTTAGGTATCCAGTACTGGTGAATCTCCCCCTAGATTTTCCTAATGGAGTTAAAGGCAAACTACCTAGGATATTTGGCCAAAATTTAGTAATTTGGCTCAACTATGGAATTGCGTTGAAACAACAAAAACTGGGATGAATTCCGTCTCTGTGAATCCTATCAAATCTGCTTTCAATAATTCGAGAGCTAGCTTGAATATATAGTAATCTTAACGTTAACAATTCTTGGCAAATAAGATTTGATTCTGACTATGCTCTCGAAACTCAAACAAATTCCATTGTAGACGCAAAAAGTAATGAAAGACCAAAATATGAAATGAAATTTGAATCTGTTATTACAGACAATGATCTAAAACGCTTGATCCATCTTGCAACGTTAGGAGAAGGCAATTTTACCGTTCTAGCGATCCTGCTTTAAAAATTGTATGCCAGGATCTTCAAAAGGAAATAAAATAACGTTGTTCTGAATTGAGAAATGCCAATTTTGGAAGTAAATTCTTACAATTGGACCCAGGTTCCAAGCCCATTGCGGAAATCAGTCTAAATTCTAAATAAGACTGAAATGACTATATTTTGGCATTGAAAGAGGAAAAACAAATTGTTATTAGCTAAAAAAACAAAAATTTGCTATGCAAATTGTAAATACGGAAGAATACATAAAAATCTAAACCGTTCTATAGAAGGAGTTGAGTATTAGAGGGTTTGTATGACCCATATGAAGATAATTCTTCTAGATGATGCTTACAAGTGTCATTCCAGATCAAGAACCGCTGTCTGTTACCACTTTATGCTATCATATCAACTTATATATGGATAGAATCGTATCCTTAGTGTTTAGAAACATTATCGTTCTTAAATATTCCACAAATCAATTGTGCAAAATAGACATTTGCGCTTTGAGTCAGAAAAATAAGCGTAGTAAACAGTAGCTTGAATGATTTCCTTTTGATGGTATTATTCTCAGTTTCATCCTGCATTCAAATCATACTTAGCCTCCCCCAACCATACCGTTCGTACAAGTCCGCTAGTCATGGCCCTATTGAAAGCGGTGTCATCTAAATGCAAATCACTTACCTGAAAAGAAAGTGAGAAAAGAGAAATGAATAGATATTAATTTTTATGGCCTTTGTTAACTTTTTTCTGATTATATTGGTGTTTTGGGAATACATTGAGGATGGATAATTTAGCCTTCGTACAGTTCCAGTGATGTTGCCAATATGAGTCCTAGAAATAATCTACTGTTCATGGTAACCTCATCGTTTGCTTCAAATGGATTTTATTTTTCTTTGGCTTGTTTAAGGTCAAACTAGGTACAAACATACCTTCCAAGACATTTAGGAATTATATTTTCAGAATTATATCATTTGTTACACTTTGGTTAAGAAGGGTTAAAAAAATAAACTCTAACAAAAAACACTTTTTGATCTTATAGAACTTTTAAAAGCAGGTAGGTTGTAGCACCAGTTTTAAATTCTGTTCCAAATGCCCTTAAACCTAAGCTTGAAATATAGCAAACCCAAAACTGTTATGGAAGTACTTAGTCAACGAAATCCTGTAATGTGAAATTTGACCATACCAAAGTCGTCGGGAAAGGCCAAGCAGTTGGCAAATTTGACCGAGAATTCAATTTAAAAATCTGTTTACTCAGACGTTTGATTCAATGCTACCGTAGAGAGCCAGACAGCTCTCGCCCTCTGATCTCCTGTTGCCTTGTTCTTTCTGGGAAGTGATTGAGAGAGAAAGGACCATTCCGAAATAGTTATACCGTTTGTGGAAGAGGAATGCCCCCCTCCCCTTCGGTATGTGGCAAGAAGGACGAAAAATTAAAACTATGTATCAACTAGAGTCTAGTGGAATCGTGGAATCAACTGCCATTGGTGCCATGGAAGAGAGCGTACGCTACTACTGAGTGGTGGACAGACGGAAAGACAGACAGACATCAAGGGCAGACGGATGTTTCCAGTTCCGGTGTTGCATGTTGTATTCAAGTCTGGCTGAACGTTTGGTTTTTATGCTTTGATAGATTGTGCATCCGGAGAAAAGTGGTGTAAACATTGAAGCACTTTCCAGATGATGAGATTCTGGATGGGAAGAATGAATAAATATTTGCTTCTGATTAACTGTATTTTTATTCATTGTGAGATGAACAGAAGAGCATGCGTTTTCTTATCTAGAAGTTAAAGAAGTTTTCCATATTTTTTTCCTTATACAAGTTTTTCAACCTTATATAAATTTCTCTCACGAACAATCCAATCCAAATCATCTTTTCAAGATTGAATTCTCCAAATCCAATCCATATCTAATTCAAATCTAATCCAAATCTATATTAAAGGTTTCCATTTGTGTCCCTTTTAGTCTTTTCACGCATTTTTCTGAAGAATATCAACAAGCAGAAGTTTACATATATTTAGCGCTCAAATCCGAGAGATAGTATTCTGCATATCTCGTCATCATTAAAATCAATGACAAAGGGAAGGCAAGTTGGGAAACTGCTCTATCATTCGAATAAACAGGCTTTCCGTAAAACCTTTCCGACGAAACTGAAAAGTTCTCAAGTGGGGAGGATCAACCGGAAGAGGACCATTTTCCGGATGGAGGGTTTCCTTCGCCAACAACAGCACCCATGATTTGATTGGAATTTGAATAAATTTGTGATCGTTATCCATTAAAAGCATCACTGTGTGTGTGTGCACCTCCAACGCTTTGTTTCGGGGAAAATATTCGTGTTATGATAATGATGTGTTTCTGTTATAAATGGGTTGTTCGGGGGGATAGAAGGACTTTGTTTCGATTATAATTTACAATGCTTTCGGTGTATAAGTTAAGACTTGAAAAAGTGACAGGTGTTAAATTGAATGTTGCGATGAGATCATCGAAACCCTGGTTATTTTTCCAGTAGAGATTTTTGTTTTACATTTCTAAAACAAGTGCTGGTATCTAAGTTATCATTTGCAATAAAAAATACCCACGTTGAAACAAACTTGACAATAAATCATTAATAATTTTAAATTGATTCTTATGCTTCGACATTGATTTAAAAAAAAATCAATGATTTTGGAGTATAAATAAGTATACAATTAATAAAACTTAAAGTAACAGGATGATTACGTTTTTATTTTCTTTAAAGAAAAAATCTGTAATGGAGTATGATTGTATTGATTAAAACAATACTCCATTATAAAAATGGGAGTACAGGATGGTAGACGGCGGATGAAGAGGGGCTATTTTCAGGGACACCCCTAAAGCAGAACCGTTTCAACAATTCACCGTAAACGCACGGACCGCACGCTGTTGTTTCAATTAAAATGACTCCCTCATAAATTACCCATCTCGGTTTCCGGGACCTGCGGCCATACCATGACGATTTTGGGCCGCATTCAAATCGCTCTTCGCCCTCCACGTGATTCGGCTTTTCAGAAACTGGAGAGCTGCGTCTACTTTTCCGATCCGGGAAGCATCAATAAACGATGATTATTTATGGGAATTTTATCGATTTTCGAGTTATTTGGTTCGGGACATATTTACTTTTACTTTCGGTTTGCAAAGCGATTTGTAAACCATGTGCAAGGTCCCAGATAGCCATAGCCGTATACGTGCAGCTATTCAGCAATACCAAGCTGAGGGTTATGGGTTCGAATCCCGCCGGTCGAAGTTTTTTTTTCGTAAAGTAAGTTTTCAAGACTTCCCTGGGTATCCCACGATACAAAATTGCAAAATGGTCAATTGCTAAAGAAAGCTCTCAGTTAAGAACTGTGGAAATGCTCATAAGAACACTAAGCAGGCTCTGTTCCAATTGGGACGTAACGCTAGACAGAAGAAGAAACATAGTGGAAAACAGATAATCAAATTATAACACAAATAATCAATTCTAGTCAAATCACGAATGTTATAATGAATAGCAGGAGGTTAAATACTGTTTTCAAAGAGGTTACTTCACAGGTCCTACTCCAGCACTGCAGTGCACTGTGTTCATACGTGTTTGTAAAGTGACATCAAACAATCCGTCACAGTATCAATGTCGGTCGTGATTTGCATTTCGTCAGCTTGAAACAACAATAACAACGGATCCGTAATACACTGGACGTTGAACTATCTAGAGAAATAATTAATGTGGAAAGGATCCCTATAGATATGTGTTGATATGCGAGATTGTTTAGAAGCTGATATCATCGCTTGCATCCAGTGGCGCGGGAAGTGGGTAGGACAGGTAGGACATGTACTACGCACAAAAATACCTGGGTAGGACAGTCAAAGCATTGTCCTACCCACGATTCAACACAAAAAAAAAAACAATACCAGCAGAAAGCTTGAAAAATAATTTTACCTTTTTAACATTATTACCATTATTATTTGATTGAATTCCTACTGATATTTTGTGGCATCATTTATAAAAATATTTAGAGCAGATAATGACGAATTTTTGGTGCTGAATTTTTGAAGAAATTCCAGTAAGATATTTGATGGAGTTTCTGCGTGACGAAACATTTTCCAAGCATCTTCTGTTTCCCCTAAAATCTTTTGTGATGAACCGGATCATTTCGGTTAGAAAAAAAAAAAAAAAATCACAAATTCACAGAATTTTTGCTGTTCATTCATTTGTTATTTAGAAATAGATAAGGAAATTGGAACAAGCGTGCAGTTTGGTCTATTTTCATCAATTTGCTTTAGTAAAATTAATTTCAAAAGGATATAAATATAAATTAATATGAATGATAACAAAAGTTAATGCAAAAAATGATTCTTCAGGACTGGTAGTAGATTTCTTTTTAGAGAATTGGTCTCTATTTTAATGTAAGTCTCTAAAAAGTCACTATTTTTAATGGAATTTTCTAAAGTATCTGTTTTGAATGGTCTCCAAAGTCTCTTTTTTCCTTATTCTGCCTGCATTGAATCGTGATACAAAATTGTACAGGATCCAATAAAAATATACCAAAACTCATTCAGATTATATAATGGGTTCAAATTCTTAAAGAATCTCGTCTCAGGTTCCCCGAGGAAAAGCTTCAGAAATTATTATAGTGATTTACTTTCAGAGTACAGGTATTCTAAGGATGCTTAGAAGAATTTCTTCAGAATCTCTGCTCCAGGATATCTTTGAGAACTCCGAAGCTACTACCTCCAGTAATGTCCTCAGGTATTACTTTTTATTTATTTTTATAAGTTTTTTTTCCAAAACTATCCTAGAATTTACTCTAGATATATTTCACTAGTCATTCAACCAAATTCTCCAGTTGTAACTCTAGGAGATATTCCAAAGATTTCTATAGATTTTTTTTCCGAGGAAATACACAAACGTTTATCCAAAATGTTTGAAAAAATAGCTCAAGGTTTCCTTCTAGAAATCCTGCCAGAATTCCTCCGCCTGTTCATGTGGATTCCTTCAAGAATTCATCCACGTTCCTCCAAGAAATCCAAAATTTCATGAGGGGTTCTTTAAACATTTTTTTTCAGCATTTCATACAACTCTTGCAGTTTAACCAATTGTTTGTTAAAAAACATCTCCAAAATTTTCCAGGAAATCTCTAGATGAAAATTATATAAATCCTGAAAAACAATTTTAAAGAAAATTCATGGAAGTTTATGGAGATCAATAGCATCAAATTTTCGAAGACATATTTACCGATTGATGTATAATGTCTTGTAGGATTTTCTTGATAAATGTCTCAAAGAATTTACGGAGGAATTCAGTTGATTTCTGAATCAATCTTTGGAGTAATTCTATTTCTGTGGTTCTCCTTGGGAAAATCCAGGTTGAATTGTTGAGGTACCATAAACAAAACTTTTGAAGAAATTTCTCAAGAAAATTTGTAGAGATGTTCCTTGGAAAATAATAACTAAATATGGAAATTTCCAGAGTAATTATTTGAACATTCGAGCAAATACATGAATGATTGCTAATGAAATTCCTGGAGAAAATCATGAACAAACACATACAGAAATATTTGTTGTAATGTCACGAGGAATTCTCATAAAAAATGTCTGCTATTACTCAAGCTGTTATCTCCTGGCTCCTATGAGGTTTCGTTTAGTTTTCTTGGTCCCTGTCTCTTTTCGGCCTTTTTGTGGCTAGTTTGAGGTCTATTTTTTCTGGTAAAAGGACTTCAATTTCCTATTTTAAAAGCACTCAGTCGCCATCTGCCTGGAGTAAAAGAAGCTTTCTTATTGTTGGGGTAACGACTGGCATGAATATGAAAGTGTTAGAACTAAAGGGGTGACCTAGTTTTAAAAAAATCTAAGAAAATTGCTGAAAAGACTTAAATTTTCAGCAATTTTTAATTCCACAAAAATTGTATGGGAGTCAAAAAAACCAAGTTCGTCTTATAAGAATTATGTTATTTTTTTCTGTTGAGCCGAAAAATCACCTCAAGATATTGTTAGATCGCTTGCAAACAGTAGAATTTACTCAACTCAAAACCGACCAAAATGTCACTTACACCCCGTTTGCGTTTGAACTCCTCAAATACGATAACTTTCAATTCCCATTCCAGAGAAAAAAAAATCTTAGCTTCTCTGTGCACAAAATATTTGCTAACGCTTGTCCTACCCATGGTTTCGAACGTCGACGCGCCTCTGCTTGCATCACCTCATCAGTCGGTAACAAGATGATAGAAGTTAAGACGCAGTTGCAGTTTGACATTCACTCAATCAAGTGTGTGATGTTCATACTAGAGGAATTGAAGAGAGTGTTTCAAAACGAACCAAACGACTTGGAATTTTCTTTTTGTTATTTTTGTTGAACTTTATTAACATTTTTCAGAATTTTGCAATTTTGGTTTAAGGTGAATAGGTCCTTACACTCAGTTGAGATGGAGAAGGAAGTGTGTAATGATTGTTGCTTCAAGAGTATTCTCGATCTCTACATTTCCTCAATCAACAGGGAAGGGTGTTTATTGATGAGGGAAGAAAAAGTTCTGGAATTCGGTGATGCAATCCATGGATAACAAGGAAAACACAACTCTTACTTAAAACTAATTTTGTATTTTTTTTTATATTTCTGTTATGCCCACCGGATCGGGCATACAAATGAAGTAAAAAAAACTAGGTGTTTGAAAATTAAATCTCTATCCAAATTTATTATCATGATGTTGGAGCTCGAGTTTCAAAGGGTGGACGAAACGCATCAATAACTTTAAGCTGATTTATTCGTCGGTTACAACTTTCTCTTGGTATAGTGGTATAGCAAGCTGGTGCCCGCTGTGAGGCTCTGTTATTCATTCCCAAATTAAATTTTATCGCACCAACTCGCCGTCAGCAGAAAAATTTGCATTTTATCCCGTAGGTACTCAGTTTTCCTCCACTTTCCTGAAGACTCTTGAGCACGTCGCCGAACAAAGCTCCCCTCAGATGCACGAAAATACAGTCCCTTCGGAGCGTAGAACGACAATCCTTTACTACCACCTATTGTAGTACTCGAGCAGAAAGAAATACCAGCTGTATACCAAATTAAGGTATTCCATATCAGGATACCTCCAATAGTTACTACTTGAATAAGGTTTCAAACAGGTTTGTATTAGAGGTAAAATACCAAAAATAATAACTGATGCGTAATCTAGGAACACTAAACTGATAAGCTGATGATGGATCAGGTATTGCAATACCTAAAAAATGCATCATTAGCTTTCGTATAACACAAAAAATTTTCAAGGGCAGTTCTATACCTCTACTTAGTAGTTCTCATTAGCTTACCAATTCCTCATTGAAGTATTTTTCATTGTTTCAAACAATATACAATGCCAAAATAAAACCAAATTTTGCGGGTACCTGGACTGCTGAACAATCCTAATTATAGTATAGGGTAGGTGTACCAGTTATGGATATAGTGGTTCCCTATTTCGCCATACGTGATTACTTTAATGTCTTCAAATTCTGAATACTTTTGTGTGTTGTAGTAGTTAGATTTAAGATACAACTTGATGTTTATCATAATTATCATAATTATCATAATTTTACATATGGCCAAATAGGGAACAAGTATGGCCACAACTGGTACACTTTCCCTAATACCAAAATATGATATCGCTATGCTATAGAAAGGTGCTTGTTATGCGTCCCTACTCGGGTAGTGCCCTAATGAATGAATCGATGTTGGCGTTCCTGAGATTATTAGCCCTGTGCCAGCCCAGTCTCGAAGGGGCGCTGAATGGCTTACCGGGAAAGTACATATAACCACTTTAGTAGCTAAGTTGGAGTAGGCAGTAGTAGAGGTAGTGTGTGATACGTTTGTTGGCACACTATTCGAACGTCGTCATCCTGGAAGTATGCACTTGAATGGCTATCAAATTTTGCACATCCAAGCGGGTGAAGTTGTTATGATAGAGAAAGCTGGGGTACCTTTCTGGGTATTCGTCAACCTCAGCTGTCCAGTACACTGAAACTTCCACTTATGTAGTATATAATGAATTGAATGTTTGTTCATTAGTGGCTTTACGGCACTCTCTTAGCACATACTTATGAATGTTTTGTAAATTCTGATCATTGTAGTTTGTGCTTCTGTGGTTATCTGAGATATGTCTTCTTGAACATACAAATTGATAGGATAGGGGGTTTCCCATTGCTGTTCCAAATATCTGGGTATAGCATTGACCCCCCGTCCATTAAGCAAAAGAATTGCAAACCGCATGAACGAAAGAACAAACAACATACTATTGGGAGTCAACCAACAGACGAAAACCTAGAGCATGCATACCGTTCAATCTCGCACATACCGAACCTTACCGAAAGGATCGACAAAGCATTAAAGCGAGAATACCCCAACATAACACTCGCCAAATATAATGTGAACACAGTCGGGAAAATGTTTTCTAAAATAAAGGATCCCATTCTTTTAGAAGATCAATCGAACGTCGTATATCAGGTTCCATGCTCCAACTGCTCAGCGTGCTATATTGGCATGACAAACAATCGTCTGAAAACCAAGATGAACGGGCACAAAACACTCTACAATACCATGGATAGACTACATCAACAAGGAGCTAGCGCAACAGATCCCCGCATATCATCACTAAGTGAAAGGACAGCATTAATGCAACACAGCATCACTGAGAACCACCGATTTGATATGAAAGAAGCAAAAATTTTAGATAGGGCAAACAAAACACAAGCATTACCATTTTTATAAATGTGTCACATCGCGAGCAACAGGCTAAGGATCAACAAACGAACTGATACTGATGGAATCCATGCAATCTACGCTGGAATATTACATGAAGTAGAGAAAAGCAGAACACGTACAGAAAACAGAAATGAAAATGTAAACATTACACAAACACAACCCAACAAAGAAACGAGCCTTTGTAATTAGTTAGGGTTAGAGTTAAAAACCGTCGAAAAATTTGAAACGAAACTATTCAATTTATTTATAGAATTCCCTGAAGAAGGTTTAATATAAACCGAAACCGTCGGACATTAAGGCAAAACCGTTTCTCTGCCGTCTAAGACTGCAAAGGCCGAAAGAACCTAAAACAATATGAGTAATTGAATTCATTGAAATCATTGAACACTTTTTATTGGATTAGATAGATTATTAGATTAGATATTAGATTAGTTAGAAGCATAAAAGGGGATCTCTCGGATGTTAAATACTGAGAATTATTTTATTTATTTATTTATTTTCGTCAACCGACGTAGACTAGTACATTTTACATATACATATTTTTGTTTTATTTCTTAATACTAAAATTATGAAATTTATAAAAAATATTGAAAAAGAAAGTGCAGTGTAAGTAATGTTCATTTCATTTTGTTTTATGTTATGTGTTGCGATTTCTAATGGATTTGAAGTATGTTTTTAGATTTTACCGAGACATGGTAAAGTTAATAGTTTCGCAATGTTGATTGTAAATGGCCATCATTTGATTTAGGGGCCCGTTTTTGGCATAATTTGTTCGATGATGATTTGTCAAGAATAAGTTACGATTTCGTAGTTGCCTAGAAGGAGCGTAGAAATTTAATTTTGATAAAATTTCTGTAGAATCAATACGTTGCGAAACGATATCATTTACAAATGAAACTCTTGCGATTTCACGCCGCTCTTTCAACGTTTGTATGTCAATAAGCATGCAGCGTGCTTTGTAGGGTGGAAGTGGAAATGATGTCCAACCTAATTTACGAAGAGCATATAGTAGAAATTGTTTTTGTACAGATTCTAATCTTTCTAATCTTTCTTCGTGTGTCATTGAGAAAGGAGACCATACAATGCTGCAGTATTCCATGATTGATCTTACATATGCAATATATAGAGTTTTAATTGTGTATGGGTCATGAAAGTTGTAGCAGAAGCGTTTTATGAACCCTAGCATGTTATTAGCCCTGTGAATTATTGTATTGTAGTGGTCTACGAAAGAAAGCTTAGAGTCTAAGATTACTCCTAAGTCCCTTACTCTTTCACATTTTTCCACATTTTGATTTCCTAATGAAATTGAAATGCGTGGTGTCGTTCTTTTTCTGCTAAATGATATTAGGTTGCATTTTTTTACATTCAGTTCTAATAGGCTTTTTTGCACCATATGTAGAATTTTTCTATTTCATTGCGGAATACATTGATGTCTTCTTCATTTCTTATTTCCAGGTAGAGCTTCATGTCATCGGCATAAATTAACACTTTGAGTTTATTGAAAATGAAGAAAATGTCGTTTACATACATAATAAAAAGAAGAGGTCCCAAATGAGAGCCTTGAGGGACACCCGAAGTGACTTGAATTGGTTTTTCTTTTGTTTCCTTCGAATTTTATTATTTGTTGGCGGTCAGTTAAATACGATTCAAGCCATTTCAGCAGTCTTGGCTCGATTCCAATTTTTTTTAGTTTGAAAAGTAGCATTGGTATGTCTATGCGATCAAATGCCTTGCTAAAGTCCGTATAAAGAGCTTCTACGTGGTTTCCATTGTCCATTGCATTCAACGAATAGTCAACAAATTGAAGTAAATTTGTTGAGGTCGAGCGGCCTTTAAAGAAGCCATGTTGTGTGTCAGTAATTCTATTTTTGATTTGAAGAAATAGTTTTTCGTTGACAATTGACTCGAAAAGTTTTGGAATACAAGAGATAATGGCAATACCACGATAATTACGTATGTCAGATTTTCGGCCAGATTTAAAGATAGGCACTAAAAAGGAGCTTTTCCATATTTTTGGGAAGATTCCGGAATCAAGGGATTTATTAAAAAGCCAAAACAATGGCGCTGTAAGTTCTTTTGCTAAATTTTTCATAAATATTGGTGGAATCGTGTCAGGGCCGGGACCTTTTGAAGCGTCCAAATTCATTAGAGCGTCTGAAATTTCCCGCACATGGATTTGATTTACACCAATATCTCTAGAAAATTCCGGATAAAACGCAAAATAATTGCGATCGCGGTCTTCTTCCGAAAATGTAGTATAGATTTCTTGGAAAAAATTTGCATATAGATTGCAAATTTTATCTGAGTTGTCACCCACATTTTCATCAAGGTGCATAACGGATGGAAAATTGTCAAATTTTAGTTTTGTTTTTACGTAATTGAAGTAGTTCTTTGGACAGGACTTTATTTCAAGTTCAGTTTTTGAATTGTATTCTTCAAAAGCATCACTGATGGCAAGATTCAGTTGATTGCAAATGTCCAAATATTTTGCTTTGTCCAATTATGTCCAAACAGACGCAATAACGTATGTCCTACTTATATTTGAGCCCATCAACTGTGTGAGGTTACCCAAGAGCTTCATTGAGAACAAGACTTTGGACCTTCATGTGTAACCAACGATTACTCGAAGATGATTGAACAAGATTCAAATTAATGCACACTCAAACAAACAATCTGTCATGTTTTGTATCGGACAATTATTTACGGTTGTTCAAGAACGGATTTGAGTAAAAACCTGCTGATCTACATCGTAATCAGTAATCTCTTGGAGTTTCATGAGTGAGATTCATACTCAAGCAAACTCAAACGAACATAATATTGCAAGTTTTGATACCATCGAATGTTGAAAGTTATCCAGGAACTGGCCTTCAGATCTACAAACGTAACCATCTGACTTCAATGTATGAGGTTTACTGTCAAACAGGCTCAATAAAATATGCCCTATCGAATTATGAGTTCAACGGTTTTCTATGCTTGTCCAAAAACCTTTTTATCTTTTTTATCTATAGACGTAACAAGAGAACTCTCTGAAATTAAGGATTGAGCCTTTGTGGTATGAATGCTGTTTCTAAAGCAGTGATCACAAAATGTATTTATTTATTTATTTATTTATTCAAATCAATGCAAAATAAGGCAACTTCCTTTTAAAGTTCTACAATTGATCATTATTGAATGAATACATTGAACTTTAAAAACTATGTCTGGTATTCTAATTATAATCAATTTGGCTGATTCCCCTTGTTGCGTCCAATTTGACGTATTATGGCGGCGTTCTAGAAGGTTTTGTATGGCCCATGGATCCATTTTTCAATATAAGATAGGTAGACCCAATGTTATTAACGTTTTTGAGTTTCGTCTGTTCCTGCGTGTAGCAGTAAATAATCTCTAAAAAAAAGTGAAAAACCTTCAAAAATTATTAAAAACACAAAATTGCAGAAAAAATTTAACATGTTTGAACTAAAAGAAAGGTTTGGTGTTTAAGTGATTTCAATGTTTTATCAATGCCTTCATGCCTCTCAAACGTTTTTGATGGTGCATTTTCCCAATTTTATAAAGTTTCAGACCCTGGTTCTGATCTTCTCTTTGGCTCAGAGCTGGTAGCAACTGAGTGTATTATGTATAGGATTTAGGTATTAGTGTCTCAATAATAGGAATTAGACCAAACAGAAACTAAAATAACACCAAACAGGAATCAGGAAATAAGAGTTTTATAAGAAGTCTTAAGCAGTGGTGGAAATGCGAAAAGAAGCTCCTTACGATTGAATCTATGACAAAAGGTCGAAAGACAAAAGGTCGAAAACCAAATATGAAGAGACGAAGGGTCGATTTTTTTCAAGGAAGGAAACATTTCCCACCATGCATAGTATTTTCGACCTTTTGTCTATTCGACTTTTTGTTCTTTCATCGTTTTGTGCTTCGACCATTTGTCCAAAAACCCTCACGTGTGTAAACCACCGAAAAAAAATCAAGGCAAACTCGCGAGCAGGCTTGGTGTGAGTCAATTCGTACCCATACGAGAACATACAAAAAGAAATAGCTAAAAGTTCGCGAACCTTTACTCGCGAGTTACCGAACAAGATGTGATTTTATTATTTTGACTGATAGATCAATTGTATATTCATTCAATCGTCAGTAAACTTTCAGTTTCTATTCAAAAACCCTCTAAAACCATAGCTTTTTTTCTTTCCAAAAGCGCAGAGTCAGCTCAAGTATCGACAGACATGCTTGCCACCTTCCTTCACTGGTCTTCAGAGACTTCGACCAGAAATATTTCTAAGAATATATTTAAGAATTTGTTTAGGAATTCCTAATGACATAATGACAAGTATTACGGCTCGAATGACTGATTTTTTTTTTATAAAATTTTTTAGAAGAAGTTGCATCGGAAATAATTATAGGTATTTGCCCAAAAGTTGCTTTTGGATATTACTTTGAAGATATTTTAAGGATTTCATTTAGTGATTCTTTTTCAAACATCCTAAGAAATTCGCTCAAAACTTTAGTTCAAAAAATCTCTAAAAATTAAACTAAATCTTAAATTAACAACTAAATCTTGAAGCAAGTCCTGAGTCCTTGAATGAATTTCCAGTCATAGTCTCATGTCCAGTGATTCTGTATGATTTCATCTAAGCTTTTGTTTTTGACGACTTGAAGAATTTAAACAGAGATTCCTTAAGATTTCTATCAAAATTATCGTTTAGGATTGTTTGAACCTTTAACCAGGAATTTATTAAAAGTTACATGAAGAACTTTCCTTTTCCAAGGAAATTTTCAATGGATTTATCCAGAAATTCTACTATGAATAGCTCCAGGGTATTGACAAATTTTTCTAAAATTAAAATTAACTTGTTTTTAGAAATCCTAAAGGAAATCATAAAGTACTCTCTGGTGAGGCTTTCGTAAAAAATAACCCTTCGTAAAAAAAAACCCTTCCTTGAAAACGTCAGACAAAACCCCCGATGGAATTAATAATCAGAGGATTTACTGGAATAATTGCTGATGTGAATTAACTTTTGCGGAGTTCATGGAGAATTTACTTGAGAAATTGTTTGGAAAAACGACAGAAGTAATCCCTAGATGAGATGCTGGAGAAGTCCTATGAGAAACTTGAAGAAATAATTAGAATAACCGGCGTAGGAATTCGTGGAGGAATTTTGGTAAGGTTACCTAAAAAATCGTCAAACGAAAAGATATAAATAGACAAAGGGAATATCTATCTGTGGATTTGGAAGATCTTCTAATGTAATAATTGCCGAAATCAATAAAAAAGGTAATGGAAAAATCTCTAAATGAATTCTCGGAATTGCTTATTGAAAAATTTCATAGTAAACTTTTTAAAAAATGACTGTAGATAGTAGTATTAGAGTGATCAAATATTTCATGGAACAAATCCTGGAGAAATTCCTTCAGCAAACCATGAAGTTTTCCTGACTTAGACACTCAACAGTTTTTGTTTTTTTTCTCTAACACCAAATTATTTAAACGAATTAAGTTGCTCAACAATGATTGAACGAGTCAACCCCATTTAATTAGCAAAGATATGTGTTTTTTTTTCTAACTGGCAGAAGATCCAGGATATTCTTATAAGTTAAATAATATTGCTTGTTATATATAAATTATATCCTTACAACTCATACAAAAATTGATGATTAGAAATAGAAAAAGGGGGAGAACAGTAGGGCAAGCTGAAAACACCACTTCTCGACAGTTGGAGAAAACTAGCAATTGATTTTTTATTCTGAGTTACAAAGAGAACTCTGGATGATTGAAAAGTTTCTCGATAATGAAATAACTCGGCTCGCTTCTTCACTTAAATGACCTATTTCATTTGAACGATTCCGGATTAGATTGACAGTTCTTAGTTCTTTAGAACGCTCCTCTTAGAGATTGAACCAAATTCTAGGTAAAATAGTAAGCACGCAATCAATTTGTAAAATTCTGATGCAATTATGATCATACAGATTCAAATATAGAAGAATACCTATAAGTAGATGAAAAAACCGAATTTAGTACTATACTATTTAATTCAACTAGAGTTTGTATCCTTTGACAGATACGCGTATTTCGCACCTAGTACACGACACTGAAGACGGCCTTACAGTTGAGGTCGAAATACGCGTATCTGTCAAAGGATACATATTCTAGTGGAATTAAATGGTATAGCACTAAATTCGGTTTTGTCATCAACTCATAGTAGTTTTTTATGGCCAACTAGATGGTCCCTTCAATATCGAGTTATGGAAAGTTGCTGTATGATTTTTCGAAGATTGTTTTATTCTACAACTTTGGTTTACTACACTTATTTTGAACATTAATCATGTTTTGCGTAAACATGTAGCATGATGGCGCTTTTTAAATGAAAGAAAAGTACATTCTTCTATTACTCAATTACTTGTTTGAGATTCGATTTACACAATTTTCGAAGGTGATTTTCTCAGATTTATGCAATGTGTAGCATAAGTTTTTTTTACCGAAAACATTTAAATCGCAATAATACATTATTTTTTCATTTTCTTCACAAGTTTACAAAAAAACTGTTATATTTTAGAACCTGTTTGGAGAGCGATTTTCTAAAAAAAATCATGTGTATCGGATGAATTCACAAGAAAAGACGCGGCATGTGGCAAGACAGGACATAACACTTACCGTTCTTACAAATTAACATAACACTTATGGAGTGGTCCATTAATTACGTACGACAATTTTCGGGGTTTTTCAGCCCCCCTCCCCCTATGGTAAGATTTTTTGTATGAAAATTAAAAATAAATTGTATGGCGCGTAAGGAATCGACAAATTACTGGATTACGCTTGATGATGTAGTTGTATAGATAGAATCATCTTTTCAAGGTTCTGAATAATGACTCGATACGCTTGTAAATATGATGACCTGTATTCAAAATGGTTCTTGGATAGCCTTGAACAGTCGTTGTATTAAAATCATGATACAATGTACCTAATTATGTGAGTTTGTATGGGAATCAACTGAACAAAAATAGTTGAAGTGTAAATTTTGAAAAATATATTTAAAAAAAAAAATTACATTATGTGATAAAAATATGTTTGTGTTGAGAGTGCTGTTCGTTGTCTAGTGTCCAGTACAGCCTACAAGTACAGCTTCTAGCTGGAGCCAGAGTAAAATAGTCTTAGTCGAGACGAGTGCAATCCTCAATCAGCCCCAACGACCGCTACGAACTCATACGATGACGGAAGTGCAAAAGAAGATACGCAATGTGTCGCTCCATGCTCGTCCTAAAAACACCACAAAGATGAGGTGGAGGTTCCTCAGGAAGACCAAAATTGCCGCAATGCATCCTCTATCTTATTCGGCTGGGGGAGGAAAAGATTACTGCGAACCTTCCGTCTCGTGCTCCTCAGTCTTCTTGTTCCGAATTCCGTTGCGGTTGCAAACACAAATGACGGAGTGAGTGAACTCTTCCTGACCGATGATGAAGGCGGTGGCGGTAAAAACGGTTCTCCATGACATTGTCGCCCGTATCCTGTGGACATAGTGTACTAGAGCACGAATCTGCTGAAGGCTTATGCGGCCATCTCCGGTCGTGCCGCACTATGGAGCAGAAATCTTCTTTGGTTGGGCAAAACCTTTAGCGCTCTGGGGATGCTTCTTAGAGGCTTTTCATTGTAGGCCATCAAACTAAGTTGCAAAGGTTAAATAGAAGATAAAAACAATTTTTTTTATCTCCGTAGCTACATGAAACATGAGCCTCAAACAGAGAGCAATCGAATGTTCGCTTTTTTCCCAATCTTCTGTACTCTGTTAAATATTTTCAATGAAATTTAGAGCCTGAGAGTCACTACAGGTATTATATTACTATATACTTGATCGTTCAGCTAGGGGTTCCTCATATAAAATATTTAAACATTAATCGAAAAAAAAATTGAACCGACTATTTTTTAAAACGTCAATTACATACTAAAGCGCTGCAAAGGAAAATTTTAGGTTCATTCATGTTCTATAACACCGTGGTTCCAGGAATACGTGCGCTTCTATAAAAAAATATAACTGATCAAGTTCAAAAGTTATCTAGATCAAGTTCAATACCGTCAAAATAAAATCCTATCCAAGATAAATTGCCGAAGACACCTAGGAAACATCCCCAGAACGCTCGAGGATTTGGCCATCAAAAGTAGTTTTCCGCCCTATAGTGTGCTGAGGCTTTCCCTTGTTTTGAGGCGCGGGGGACACTGAACGAGAACACAACCCACCGAGGAACGATACTCTTTAATAAATCTTTCCCTGGGCCCGACTCTTGCTAACAACTGTTGTGCGGTATTTGGGCGTCGTTCGGTTGGCAGCAGCAGCAGCAGCAGCAGGAGGCTGCTTAGAAATTAAACTTTCTTCGGTGTGGCATTTCTTGGCGCGATTGTAGGCAGTCTGAAAATGGCGAAACTGCCTCGGGAAAAGTATCCAAAACACTTGTAGTATTTGTACAACTTATGTGGAGCTGTGTAAAACAAGCCCGAGAGGTTGGCGAAAGTAATGGTTCTTATTTGGTGGGGTGGGTCAAGGAATTTGAATACTTTAAATGGTTTTGGTAGGATTTAATGTGCAAGTTTTGAAATGATTTATGTATTTTTAAGTATTTAGGAAAATAAGATTATCTTTGAATTAAAGTGTCAATTTCCTGGCCATTTCAATCACGGGATCCCGGGATTTCTTTTTTTTTTATTATTAAAACTGTTTATTCAGTTGGAATGGAGATACAATTTGAGCTGTAGATTATTTTCTCAATTAAATTTATAGACAAAATATTTTACATACGCAAAAAGTTATAATTTAATAGTTCTTAAAGCATAGTTCGATTTTATCACGCCATAATAATTGTTTGAATTTCATACATTTTACAACGAAAAATAACCCTAATCAATCAAAATATATCTATTTGACCCATCTCTCTCGTGCTTTTCATTTAATTCGCTCGATTTCCACATAATAATGCTCAAATGTTGATAAAAAATATATGGAAGAGAAAACATTTTCATTATATCACGCTTGGATTTATTACTCCAAAAAATTTTGGATCCGTGGTATAATCGAGAAATTACTGTATATGTTCTTTGGATAACGTAGTTGGTTTGACTGGTTATATTGTTCAAGGGCATTTTTCGGCTATTCAGTCTAGAGAACCTTTGCGTTGATTATTTTAGAATTCCTGCCAACGTTTCGGTCCTTGTTCTTTGGAAGTATCTAAACTAAATCCAAAGCTTACCTATAGTAATTACGGATATATTGGTAAAATTTCAAATTCTCTTCCAGTATGAGCAACATTCAAGACATAATAATGAAACAATTTGTTTAAAAAAAAAATAAATAAAAAAGTAAACAAAACTTTATAGAACACAAGGAACGTTTTAAGATCATGAAAGGTACTGTAGTGAGTCATACTAAAATATAATTATTTAAAACTTTAGGTTTGCATTCTCGGATTAGAATTTTAATATCCGCTAATGTTGAAGAAAAATGCGATGAATAACCTTTACAACTAGACCGTTAAAAATGTTTTACTTGTTTGATAATTTAATCTTTCCAAGCAAAAATAAAAACATAACTGACTCTTTATTCTCTTCTATTTATGATACTTTCCCGATGACGAAATATTTCAAATCCCGGAATGTTCCGGGATAGAGACTACGTAGAACATCTTAGTGTATTTTGTATACATACTTTTTGCATATGCGAAAAACAACAAAAAGTGCATTGAAGAACAAGTAAATTATTTTCAGAAAAATTATACACCAACTAACCGCATGATGCGTCAGTACAGGTATGTTCCATTTTTGTCACTTCCCAATTTTGTCACGTTCTGCTTTCTTCAACAAATTATTCAATTTTATCAACATAAAAAAATTAAAATTTTTATTTTGCCGAATGCTTAGAATATAAGCTAAAGACTCATTATGAAGCAAGCCAAATGGTTTTCAAATGCCTCAAGGCATGAGCACATTTATCGTTTGCGTCAAGTCTTAAACAATTCAAAAAGGGTTTCCATCTTCCCGTCGGCTATTCAATCAGAGTTTTCAAATGTAACTTGTGCTGCTAGACAAGATTGACGCATCCGTCAACAGTCGAAAGCTGCCACGGCCACGTCCTAGCAACAACTGAAGATTGTGATTAGTTGAATACGTGCTTAAGGCTATGAACCATTTCACCAATTCGTCCATATTTTACATTTGGAAAGTTTTTTTCGCCTCAAATGGATAAATTTTACTCCGCGAACTCTCTTTTGTAATCTGGCAGATTTATAGTTAGTTATTCTCAAATACCTGGGAGCAGAAAATAACTTTTAAGCTGTCAAATTTAGTCATGCTTCAGAGCAGGTTATTTTCAACTGAAGGGGAAATAACTATCAAGCTGTCAAATTTTGACTGTAAGTTAAACGAATCGACGAAACGGTTATCAGTGTAAGGGCTGATTTCTTCACCTTCTTTTAAGCCGTAAACCACGATTACCCATATAGTTAAACTAGGTTTAGGGCTTAAGCGGTGGTGAAGAAACCGCTTATGAGTAAATTGTTTTTTTTTTTCTTATACAATACTGAACAGAATAGCGTTGGCCGTTTTTCTTACAATATGGTCAAGTTTGGAGGTATAGATCTCGGCTTCTACTGCTCTGATTGGTGGATTTTTCATCGCAGTTCACTGCCCATATTCGCATACCTGTCCTATATGAATTTTCGAACCAATACCTTTTTTCATCGCAACATTCATCTTTTGATATACACCCTACTACGCATATATCAACAATCAACAAACTTTGTTTTAAGATGTTGTGCAAAAGTTTGAAGCTGGTGCAGACCCATATTGGAAAATGAAGCCATAACAGTATCTACATGAATTTCAACCTGCATACCAACCACAATACGTGAAATGTGGATAAGTTTCCATATTTCGATTATCAGTATAAGAAAAATTGGTTATCTGTGCTGTGGTGCTAAATGATTATGGAATGCAATTACTTACTAAAAAATTATGAACATTTCATATGAGACAGTAATGCTCTTATGGGAAGTTCATAAAAAACTTAAATTTCACTCAGCAGGAAATTCACAATATTTTTCAACACGAACATTTTAGTTATTGCAAATCTCTTATTTTGCAAAACAAATAGCAAATATTGCTTAACTTATTTAGTAAAAATGTTATTCGACACACCTATATGTTTTGCTAAATTGAACAACTTCGCAGAAAAAGATATATGCTTAATTTCATTTAAAAGTTATTTTTAAATCAATATTTATACATTTTTATTGATATTTAATATTTACGATAACTTAAAACTTTGATTAGGGAAACTGTGCATCTCCAGCCAAGATTCATGCATTTTAACACATTTCAAGTTATTCTAAAAGCTGCGATCCAAGCATCCAATCCAGACATTTTTTTTGAAAAATAAAACTGTTTACTTCATTCTGTCTTGCATTGTATAACATGGCTGGATAAAATGTGTAGTGTGAATGTGAAAAACAGAAGCGAAGACAGCAGACCCATCTATTCCGGGATAAAAAGCGCCGCCTGGAAGAGTTGGAGTGCGAAGAGATGGAGCAGCTGTATCGTTCTCAAGAAATACGTAAGTTCTACAAGAAACTGAATGCATCCCGCACAGGCTTTGTGCCGCGAGCCGAAATGTGCCGGGATAAGGATGGAGGTATCTTGACGGACGAACGTGAGGTGATTGAAAGGTGGAAGCAGCACTACGATGAACACCTAAACGGCGCAGAGCAGGAAGATCAAGACAGCAGGAGGAATGGCTTCATCAGTACGGCGGATGAGGGAGACGTGCCAACTCCCACAATAGGCGAAGTTAAGGATGCTATCAAACAGCTCAAGAACAACAAAGCAGCTGGAAAGGATGGTATTGGAGCGGAACTTATTAAAATGGGCCCGGACAGGTTGGCCACTTGTCTGCACCGATTGATAGCCAGGATCTGGGATACAGAACAGCTACCGGAGGAGAGGAAGGAGGGAATAATATACCCAATATACAAAAGGGTGACAAGTTAGAATGTGAGAACTATCGAGCGATCACCATTCTTAATGCAGCCTATAAAGTGCTTTCCCAGATCATCTTCCGCCGTCTATCGCCACTGGCAAGCAGATTTGTGGGAAGTTATCAAGCCGGATTTGTGGACGGGCGATCAACGACAGACCAAATCTTTATGTTGCGGCAGATCCTCCAAAAGTGTCGCGAATATCAAGTCCCTACGCACCACCTATTCATCGATTTCAAAGCGGCCTATGATACCATCGACCGCGAAGAGCTATGGAAGATTATGGACGAGAACGGTTTTCCCGGGAAACTGACTAGACTGATCAAAGCTACGATGGATAGTGTACAGTGCTGTGTGAAGATATCGGGTGCTTTATCGGACCCGTTTGAAACACGCAAAGGACTTCGACAAGGCGATGGTCTTTCCTGCCTCCTGTTCAATATTGCGCTAGAAGGTGTTATGAAACGGGCGGGCTTCAACATGCGGGGCACGATCTTCAATAAATCCAGCCAGTTCATTTGTTTCGCTGACGACGTGGACATTGTCGGAAGAACGTTCCAGGTGGTTGCTGAACAGTATACCAGGCTGAAACGTGAAGCAGATCGGGTTGGATTGAAGGTAAATACGTCGAAGACGAAATATCTGCTGGCTGGAGGAACCGAGCGCGATAGAGCTCGCATAGGCAGACGCGTGACGATCGACGGGGATGAGTTCGAGGTGGTAGACGAATTCGTCTACCTCGGATCATTGATAACGTCGGATAACAACTGCAGCAGAGAAATTCGAAGACGTATCATCGCCGGAAGTCGTGCTTACTATGGACTCCACAAGACCTTGCGGTCTGGTAAACTTCACTTCCGTACTAAGTGTACCATGTACAAGACGCTTATAAGACCGGTAGTCCTCTACGGGCATGAGACGTGGACAATGCTCGAAGAGGACCTGCAAGCGCTAGGAGTTTTTGAACGACGTGTGCTTAGGACGATCTTTGGCGGAGTATGTGAGAACGGCGTATGGAGGAGAAGAATGAACCACGAGCTTGCGCAACTCTACGGTGAACCCAGTATCACGAAAGTCGCCAAAGCTGGAAGGGTACGATGGGCGGGACACGTTGTGAGAATGCCGGACAACAATCCCGCAAAAATGGTGTTCAACTCAAATCCGGCCGGTACAAGACGAAGGGGAGCGCAACGAGCTAGGTGGTTTGACCAAGTGGAGCAGGATCTTGGAAGTGTGGGGCGATCGAGGAATTGGAGGTTAGCAGCCATGGACCGAGTTAGTTGGCGTAACATTGTGACGCAGGTCATGTCTTGAACAGGGCTGGCATCAACTCGCACAATGCGCGCAAAGAGCAGAATTTAACCACTGCACAAAGAGGAGACAGACGCGCGCAAAGTGTAACAACACGAACACAATGAGGGCACGCAGTAGGAAAGAGAGTGTAAGCGATTACGCAAAGAGTAATGCTGACGGAGTGTGTTGGCAAAACATGCTCAAAGTGTACACAATTTGGCTCTTTTTACCTTATAACATGGGTATTTTTAAAACGAGACCAACGAATAGATGTCGGATATCGATGTCCGTAGTTGTTTTGGAATTCAAGATGACGACTTCCGGTTTGTGAAAAGCGTTTCAAACCCATGCAATATGGGTATTTTTGGAACGGGACCGACGAGTAGATGCCGGAAATCAATGTCCGGTGTCGTTTTGGAATCCAAGATGGCGACTTCCGGTTTGCAAAAATCCCTTCAAACCCATGCAATATGGGTATTTTTGGAACGGGACCGACGAGTAGATGACGGAAATCGATGTCTGACGCCATTTTGGAATCCAAGATGGCGACTTCCGGTTTGTGAAAATCACTTTAAACCCATGCAATATGGGTATTTTTGGAACGGGACCGACGAGTAGATGACGGAAATCGATGTCTGGCACCAATTTGGAATCCAAGATGGCGACTTCCGGTTTGCAAAAATCCCTTCAAACCCATGCAATATGGGTATTTTTGGAACGGGACCGACGAGTAGATGACGGAAATCGATGTCCGACGTCATTTTGAAATCCGAGATGGCGACTTCCGGTTTGTGAAAATCACTTTGATCCCATGCAATATGGGTATTTTTGGAACGGGGCCGACGAGTAGATGACGGAAATCGATGTCTGACGCCATTTTGGAATCCAAGATGGCGACTTCCGGTTTGTGAAAATCACTTTGATCCCATGCAATATGGGTATTTTTGGAACGGGGCCGACGAGTAGATGACGGAAATCGATGTCCGACGTCATTTTGGAATCCAAGATGGCGACTTCCGGTTTGTGAAAATCACTTTGATCCCATGCAATATGGGTATTTTTGGAACGGGGCCGATGAGTAGATGCCGGAAATCGATGTCCGGTGTCGTTTTGGAATCCAAGATGGCGACTTCCGGTTTGTGAAAATCACTTTGATCCCATGCAATATGGGTATTTTTGGAACGGGGCCGACGAGTAGATGACGGAAATCGATGTCTGGCACCAATTTGGAATCCAAGATGGCGACTTCCGGTTTGTGAAAAGCGTTTCAAACCCATACAATATGGGTATTTTTAGAACGGGGCCGATGAGTAGATGACGGAAATCGATGTCTGACGCCATTTTCGAACCCAAGATTTGTGAAAATCACTTTAAACCGGATTTCGCCATCTTGGATTTCAAAATGGTGGCAGACATTGATTTCCGCCATCTACTCGTCGGTCCCGTTCCAAAAATACCCATATTGCATGGGTTTGAAGGGATTTTTGCAAACCGGAAGTCGCCATCTTGGATTCCAAAATGACGTCAGACATCGATTTCCGTCATCTACTCGTCGGCCCCGTTCCAAAAATACCCATATTGCATGGGTTTGAAGTGATTTTCACAAACCGGAAGTCGCCATCTTGGATTCCAAAACGACACCGGACATCGATTTCCGGCATCTACTCGTCGGTCCCGTTCCAAAAATACCCATATTGCATGGGTTTGAAGGGATTTTTGCAAACCGGAAGTCGCCATCTTGGATTCCAAAACGACAACGGACATCGATTTCCGGCATCTACTCGTCGGTCCCGTTCAAAAAATACCCATATTGCATGGGTTTAAAGTGATTTTCACAAACCGGAAGTCGCCATCTTGGATTCCAAAACGACACCGGACATCGATTTCCGGCATCTACTCGTCGGTCCCGTTCCAAAAATACCCATATTGCATGGGTTTGAAGGGATTTTTGCAAACCGGAAGTCGCCATCTTGGATTCCAAAATGACGTCAGACATCGATTTCCGTCATCTACTCGTCGGCCCCGTTCCAAAAATACCCATATTGCATGGGTTTGAAGTGATTTTCACAAACCGGAAGTCGCCATCTTGGATTCCAAAACGACACCGGACATCGATTTCCGGCATCTACTCGTCGGTCCCGTTCCAAAAATACCCATATTGCATGGGTTTGAAGGGATTTTTGCAAACCGGAAGTCGCCATCTTGGATTTCAAAACGACAACGGACATCGATTTCCGGCATCTACTCGTCGGTCCCGTTCAAAAAATACCCATATTGCATGGGTTTAAAGTGATTTTCACAAACCGGAAGTCGCCATCTTGGATTCCAAAACGACACCGGACATCGATTTCCGGCATCTACTCGTCGGTCCCGTTCCAAAAATACCCATATTGCATGGGTTTAAAGTGATTTTCACAAACCGGAAGTCGCCATCTTGGATTCCAAAACGACACCGGACATCGATTTCCGGCATCTACTCGTCGGTCCCGTTCCAAAAATACCCATATTGCATGGGTTTGAAGGGATTTTTGCAAACCGGAAGTCGCCATCTTGGATTCCAAATTGGTGCCAGACATCGATTTCCGTCGGTCCCGTTCCAAAAATACCCATATTGCATGGGTTTGAAGGGATTTCTGTAAACCGGAAGTCGCCATCTTGGATTCCAAAATGACATCAGACATCGATTTCCTTTACCTACTCGTCGGTCCCGTTCCAACAATACTCCCATATATTCCAATAGAAGCTCCTATAGAAGCATTCGGTAGGTACTCAATGAGCCACACAAAGAGTGTGTGTTCACCATTTTCCATCAACACTTTGTGTCGAAGGATGCATTGCAGCGAGAGCAGAAACACAAAGAGGCGTCAAAGAGGGAAGAACCAGTGAGAAAGTGTAGCTGTCGCACTGCACTCAAATTCATGATCAACACAAAGTGCGCGCTCTTTGTGTTTTTCTGTTTTCACTGAGGAGATGCCAGCCCTGGTCTTGAAGGACGTAGAGCCAGCAAAAGTAAAGTAAGAATGTGAAAAACATATACGTTCAACATTGAGTTCAGGGAAATGAGCTTAAATTGCTGAACATTTGAGAAATTGCTGATACTGGACATTTCAAATGAGATTCTGATCTTTGAGCTGACACGAACGCCTTCTCCATAGGGAGACCGAGAGGTTTTCCAAGAGTCTCATACAAAGTGCCATATAAAGTAACCATATACATGTGGCTTATTTACTGAAACTATTAATGAAGCAGTTTCTAATAAAAAGGTCAAATTTGTGCTATTTAATAGCAATTTTACTGACAGGCACTAGAACCTAGGTTTAGTTTTTAAAATTGTTTAGGCCAAAATCACATTTTATCGTCAATTGTATTCCCGTTGAGTTCTCAAATCTCGGCCAGCCAGAAGATAGTTTCGTGTGGCTATAAATGGAAAAAAAAAGTCAGAGAAGCAGACTTTTTCCCAGTTGGAATGTTATGTTATAAAGACGGAAATATGATGAAGTGGTCAAGAAAAGTTGTTTTTTTTATTAAATCTTAAAAAATGTGAAAAAAGTGATCGATTTAACACACTTTCGCGTTCACGATTGTCATAAATATATGACCCATCTTAAAATGCGTAGTACATTTATGTGATTATTGTTTCAATATTCCATTTATTATTCAATTTCATTTATTATTATTCTGAAGAAAAACATACCGTAACCCTCAACGGTTTATCGCAGGATCAAATTTATTTATTGATCGGAGCCTGCAATCAAACTGCGTTACGAACCTATACCGAATGGACAATTTTAAAAGTCCCAAAGTTCCTAAACATAAATACTGTGTATGCTTGTGGTGAAAATGTGTATTTTCCTGTTAAAACCGCAGTTTTTTTTTATATTTGTAAAACATTTTGTCTAAAAAAATTCTTCCGATTTTGTCACAATTGCCACTCAAGTTGACAAAAAACGGAACATACCTTTATAATGTTCATTGCGAATTCATTGGCATTACTAAAAGCTGATTGAACGCACACGACTAAAGGGCAATAGAAGTAATCCATAGCATGTAAGAAAATATTGTGTGTAGTCTACGTACCCAAGTAACCGCTAGCCCGCTAATTAGCCCTCTTGGGCTTAGAGGGCTATTATGCGGTATATTAGTATATTAGTGCCTGTCAGTTCTATAATAGTACAATATTAGCACACAGGGCGAATTAAAGTGCTATATGGTTACTTGGGTATGCTTTACAAAATAAATTAAAATAGCTTAACCGGCCTCAAATTGCTTTAAACAATAAAACAGCTTAAAACGGTCAAACATGGCTAAAAAGGCTTAGAACGGTTTGCAACGGCTTAAAACTTAAAACGACTAAAAATTGCTTGAAATGGCCTAAAATAGCTTAACGTACTTTAAAACGGATTACAACGGCTAAAATGGTTGAAAATAGCTCAAAACAACCTAGAAATGTCTTGAAACGGTATATGCCTTAAAAGTGGGTAAAAATTGCTTAACATGAAATGGCTTGTAACTGCTAAAAACGGCTTAAAACGGATTGAAAATGGCTTAAAGCGGCTTATCGACAAAATATGATTCAAAATGGCTTGAAACGACTTGAAATTGCATAAAACGATTTAAAAGGGCTCAAAATGGTTAAAAATTAAAATAGCTTGAAAGTGGCTTCAACGTCTTGAAATTGTTTTAAAAATCCTCAAAATTGTCAAAAATGGGTTAAAATGTCTTAAAATGGTTTAAAATAGATTAAAATGGCTTGTCTGCTTGAAATGACTAAAAATGGCTTATAACGGATTTGAAATGGTTTCACATGGCTAAAAACGGCTTAAATGGTTTAAAATGGCTTCAAGCGGCTTAAAACGATTTAGAATGGTTTAAAATGGTATCAAACGGCTTGAAATAGGCTAAACCGGTTTAAAATGGCCTAAAATGACTTGAAATGGATAAAGCGGCTTGAAATGCCTTTAAATGGCTTAAGGTGAAGATGAATCGAAGCCAAGCCTCAAATTATCAAGAGCACAAATCTGGAGAACCAAACATCCGTTTAAGCTGAAACCTTAATAGATTGGTCACTAGCTGGTGGTGATCAATCGATTAAGTTTTCAGCTCAAACGGGCGATCGGTTCTCCAGATTTGTAATCTCGAAAATTTGAGGTTTGGCTTCGATTCATTTTCACCTTAAAGCTGCTAAAACGGCTTGAGTTGTGCTACTTTTCCCCGAATGTCATTTCCCTGATCGCCAGTTCCCAGAAAAGTTTTTTGGTGGTGATAATTTTGGAATTTAAATATGGGGTAAGGACCGGTCAGCGGATATGCATCCTTCGTTATTTGGTTGGCGGTTCTCTCGAGTTCTACCGTCCTCAATATCTTTGGCCACATGTGTTTGATCAAGAATGATTAATATCTCCTTCTTTTGATTGCTCATCGTTCTTTCTAGTTCATCATCCTGTCACTGAAAATTATTTAAGCATCTTTTTGAACTGCATCACTTTTCGGGAAATCAGGTCATTCGGGAAATTGGCATTCGGGGAAACGACATTCGAGGAAGAATAGCAAAATCCTTAAAACGGCATAAAATGGCTACAAACGGCTTCTTCTTTCTCTTGGAATTACGTCGTAACTGGGACAGAGCTTGCTTCTCTGTTTAGTGTACGATGGGCCCTTCCACAGCTATTGGTCGGACGCGGAAAGTTTTCGTTGCCGTCAAAAATATCTTATTCTGCTTATTTATATTTTTATATTGTGTTTATTTGCTGTTGCTTTATTTATAACGATTGTAGTGAGAAGAAGTGGCATATAAAAAAATAGCGATTTGACATTTGTTTTGGGTGCCGTGGATCAGCTGGATTTAGGCTGTCATGGTGTTTGAGCCGTAACATATTTGTCCAAATTGAGTTTACAGATGGCACATGTTTTGATACATCAATTCGGTGAGTTCCATTTTTCAATGAATTTCATTTTGATAGGAATCGAATCGATATATTAATTTCGACGGGTTTGCTTTTATGGAACTGTCTGTGTGTTTTCGTTTCGTGAACTAATTTTTCGCTCATACCTATTCGGAGATCAACATTTTTGTTCGGTTCGCGCGTTCTATTCCGAAATATAATTTTATACAGATTCTTTCAGACTTGGTGTTTTCATATTTGTTTTAAATTAAACACTATTGTAGATGATTTTCTCTACAAATTAAATTTTTTTGAAATGATCTCTAAAAACATTCTCCAATTCAGTTTAAACTGCAATGATATCAAAAAGTAGTTTGTTTGTGGATTTCTATGTGTTTACATACTCATTATCAAATTTTCATAGACTTTCGATTATATGAACAATGATAGGTGCATTCAAAATTAATCGTTCAGCAATTTTTCAGCTACAATCGATAACTAAAATGGCAGTAGGGGCAAAGCACTAATTTTCGACCCACAAGAATTCTTTGCCAATTTTCGGATTTCCATACAAAGTATGCCAAAATCGTATGAATAGGTCGAAAATCAGTGATAGGTTGAAAATTGACGTTTTTCCCCTGCTTGTTTTAAAAACATATGCATCTTCGAAACAGAATGCAGAAAATGTCTTCCAAAATACTATTAAAGTTTCGCCCGCACCTACGCTTTTCGACAAAAACTCTTGTTTTATCTGTAAATGGCCCTATAGTGAATACATTTTTTTATGAAGAATCTTTTTGTGCTTTGGAAGGAATTAGTGAATAACGTAAGCAACCCTAACTGGCGAAATCAGATTGATAATAAAATAAATTTAAAATACGCTCCAACCTCTTTTTACGACCGTTTTTTTACCGACGGTTCGTTTTACGACCACTTTTTTACGACCGAAATTCAGATTAACGACCGTTTTTATAAATGATCAATATCCTTAAAAGTATTCAAAATAGAGGATCATGATGTTCAGCAAAATTGTTTAGTAGTTCAAGGGCTAACATATGGTGGTCATTGAATTGCGGAATTCTGCCACCAGGTGGTGCTAAATAGCGTCGAAATTTTGTTTTGCGGATATCTCAGGATCCTGGCCACTTAGAACGATGGCGTCTTGGGCAAAGTTGTCCAGTAGCTCAAGCGCTATCATTATAAAAGCCATGAGATTCAAAATTTTGCCACCAGGTGGCGCTAGTGAGCATGAAACTTTTGTTTTGCAGATATCTCAGGATCTTGACCACTTAGAAAGATGGCGTCTTCGGTAAATTTGTTGAGTAGCTCAACTTTGTCTATGTAGTCAGGATCCTGAGATATCCGCAAAACAAAAGTTGCATGCACACTTGTACTGCCTGGTGGCACAATTTCACTTAAGCAGTGTTGCCAGCTACGACAAAATTTTGAACACTTAATGAAAAACTTATTGTGAATTTGTTTATCGGCATATCGGTCCATTTTGCTCGAAGTAAGAGGGAGCATGGAGAAGAAAGCAATGAATACTAGATGGATAGGTACCGTAAGGGAACGGCGAGAGAAATTGGATTAGATGTTGAAGAGGGCATACCATATTAAACAGTATTACTTGAAACGTCACTTCCTTGTGGCTAACGTCCCCTATGGGAACGGCTTGGGTGTGTTTTGAGAATGACACTACCAAGACAGCCTTGGTAGTGTCATTCTCAAAACACACCCAAGCCGTTCCCATAGGAGACGTTAGCCACAAGGAAGTGACGTTTCAAGTAATACTGTTTAATATGGTATGCCCTCTTCAACATCTAATCCAATTTCTCTCGCCGTTCCCTTACGGTACCTATCCATCTAGTATTCATTGCTTTCTTCTCCATGCTCCCTCTTACTTCGAGCAAAATGGACCGATATGCCGATAAACAAATTCACAATAAAATTATCACGGTCGATATCTTTGTATGTAAAATTAACCCTCTAATACCCAAATTTTTATTTTCGATCTGAATATCATTTTTAGTTATCTAAAATCGTTTTAAACACGTTTTGGGCAATGATTTATTTTTATTCGCAAATCTATGGATTTCGGTTTTTGATTTTTATAATTTTTATTTTTGAACATCCCTACCCTTTTTCATTTTTTCTTGAAGCCTCTTTTAGTTACTGATTTTTGGCAATAATAAAAACTCAAATTTTTACGCTAATTTTAAAAATATTAAATTTTTTATATTTTTCTGGAAATATTTTTATTTTCCGTGTATTTAACGGAAAAACAGGTTTAAAATTATTTGAATACCATCAAGCTCTTCTTTTGTGATAGGTTGATTGTAGAAAAATATAAGAGGTACGATTTTTTATATCACACGTTAAAAGAACCCCGGGTATCTGTAGGTTATATAAGAATACAATTTTTCAAACAAATTTCAAAAATACAAAAAAAATTCAAATGTCATAAAAAACATTTCTTATATGCGTGTTATAAGTCAAGGTTTTAGCCAAAAATAAAATCATTTTGATTTCCGAGCTACGAAAAAATACACAAAATTCCAAAGTGTACCCCGTCTAAAGGCGGGGTTGGGTATTAGAGGGTTAATGAAAAACTGGATTACAGTTGACGAGTATTGCTATATTGCTAAGCATTCTATTTTTCTGTTCCGCTCAAGTTTTATGGTTTTGATCTTTTCTTTATTCTTCTTAAACAGTGTTGCTAGCCACATGAACATTTGTGATTTGGCCGACTGTATGGCACGCAACACTTCCTTCAACTTTGGTGAACATTCGGTATCGTTATCCTTAAAATTTTGTGGTATTTGCATATCACACCCCCATAAAATTGTCTCTTTTGATAACAATCGAGCAGTGTTGCCATCTATTACCAAAATATGAAAACTTGAACGGCCATTTTGGAAAATTCTCAACCCATGGTTCAACTTTTCCGAATATCTCGAATCAGTATTTCCGCATCTAGACGTTGCATTTTTTTAACACATAATTATAACCCTGATTTTTTTACGACCCCTCTATAACGGTCGTAAAAAGAGGTTGGGGTGTATTATTTATTAGACATAAGATACAAAAGATCTGGAAATATTATCTTAAATTTACTACCGGAATACCATTTGCATATCATATTCAGCGTTAGTAACCAATAGCAGCGAGCTATTCGTTAGCTCTGCAAAAAATAATTATACTATGGTTTAGAAGCTCCAGAAATAAAATTTTAATACATTTTTTTAAGTAGATGAATAAACCGAATTTAGTACTATACCATTCAATTCCACTAGAGTGTGTATGCTTTAACAGATACGTGTATTTGGACCTCAAATGTAAGGCCGTCTTCAGTGTCGTGTACTAGACAAATTATATATTTAAACTAGGTTTAGTCATAATTCCCTAACCTATTTTTGTAAGAATCTTAATATTTAAGAGCTATTAGGTACATCCCAACCCTCTTTTGTAGAAACATTAAATTTAAGAGCTGTAAGGTACATCACGGGAATGATTAGTAGGTACCAAGTTGAAAAGCCTTGTATTGCCATTGCCTTGGTCTCTGTTGAGTAGCGGAACAATGCGTTTAACTGAACGAAAGTGAAACAGTAACCAATATATATGAACTATGAACCTAAATTCGCAAGTGAAAGCTCATGAAGCAATCGAGTGAATTTTCTTCTGTAGAGCAGTTTGAGACGAATCTAACATAAACTAATATAGATCCATATTTCCAAAAAAAAAAACGATTTCTTTGAATGAAATTTAAAGAATGTTGTCAAATAACCGTAGTGGTAAACGCGCAACTATTCAGATAGAATATTCTGAGGGTGATAGGTTCTAACCTCATTGATCAAGGTTCTTTTCATATTTGAAGTTTCCTCGATTTTCCAGAGCATTGAGTATCTTCGTACTTGCCATAGGATGTACAAATGCAAAAATGGCAAACTGACAGAGAGAGCTCTGCATAACGTCAGAAAAAAATGTCTCTATGCAAATGTTCGTTGAAAAGCTTTCGTAGAACGTCACGTGTGATGACAATAACGTCGTAGTTCCATTTCAATTGTATACCATTGAACATGCAATAAAAAACAAAGGACATCAATATCACACTTACTGGTTTCTCAATTACAAGCCTCAATAGATATGTTCACCGGGGAGCCACAGCAAAATAACACGATAAACCAATAATAGAAGATACAAGTACAGAGAACGAAAAAAAAACTATTCCCACGAATGAGAAACACGAAGCATTTTGTGTCTTGCTGGTCCTGAACATTGCAACGCTGCGTGTCCAGTTCCGATTCCGTTTCAATCCAGTCGAGATAGGAAACGTTCTCAATTGTTTTTGTTTAAGATTGTCAATTTAGATTTAATCTTCTGCGCAAATAAAGACCAACGAAGCGACGATAACAGTTGCTCTAGGCAGACAGGGCGATTGAAGATATGTACCAACTGGTCGTTCTGAACACGAGAAATTGGAAACAAAGAAACCATGAACAACGACGATGACACAGACTCACGAATACACGAGGATGGAATGATTCTTTCCTTGGTCGGATAGTTTCTTTTTTTTTCGGAGAAGAGCTTGGAAGTAGTTCTTGTTACATGTATCGATCAATTCGAAGCAAGTTACAATGATAATGAAAGGGAAATGAAACAAAATTGAGGATATCGTTTCTTGTTGCGATACATGCCGAACGTGATATTGGGGAAATATGTAAGGAGTTTTTGAAATGGCATGTACCAAGAAAGGGACGAATGACCTTTGGGTTAAAGTCCCTCTCAAACAACAACAACAACTACAACAGAAATGTGACTTTGAGTTGAGTCCACTACACGACACTGAAGACGGCCTTACAGTTGAGGTCGAAGTACGCGTATCTATCAAAGGATACAAACTCAAGCGGAATTAAATAAATAAAATATAGTATTAAATTCAGTTTTTCATTTATTTTTAAGAAGAAGACATTTAAAACTTCTGAAAATATAAGTTTTTGCTTTACTTTACATCCCGAGGAATTAGAGACAAAACGGTTTTTCTTAATTATTAGGATCATAAATTAGTAAAATGAGAGATGAGCTAGCCTTGGGCTGCAAATCTCTCAAATAAAGATATCTTTCTATCAATCTACTAGAAAAGTTTCTCGACATCGTCCAATCAGATTGCTTTCCTCTATCCGTATACTTATAGAAAAAGTTCTAATCGATGCAAATTCTATTTTCATCAATTAACATATTGATTTCAGACATGGATAATCGATCACTCATCATTTTTGTAGTGTAACGAATTTGATTCGTTCCATCAAATCTGAAGGTTATTTAACTGGTCTTGCTCTTCTAGATATACCGTTTTGATTCATATTACGGACACTTAAGGCCTCAGTGAAGTATAACCCAGCTTGGACCATACAAAATAAATCATTCTGTATGATTTTTTAGCGTTATCTAGCGTCGGAAGCCCTTAACTTTCGGATGGTGAGTAAAGAATACGCGTCCGTAACTTGAACAATTTTAAATAAATCAAAACGTGTGGCCTTTTCATGATTCTTATTCCGGACGCTCCCTCACTTTTGCCTCATATTCCGGACGCTTTGATTCGAATTACGGACAGCTCATGATAATCATTAATGGAACGGTCAAATCGTCAATTGAAATCGTTCAACCACTTAAGAGACGTCTAAGGTAGTTGGGTATTATAAATTTGCAATGATATTTATGGAAAAAAACCTAATAAAACGAGCCTCGAAAATGAGAACTTTTAGACGGCGAAAATTGAAACATTTCGTGTGAAATGTTTCCCATACAAACGAGAGTGTCCGGAATTTGAAGCTGTCCGTAATATGAATCAAAACGGTACAAAAGGCATTCGACAAATTTTTATTGTAAAACTGAAAAGAACAAAATGTTTTCCAACATACATTAGAATAATTTAAAGTTATCTGTCAAGTACATTAAAACTTATTACTCGCCCAACAGAAAAAGTACCGTTTTGTCTCAAATTCCAAACAGACTCATATTCCGAACACTTGGTTTTTGTATGGCGATTCGGTTGAAATGTTTCGCTGAAATATGTCACTAAATAACAAGGAAATGACAGTCAATTTTTACCGCGGGAGTAGTGATGACTCTCGAGTTTGAGAACAGTAGAAAAAGCTCAGATAAATTTATTTGCGAAATGATTTATTTGAATCCGATTTATTCGTGCTGTTCGGAAATGAATCAATATATGAATCTGAGACAGAATAAACACAGTGTTCGGCATTTGAATCAAAATTTTGTTCCATACTTTTACGTAAAAACAATACAAAACTAATTAAATCAATATTATTATTGGTACGCTCAACAGCTAACAGTTAGACTTTGCGAAGAAATTAAAATTTACACAAATCTCAGCCAATGTATGCTAATCAGATGCATTTGAAGTCACTGTTGGCCTTAAGGTGAAACTCCTTTGAATCCACTAATAACTTTATAAAAGTAGTGGTACATAAAAATATTCTCCTATTTGTTGGTAATAGTGAAATTATAATTAATAAGACGTTGTTGCCAGTAATCACTACTTCATTTTGAGTCTTTTCCCCTTCGACTTAATAAGATTGTTTGATGTCGTACGTAACCATCAACATATCTGACAGCCCTGCAAGCGAGCAGCCAGCGTAAAATTAGAAAAATAAAAAAAGCGAAATGCTGTGATCGAGTGATTGTTTTTAGCACGGTTTGGTGAAATTTTAAGTTGTTTTCATCAGAAATTAACTAGTAACTGTTCTTTAATTAACAAGTAGTGAAAGTAAACTGTGTTGGAGGTTCTACGTTTAGCGAAAGTGGTAAAATTCGGCAAAAAGTGTTCTTCGTTCGCAAGCGGATAAGTGTAAACAATTGCAGCAAAGTTAAACATCCGTGTTAAAAATTAGCACGGTTCATTAAATTTCCATCAGCTACTAGTGTTAAAACTACGGATATTGTAAGGTAATAGTGTTCTGATATCTCGTTAGCAATTTGGGAGTGGATTTAGTGTAGGTAAGTGAATTATTTTGAAAAATAATGTGGACTTCCAGAAATGTGTTTGTATATGTGAGGAAGCCATCTTCACTGCCATGACAGGGATTCTTTCCTATATGTCCTTAAGTGTTCGGAATATGAGTCAAAACGGTACAAACTAGATAAAACATGCATGCAAACAAAATTTATTATTTCTAATTTTCCATTGGCAGCTTTTATGACTAGCAGCTGTTTGAGCAGACTGCAAACACATTCCACCGCCCAATAAACTACAACTTAAATACAAACACCCACAACGACCAGTAGTGCACTTTATGCTGCATCCAGCACCATTCTCTCTAGCCGATGAAATCTTTTCCAAGCGGCGATTGTTTTCCAATTTGTGCCCCAGTGCGAAGCGATGTTAGATGTAGGTCTGTGCATAACGGCAATAACTTTACCTTTTGTTCGAACAAGTGCAAACTTTGAGCTCTCTGGGCTTATGTCCTGCTGTCAGAGAAGTTTACTTTTCCAATTTTGGCTCGATAAAATTTACCAATGACGTGTGTCCACCGAAATATTTGTATGCATGCCAGCTTTTCCAGTTTATTTTCCAAACAAATCTCCAGACGATGAAAAAGTTCGAAAAGGAGCTTTCAAGCAGCGAGGTTCATTTCCATTCGGCATCTGATGCCAATTTAAATAAAGATATGCAAAACTTGTTGGACGGGTCTTGGAGCAGGATCTTATATTGATAAGCCATGATAACAACTAGCAAATAGACGTAAACACTTGAAAATTTTCTCGACTTCGGGAGGTGAGACGTATCCTCTTGTCTTCTACGAATGAAGAATGGTACGATTGATTTATTTGTTTTTTTTTTTTTTCTAAAAAATGCTGTAGTTATGAGCCGTTGTTCAGTTGCTATATCATGATAAATAAGAAAAACATGTACCCGAAATGATCAAAATAGTCTTCAAATTGAAACAGGCTATATGAAGTGAATCAATGTTTCTTAATTATGATTTCATCATTTTACGGCTAACCAGCCGAGTGGAAGTGAACAATTACCGTAAAACTAAACATTACATATACTTTGCAATTTGGTTACATGGACAAATTAATGTGAAATTTGCGAAAAAGTAACACGTCTTCGCCGTGAGAATGGAACTCACAACTCCCTGTTCACTAGATAGGGTTTTGATGGACAACTAATTCTTCCGAAAGAGGTACGCTTTGCGAAAGTGGATCACGTGATTATTGAGTTGGAACCGAATTCACATTAACTTCTGCTTCCATGAGTCCTTTCGTGATGTAGGGGTAACTCGCCCTATCTAGTTAACAGGGAGTCGTGAGTTCAACTGACGTGTAACTTTTTCGCAAATTTCACATCAATTTGTCAACTTCATCCAACTGCGAAGTATATGTAATGTTTAGTTTTACGGTTATATTAATATTAATATATTAGTTATTCAATGTTATATTAATGTTTTTTAAATGGATTCTTGCATTTTCTCCATAATTTCTATCATGAAAAACCACAAGTACTCCAATAAATTTCGTTAAATTCCATAGCATCACCAAATTCAAAAATTTTAACACGTTTTTTTTAATATCATAAGTAAAAATCGACACGAATGAACCCTTCTGGTATGAAGTGTCAACTATATAAATAAAACTAAAATAAAATAAAGTGGTGTTTGTATATCACGAAATGGCTTGAAAACGGATGAACGGATTGACGTAAGTTTTCCACTGTTCAACTCGACAAGGGACGTGTTCAAGCGAGGAAGAAGTTTGGGAAAGTCTTCGGAATAATCCACTACTACTGCCCTTCTACGCCTACTTGTCTCATGTTCTATATAAACCTTATTGACCGCGGGACAAACATGTGTAGAACGGCAGACTAGTAAATACCTGAGACGAGACTCGCGAAGACGGTCTTCTTTTTCTGTGATTGCTGAGTTTTTTTCTTATTCCACTTTGTGTTTATATCAATTATGCGCATGCTGTTCAAATCCTCACATGAACTTCTCAGCAAAAAATGATTGAGTTTGCTCACATCGAATCATAGATAGCCGTTTGAGTGAAATTTCATGCCAGCAAACGTAGCAGCCATTAAAAATAATTAATCTTCTGCTTAGATTTATCAGCAACTTTGGAAAAAACTGCTCCGCCGACTGAGGTTTCTAATAACAGTTTACTTTGAACACAATACTTTTCACTTTTTCAGCCATAAAAACGGTGGGCTGCATTTGACGTTTCGTGAGAGGGGAAACTGGGCTGCATATGACGTTGATATTTTTCCTCTTCGCGAGTCTCTCTCAGGTTAATACCTGAGACGAGACTCGCGGAGACGGTCTTCTTTTTCTGCGATTGCTGAGTTTTTTCTTCTTCCACGTCATCATTTTTTATTTCTAAAAACAGCTCCATGTCCTCAGCATATATAAGGACCCTCAGTTTGTTTAGAATGTAAGTAACGTCACTAACATATAAAAAAAAGAGGGCCTAAGTGTGAGCCTTGAGGTACTTACTTGATACTTGATGGGCTACAATTCGCTACGATGAATCTGCGCCGAATGGATGAGTCTTCTCTACTGGGCTCGGTCCTGGGCCAATCACTTCCAGTCGCCCTGAACGTTAAGTGCCCTTAAGTCCTCCTCAACCGCAAAAAGCCATCGTGTGCGCGGCCTACCACGAAGTCGGCGGCCTCGTCCGAGTTCTCTGTTGAATATAATCTTTGCTTGTCGTTCTTCCGGCATAAGGGCAACGTGACCAGCCCAACGCAGCCTGCCGTGTTTTATGCGCTTGACAATATCCACCTCTTTATACACTTGGTACAACTCGTGCTGCCAGATGCCGTTTTCTAGTTTACCGCCGAGTATTGTTCGCAGCACTTTACGTTCAAACACCCCGAAAGCTCTCCGGTCGACTTCCTTCAATGTCCATGATTCATGGCCATAAAGGACAACCGGAAGGATCAGTGTCTTGTATAACACGAGTTTTGTTTTCGTTTGCAGACTACGGGACTTCAGCTGGTTACGGAGCCCGTATAAAGCCTGACTCGCAGCTGCAACACGTCTTTTCACCTCGCGGGTAACGTCATTATCGCATGTCACTAGTGTTCCAAAATACACAAATTCTTCCACGACTTCAAACTTTTCACCACCTAGCACCATTTCGCTACCACTAACACGTCCGGACCCACGTTAACCACCAGCTATCATGTACTTCGTTTTTGTGGTGTTGATCGTGAGCCCGATCCTCGCTGTCTCCCTCTTGAAAGGCACGAACGCCTCTTCCACTGTCCGACGGTCAATCCCGATGATGTCGATATCGTCCGCAAAGCCAAGGAGCATATGAAAACGTGTGATAATGGTACCACTTCTCTGCACACCGGCTCTCCTGATAGCACCTTCGAGCGCTATGTTAAACAGCAAGTTAGAAAGAGCGTCACCCTGTTTCAACCCATCTAAGGTTACGAACGATGAAGAAATCTCGTCCACCACCCGCACACTTGATTTCGATTCATCAAGCGTTGCACGAATCAGTCTAATCAGCTTCGCCGGAAAGCCATGTTCGGACATAATTTGCCACAACTCGTTTCTCTTCACTGAATCGTACGCTGCTTTGAAATCTACAAACAGATATACAAGTTGTACTCCCGGAATTCATCTAGGATTTGACGCAGGGTAAACATTTGATCCGTCGTTGATTGGCCCTCTCGAAAACCAGCCCAGTAAACATTTTGGCTGGTATATTTTTTGCTATACATCATTCTATATGAATCAAATCACTCGTATAAAATGCATGAAAACGCTATATACACCCCAAAGTGGAGGCCATATACGCACTTCCCACGACTTCTTCAGACTTTCCATGGTCAGCAATACGATGCCACAAAATTCCGATAAAAATAAAAAAAAAATCTTTCCAGCGAGACTCGAATACCAGACCTTTGGATCCCTAACCCAGTACCATACCACTACACCACAGACCGCTTCATGAATAAGGAGTGATTATTTGCCAATATGAAAGGAAGTTTGCTCTACAACACACACGCTTTGTTGTTCTTTGAAGCCCACCGTCAGAAGATACCAACCTCGGGTGGTAAATTTCGCTAAGTTATTGCGATTTCATTTGATGCTAGTTTGCATTGATATATGATCTGTCAGTTCATACAACTTGACGCGATTCTAGATTATACTATTTACGGCATGGTTTGTTGTCAACAAAGTTTGTCGACAATGAATCGTAGTGGAGAATTATATACAATTTGTGTTAACATTTATTCGTTTTGATTTGGCATATTGTGCGATTCTGATTTTTGACGTATGAATATGAGATTTTTGGCACACATTCTTATACGATACGTGGTTCACTGGGAGCTTGGTATTTGCCGACAAAGGACTCCTCATACGGTCTCAATCTGTTGAACAGAATTCCAGACATGATTTTGTACGCCGAATTAAGGGGTGTTAACCCTTGGTAATTGGCGCACTCCAGTCGATGCCCTTTCTCGTACAAAGGGGAAAGGAGACCTTCCAATCAACTAGTAGGCATTTGTTCTTGCTCCCATATCCTCGAAATGATACGGTGAAGGAGTTCGTGCAGCTGCTCACTTCCGTGTTTAAGAAGTTCAGCCGGGAGCTTGTCCTTCCCAGCAGCCTTGTTGTTCTTCAGCCCATTGATAGCTTTTTTTACCTCATCTAGCGTTGGAGGTTCCACAGCCTGTCCATCGTCATCGATTTGAATTCTGCTACCAGATCCACTTCCGTTATCTCCGTTCAACAATGACTCGAAGTACTCTTTCCACCTGGCGGCCACCATTGTTTTATCCGTCAGCAAGTTTCCTTCGCGGTCGTTGCACATGGCGGGAGACGGCGCTGGTTTTCTCCGCACACCATTAACGGACTCATAGAACCGTCGCATGTCGTTCTGTTCCATAGCTTCTTACGCCTGAACAATTACTGCCTCTTCGGCTGCCCTTGCTTCCTTGTACCGCTCTCTGCTCTGACGGATACCAGACACCAGCATTCGGCTTCTACCCAAGTTCTTCTCGTTCGTCATTCTCTGGCACTCCTCGTCGAACCAACCGTTCCTTAGTCTTCGTTGAGCAGTACCTACCACTTCTCGCGCTACTGTGCTCACCGCTCCGTGGACTGACTCCCACAGATCGCTGAGGTTGACGCTTTCGTCGATCCGCTCGTCGAGCTTTTGATAGTCCGCTGCTACACCATCTGCTGACAGGCGTTGGATATTGAAACGCAACACAGAAAAAAATATTTAATTTTCAATGTGATGTAAACTGAAGTCTACTGTAAAAATAAATCAAATTCGTGTGTTGTTACAGCATCATGTAAATTTAAATGAATATACATTCAATTTTCAACTAAAATTGAATATTACATGATCGTGTAAATTTAAAGTGAATTCGATTGAAAAATAATGGATTGGTCGTTGAAATTTAGGTTTATTTTGATGCTCCAAATATGTGCATGAAAATAAACTTAAATTTACAACATATTTTTAGCTGTGAACGATTGTCGATTTCTAGAACTCGAAACGGTTGATAATCGCGCTCGAATTTTGCTTACAACGAGATAGTGGTCTGAGTCGATATTAGGACCTCTGAAAGTTCTAACATCGATGACATCGGAAAAATGTCGGTCGATTTGATTGCAAATTTCGCCAATTGGGTGTTGCCAGGTGTGCTTGTGGATATCCTTGCGTGCAAAGTAGGTGCTACTGATGGCCATCCCCCTGGTGGCAACAAAGTTCACTAAACGTAGGCCGTTGTCGAGGTACTTCAGATGTAACATGTATTGGATTTGATCTTTTCCCATTGAATTTTACTATTTGCTGACGGTCATTTAAATAGGAGTAGATGAAAAAACCGAATTTAGTACTATACCATTTAATTCCACTAGAGTTTGTATCCTTTGACAGATACGCGTATTTCGACCTCAACTGTAAGGCCGTCTTCAGTGTCGTGTACTAATAGGACTTAATCCACTTAAAGAGACTCATTTCGATTCCCATTTTTTCAAGCTTTTAAGGAGACTCATTTTGATTCCCAATTTTTCAAGCTTGAAAGTCAACATTTGAATGTCAAGTTTATCGAATGCTTTACTAAAGTCAGTGTAAACTGTAAAGAGTCTCTGCATACATAGTAACCTTTATCCATTGCACACAGTGAGTAACTTTGCAAAATCCCTAAGCATGGGGAAGGCACCAGGTCCGGACGGAGTTCCAAACCTGGCCCTCAAAGTCGCAATCTTGGAGGCTCCCGGTATGTTCAGATCTGCTATGCAGATATGCCTGGACGAGGGAGTATTTCCAGATGCGTGGAAGAGGCAGAGCCTGGTACTATTGCCAAAGGCGGGGAAACCACCCGGTGACCCGTCGGCGTATAGACCAATATGCTTGATTGACACGGTGGGGAAAGTGCTCGAGAAGATCATCCTCAACAGACTGTCGAGGTACACCGAGGGTGTAAATGGTCTCTCAGGCAACCAGTTCGGCTTCCGGAAAGGGAGGTCCACTGTAGACGCTATTCTGACGGTTAAGAGGAGGGGTATTCGCTACTGCGCAGTAGTGACTCTGGATGTAAGGAATGCATTTAATAGTGCCAGTTGGGCGGCTATTGCTGATGCGCTCCTGCGTCTGGGGATACTCGAGTACCTGTACAAGATTCTCGGAAGTTACTTCCAGAATCGGGTATTAGTCTATGACACAGAGGTGGGTCGGAAGTGCTTTCACATAACCTCAGGAGTCCTGCAAGGTTCCATCCTGGGCCCGGTGTTATGGAATGTCATGTACGACGAGGTGTTGAGATTAAAATTCTCGGCGGGTGTGGTCATCGTTGGCTTTGCCGACGATATTACGCTGGAGGTCTACGGTGAATCGATCGAAGAAGTGGAATTGACTGCAGCCCACTCGATCGCAATTGTGGAGGAGTGGATGAGCTCCAGGAAACTGGAATTGGCTCACCACAAAACTGAGGCTGTTGTTGTCAACAACCGAAAGTCGGTGCAGCAAGCGGTGATCAGTGTAGGCGACTGCACAATCACTTCGAAGCGCTCCGTCAAACACTTGGGGGTGATGATCGACGACAAGCTTACCTTCGGTAGCCATGTCGATTATGCCTCCAAGAGAGCCTCCACAGCTATTGTGGCACTGTCCCGGATGATGTCCAATAGCTCTGCGGTGTACGCCAGCAAGCGTAAGCTTCTGGCCAGTGTCGCCTCGTCCATACTGAGGTATGGTGGCCCGGCTTGGGGCACGGCTTTGAGTACCGATAGCTACCGTAGCAAGCTAGAGAGTACTTATAGGCTAATGTGCCTGAGGGTTGCGAGCGCGTACCGTACCGTGTCACACGATGCACTTTGTGTCATCACCGGTATGATGCCTATTGGTATCCTTATCATGGAAGACATAGAGTGCTTCGAAAGGCGCGGCACAAGAGGCATACGCAGGACTGCCAGAACGACCTCCATGGTCAAATGGCAGCGTGCGTGGGACAGTTCCACCAAGGGAGTGTGGACTCACAGGTTGATTCCGAGGTTAGATATCTGGGTCAATAGGCGCCATGGGGAACTAACATTCCACCTAACACAGGTCCTTTCGGGTCATGGATGCTTTAGACAATATCTACACCGTTTCGGTCATGCGGGTTCTCCCGAATGTCCAGTTTGTGCAGGTTTAGAGGAAACGGCGGAACACGTTTTGTTCGTGTGCCCGCGTTTCCGCACAATGCGTGACCGCATGTTTGCCACATGCGGTCGGGACACAACTCCGGACAATTTGGTCCAGAGGATGTGTGCAGACGAGTTTGGCTGGAATGCCGTTTCATCGGCTATCACCCACATCGTCTCGGAACTCCAAAGGAGGTGGCGTGTGGACTCGAGGAGTGACTAGTGCAGACGCTAATCAACAGGTGGTCCAAGGGTTCGCAGTCGGCTACGTAGGTCATACCGGTGCCCTACGGTCGAAATCGACCCTTACAGCGATTAAGTGGCCGCGGGGAGAACATCCTGGTAGCGCTGCTGTCGTGGCGCCGGCCTACTGGGTGGATACGAGCCTCTGGTTGTTCGGGGCAGGTGGAGGCCCCTTCGTCAGCAATCCCAGCTGGTGCTAGCTGATAGGGCCTGAGCCTTCAGTAGGTCAAATTGCGAAGCCCGCAGTATCAGTTCTTGATACCTGCGGTGCAGCTGGGCGCGGGCTTAGTGGTCGACCCTGCCCGCCTTCAGCGGACAACGGGAGGTGAGGACCACCCGGGAAGCTGGCAATGCGCCAGCATGCTACCTTGGTGGACCCCCATAAGCGTGTCATCGATGTTCGTTGCTGCATGGCTACGCAGCTAACCTGGAGGATGCGATGTGCAATAGCCCCTCTCCGAAGCAATGCCTTCTTGGTGGTCCCAGAGAGACGAAGGGTTTGGCGGCAATGGAAATGGTTTAGTGGGTCGGGGGTGTAGTCCTGTTAACTGCTTGTACGTAGTAAATGGTCCCCAACCCCACACTCCCGGACCTCGGTCCGGAGTCTGTTGAGCAGATTATCCCCCCATTGCTTAGAAGGAAAAAAAAACACAGTGAGTAACTTAAAAATTCCAGATGGTACGTAGTGGTCAAACGACCTTTTAAGAAGCCGTATGTTATACGATTTTTTATTTGGGCTAACTTATTTTTGTTTACAACTGATTTCAATAGTTTTGTAACTCTAATTTCAAACATTTTTCTACTAATGTTGTCATCAATGACAAAATTGATTTTTACTTCTACTTAAAAATGTAGATAACAAGTCCGCTAAGCTCACGCTGATCCTAGCGAGACTATTCCGTTATTGTAATACAATCCAAACAATACAATAGCTGTTTCCATCTACTACATAGAAAATGATTAATATCTCAATCAGCAGCTGCAACTCTGTTTATTTAAACGAGGTATATATACAAAATATCATATCTTTTTCAACAAATCCACACATCTACCGATGACGACACATAATTCACCTAACGACATCTTTAGATATTGCGATACTACATCTACTCGAACAAAATATAAAAAATGTCATTAGCTACATCTAGAAAAATATTCAATTTGTACGTGATCAGATAGATATTGTTCACATGAGTGTTGTTAAAACTCCATCTAGTTTATCTTAAGATACAGAAGTTTGAAGAAACACCAAGCTACGGTCCACTATCTAATACTCAATTTTGAAGAAACTAAATAACGGTAATGCCGACATATAAAACACGAAACCAATGCAACTGCGCTCCAAGCGGCTATTATGGAAGCTATGAAAACCAACTTTTAATATGGTTCTATAATGCGGTATAAAGATTCTGAATATGCAACTATGGATAGATGACTGTATCCATCGTATTGTTTTTCAATTAAATTCCACCGTTATACACGAACCCTTAGTTTTGCAGTATATCAAGATACTGGAGATTGAAGAAAATATGTTGCTAGCGTCACCTAGCGGTTGGATTATCAATCAGATTTTGGCCGGATAGCCCTTGATCAGCAGATATAGATCTTGAGATACAGAAGATTGAAGATGATTCTAGCGCCACCAAAGGATGTGTTTCTTATCTGAGTTTCCACCACAAGATAGATTGTTCCTTTTGAACGGCTTGGCCGTACACACCAACCTTCTGCCTGATAAGTACCTTGGGATACAGACAATTAAAGAAAATTTAAATCTCAAAATGATTTTTACTTCCAGATAGTCCTCAATCTGCTAAATATTTTTGCCCACGACACCATTCTTCTACCTGATTATTACTGATTTGCTACAGTCATGCGCTCAATAAGGTTTTAAATTGCCATTCCAAATCTGAATAGTGTTTTTATGTAGTCGGCTTTAGGCTATGGCATGCTTCATAACTGTTTGAGTAATGCATTGCGAATAAATTCTGGTCGGTGCCAATAATTTTAACCTCCTTATTGCCCTCAATCTGCTGAATATCTTTGTCGCAGACACCAACCTTCTAGCTAATAAGGATCTTGAGGTAGAGAAGATTGAAGCTTTCTTTTTACTAATGCCATCTAGCGGATGAAATCCCAATCAGACTTTTCAACGTCAGATATCTCTTGATCTGCTGAACAGCTTTGCCGAAGACACCATTTTTTTAGCTGGTATGGATCTTGATGTAGAGAAATCTGAAGATTTCTTTCAGTTAGCGCCACCTAGTGGAAAAATACCTTATCAGACTCTTCACCGCCAGATAGCCCTTGATCCGCTGAACAACTTTGCCGAAGATAGCAACTTTCTAGCTGATGAGGTTCTTGAGATATAGGCAATTGAAGAAAGTTTGCCACTAGCAACACCGTGTAGGAAAATTTCCAATCAGATTCTTCACTACCAGATAACTCTAATTCTGCTGAACAACTTTGCCGAAGGCACCAGCTTTTTAGCTGGTAAGGATCTTGAGATACAGAACGTGCAGAAAACCCACTAGAAGAAATAGTAAACCAAGGTAGCACAACCTGCATCCGCAAAAGGAATAGCAACAATCGCAAACATAGCCGAAATGCTGAACTCGCACAGTTCAAGTCCCCGATGAGTCCCACCCTAACGACGCCACTGAGAGTGAGAGTTCCTTCCACGATTGTGAGTGCCATCCGTGTCGATGAGCGATTCCCGCCGTCGTCATCATCGTCATCATCATGGTGCTCACCACAGCGACAGCGTGTGCGCTAGCTCAATAACGTTCTAGAAGGACTCAAATCCGGTATTCATATACGTAGGGAATCGCGTACCGTACCAGTTTTGTTTTTATTACTCTGTTCGACAAAAAAATTTTTTTGGATGGATCAGGGACGCGTTTGTATGGGTCTTGAAGTGCAAGAAAAGTATAGAAAGAGGCCGTTTTCAAATGATTTGCAGCACTCCTGGATTATTTTTTGATAAAGCTTGAAAATTTGGCATTTTTAATCACAAAAAGTGAAATAAGCAAAATATCACTATCTTTTCAAATTCAATTATACAACCATTGAATTTGTCAAATCAATATTTTTTAGCACTGGATGACTTCAGGGAAAGATTCTATACCATTACCCGGAATACCATTACCCGGAATGCAATTTACCGGTATACCACTAACCGGAATGTACCATTACCCGGAAAAACCATTTACCGGAATGTACCATTTACCGGAATGCACCATTACCCGGAAAGCCAAATTTCCCATTTTCGACAACCTTTTTCAGTACATTTGTGTACAATATTTATTCCCTTTCATTGATGCTGAGCACAAATTATGTCACGCTAACAATGGACATTCTCGCCTCGGTTTCCATAAACACTTTTTCAAAAGCCTTCTTCAAACAGCTATGGACCAAATATGTTTTTCTTTATGCCGGCGTTACGACTCAACTAGGACAAAGCTATTCTAGTAGCATTTCTACAGTTGATAACTGAGAGCCTATGTCAATCGACCACTTTTACATTCGTTCATAGTTTGACAAGTATGTAAGTACTCCAGCTCTGAAACGTCGTCAAGTTTGCCAACCAGAAATAATTTTGAACCGGCGGTATTCAATACTTCCAACCTCAGCTTGATTTTTCTGAATAGCCTCGCTTTGCCGCAACGAACATTACGATAGCAAAATTTAATTGCACATGTCATTTATTTGCGATTAAATTAGAAAAGAATCGCCTGACATGGTGCAGAGCTACTTGGGCACTTCCATGATTCACTTTGACATGGGAGGGAGGTTATTCTCGATAGAATTAGCTGAAATTTTGCAATTTATTTTGGCTATAAAACTAAACATTACAGGCAAGGATAAAAATAATGAAAAGAATTTTTTGTATTATATATATGATGTCAAATATTAACGAGGTAAATAAAAATCGAAAAAATCGCCAATCAATTAACCATTGGAGTAAATGGAACATCCCAGCATTTGAAAATGTTTGGATTTATGAAAGTTTTCTTATCCCCTTCAGTTAAAACAGTTTAAATTCCAATTTAAATATTGCATCAAAAAATTAAAAAAAAACTGTGCAGTACAGTGCAATTCTCATTTTAGCTTTAAAGCTCAACACGATTTTTTAAGCGAATTCGACAAAAAATCGACGTGATTTCGTGGTTGAGTCGTTGCAAGCACTCTTATATGGAACCATCTAGACTGACACGATGAAAATCGCTGCGAAATTGCGTCGCTGTGGGTTAGACACGCTTATCAAATTGTGCATGTGCATGTCGCTGTCGTCGTAAAAAAAACGCCTTGATTTAGGGGAGTCTTTGGGTTTGAAGAAATCTAAAAAATCAAGACGAAACTAAGAGTGCCTTGGTGATCGAGAGTAGGGACACTTTACGCCATTGTGACGTCCATCTCTGGATTCCGAGATATTGAACCTCAATAGATCTACTTTTCCTTTGAATTTCCTTGATTGTGCTATGTTCTACGAATGTCATAACTCTGAATGTCTGTATCCCGAATCCAGTATAATATACTAGAAAGAATAGTAAGCAATCATAAGAAGAAGGTATTTGGTCATTTTCGACTAAACACATTTTGCCAAAAATGCCAAGATCGGTGGAACTCGAAAGAATCGCCAACCAAATAAAGAAGGGTGAATATCAGATGACCCGAAATGGGTTATTCTAGAAAAAAGGATATACAAAAGATTTGCATTTGGTTGATTGACGTTTACAGAAACAACATTCGGTGAATTGACACTCGGCGAAAAGTAGCACAACCAATCGTGTTAAAAATTCTAACCATTGCTTATTCATTAACATTTGGACACTTGGAGAACCTTCTAGACGGTCGAATGTTGAAAGTAAAGTTACATAGTTGTAGCCAAATTTAGCCAGTTCAGCCAAGACAAGCTGGAAGATAAGCTGAAAGAACAGCTTATTTTTAAAAGAAGGGTGAATCATCTATGAAATGCAAATATATGAAGATGGTGCATATTGACATGATCAGGTACGAAGCATCTTAGACTCCTCTTCAATGCTTATGTTTTTTTGAAGGAAGCAAATCCCCTGTTCATTATCGTTGGTGATCATTTAAAATATTTCAAGTCAAAATACTGACCTGAAGTACCGTAAAACGGTTAAAAGGACGTTAATGAAAAAGGCGAGAAATAATTTTCCGGTAAATGGTTCTTCCGGGTAATGGTTTTCCGGTAAATGGTTCATTCCGGTAAATGGTTTTCCGGGTAATGGTCTTCCGGTAAATTGCATTCCGGGTAATGGTTTTCCGGGTAATGTCGGAGAACCCAGGGAAACGTGCACCATTTCAGAAGAATATTGGCATCTATTTTGTACATGAATTTGGAATGTTAACGATCATCAAGCAAGTACGTGAGGATGTGCACCATATAAATACTACTTTTTTCTATTTCACACATCTGGTTCATTATATAATAATTATTATAGGTTCAAGAAGAAGCTTGATTAGGATTTGATTCTTTGCTCCATTAAATAAAGCAATGAGCAATGAAATCCAGTAACATTTGATTTCAACAAGGATATGACGACTACGGAAAATTTATGTGTCTGTTATATTTATATGGGCTAATTGATCTGATAAACTCTCAGCAGAAATACAAAATTGATATAGGTTGGACACTGACATGTAAGTGGTCTTACATGCGCTAGCTGGTTTATCAGGAGACTATGTTGGAAAAAAAATGTGATAACATTGTTATTCGCGATTTCCAAATATTTCGATAGGTTCTCATTAAAAATAGTTTACTTATCGTGAGATTAATTTTCATCAGAATATCCCTACAAAAATTACAAAATAACAGAAAATAGCAATAAATAATTAAGTAATCAACATTGTCACTTTTTTTTTGCGGAAGCCGCTCAGGCAGGCATGAGCTCTTTATGATTCAGTTTGTGCACAATGCTGATCATTTGTGAAAACTGATTTAGTGGTACCATGCCTGCTTCTTACTTGTAAGATGAAACAATTTCTGGTTAAACCATTTCCGATTTTTTTTTATTATTTGATTTTACATTTCACATATTTTTCGGCAATTTTAATCAAACTTTCAGTTTTCAGATTTGGAAAAATTTCACAAAAAATTGTGATATAATCTAAATGAATAAAAAACACTTTTTTTATATGTCTTCCTGTTTAAAGAAAGAAAAACAGACATTACGTGAAGTTTCGCAAAATTGTTTATCTTAAATGTATTCATACATTGTTTCTTCACTTAATCGAAAAGCATTTTTACTCGTTTAGAGAATATGGGAATGGGGGTTCATAAATGGACACGTTTGACCTCATAAGGGAAACGAGTTTAAAATTAATTTTAATGGTCGACTTTTTTATGTTTCAAATATGCTTACAACTAAACCCATTTGAAGAAAAAATCCCATTGAACAAGAAACTAACACTCCATTTGAAAGTTTGATTGAAATTGCCGAAAAAATGTAAAATGTAGAACCAAAAAAAAAAAAAAGATTTGGAAAGGCAGACAATTAATCGTTCCATAAAAAAATATAAAATTTCCATAAAAAATGCAAAATTTGCCAGTAAAGAAACAAGGGTAAAATCAACAGAAAAGTTAAAAATTCCATAAAAAAATAAAGAAGTGCATGGAAAAAACAAAATTTTCCATAAATAAAAAAATTTTGAGCAATAAATAGATTCAAAAGTGCAGTAGAATCGACAATAATCTCACTAAAAAATGTCGAATTTTCCATTTAAAACCTCAAAATGTCCCTATTTTCTTCACAAAAAGCAAGAAATAATTATAAATTTTCCACAAAAAAAGCCAAAATTTGCAATAAATAAATAATAATTCGCCCACAATAAATCAAAAATTTCCATTGAAAAAATCAAAGATAGCAATAGCAGTAAATGCAAAGTTGCAATAAACAAACCAAACTGAGCAATTCAAAATGACAATCAATACATAAAAATGTTGTAGAAAATTCCAATATTTAAGTAAAACTTTCCATAAAAATAACGTAATTTTCCAATAATGAGTAATAATGTGTGTAATGGATTTCATAAATTTTCAGTCAAACTGAAGCATTGTTTTCACAATTGGAGCTAATTAGTCGTCGTATGTAGATGTAGTAATTACATTTTAGAGTTCGATAATTAATTACGTAAGAATTTATGGGAGGGGAGAGTGGGGAGATTGGCCGGGTTTAAAAAAAAAATTTCTTGCCATATAGAAAAAAATAATGTTTCATACAAAAAATCATACATGGAGGGGAGGCAAGGTTTCGAAAAATCACAAAAAAAATGTTTTTTAATACACCCCATAGTTAGGCGCTACAATTTTAATTATTTCGGCAAAGTTGAAATGAAACATGAAGTGGGTGATGAGGTACAAAAGTAGCGTTATAGCATGCTTAGCCATATTTGTAGTACTGAGACAACCCACTAGATCTAAAAATGCAAATAAAAAAAAAATATTTAGGAAAAAACTCATCAATCGAAGTATACATATTTCTGCAACTGCTGTGGGCAGTTACTTTACTGATGCTTAGTTTGTAAACACCAGTTCCCTGGCTGGTGGGGCATGAGAGCATAAGCTTCTACCATCAATGTAGTTGGACATAACCCAAGCAGTGACATAAGTATTCCTAATATTGGAAGATTAGATGTCCCATGTTCTATGTTTCATTTCAACTTTGCCGAAATAAGTAAAATTGTAGCGCCTAACGATGGGGCGTATTAAAAAACATTTTTTTGTGATTTTTCGAAACCTCGCCTCCCCTCCATGTATGATTTTTTATATGAAACATTATTTTTTTCTATATGGCAAGAAATATTTTTTCAAACCCGGCCAATCTCCCCGCTCTCCTCTCCCCTAAATTCTTACGTAATTAATTATCGAACTCTAAAATGCAATTTCTACATCTACATACATATGTACGACGACTAATTAGCTCCAATTGTGAAAACAATGCTTCAGTTTGACTGAAAATTTATGAAATCCATTACACACATTATTACTCATTATTGGAAAATTACGTTATTTTTATGGAAAGTTTTACTTAAATATTGGAATTTTCTACAACATTTTTATGTATTGATTGTCATTTTGAATTGCTCAGTTCGGTTTGTTTATTGCAACTTTGCATTTACTGCTATTGCTATCTTTGATTTTTTGAATGGAAATTTTTGATTTATTGTGGGCGAATTATTATTTATTTATTGCAAATTTTGGCTTATTTTGTGGAAAATTTATAATTATTTCTTGCTTTTTGTGAAGAAAATAGGGACATTTTGAGGTTTTTAAATGGAAAAGTCGACATTTTTTAGTGAGATTATTGTCGATTCTACTGCACTTTTGAATCTATTTATTGCTCAAATTTTTTTTATTTATGGAAAATTTTGTTTTTTCTATGCACTTCTTTATTTTTTTATGGAAATTTTTAACTTTTCTGTTGATTTTACCCTTGTTTCTTTACTGGCAAATTTTGCATTTTTTATGGAAATTTTATAATTTTTTATGGGACGTTAATATTTTAGCCGATTTGGAAATGGTTTAACCAGAATTTTTTCATCTTACAAGTAAGAAGCAGGCATGTTACTACTTAACCAGTTTTCACAAATGATTAGTATTGTGCACAAACTGAATCAAAAAGAGCTCATGCCTGCCTGAGTGGCTGTCGAGTGGTGTCACAACAAAGGTGAAATTGTTGATTACTGAATTGTTGGTTGCTATTCTACGTTAGTCTGTAATTTCTAGGGATATTCTGATAACAATTGGACCTCACGATAGGTAATCTATTTTTAATGAGTACTTATCAAAATCTTTGAAAATCGCAAATAACAATGTTATCACATTTTTTTTTCCAACATAGTCTCCTGATAAACCAGCTAGCGCATGTAAGACCACTTACATGTCAGTGTCCAACCTATATCAATTTTGTATTTCTGCTGAGAGTTTATCAGATCAATTAGCCCATATAAATATAACAGACACATAAATTTTCCGTAGTCGTCATATCCTTGTTGAAACAAATGTTACTGGATTTCATTGCTCATTGCTTTATTTAATGGAGCAAAGAATCAAATCCTAATCAAGCTTCTTCTTGAACCTATAATAATTATTATATAATGAACCAGATGTGTGAAATAGAAAAAAGTAGTATTTATATGGTCCATATCCTCACGTACTTGCTTGATGATCGTTAACATTCCAAATTCATGTAAAAAATAGATGCCAATATTCTTCTGAAATGGTGCACGTTTCCCTGAAGTCATCCAGTGCTAAAAAATATTGATTTGACAAATTCAATGGTTGTAGGTATAATTGAATGTAAAAAGATAGTGATATTTTGCTTATTACACTTTTGTGTCAAATTTTCAAGCTTTATCAAAAAAAAAAAACCAGGGATGCTGCAAATCATTTGAAAACGGCCTCTTTCTATACTTTTCTTGCACTTCAAGACCCATATAAACGCGTCACTGATCCATCAAAAAAAAAAAATTTTTGTCGAACAGTGTTATATTTTGAACCCCAGGTGTCCACGCTTTTACCGTTTTACCTAGAAAAGGGGGAGGGGTAAGGGGGGATGTCTCATCCAAGCATTATAAGACCAACTAACCGCATTTACTTCAAAACTTATTTCAAAATAATTTATCTACTTGTCTCCGAATAGAGGCCATTCAAAAATTCAAGGTTTGTCTCGGGCTTTTAAGGGTTAAGTTAAACAGGTTGGCTCTCGGTAGTTTGAGAAGTTGGATCATTTATCGACCTAGAAATCACACAAAATTGCAACGAAAACGGCAAAAATAGTTTTTTCTTGAGAAAAACACATAAAATATATATAGAGCAGGGTCACTCTGTTTGAAATTTCGATTTTAACACGATTAAATCGAACTTATTATTCCTTAGATTTATGTAGGTAATTCCCCAATTTATTGATTTTTTTTTTTCAATTCTAATTCTAATCTAAAACGATTTGTTTTGTTTGATCAAGCAAACTTTTTTATTTCAAGGCATTCAGACAATTAGAAATGTGAATGTGAGTTTATTATTCATATTGCATATTGCAAATTATTCAAATTTCGTGGCTTGCAGACGAATGTAACAAAATAAGGCAATGCATAATTACTTTGCATGGAAAATTTTCCGAAATTTATTGTAAATTCGAACAACTAAGCGAGTTTCTGTAGCGAAATATTTGTAAATATTTGTAATTATTAAATGGGTTAACCGCAAGTTCAGCACTCTCGGAAATATCTATAATTTTGATGAAATTCGTGAAATATGCCTAATTTTGTTCCAAGGTATCAAAACTGCATTATTATCGAAGTTGCATGTACCTCAGATTTTTTTTTCGACCAGGATACTTATACTTAAAATACCAACCAAACTTTCACCTAGTGAAAATTTCAAAATATTTTTTTCGGGGAAAATTGGATTTCTTCAACTTTAACTGTTGTTTCCCACATTACATTCAAGAAATCAAATTTTGCAGCTTAAACTGTCCCATACGAAATGTATGGGAAAACTCTCACCGACAGAATATTTTTAATCTATCAGTTACAAAAGATTAGCCCAAATGCTGAACGTTTTCATAAAAATATCCGAATTACATGAATGCTCAATAATTGTAGAGTTTTTGACACCGTCTGTATGAGTAATTTGTGTTATCCGCCATAACGTCGACAACATCATAAGGCGAAGATGAATTGAAACAACCTCTAAATTTTCAAGAGCACAAATCTAGAAAACAAAACAGCGGTCTCAAATGAAAACTTGATTTATTGATAATCGATCAAATTTTCAATGCGATAGAATGTTTTGTTTCTTGAATTTATACTCTTGAACAGGGCTGGGATTGGTAATAGTAGTAGACTTGAATTTCGCGAAAATCACGAGCACCCACTAAGGCTTCGTCAGTGGCGTAGCTAGGATTTTCGGGGCCCGGTACGGAGACGAATTCGGGGGCCCTTTCAAATAGGGGTATGCTCCAACTGACTAGTCAATTAAACGAAGCAATAGTAAAGTAAAGTAAAGTAAAGTGGGGCAAAAGTTCGAGTGGGGTAAGAGTTTCTTTTTAAGATTTCAAACTCAATTTAAAACAAAACTTTTTAATGTCATGGTGGTTCGAATTCTATTCAAGTAAGAGACTTTCACTCCAAATATCATTAAACTCGATTGAGATTTGGAAAAGTTATGGCTATTAGCTGTTTTTTCACGTGAATATTGTAATTTTTGGTCAAACTTTCGTTTCACGGAACCAAATAAAAATATTTTTTTTTTTCAATATTTTATGCAAGGGCGTTTCTAGTTTCTAAGGATGCTTTGAGGTGTATTAGCTTTTGCATAAATGCTTGGAAACAATTTTTGGCCCATAGTGGGGCAAAAGTTCGAATCAGCGGGGTAAAAGTTCGACCTATGAATAAAATCACGGAAAAAATTCAAATTACCCAAAATCAACATATTATCTTAAAATTTATCGAAATTTGCCTGATCGTGCGAAAACTGTTACCAAAATTTTACATTTTCACTAAGTTTTGCGAAAAACTGCTATTTTTTATCTAACCCTGTTTTGGGCAATTTTTTGATGAAAATTTAGTGTGTATTTTACACCAAACATAAGTTTAGGGGGAGATCCCCCAGTACCGGACAAAGTCAAAAAATTGAGAAATCATGGTCCAATCAAGATGGTGTATTAGAAGGAAAGGAAGCTATTATGGAGACTAATGTTTGCGTAGAATAACACATCCTTGAAATATGCATGCCTTTTTAAAAAAGTAGAAAAGTTTGAAAATCTTAAAAAAATTGACGTATCGCCTTAATATTGAGCCTTTCTAGTAATTATTTTGAATATGAAAAAATACTTTGGATCACGCAAGCATGTTCGAAAATAATCCTTATTTGATAGTATAAATGTATTTTGTACCATAATTGAACCAAATACGGACAAATTACAATTTTGGGTTAAGCACCTCCTGTCCCCCAGTTTCGGACAGCTTGATTTGTTATATGTTATCTTTGTAATTATTGCACCAGTATCTCAAAATACATTCATTTTTCATGGATTCCATCGATCATGGTATCAAACATGCGATAAAATTAAGAAGAATGAACATTCAGAACAACATCGTAAAATGTGCTATTTTTCATCATATATGAAAGAGGATTTTGATGGACATCTTGTAAACTAAGAAAAACTCAAATTGTTCTTGTAAATGTTGCAAATGCATTGAATTGGCAATTGTATACTATTCCTATAGTAAACACATTCAATGATGTTCAAATTTACAGAATTCGACGCATTTTCAGATCGTGTCCGGTATTGGGTGCCACGTTTCAAGATCGATCAATTTGGTACTGAAATACATCATCAAAATGCAATGTCAAAATTCATATTTATATTTTCAAATTTATTTTTATACACTATAAAAATGATAATATTTATCATAAATGGGTAACACGAGCTCATAAAACCAATATTTTTCGAATTATGAATTTAGTGGCTTAAGTGTCCGGTACTGGGGGATCTCCCCCTACGGCTGGTAAAAAGTATGCCTGTCTTAAAAGTATCAATATTTAGTGTTTTAGCCAGCGAACTTTTGCCCCACACAAGGTTCGAACTCTTGCCCCACTGGTGGGGAAAAAGTTCGTTTAAGACAATCAATTTTGAAACTGTTATAACTAAAAATGGGTAAATATTTTGACACAACTATTTTCAGCAAAATTATAGCAAATAAGTTGAAGTTTCACTGTATGGTATCTATTTTGTTTCAACTGCTATTGTTTTTCTGGAAATTTTGATTATACCACTAAGGTCGAACTTTTGCCCCACCTTACTCTAATATACATTAAAAAAAAAAAATGTCAAGATATATGTATTCAATCAATATTAAAATTAGAGATCGAAAATAATGGACCTTGTGTTTATCTTTTGTTGAAGTCGTTTTTAATTTTTAATTGGTAACCAAAATGTCAATTAATTAAAAATAACAATACCGATACAATTATTTCAGGGCTGATAGCGGCCAAGTGTCTAAAAAAACAACTTAAGAAACCTTATACCTAAAAAATGAAACCAAAATGAGACTGAACAGGAATCACTTTTAGATAAGGATTCCTCAATTAATCCGACTACACAACTCTTAAAGCGTCTTTCTTAAAACTGTGGGATTTAATGATTTTCATCATAATGTAATTCAGATATTCACTAAAAGTTTGCTTCAACTATTATTTCGAAGATTTATGCATCGAACGATTCCTTCACACACTTCCCAACGAATTCATCCTGAATTTTAATTTGATGTACCTTGAAAAACTCAACCGGAACTTTTTCCAATGATACCCACAGACATTTTTTACTCCACTGTTTCCCTCAGAAAAAATTCCCAAATGAGTCCTGGAATAATTGTTACAAGATGTTTTTTTTTAAGATGCTATGTATTTTTTTCAGAATATATTGAAAAAAAAACAAGATAAAAAGTTAATATATCACTGATAAAGTACATTATAATTCCTACAGGAGAGAAGTCTTTTAAAGATATCTGGATCTTTTTGGGCCCTTGAGAAAGTCGTGGATTATTTTTCAGAGAAACTAATAATGAAATAAATTGGAAAATTTCCCAACCAAAATTTGCTTGAGGAAATGTCCAAAATTTGCTTGGAAAATGTCAAGATGAACTCGTTGAGATGCTACAGGAATAATTGCTGTAGGATTTTGTGGTTTCAAGCACTAAATATTTTTTAAATTGAAGAATCCAAGTAGAATTCACTTCAAAAATAATTCCAGAAATCTTTGAATGGGTTTTTTATTTATGAAGAAATTTATGAAAAATCCTTTTGAATTTATCGTGAAATTTTTGGAATACTTATAGATTTTGTGGAATGATCCCTGGGAGAATGTGGAATAATCCCCTTTAGAATTCCTGAAATTATCAGTATGGTAATTATTGGAGGATGGGTTCTGAAAACAGCTGGAAGCATTTCAGGAAAAAAATTCAATCAGAGATTTTAGAGGATTTTTGGCATGTTTTCTAGAAATTTTTTTTAAACGGATTACACCAATCATAGAATAAACCTTTGTTATTTTCCTGGAAAAAATCTGTTGGAATTATTTAAAGTTATCTCTGTGTACCTGGAGAAATCGTTACTAGAATTTCTGAGAGGATTTTCGTTGTAATTCCGTTGTTAGACTGCTTGAGGTTTTTTGAAGCAAATTTAAAAGCAATTCATCCTAAAATAACGTAAGAAATCAATTAAGTAGCTTCAAGATAAATTCCTGGGAGAATGGCTTGAGGAATCTCCATAAGAATTTTTGGGGGATTCCCGGAGAAGCCTTTGTACGAATACTTGAAGAAAGCTTGAAATGAATCTCTAGAAGAATTCCTGGTGATGAACATCTATGAACCAATGGAGTAGTCTCGTAGGAATTTATGGAGCCTCAAGAGTTTACATCAAGATTCATTGCAATGCAGAAAAAAGGAAAATGAGACCAGTTCCTGGCATCCTCAAGCTCATATTTTAGAGAGCCCCTGATATTCCGTGATCAACAGAAATACATTGAGTATTTTTGAATCCAAAACCACAATATTCTGTTCTAAAGTACTGTTCTATAGCGTTGAAATAAACGCTACCTTAACCAATACACTAGATAATATAGTAGCCCCTACTCATTACTAATACAGGGCCCCTCCAAATCTGATATTCCTTGCTCAGATACATTTAAGTTTACCAAAAACTTAATTTCAAATGGTATGAGAAATTTTTACCATGAGAGAGGTACGTTTACCTTCTATGGACGCATTACCCGTAGTTCCCTTACTTTGCACAAAAGATGAAAAACTTATCCCAGGAGCAAGTTTTCCAGCATGTATTGTCGCACCGTCACCAAAGCGGACAGTTAATCAACTAAATCAATTTTAAGTGAGGCGCTGCATTCTTATAATTTTTATGAAGCGCACTAATCACATATTAGTCGCGATGCTTAGAGATCGAGAAATTTTTTTTTAATCCTTTTTAATGTATTCGAATCCTCTGAGCAGAATCTCAATAGAGAAACTTAAAAGTAGATTGGAGTACCTTGTACTTTCAATTCCGCCCTGCAAGATACAAGGTACTTCAAACTACAAATATGTCTAACGCTAACTTCCAATCCATATTATGTATGAAAAATATTGGAACTGAAACCATTTTTTCGCATTGAAAATCTCGTTGGTCAATATAGGCCATCAGAATCAGTTTCTGCCAGAGATATAGCTTCGGTTCCTAAGTTGGCCAATCACATTGATTTCTTATGAGAGTGGCCAAATTTCGAGTACCCTGGCAAGATCAGGTGTATGGAAGTTAAAATTATAAGAATTTTTTTTTCTTATGTTTTGAAACAATTTGGACGAGTAAATGAATGTAGCTCTATCATGTGAATGTTGTCTACTGAACACAAAAGATTTCATGCTGATTGACTATGTAAAACAATGTGTAATCCACTACGGCTACAACTGGCGTATGGCCAAAACCGGTGCTTCTACCCTACTAAATTTTACAGAGAATCCTGAAGCTATTCAAGCTATTTTTTTGGTCTAGACTGAGACATTGAGATTTAATCGTGCTACCAGACAGTAGTTATCGAAGCTTTTGCTCTCTGAGAAAAGCGATTGCTTATATGTTTACAGTTAAGGATCTAGAATGACTTGAATCAACTGAAGTTAATGGCTTGGCGTAAATCCAATCCAATTAAACTTGATTATATGCGTATTTTAGTAAACCATCAATCTCTTCATATGACCGACCATAAATAAACGTTTCCATGAAACATTCATTTCTGATTGTAAGACGGACGCTACTACTGCTATAATAATTGTCTGATGATATTTTACTACCAACCAAATAGCATCGAATCTTTTTGTGTTCCTTACTTCCATTCCCTGTAGGTGTGCGTTACACACGCTGGTAACTGTATAATCACAATTTAGTAGTGTGTGTACTTATTTTAGGACACATTCCTCTAGAAAACCGGACACGGGGTTGGAAAATCATATGGAACGAGGAAACAGACTCTTGACAGACAATGGAGAGCATGAGCGATAAAAAGAGAGAAAGAATTTTCTCTTCCTAAGAGGTACGAGAGATTCCGAAATCATGAATGAAATGCATCGCAACTAGGCGGCGGAAATGTGTGTATAGAAGGAAAGCCGAAAAACGAGAAAAATCTCGCTTAATTTCTCAAGAGGATCTATGCAACAATGAGGGATTTCCTCATCTATCGCTCTTTTTCCATTGTAACAGTACAATTCTAGAGTTTTTACGAAGTTTTTCAGTACATATTGAAAGACAATGTCCTTGGCTAGCGTTTAATACAAAAAACGCTTCAGAAAATGTTAATGTGGCTTAGTAATTGATTAAAGAGAGAGTAAACAAATGTGCAGTGTTAGATAGGTCCTTTTGAAAAGTTATGCTAGAAATTTCCACCCTCATCTCGTCGGTTGCATGCGTTTCGAAGAATCATGCTGATGAAAATGCTGATGTCGAGGAGGAAGCCGATGGTGATGGCGCATAACAATGGCAGAGCACCTTGAGGAGGTGGAAATAGCTAAGTTTTGCTTCAAGTCCGTTAAGGAGCAGCACAACAAACTTCACTGCTACGGTTATAAGGACGAGGACGTATTATTCTTTTTGTTCTTTCACGGTTCACGGAGTTTGTGAACCTTGAAGTTGAATTCCACCGTTGAGAGAAGCATGCGCAAACGTGGATTCTTGTATCATTATGAGGATGCTGGGGGGAAAAATGTGCTCCAGAATGCATCACGGTGTAACAACATGAAAAGGTTGTATGTGTGGCCCTTAGCTAATGCCCTTTTAAAGGGAAACTATTTAAAAGCCAATTATGAAAAGCGAATTTATAGTCATAATAATTTAAATTTCAATCGTTTCATTAATTGTGCATTGTATGATATCATTTAAAAGCATTAATCGTCATTTAATTTGACATACCGTCGTTGGGGGTGACAATGGGTCAAAAAGGGATGTGTACGAATTATTTATTGAATAACTATCGCAATTTAACTCCAATAAACTTAAAATTTGGTGTGTATGTACTTTGATGGTACATTAACAACTGTTCAAAACATTAAAGAAAAATATTTATTCACAGCGGCACCACAAGTGAATGAAAAATGACCCAATCTCACCCCATAGAGGGGGTGACATTGGGTCACTGTAATTGAAATAACTTGTTTTTGATAATATGGTTGCAAAACCTTTCACAGCTGAAGAATATTGATGAAATACGATGCAAACAAGATGAAAAGATATCTAAGATGTTTCACAAGTATGATAAACCCACTTTAAAGAACGATTATACCAAAATATTGAAGAGCTATGAGAAAAATATGTAAACACAACTTTCATCGTCAAAATTACATAAATTTTCTATTTTTTTCCCTCGAATTGTCTTCAAAGTCTCATTCCCATTGCCATGAAGCCTATTCAGTTTCCCCAAAGGTGTACTGAAACAGTGATTATTTTAATTCTTCGCAAATAGTTAAATTTCGGAGCGACATTCCACGATCAATACATTTCAGGCAGATGTTGACGTCATAATCACGATATTTCAGTGTTCCAACTCATTTGTACTGCCAGGAGATGTTTCTATAATATGAAAACACTGATAAATAATTAATTAAAAAAAAAACAATCCATTTGATAAAATTTTACGAATTTTACGCTGCGCACGAAACACAGTTGCTGGATTGAGAAGTTGTCAAAATCCGTTGCATTGTTCTTCAATGTACGGAATCCTCAAGTAGACTAGTTTGATGTTTCAGAGATACTGTATTTAGAAAGAATAAACACATCTTAATGAAAAAGAGAACTACCGGCACCGTAAAATGTCAAAAAAGTGGACTTGCAATTTCATTTACTGTTTTTCTTGTTTGACCCAATCTCACCCCCATTTTTGATGTTTTAGACACCGTACCGAAAAAAATAATTTTTTTGTGGAAAAATTAAATAGATTCCGAAAAATACGTGTGAAGTGTAATGAAAAGACTTTAAACCTTCTACTAATATAACGGTAGAGGTTAAAGTACATGCGTGATACTTTGCACAGGAGAAATTTAATGTTATAAATTTTATCTAATTTCAACATACAAGTTTATTGATATAGTAAACAAAAACTACTATTTCTAAAAATGTATATTGTGATGAATTATGAATTATTCATATGTTCCCTAACATATGAATTAATAATTTTAGTAATATCACCGTTATTAGCTGAAATATTTTATAAATCATATTTTTCCGTTTTGACCCAATCTCACCCCCCAGACCCATTGTCACCCCCATCGACGGTAATTAAACATCAGACTGTCGCAATTTATTTCATTTGGTTTCCAAATTATACCTCTGCTCAGTATTTTGTAATATTTTTCACACAATATCCACTGCTTGCTATTCTCTCGAAAAGAATTGATTTCTCACACCTGTGAAATCAAAGAAACGTGTTGAATGGGCTCGAAATACGCTTCTCATCTCCGTCTCCGAATACAGTTTCTCGAAAAGTAAAACACCATCCATCCACGCTGATTCTGAAAGGGAACCATTGAAACAAGAAAATCGTGGCGCACGAATGCAGCATTTGGGTGGAAAACGCCTCAGTAAAGTAACAAGCAGCATTTCATCAACCTGAAATGGAAAACCCCGACTCGAGGGGGCGGAGATGAAAACGAGGAAGCTTTTGTCTGATCCGTCGTTTTCGTTTACGATGCTGCATCGCAGTTTTTTTTTTCATCATATACCTACATATAATGCTAATGTGTTTAGCTCTACACCCAGACTGTTGGCGTTTCATCGGGCACTTGAACAGAGAATGCCACTTGATGGTTGCGGTTTTCGGGGAATAACGATGCACTTCAGTGGTGATAACTTTATTAGGCATTCAAGTGAGAAGATGTTTGGTTTGGGACATTCCAAAACAATTTGGAATTTAGATGGATTTATTTTTAATGCGTTAATTTAAGAATGTATAATGATAGTTATTTTCATAATGTATTGGCAAAAAGTTAAATATTAGGTATTAAGGGTCCAAAATGGGCAATTACTATAAAACGTCCTTCAAAATTAATTTTTCAATCTATTTTTGTTTTGGTTACCCTGAACGAAAGGTATAAAATTAGAATATGAAATTCTTTGTTATTTTGAACATTTTATAAACGTAGACGGGGTCATGAATCATGTCACATGATGATCTAGTCGGTGTCCAGACAGACTGAACAAAGTGTTTTACAGATTTTGGGAAAACATATCTCAAACATACCTATTCCCAATAACAAAATATGTGCATTATTTGCTGTAGTAATAGTATTTTCCTATCTTTTTCAAAATTGGAAAAATCAGAATTGAGTTCTTGATTTATCTTAAAAAGGCCAAAACATCATCTAGTGTAGTCTATTCGAAAACTAACCATTTATTTAAAATTTTCCTACATTTTCTAATGTGTTTAATTAAATAAAATAATTGCGTCAAAAACTCAGACTATTGTCAAAGATCTCGGCATATGTTTCGTAATGAACTGTGGACATGCTCTTAGAACGCTGAGCTCACTTCTGGCCATTTTCAACCATGGAATTTTACTACTTTCCAGTAGCATTTAATTATATTACCCGTGTATAGGTTGATCTATGACTGATAAATGCTGGGCTTGGCGTACCATTGATAACTCGCGTACCTGAAGGAATAAAATAGTGCCCTTTGTGTGGTCCTTAGCCTCACGCCTAGCAAATCCTATCTCTACCTCCTCGCGGTACTGGCCGGGGTGCGAGCAACCTTTGTTCGCGTTTTCGCAAACCTGGAGCGTCAGTACTCCATGTTCTTCTTCTTCTTCTTCTTCTTCTTCTTCTTCTTCTTCTTTTTGGCATTAATTCTCCACTGGGACAGAGCCTGCTTCTCAGCTTAGTGTTCTTATGAGCACTTCCACAGTTATTAATTGAGAGCCTACTGTGCCAATGACCATTTTTGCATGAGTGCATCGTGTGGCAGTTACGAAGTTACTCTATGCCCTGAGAAGTCGAGGAAATTTCCAACCCGAAAAGATCCTCGACCGGTGGGATTCGAACCCACGACCCTCAGCTTGGTCTTGCTGAATATCTGCGCGTTTACCGCTACGGCTATCTGGGCCCCATGTAAGGAGCGGCTAAAAACAGCGTCTGTTCCCCATGTACCGCAGGGGCGGCTGATCATCGTGCGAGTGCAAGAGAAGGACTCTAAGCTAAACATTTAAGAATGGTCCTCCGGAAATCTCGGCGGTTTGTGTCAGGCTCTGCAAGCCTGCCGTAAAAATCAAGCAACGAATAATCAACGAGAGAATACGAACCGGGACAATCGGTGAAGAGCACAGCGACGTGAAGGGACTAGCGGTTGGAACTCTAAATCTCTCAACATCATCGGGAGCACGTGCATAATCGCCGACGTGCGGAAGGACCGTGGATTCGGCATCGTAGCGCTGCAGGAAGTGTGTTGGAAAAGATCAATGGTGCGAACGCTTAGAGGTAACCATACCATCTACCAGAGCTGTGGCAATACGCACAAGCTGGGAACAGCTTTCATCGTGATGGGAGATATGCAACGGCTCGTGATCGGGTGGTGGCCGATCAATGAGAGAATGTGCAAGTTGTGGCTCAAAGGCCGGTTCTTCAACTTCAGCATAATAAACGTGCACAGCCCTCACTCCGGAATCACGCGTTTTACGCGCAACTCGAACGCGAGTACAACAGCTGCCCAAGCCGCGATATCAAAATAACACAGCAGATCTAAACGCTCAGGTTAGCCAATTTTAATTTCACTGCCTCCAAAAATATGGCCATTCGTAGCACCTACTTCCAGCACAGCCTTCCATACTGATACACCTGGAGATCACCACAGCAGACAGATTCAAAAATTGACCATGTTCTGATTGATGGACGGCACTTCTCCGACATTATCGACGTCAGAACCTATCTGGTGATGGCAAAGCTGCGCCAAAAACGCTCCGTCGGTAATGACGTGCGATACCGACGGCCGCTCCGGTTTGACCTAAACCGGCTTAAGCATTCGGATGTCGCAACTGCATACGCACAGCACCTCGTGGCTGCATTACCGGATGAGGGTGAATTGGATGAGGAGGAGGAGTACAGCGAAAGCAGCCATCAAAGATGCAGTTGAGAGTAACGTCGGATACGTGGAGCAGAGTCCACGGAACGATTGGTTTGACGAGGAATGTAGGCAGATTCTGGAGGAGAAGAACGCAGCGCGGGCGATCTGCTGCAGCAACGGACTCGGTAGAACGTGGATCGTTATAGATGAAAATGGCAACAGCAGTCCCGCCTCTTTGCGAGCGATCACCATTCTTAATGTGGCCTACAAAGTATTATCCAAGATCATCTTCCGCCGCCTGTCTCCTGTAATAAACTAGTTCGTGGGAAGTTATCAAACCGGCTTCGTTGACGGCCGTTCGACAACGGACCAGATCTTCAATGTACAGCAAATCCTCCAAAAATGTCGCATCACCTTTTCATCGATTTCAAGGTGGCACACGATAGTATCTACTGCGTAGAGCTATGGAAAATCATGGACGAGAACAGCTTTCCCGAGAAGCTCACGAGACTGATAAGAACAACGATCGAAGGTGTGCAAAACTGTGTGAAGGTTTCAGGCGAACATCCCAGTTCGTTTGGATCCCGCCGGGAACTGCGACAAGGTGATGGACTTTCGTGCCTGTTGTTCAATGCGCTAAAAGGTGTTATGCGGAGAGCCAGGCTTAACTTCCGGGGCTCGATTTTCACGATATCCAGTCAATTTATTTGCTTCACGGATGATATGGAAATTGTCGGCCGAACATTTGAAAAGCACTATACACCCGTCTGAAACGTGAGGCAACAAAAGTTGTACTGGTGATGAATGCGTCTAAAACAAAGTAAATGCTAGTAGGTGGAGCCGAGCGCGACAGGGCTTGCCTAGGAAGCAATGTCACGATAGACGGGGTTTCGTTCGAGGTGGTCGATGAGCTCGTCTACCTTGGATCCTTGCTGACGGCTAATAATAACGTTAGTCGTGACATACGGAGCCGCATAATCAGTGGAAGTCAGGCCTACTATGGCCTCCACAAGAAGCTGCGGTCAAAAAGATTCACACCCGCACCAAATGTACCATGTACAAAACGCTCATAAAGCCGGTAGTCCTCTACGGGCATGAAACGTGGACGATGCTCGAGGAGGACTTGCAAGCACTTGGAGTCTACGAACGTCATGTGCTTAGGACGATCTTTGGCGGTGTGCAAAAAAAACGGTGTGAGCCGGCGAAGGATGAACAATGAGCTCGCTCAACTCTACGGCGAACCCGGTATCCAGGAAATTGCCAAAACTTGAAGGATACGATGTGCAGGGCATGTTTCTAGAATGCCGAACAGCACCCCTGCAGATATGGTGTTCGATTCGAATCCGGTTGGTACAAGAAGGCGTTGAGCGCAGCGAGCTAGATGGGCGGATTAAGTGCACAGTGATTTGGCGAGCGTGGAGCAGATGGTGAGAAGTGGCCACGAGCCGAAAAAATATTTTTTGGTACCGAAATGATCAAATTTACCCAACTGATCAATTTGCCCCCAGATTATGGTTATGATAGAAACGCCAAATGGGCAATTGATTTAGACACAAATTATTTGGATACATTTGTTTCATTGAAAATTAAGAACTTTTTTCTGTGTATTACAAAGCTGACATGTTCACAGTGAATAAGGTACCGTATTACGGGGTAACATTGATCTGCGTGGTATTAATGATCGGAATATCCTTCCTAGTAAGAATTTCGAATCAACGTTAATTATTTAAATATTTTCAATTTATGAATTGTGCTTTTCTCTCTTATATTCATGATTGTGTTTTCTGTTAAAAATTTCATTCATGTGTAAAATTTTCAACTTTTCGAAACAATGTTTTACATGATTATAAAGGCACTACCAAAAATTAATGGCTCACGTGAGCTCTACAAATGATTTATGCAAGGAAATGTGGCTTTTACTAAAAATAGCATTGCCGAAAAAGATTTCGTTGTCAAAATTTTCATGGGTATATTCGATGTAGTAAAATTGACGAATTATTATGAAGAATGTAGAATTTCCTTGCCAAATCGCCTACCTTTAGGCGTATTCCGGGGTTAAAGTGTTTTTAACCTAGAAATAACTAAAAAAAAATGATTTGTAAGAGGTAACCTTTGTTTTGTTTTTTTTTTAAGCTGTATTCGCCGTTAGGTATCACGTCAGCTGAGAACCGTTAGATCACTGGCCTAACGTACAGTACCTGAATACATTACAATTACAATCTAATTCTATTTTGGATCTGATTGCTACGTATCCTCATTCAGCCGCCTCACACTGGTAGGGAGGAAGAGCTCATGGATGTTTCTAATCAGTTTGGTTTTTCGATTGTGCCTCAGAGGCCATGATATTAGTAAGTAATGACATTTTCAATGTTACCGTTATTGTTTACATGAGTGATCAATACCATACCAGCTAAATCGTAAAATCACATAATTTTTTTTTCAAACATGCTTAAAACTTTTAGAAAAAAAAATGCATTGATTACTCACGTGCAATGGGTGCCAGTACTTGTTTTAAAAATATAAAACAACATTTGCATTTTCATACGAAATTTTGAATTAATATTTAAAAAACTGATCAATGTTACCCCGGACTACGGTACAAACATTTCAACCCAAGAATTTCGTTTTGATTTGATTATCGCCAATTTTATTGGTTTCTTGTATCGAGGAAGTGTGCAGTTTATTTTATCAGTGACTGTTATATATTTGGCGCCTGATTCTTCTTCGAAATTCTTAGCAAGCTTCTTGCAACATTTTAGGGGAATGTCTCAAAAATATTCGATAGATTCATGGTGCCATTTTTGCGCTGAAGAAATCGTTGGTGCAATTTAATACAAGAATTTGCTTAACATTCTGGTTTATTTTATTTCTAGGAATTGGAATAGAATAAGTGGTACGGAGGAAGAAGGAAGTAGGACGTGCTCGAAAATTGTCAACTTTAGCTTTACGTTAGAATAGTCGCTCATGTAAAATGTTTTTTAAGACATCGAAAAGTTAAGGCTCAAGTTAGAATTAAGCATCAGTCAAAACTGAAGAAGTTTTCTCTCTAATGGACAACAAATCAACAAAAATAAAAACGTCACGTCAGTTTCTTTATTTTGTTAATTTCCTTATGCTAAATGTAAATTCTTGTTTTTTAGTGATTTATTGATGTACTGGAAGAAAATTGCGTTTACAGTTTTAAAAACAGACATATAACAAGTTGTACCGACAAGTTCAATCAGTTTTTCAGCACCATCGGACCCCAGCTGGCTTCGAAAATGATTTCAAACAATGAAGTCAATACATTCAATACGTTACAGTTCAACAACAGTACTGTATTCCTTCGTCCAGCAACAGAACATGACATGAGAGACTCCATGGAGTTCAGAGGGCATGACTTCAGTGAAGTAACGATATTTTCAATATTACCGATCATTGCTTACATGGCTGATCAATGTTACCCCATCGCATATAACATTTGTTTAAACAAACTTAAAACGAAACAGAAAATAGCGATGAACGATGGGTGCCAGCACTTGTTTTAAAAATAAAAAAAACTTGCAACATTTGCATTCTCAAATGAAATATTAATTAAATACCAAAGAAAACTCATCAATGCTATTCCGGTTTACGGCCATCGAAAATTACATATTTTAGCGATACGTTAGAATGGATGCTGTCTTATCTTATGTCAAACGATGTTATTTGCAATAAAGCACTGCTAAGGCCAACTGAACAAACAAATTTAAAAGACAACGGTTTAGAAGCTTGTACTTTCCAAAACCTAATCCATCTATACAGCCACGGCTGAAATGCACTCAAAATTTATTGTGCTCAAGCTTCAGATCTATTGTTTCACACTTGTTAGCAAAAAAAGCACGATAAAATTGGTTCATAAATCATCGAAATCATAACTGTGTACCATCGCCAACGGACGATAAAACGAACAATATTATTACGCACTTGTGCTTTTCGGGGGGTTCCGCTGTTCCATGACCGCGTAAATGTTTAACGATATGATCCTCGTCATTCAGCTCGATTGTTGCCATCAGCAACGCAATGGAGGAAGAACCTCATTTCTCAAATCTTTTCCCTCCCTCTCGGGATCCTTGGGAGTAAAAATATATCCCGGAATCGATTGAAACGATGACAACCGTTGAAGTTCTTTAAACGAGAAACCGCGCTTTCCACTCCACTCGAATGGCGAGGCACGGGAAATGGGGGACCTTTCGGAGTATAAATCAATTTGAAGTCCTTATCGACACTTCCGGCTGTATGTAGAGAGGCACCTATGTTTAATGCACAAACTCCAGACTTCGGAGAGGAGCAACGCCGTTCCGGTCTAGTCAAACAGTTCCCCCTGCAGGAAATGCTGTGGAATTAAATTCACACATAATAATGAATATTGATGCTCGTTGGCAAACTGCTGGCTTGTGGCTGTCTCATGAAGGGAGCACATTCTCATCCAGAAATCGTCTGGCAAATCGGCACTAAAGGACATTCCCCACGTGCACACGTTTTGTCATTGTTACTTTCAGAGAGTGCAAACGATAGCATGTCGAACAAGAGCCATTTTGGTGGAGTCTGGGAATGATAAACGATTGCAATGTGAAGGGCTGCTGGCAGATGAATGGTTTTGGTCATGAAAATGAATTCTTCATCACTTTCGGTACGTATATGACGAGACGGATTGTGCCAGACTGAAGTGCTATTAAATAGGACATACTGTGTCGATGCAGTCTTGAACGACAGAAACGAGAAATGTGGGAAAAATGCTGAGCTTTTGGATGTATCGTACTTTTACATCACTTGTTTCATGCAGAGATTTACTCAAATGTGACTTTTTAAAAAATGCATTGAATTCCACATGTAACAACTACCGAGCCCTCTAATCTGCGTTTTTGGCTTATAGGCCCATTATACGGCTAATATAATGACAGTTGCATAATAACACATCTTCTTCTTCTTCTCCTTCTTCTTCTTCTTCTTAACTTTACATCCCCACAGGGACAAAGCTTGATTCTCAGCTTAGAGTTCAATGAGCACTTCCACAGTTATTAACTGAGAGCTTTCTTTGCTTATCGACAATTTTTGCATGTGAGCCATTCTCGTTGAAACCAGGCCGCCATCGGCACTGTCACTGATTGCTAAAGGGTGGTCGTTTCAGTTTTCTCAAATTGGTGGACCCCTCGTACACCTGAAGTTGTTCAGCAGCGCAAGGACTATCATTGTTTGGGCCATGAAATTCGAGATTGTTCCACCACGTGGCGCTAGTGAGCATGAAACTATTGTTTTGCAGATAGCTTAGGTTCCTGATCACTTAGAGAGATGGCGTCTTCGACAAAGTTGTTCAGCAGCTCAAGCCTTATCATTATAAAAGTCATGAGATTTAAAATTTGGCCACCAGGTGGTATTAGTGAGCAAAAAACTTGAATTTTGCTGAAATCTCCGAATCGAGTAGTGTTTGTTCGTTTAATCTTGTCACTTACTGCAGGGGCGAATGATGGGATCAGAAACAAACCTACCGTACTTCTCTCGCGAAGAGAAGTGGAAAAGTGCCGCGGATCATTGTTTGATCCTTAGATCGCGTCGCTTGCTCTTGTGTGGGTGGACGACAAACACTTATTCGTCGTACAATGTAGTTATCGAATTACATAGCGAACTCGGTAAGCTGTGAATAAATCATGGATCGCATCACCACAGATGACTCCCAGAGCCTTACCTTATCCAACTAACACAATATCCTTATACCCAGTCTCTACACACTAAGTTCATTTTACCGGAAATCGGTGCTTGTTTTTTAATTATGAATCGTGGTTTACGGCTAACCAGCCGAGTGGAAGTTTAACAACTACCGAAAAGCTAAACATTACATATAATTTGCAATTGGATTAGATGGACAAATTGATGTGAAGATTTGCGAAAAAGTTACACGTCTTCTCAGTGAGAATCGAACTCACGACTCCCCGATCTCTAGTTGGGGCGCGTTACCACTACGCCATGAGAGGACTCATGAACGCAGAAGTTAACCTGGATTTCAGCTCAATAATCACGTGGTCCTTTTTCGCAAAGTGCACCTCTTTTGGAAGAATTAGATGCCCATCCAAACACAACGCTTTCTATATATCCAATGCCTAGCCCGAGAGCGCATTGTTTTTTAGGTATAGGAATAGCACACTACAACGGACTCATGTTCCGTAACCGGTCGTTTGAGAACGTCGCGACCCATTGGAAGCCCACACAATAGAAACCTCAGCCAGCGCATCGCTTCTCGATGTGCCACCATATTATATTGGAATCCTCACACTAAGAAAAATCTACACGTCAAGGTCGTGTGTTTTACTTATAGATTTGCGCAATGTGAAAAAATACATGACATGTGGGGTAGCCATAAGGATTTCGTCATTGACTACACGGTGTAATAACATGTGTATCAACATTAGGTTGTCATGTGAAGCAAACATGAATGTCTAAATATTGAATCATGAAAACCGACTGATTCGCTTATTGAATTCGAAATGTAGTGGCTTCAGATAGCCATGTGTGACCGAACATGAATGTCATGAGACAGAAAGATGAAATATGGTAGAAGAACTCTTGCTCCCCAAAATATGGATTCAAGGCTCCTCTGCTTGTCGCAAGCTTACTTGAATGTTTTTTTTCATAGAACTGAGTCAGCAATAAGCGGAGCGCCGCAAATCCATAATTTGGGAAGTCCGGGATTAGCATATTCCATTTTTTTTCAAAACTGAAAACCAGGAAAAGAGGTTTTGAACATGGAAATCGAAAGCAAAGCTCAATGATTTCATCATAAAAAACTCATTGCGCAAATCGATTAATTGACCAACTTGAATATGATGATCATGACACAAGCTAACACTGAATCCATGTTGGGTGATGATCTATACGTCCATTGGTTGACGCATACGAATCTGAAGGGAAAGCTTCGGGAACTTATTTGGAAAATTTATGGAATCCGTGTTATCGGTTGATGAATTAATCCATGAAGCAAAACAAAGGAATTTAATGTGTAACACACACGAAGTTTGCAAAAAAATCACAGCAAATCGATATGGACGTTCATGAATCGATTCATAATTTTAAGCACACAGGTCGAACGTGTGGATTTTTATCAGTGCAGTAAAAGCAGTCGATGAGTCAAGACGAATTCCATGTCAAATCGGTCAGTCACAGAACTCGACCATCTTCGATTTGCAGTAAATTTTGTACATGTTTTTTGTATGATACAATAAATGTTTTCTATAGAAAAATCGATCATTTTGACTCGAGAATAACTTTTGAAAATATTCTACAAATTTTAGCATGCAACTTGTTTGAAAAAATCTAACTCCGAAACTGTTGATTTTAGAGAAAAATGTTCTATGAAGAAGTTGTAGTGAGCCGTTTGGCATACACGAAAAAAAAAACACACTGAAAAAATCTGTTATGTTTTTTTCATGAAAAATTCAATATTAAAACTTAAATTTTAAATTACACATTACACAAGATAGAATCTTGATAGTAAACAGATGTTACACTACCCGTCATAAGTATGGAATCGCGTATTGCAACACTCATACTGAATATTGCAGCACCTTGAAAAGTTTAGCATCACCTAAAATGAATATTATCTCGTGATTCTGAGGGGCTAAATCAACATATTTTTGAGGTCATCTTTAACAATACGTCTTTCAGCCCCTGCGGTTTTTTATTTCAGTTAAAGATACTTTTATCACTGGATTTAGGGTGATGCTAAACTTAAAAGTGCTGCTACGATTCCATACTTATTGAGGGTAGTGTTAAAAAAGTTTTTCTAAGAACAACTTTTGGTCAATTTTAAAAATTTTGATGTTTTGTCAAAATAAATACGTTCTGATGATACAATAAGAATCTAGAATTGATTCTAATTCATAGCTGCGCGTTTACCGCTACGGCTATCTGGGCCCCTATTTTTTGCTATTAACTCGATAGAATTCCAAAATGACTACATCTAGAGAAATTATCCATATAATCATTATGGTTCGGAATAATTTCAAGATTCTTATTGTATCATCAGAACGTATTTATCTTGACAAAAAAATCCAAATTTTGAAGATCGGCCAAAAGTTGTTCTTAGAAAAACTGTTTTATTAAAAATTTCTCCATCATGAAACTTTGTCCCAAACATCTGTGAACTATCAATATTCTATGATAAAAATTTTAAATATATAAGATATAGGATTTTTGTGTAATTTTAAATTAAAGTTTTATTGTTGATTTTTTATGAAAATAAATAAAATATTTTTTCAGTGTATATTTTTTTCTTATAGTCCAAACGCCTCACTTCAACTTCTTCATAGAACATTTTTCTCTAAAATCAACAGTTTCGGAGTTACAATTTCCCAAAAAAGTTGCATGCAAAAATTTATAGGCCATTTTCAAAAGTTATTCTTGAGTCAAAATTATCATATTTTTTATGTAAAACACTTATTCTACCAAACCAAGAACATGTGCAAAATTTATTCCAAATCGAAGACTATCGAGCACGATTTTTTTTTCTACTCATTCTGGATGAAATTCGCCTCAAGCATTTACAAGTTCTGCCGTCTAGATGGTAGGTGTTCAGTCAGACTGAACCAAATGTTTTTTAATGATTTAAAAAAAAAAGTATCCCAGGCATTCGATATATCAACATATTTTCATTATTAGCTGTAATAATGGAACTTATCTCTTTGATAATACATCTGTGTGTGTGTGTCACAATCCACCGCCCAGTGACACGCAGTGCTTTTATGGAAGAAATTTGTGTGCACCCATTTATCGAGACACTTAGATGTCTATATAGATGCAGACAACTTTAGCCCTGGAGATGGAAGGTGATAGCTCTTCTGCAGTTCCAATGACCCATTTCAAAAATGGCTGTTCATACACACACATTCTGAGGTCGTTTTCATCACAGCAAGCCCCGCAAGAAAGCACCCAGATATCAATTAGATTTTCGACCCTGGCACGTATTTAGTTGTTACAAATGGTCATATAATTTTGAACGATCTCACCAGTTTGTTGTTCTTTCCATTGCTGCTTTATGGAAACCACTCATATGCTCATTCCCGCAGGAATCAATTCCGTTACCATAAAACATCTATAAGAATTTGTTTTCACATCACAAGTAACTTTTTTACATTGCTTTCCGGGTGGCATAGCACCATCAGTCGATTTAATTTTTCACTGGTCGAACTTTAAAATGACTCGTAATCGAGACAATTTTCTGCTGAATCAACACATTCTTCTCACAATTTGATACTTTTCTTCTAAATAGCTTCGAGTGGCATAGCACGATTGTACGACATTTCCCAGAAAGCCATTCCACAGAATGACGTTCCCCAGAACGCCATTCTCCAGAATGGGACATTCCCCAGAAGTCCATTCTCCTGAAAGGGACATTCCCCAGAAAACCATTCCCCAGAATAGGACATTCCCCAGAAAAAAAAAAGAATAATAAGAGATTATTGGGCTGTTAAAATTTAGATAAATGTAAAATAGTAAATAGTGAGCATGTTTAACAAGAAAATCCAGGGAAATTTTAGTTTTCATAGATGAACCATTTTGTTTTTTTTTTAAGACATGAATTTCGGTTTGTGGCAGTCTTTTATTTATTCATTAGTGAATCTTTAAATTAATAATTCAAGAAATTCATCAAAAACAGCACCATCTATGACCACCATCTAGAACCGTTTGGACGATTATCATGTATTTGTATGATTTTCTTCTTACAAACTTCAAGCTCGGATGAGCTACCTTAGAGTTCATGGATTCTGCACAAATTTTCATAGTCAGCGAACTTTTGTAGCTTTTGAGTTTTGCTGTAAAAGAAGGTTATTGAAAAACAAGGCAAATTTTCTAGTGTAATTGTGTTATTATTCTCCATATATACAAAGCCAATATTCAAAAGAAGGAAGCATATACTATGCGAGCAAAAAAAAACTAATTCCATCATTTTCTTGTGAATAATAAAAATATTACCCTAATATAAATCACTCTTTGAAAATACAATTAGAAAGAACAGCCAATTTAAAAAGAAGGAAGAATAACTATGAAAACAAAAAATTCCAATAGCTTGGGCCAAGTTTGATCTTAAAACATAGTATGATATAAAGTATGACATTCAGTTCCCCGAATACCCCGCTTCCCCGAATAGCCGAGTTCCCCGTAAAATTTGTAGCTCTCATAGATGTCATAACTTTTTGCGTTTTCTGAACGAACGAGTCATCTGATATGCACCCTTCTTTACTTCATTAGCGGTTCTTCGAGTTGCGCCGTCCTCGACGCTTTTGGCACTATGTGTTCAGTCGAGAATGACCTTATAATCTTTAATACATCCTTCTTTTGATAGTTTATCATTCTTTCTAGTTTAGTACCCTGTCCTTAAAGACTATTCTTGCACCTGTTTGAACTGCATCACTTTTCGGAGAAACGGGTCATTCTGGGAAATCGCTTTCAAGGAAACAGGTTATTCGGAGAGTGGCATTTGGAGAAATGGCATTCGTGGAAACGACATTCAAGGAAAAGAAGCATAAGTAGTTGTTTATACAAACGATTTTAAATTTGTATGAGCTATGATCGAAGTAGTTTATGGGCCGTTTATATGGTTTGCCTGAGACAAGGGGAGCAAACAATTGCCTTTTTTCGGATTCAACTCCGATATAATTTGCTTGGGTGAACAGACGTTCGTGTCCGGGATTCGAAGCTTCTGGGAATTTGAATCAATTCGTTAGGTATACATTTTTACCGACAAAAAAAAAACTAAAAAAAAAAACATTTTTTTTTCCTTTCTTAAAATATGTATAAAACTATTCTGGGGAATGATTTTCTGGGGAATGTACCTTTCTGGGAAATGGATTTCTGGGGAATGTCCCATTCTGGGGAATGGGATTCTGGGGAATGTCAGTCTGGGACATGTCATTCTGGGAAATGTCCTACAACCGCATAGCACCACTCTTCGTTTTGATATTTTCACCGGCCGAATCAGAAATAATGAGGAATCGAGATAAAACGTGACAGCAAATACAAAACAATTCGCGCGCACAGCCTGCTGCGATCCTCCTCTTTGATAATACATCTGCATCAAAATAGAATCAGAAAATTCAGAATTGATGGAGTTCTCAGCGTATCCTTAGAATGCCAAAATAACATCTAGTCCGGTCTGTCTGAATAGCGACCATCTAATGATTGTTTAATTACACTACCTGGCATCACCGTCCAAATAAACATGCTCCAGAAGCACATAAATCCACAAATTCAATGTTCACTAGGTCCACTCAGTAGCAACATTAAAAGTCAAGCAATGTCGTGCAGATTCTTGAAATACTTGGTTCCGGTTCACCCCCGGATATAATTTCCGTTGTCCGTGGCAGTGTTCTAATAAACATATAAACTATATAGCATTTAATTGCAAAATAACTGAAAGTAAACAACTGATTCATAAATCGTGTTCACATTGATTCATATTTGTGGACAACTTTTTAGCCAATTCATAAATTGTGATTTAAACAATGTTCAAATAAGTGAAAATTTCGCATGTCTTCATTAATTTTAATGACAACATTGTGCATGAACTGCAGGTATATACCCCACTATATCAAAAATATTGTTTACTTTGCTCTCTACAATTTTTCAAATTTAAGGAGAGCCTTTAATGATTCATAACTGTGGGACCAGTGTAATTAATACTGACTCGAAAAAGTATCAATATATGCGATTACATGCAGAACGTTTGCTGATACTTTCTCAGACATGTTTGTGCAAAACCAACTAATTTTCATTGATTCGAAAATATTAGATAAATTAGCAACCATCATCAACGATGTGAACAAATTTCAATGCAGGCCATCACCTTAATAAGCAATGGTTACAAAAATATGTCAAACGTGTAAATAAACCTCTTTTAAGCTGTGCGCATTTGTGACAATACGTCAAAAAGAGCATTGAAACAATTATTTCGTCAAATTTACACAAAATCTAGAGTATGCACATCGGTTTGGGCCTTCCTTAGCCAAGTGGTTAGAGTCCGCGACTACAAAGCAAAGCCATGCTGAAGATGTCTGGGTTCGATTCCCGGTCGGTCCAGGATCTTTTTCTAACGGAAAACTTCCTTGACTTCCCTGGGCATAGAGTATCATCGTACCTGCCACACGAAATACGAATTCAAAAATGGCAACTTTGGCAAAGAAAGCTCTCAGTTAATAACTGTGGAAGTGTTCATTGAACACTAAGCTGAGAAGCAGGCTTAGTCCCCGTGAGGACTTAATGTTAAATGGATGATGAAGAAGAAGATGCCTTCTTAAAAATGCTACCTGTTCGTCTATGAAAGTGCTTTATACGAAATGTACTTTCTGACAAACGTGCTTATGCGAAACGTCTTTATGCGAAATGGGTACCCCCACGTCAAAAGGCATTGTTGTAACATTCAGTTAATACAGCTAACGACTGAAATAAACAAATCTTTTGACAATAATTGATTGACTCTGACTTAATTTTTGGGTCGCAAAATTTAATTTTGAACATAAACAAACATTTGACTCGTTCTCGTTGACATTTCTCTCGTTGACATTTCTCTCGTTCTTCCCTATCAAACTTTATGATAGTGGCACATTATATTCGCCTACTGTAAGTCAACGCTTGATATTATAACAGTTTGTTACGTTAGTAACATCTTTCAACTCCAACACATAAAAGCAAATTAACAATTGAACAAATTTCAAAGGAAACTAATTTAATTAGGTCAACTATTGTGGAAGGAAATGCCATTAGTGCCAATTGACTGAAATCTCATTTGCTCACTCCCCAACACAACAAGTGAATTCTAATGAATGCCGCAAACTTTATTAATAAAATTGAAAATGTGTATAGTTTGTCAGTAGTTAGGGAAGTTTACAGGAAGTTTGCGCCAAAGACAAGATTAATACAAAGGATTTGCGTCTTTTCAAGCCACTTCCCGTCACTGAAAGCATCAACAGCTTAACCAACGAACGGAAGACAGGAATTTTTGCAATCTATACAAGGACAAACCTGTGGCAAAGGAAGAACGCGACTGTTAGCAAATTCAAAAGTAACACCAAAAGGGAGGAAAAAGGAAAAGTTGGGTGTCATCGTTAAATTTACATAAGACACGAGAGCCAAGTTTAATGTCGTTTTTCCCAGGAGGAAAAGTTTTTCCTGTATTCGGCAACTGGTGTGGCTGGCTGCGGTGCGCTTCGTGGGAATCCATTCCGAGATAGAGTATTGTTAATTATTTTCAAAGTTTGTACGAAAAGGGGATTGGCCTAACGTCTGGTATTCCGGTCATTTGCATAATGTTTGAATAGGTGGGTATAGCGATTATAGATGTTATTTCACTGCCAACGAAAGGCCAGTACAGAGCTTTTAGTTCTGATGCCAGTAGCTTTTCAAATTTCCGAGCTTTAATTGAGACGACCAGCACTCAGTCTTTCAATTTCCAACGAACATGGGAGCAAATTCATTTCAGTAAAGCACTTGCCTGGGAATATTGCTCATACAGTACCCGTAGACCGCAGAGCAAACGAAATTAGGAACTGCAGCCCTTTTCGTCTCTCGCCCTCACTCTTGTGGCAAGCGAAGGTACATTCATACAAACACGGTATGGTGCAAAATAAATTGCACTTTTCTTGAATTACTACAATTTTCTGCATCTAATGGCAGACGACGGCGACCGATCGCATGACTGAAGCAATCGCCATCCAACCAGCCAGCCACGCGTTCAACGCCACTTTAAACGTTGCAACAAGAGTCTACCGGATAGATAGCAAGCAAGCTGCAGCACGTTCCATCATAGGCGTAGCCAGTATTTTTACCGGATGCCTTGAAACACTTCTCTTCTTATTTTTAACATAACAATAACATCAAAATTGAATTCAAACGATATTCTACTGGTAACATCTCTGCTTGAATTTCGTAATATTGAGTTGATCCTCCTGTCCCCTTTAGGCTACGCTCATGCATTTTACAGTCCGCAGACGAAGCGACCGGCTTTCAGCTTTCGGGACTACGATATCGATTTACGAGTACTACTTACGTACGTATATCGAAAGGCTCGTTCCAATCCTAGACGTTAATGTTTCACTGGTGAAATGTAATCAATACGGCACTAAGTGGTCGAACATGGATTTTGCTTTTTTGCCTTCGTTCTGCTGCCTATCGATGCCAGCCACATCCCAATCTTGTCGAGGGAGGTTTTTCCGAACCGGCCGGCTTAAACTCCTCATCTCAGCGAGTACGCGGAGGACCAAGGGCTAGACGACGAACAGATATCGACTTTATAATTAATGGTTTTTGTTACTGCCACACATAAATCGAGTTTGCGATTTTCTTTCTCTTCAATTCTTGATCATGATTTCCTGGCGGGGTGTCGCCAATATTGCGTTTGATAAATTTTTATGTTGCGTTTGCGAGGCAACGATGTATGGGTAGATACTTGGCCAGACTGGGCGAGAACAGTAATTCCCCGAGAAGTATATACATTGCATCAGTACTACATCTGGCCTGAAAAGTACTGTACGATACGATAGAGTACAATTTGCACTGAAATCTACACTTAGGATAATTTGGGGTGGGGTTCTAAGGTCATCTAAGGAATGGTCTTCTGTAACTTCCTAAATACTAATCAAAAGATCTTTTTTGCAATTCCTCATCGTAATAGGCTGTTTTTCATCACGCCAATCTGTCATGAAACGGCCTGCTTTCCTGCACTGAAATATGCAGTGCGGAAATTGTCATTACGCAACTGAAACCAGTGCTGTACCATTACGCAACGCTTTCTCATTACGCAACTGTTGTGAGTTGCGTAATGAATCATTACACAACAATTTTTCAGAAATTGTAAAATAATGATGAATGCATTTCGATATAATTTCTTGATACCCTCAAGTGGTATTCTAGGAAATTGCAAAAAAATGTTGTACGTAACTCGTTGCAGTACTCGATTACAGCACTCGTCGTAATTATCCTACTCGGCAAGCCTCGTATTTTTACGACTCGTGCTGTTAAAATCATCATTCTGCAACTTGTTCCGTAAACTGCTATTTCCTGCATGGCGTATTTAATATGCAAGTAGGCAAAGATAAAACAAAACAATTGAAAGATCAGATGTGAGAAACGTGCGTTACGACAAACGATAGTTACCCATCATGCACGGAATGAAAAAGAAATAATAAATATTTTTTCTCAATTCACCTAAGCTTTATTTGCTCGAAGTCTAAAAAAGACACCAAAACAACTAAAACTTCATTTTTTCGGAACTTTCAATCTTTTTTATAGTGATTATGTGTCGTCCAAAATAATATTTTATGCGAAAAAAAGGAAACGAAAAAAATGTCTCCCGAGTTGTTTTAGTTGTGTGTCACTGAAGAGCCTTTTTATAGAAAATAAAAAAACATTCAAATACGCTTAGAACGAAAGATAACCTATCTTGCCCCGCATCGATATACACGGAACTATTTATAATGTATAGCAAAATGCAGCCCACAGACGCCCAGGCGGTTTGACCAACTTTGACTCCGCCCTCACGTTAGTCAAACCAATTTACATTGATGCAACCGTTAGACCGACTATCAAAGTTCGTTGCGCCAGCTCTATATTTCTTCGAATGTTTTGAGTGATCTCGGCTAGTCTAGTGGATATGTGATTGTTATTTTTCAGAATTCTGTGGCTATGAGTGGAATATTTCTACGATTTGTTGAGGAAAAGCAGAACTTTAAAAATTTAAGTACCGGAAGAAATGGATATTGTTGAGGAATATTATTTATAATTCGCACGAAGTATTCCATCAAAACTTATAAAATGTGATTCCATGATCCAGGGATTTCTCATGAAATTCCCCCCCCCCCAGGGATTTCACCAGGACTTTTGTCAGGGCTTCCTCCTAGAATTCGTCCAAAAATTCCACCAGGAATTTATTCAGTGATTCTTTCTAGCAATTTTTCTCCCATCCCCGAGATAGTCACTAAAAATTTCAGTGATGACTTCCTTCGGAAGGGAAGTAAAGCCGTTGGTCCCGAGATGAACTAGCCCAGGGCTAAAAATCTCGTTAATAAAGATAGAAAAAAAAATTACTTCAGGGATTCAACCTGGAGGCGTTTAGAGAAATGCTTTGTTCATTCCTATGAGTAAATATCAGTGGAATTACTGGAGCAATAATCTCTTGCAATTTTGTAGAAGCTTCCTGATGGAAAACCTAGTGTAGAGAAAGGAATAATTTTTAGTTCAATCCTTCGTGGAATTCCTGGTAGATTCTCTCAAAGACCTAGTGGTGGTTTTTCAGAGAAAAAAATCTTGTATACTCTTTGGATTTTCTTTGGTTGATTACTTGGAGGAATTTCTGATAACTCTGAATAACATCTAAGATGGGAAATCTTAGTATCACCTATAAAGTATTTTTTGGAAGAACTTCTGGCGTATAACTGGAAAATTTTTCTGGTGGGAATTCTGGCAAAACTCTGATAATATTCCCAGTGTTTGCCATGAAAGAACTCCTCTCTGCTGAAATATTTAGAGAAACTGGTGAAGCCTTTGAAGGAATTACTGGTGGAATAGAAAAAGCATTCGACAGTGTTTGGAATGAAGGTTTGATCGTAAAATTAAAAAACTTTAATTTTCCAACATACATTGTTAGAATAATTCTAAGTTATCTGTCAAATCGTGCACTACAGGTTAATTATCAGAACTCCAGATCTGAAAAACTTCCTGTAAGAGTTGGTGTTCTTCAAGGCAGCATTTTGGGACCAATATTATTCAATATTTTCACATCTGACTTACCTGAGTTACCTCAGGGATGTCAAAAATCTTTGTTTGCGGATGACACAGGCCTCTCCGCCAAAGGACGAAGCTTGCGTGTCATCTGTAGTCGATTGCAATAAAGATTGGATATTTTTTCTTCATACTTGCAAAAATGGAAGATTTCTCCTAATGCTTCCGAAACTCAACTAATAATATTCCCACATAAACCAAAAGCTCTTTATTTGAAACCTTTAAGTAGACATGTTGTCACGATGAGAGGGGTTCCAAAAAATTGGTCAGATGAAGTTAAGTATCTAGTGCTCATGTTAGATAAGAATTTAACTTTCAAAAATCACAGTGAGGGCATTCAAGCCAAATGTAATAAACATGTAAAATGTCTCTATTTTCCCTTATTAAAAGAAAATCAAAACTTTGTCTTAAAAACTAGCTTTTGATATTCAAACAAATTTTCAGGCCAGCCATGTTGTATGCTGTACCAATATGGACTAGCTGTTGTAATAGGGGATTTTTTTTTATTTCCGTACGGGTTTGGGCCGAAAGATCTCAGATTTTCATGAAACTTTTTCCAAAGGCAGGGCTCATCAATATATGAATAAAAAAAATTGAGAAAGTCAGTTAATAACTTTGGAAGTGCTCATAAGAACACCAAGCTAAGAAGCTGGATCTGTCCCAGTGAGGACGTGATGCCTAGAAGATGAAAAAGGAACTTCTGATAAAAAGACTTGGTGAATTCCCTAATTACTGATGAAATCTTCATAAGGTATTTATGGTAAAATCCCTGTAAGAATTCTTGATAACTTCCAAGAATACCAGGAGATATTTCACGAGAAATTCATTGAAAAACTCCGGAAAGGAATGTTTCGATGAATTTTGGTGGTGTGATTTCTTATAAGGCATTTCTGTCAAAATCCGTGGAGCAATTCCTTATAACCCTCGAATGTTCATGGAGATATTTCGGGAGGAATTCCGAGAATAATTTCTTGAGGAATTTCGAGGGACATCCCTTGATTATATTCTGCAGTAATCCCGTAAGGAATTCCTGGATTAATCCCTCAAAGAATTCCGGGAGGACTCCCTTGAAGAATTCCTGGAGGAATGTTTTGAAGGATTCCCTGTAAAAACTTCTGGACGAAAATTGTGTGGATCCGTTAACAAATTTTGGGGGAAAACAGTAAATAGCCTGATGAAACCCAGAGTAACCCTAGAGTAATTCCCGAAGAAACTTTTTAAAGAATTCCTGACCGAACTTCCGATGAAATCCCAGAAGGTGCTCATGATGGAATCCCAGGAGGATGTCATAATGAAATCTTAGAAATATTTCTTATGGAATCCATGGAATCCCTGCAGAAACTTTTAATGAAATCAATAGAAAAACTTTTGATGAAATTCCTAGAGAAACTTCTGATGGAATACTTGAAAGAATTTCTAATGTAATCCATGGAGGAATTCCTGATAGATTCCCTAGGCAAACTCTTGATACATTTCCTGTAAGAATTCCAGGTAGAATAGGGTCCTAAAGCACTGTCCAAATTTTAGTACAAGTTTAGGTCAAAAACACACGATTACTAAATTGTTTATGTTTTTCGTTTATTTAACTCCAAAAAATATTTTTCATGTTTTTTTTTTAGATTTTGTCACACCCCTGCTTGAACTCAAATTTTGGGAGTATTTTGTTTCCCGTGTCCCTTACGAAATGTCAGATAGGAACAACCGCAGTACAGTGGCGCATGGCCGGACAAAACCTCAAATATTCATATTCTCAAAATCGCTTGTTAATATTTTTTATAGACTTCTATACTATTGAGCGACAATTTCTCAAAATTTGAGATTGATCTGTTTTGTTTTCGATTTTTGGCAGCATCGTAAGTGCGCGAAAGTCAGCCAAATTAGACTGCTTAAAATTCATCAACTATGGTTCACCAAGCAAACTTCAAACAGCTGTTTCTCAACGAAATTAAAATCAATTTAAGCTCAATGAAAGCGTAGTCTTAAGCCTTTGATTTGGCTATAATAACATAAATTTGATGTGTAAAAATTAATGTTATTATAGTCAAATCAAAGACTTAAGACTGAGTTGTTGACTCAGTTGTTAGTTGCAGCAAAATATGTTTTTTGTAATCCTTTTTTAAAATTATGATAAATTTTCAAAACTTCGCCCGTTTTATGTGAAGTGTTTCGAGAAAATGAGTCACTCACTATGAAGCAGCTAATCATCCATAATTTCTGAAGTGCAATAAATTTTCTTGCCCTTCTTTACCCCAAGAGGCGAAAATTACATTTTCATATTTCATTATAATTTCCCTATTTCATTATTCAAATCTGAATATTGTGTCATAAAGCGTTCGAAACTATATTGAAATTGCTACAAGGAACTTAAATATGTATTTCTAGTTTAGGTTTATACACAAATTTCTGCATTACAATTTTTTTTGTAATAATAGCCTTTTTATTCGATTGGATGACAAAACTTAATTTGGACAAATTTCACTAGAAAATGGAATTTTCAATTTGGCAGTTATTTCAAACGGGATGATATCAGGTATCCAAAATAGTTAGTAGATTACCATTATCAAGCGACGGGGTTGGTGGTCTGATGGCTACCGTTTCTGCTTTATATGCAGAAGGTCATGGGTTCAATCCCAGGCCCGTCCCTTTCCTTGTACTTTGTAGTTGTATAACTCTCACTTGCTTCTATCTTCCATTCTAAATATATAACACTCAAACTATTCGTTCATAGCAAACGCTAGAACCAAAGACGGACAAGAAACCGTTTCCCTAACGCTTCCTACTTCCATGCGTACGCCTGATATTTAGGCAGTCTGCTAACCACAAAAGCAAACCTCTCTGCCATGCCTTTACCCCAATCCATACACTCCCGCATGAACTGACGTGGATGCAGTGGAATATACGGTCTACGTGGGAGCCAGTTCAATGCATCATCAATTCCTCCCTTTTCCCCTCATTGGTCTGCATTCTGACGTGGCAGGTGCCATTATTGCCTAAAAATAGAAGATCACCAGCACTTATACACTGAGGATGCCTGTTAGTCCCAAGCAGTCATTCGGTTGGTTCCTGCAGCTGATCTGGCGATACTGGAGTAGCATCCACGGGCGGCCAATCAAGCTCAAGCTCCCCAAGCTCAAGTAGATTACCATTATCAAGCGATTTGACGCGTATTTGAGGTTTTGTCCGACCTTTATATGAAGACCCGCCACTGCGCGCAGTGTTAAAACTAAAACCCCTGTGGTGTTTTTGTTGCTTGCTTGCTTATTTGGCTTTACATCAATTATCTTGATAAAGCCTCGCCAACAATATTTCGCCAATTCCCTCGGTTCATGGCCGCTTCTCTCCATCCTCGACTGTGACCCACGCTCTCCAGGTCCTGGTGTACCTGGTCAATCCACCTAGCTCGCTGCGCCCCACGCCTTCTTGTTCCGACCGGATTCGTCGCGAACACCATCTTTACAGGGTTGTTGTCCGGCATTCTTGCAACATGCCCTGCCCAGCGTATCCTTCCAGCTTTAGCTACCTTCACGATACTGGGTTCGCCGTAGAGTTGAGCGAGCTCGTGGTTCATCCTTCGCCGCCACACACCGTTCTCCTGCACGCCACCGAAGATCGTCCTTAGCACTCGGCGTTCGAAAACCCCAAGAGCTTGCAAGTCCTCCTCGAGCATAGTCCACGCCTCATGCCCATAGAGGACTACCGGTCTTATGAGCGTTTTGTACATCGTGCATTTGGTGCGGGGGTGAATCTTTCTTGACCGCAGTTTCTTCTGGAGCCCATAGTAGGCACGACTTCCGCTGATGATGCGCCTTCGTATTTCCCGACTAACATTGTTGTCAGCCGTCAACAAGGATCCGAGGTATACGAACTCGTCCACCACCTCGAAGGTATCCCCGTCTATCGTAACACTGCTTCCTAGGTGGACCCTGTCGCGCTCAGTTCCGCCAACCAGCATGTACTTTGTTTTCGACGCATTCACCATTAGCCCGACTCTTGTTGCTTCGCGTTTCAGGCGGGTGAACAAATCTGCCACCGTTTCAAATTTTCTCCCAATAATATCCATGTCGTCCGCGAAGCAAACAAATTGTCCGGATCTCGTGAAAATCGTGCCTCGACTGTTAAGTCCGGCTCTCCGCATGACACCTTCAAGCGCAATATTGAACAACAGGCACGAAAGTCCGTCGCCCTGTCGTAGTCCCCGCCGAGACTCGAACGAACTGGAGTGTTCGCCCGAGATCTTCACGCAGTTTTGCACACCGTCCATCGTTGCTCTGATCAATCTTGTGAGCTTCCCGGGAAAGCTGTTCTCGTCCATGATTTTCCATAGCTCTATGCGGTCGATACTATCGTATGCCGCCTTGAAATCGATGAACAAATGGTGCGTAGGGACCTGGTACTCACGGCATTTCTGGAGGATTTGCCGCACGGAAAAGATCTGGTCCGTTGTCGAGCGGCCGTCGATGAAACCTGCTTGATAACTTCCCACGAACTCGTTTGCTATAGGTGATAGACGACGGAAGAGAATCTGGGATAGCACTTTATAGGCGGCGTTTAGGATGGTGATTGCACGATAATTTTCACACTCCAGTTTGTCGCCCTTTTTGTAGATAGGGCATATAACGCCTTGCTTCCACTCCTCCGGTAGCTGTTCCGTTTCCCAGATTCTGACTATCAGCCGATGCAGACAAGCGGCCAACCTGTCCGGGCCCATCTTGATGAGTTCGGCTCCGATACCATCCTTGCCAGCGGCTTTGTTGTTCTTGAGCTGTTGAATGGCATCCTTAACTTCCCCCATCGTGGGAGCTGGTTGATTTCCGCTGTCCGCTGTGCTGACGTAGCCATCGCCTTCGCTGTCCTGACCTTCTGTGTCTGTGTTCTCTGCGCCATTCAGGTGTTCATCGTAGTGCTGCTTCCACCTTTCGATCACCTCGCGTCCGTCCGTCAAGATGCTCCCATCCTTATCCCGGCACATCTCAGCTCGCGGCACGAAGCCTTTGCGGGATGTGTTGAGCTTCTGATAGAACTTCCGCGTTTCTTGAGAACGGTACAGCAACTCCATCTCTTGGCATTCCACCTCTTCCAGGCGGCGCTTTTTGTCCCGGAATAGGCGGGTTTGCTGTTTCCGCTTCAGTCTGTATCGTTCCACGTTTTGCCGCGTACCATGCTGCAGCATTGCAGCCCGCGCTGCATTCTTCTCCTCTAAAACCTCCTGGCACTCCTCGTCGAACCAATCGTTTCTTGAGCTCCGTTCCACATATCCGACAACGCTTTCGGCAGCGTCGTTAATGGCTGCTTTGACTGTCCTCCAGCAGTCCTCAAGAGGGGCCCTATCGAGCTCGCCCTCATCCGGCAACGCTGCCTCAAGATGCTGCGCGTACGCATTGGCGACATCCGGTTGTTTCAGCCGCTCGAGATTGTACCGGTTCGGGCGTCGGTACCGTACATTGTTGATGACGGATAGTTTTGGGCGCAGTTTCACCATCACCAGGTAGTGGTCGGAGTCAATGTTGGCGCCACGATAGGTTCTGACGTCGGTTATGTCGGAGAAGTGCCGTCCATCGATCAAAACGTGGTCGATTTGCGATTCTGTCTGCTGAGGTGATCTCCAGGTGTACCGATACGGGAGGCTGTGCTGGAAATAGGTGCTACGAATGGCCATGTTCTTGGAGGCGGCAAAATCTATCAGTCGTAGGCCGTTCTCGTTCGTCAGCCGGTGGGCGCTGAACTTTCCAATCGTCGGTCTGAACTCCTCCTCCTGGCCAACCTGAGCGTTCAAATCTCCTATGATGATCTTGACGTCGTGGCTTGGGCAGCGGTCGTACTCGCGTTCGAGCTGCGCGTAAAATGCGTCCTTGTCATCATCAGTGCTTCCGGAGTGTGGGCTATGCACGTTGATTATGCTGAAGTTAAAGAATCGGCCTTTGATTCTTAACTTGCACATTCGTTCATTGATCGGCCACCACCCGATCACGCGCCTTTGCATATCACCCATCACTATGAAAGCTGTTCCCAGCTCGCGTGTGTTGCCGCAGCTCTGGTAGATGGTATGATTACCTCTAAACGTTCGCACCAATGCTCCTGTCCAGCACACCTCCTGCAGCGCTACGATGTCGAAACCGCGGGTCTTCAGTACATCGGAGAGTATGCGAGTACTTCCAATGAAGTTGAGAGATTTGCAGTTCCACGTACCGAGTTTCCAATCGCTAGTCCATTTTCGTCGCTTTGGTCTTTGCCGATTGTTCCGGTCCGTATGCTCTCGTTGACGTTCCTGTGCTGATGTGTTTTTACGGCTGGCTTGCAGGGCCTGACACCAACCCCCTAAATTTCCGGAGGACCATTCCCCCTAAATGTTCGGAGGGCCATAGTGCGCAGTTTAGCTTAGAGTCCTTCTCTGGCACTCGGACGATGATCAGCCGCCCCTGACATGGGGAACAGACGCTGTTGTGAGCCGCTCCTAACGTGGAGTACAGACGCTCCAGGTTTGCAAAAGCAAACCCCCCCCTTCCCTGTCAGCATACGACCAAAGTTCCCACCGGGGGTTGGTTACCCGATCTTCCCCAAGGTTACTCGTACCCCGGCCAGTACCACGAGGAGGTAGGGATAGGAGTTGCTGGGCAAGAGGCTAAGGACCGCACAAAGGGGTCTATTTTATTCCTGCAGGTACGCGAGGTACCAATGGTACGCCATGCCCAGCCATTTACCGCGCCACCGTGGTGTTTTTGTACACTAATCGAATGTCATACATAATCAAAAGTATCATGGATGTAACTTTTGAAATACTTATAGTTTAAATATGATATAGCCGTTATTTGAGCGGGAAAAATTGTTAAAGTAGTTACAGTCACATGCTCTTTCATGTGATTAAATAAAACAAGATTTCATTAAACATTGTAGGTCCCTGTTTCTGAAGAACCTCCTTATGCAAACCCTGGAGGAACTCCTTATAAAAATCTTAGAAAAACTCCTGATGGAATTCCTTGAGAAACTCCCGCTGTAGTCTCTAGAAGAACTTCTGATGTACTTCCTTAAGAAACTCCTAACAGAATCTCTGAAGGAATTTCTGACGGGATCTCTATAAGAACTCCTGATTAAATCTCCAGATTTATGGTAATATTCCTGAAGGAACTCCTTATAAAATCCCAAGAAGAAATCCTGATAGAATTTCTTGGGGAACCCCTGACATAATCTCTAGAAGAATTGCAGGTGCAATCTGCGAAGGAACTCTTGATGGCATCCCTAAAGGAACTTCTGAAAGAACCCCTATAGGAAATCCAGGTAGGATGAGTTTCCAGGAGTTCTTGATAGAATCCTTGGAGCAACTCCTGATGGAACCCTAAAGAAATTCCTAATTGAATCTTAGGAGGTACTCCTGATGAAATCTTTAGAAGAATTCTTGTTGAAAGACTCCTGATAAATCCCTGGAGAAAGTTTTGATAGAATTCCTGGACGAATTCCATGTGGAATATCTAAAGCAACTGCTAATGAAATCCCTGGAGGAACTCCTGATGGAATCCTTTAAGATATTCCTGATGTAATCCTCAGAAGAACTCCTGAAGAAATTCTGATGTAATCCCTGGAAGAGTTCCAGGTGGAATCTCTGAAGGAACATCTGATATAATCTCTAGAAGAACTCCTGATGGAATCCCTATGAGAACTTCTGTTGAAATAAATTTCTGATGGAAACCCTGGAATTCTTACAGCATCATCTAGAAGAATTCCTGGTGAAATTTTGCGCTTAATAATGGCAAATGTTTAGAACACCTGTACCTAATTAATATTATTGTAGGTTCCAAAGAAATTCCTCTGGAATGCAATTCTTAAATCAAAACTTTCATGCAACCGAAACGTACCATTCCACGATACAATTCTATCCCTTTTGAACTCGGGTCCCTGCGTAGCCATCTCCCAACCATCTCCAATTGGTGGATTGAGATAAAGCACGAATCAGCCACTGCAGGCAAAAGTGCACCGCGCAATTGTGCATCATTGTCTGGAGTGTTTCGTCTGAGTGCCTGGCTAATGACAGCACTCGGCTAATTACAAATCCGTGTGCTCTTTTCCACACCACATCGAAATGTGAAAAGTTTTCCCATTCTTTACAATCTCTGACGCGAATTTCTGATTCAGATATATTTTTGAATGTAAAATGAGAATCCACTTTCCGTTGAGTTAACCCTAAACTTTGTGCCATCCATCAGTCGATTAGATGGCCGGGTGACAGATACTTCTCGCCTCTTTGGCCTTAATTAGCATTAAGGTGAAACGTCCATCGTCGATGGCGGATGAAACCAGTCGTTAAAGGAGAGTGGCAATGGTGCCTACTGGAAATTGACCCAACAGCGTTTGCAAGAAGATAGACGGTAAAAGCAATTTGAACTTTTTTGGAAGTGTTTGATGAATGGAAGCCCAGTTGATTGACTTAAAGAAGCAAGTTGTTCGGTTTGGGACTCTCGGAACAAGGTGCTGGAATACAACAGATAGCGGAAACAGTCGTCGATTCGGCTGTTATTCAAAGATAGAGGAATTGGAAAATTAATACCACGGTCGAATTAAAGTTTGAAAAGTTCGATTTAGATTGCCGACGGTCTCAATTGACCGTTATTGTTGTAGAGCGAGAGGCTCTGTTACCTATTTAATTAGACGTCACAACTTTTATTGGCCCGCATTGTGGCGGCGACGAAGACGTTGAGGCGGATCAGGATTCGTGAAAAAGTTATTAATTGCGAATAATAAAATTGTGTACTCACTCTGTTTTGATTCCATTCTGGATTGAGTCAGCTTTGGCCATCGCGTTTTGACTGCGACTGCTGAACCAGGCGCGGCTTGGGGAAGGTGAGGAGTGGCTTTATGGTTCCGTGATTGCAATGTTGTTTTTGTCCCCGGTGGAGATTCGATGGATCCGTTTTTCACGTCGGAAAGCGCCCAGGCAATCGAGCAGAGCTACTTCGGCAGCAACGCAATAAGACAAATCCTGAAACTGGAAACACAATAAAAATGGATTGATTAGTTCGATTGTTGGGGATTTTATTGTTCAGTTAGGAATGAGTTTAATATTGTAAGGACAAGACGATTGATGTCATCGAAAAATTTGCATAACTGATTCGTTGCTGTGGAATCTCGGTTTTATGAGATTTTGAGGTTTTTCTTCTTCTTGGCATTAACGTCCTCACTGGGGCAGAGCCTGCTTCTCAGCTTAGTGTTCTTTATGAGCACTTCCACAGTTATTAACTGAGAGCTTTCTTTGCCAAAATTGCCAGTTTCGCATTCGTATATCGTGTGGCAGGTACGCTGATACTCTATGCCCAGGGAAGTCAAGGAAATTTCCATTACGAAAAAGATCCTGGACCGACCGGAAATCGAATCCAGACACCTTCAGCATGGCTTTGCTTTGTAGCCGTGGACTCTTACCACTCGGCTAAGAAAGGCCCCTAGATTTTGAGGTTGTGAATTAGGTCAAATTAATATCTGTGATACGTTTTGAAACTTAAAGTCAAATTGGTGTAACCTTTTTTCTATCTTCTAGCTTCTAATTTCTAGCTTCTTGCTTCTATTTTCTATCTTCTATCTTCTATCTTCTATCTTCTATTTTCTATCTTCTATCTTCTAACTTCTATCTTCTATCTTCTATCTTCTATCTTCTATCTTCTATCTTCTATCTTCTATCTTCTATCTTCTATCTTCTATCTTCTATCTTCTATCTTCTATCTTCTATCTTCTATCTTCTATCTTCTATCTTCTATCTTCTATCTTCTATCTTCTATCTTCTATCTATCTTCTCTTCTATCTTCTATCTTCTATCTTCTATCTTCTATCTTCTATCTTCTATCTTCTATCTTCTATCTTCTATCTTCTATCTTCTATCTTCTATCTTCTATCTTCTATCTTCTATCTTCTATCTTCTATCTTCTATCTTCTATCTCTATCTTCTATCTTCTATCTTCTATCTCTATCTTCTATCTTCTATCTTCTATCTTCTATCTTCTATCTTCTATCTTCTATCTTCTATCTTCTATCTTCTATCTTCTATCTTCTATCTTCTATCTTCTATCTTCTATCTTCTATCTTCTATCTTCTATCTTCTATCTTCTATCTTCTATCTTCTATCTTCTATCTCTATCTTCTATCTTCTATCTTCTATCTTCTATCTTCTATCTTCTATCTTCTATCTTCTATCTTCTATCTTCTATCTTCTATCTTCTATCTTCTATCTTCAATTTCTATCTTCTACCTTCTTCAATCAATACCCACACTGGAATCACTGTTGCCAAAGTCAATATTTGTTATAATTGCATGTCTGCAGAGCCATCAACGTATTGAAATTTCCATCGTCGCAACTACTGCAGCTCCCATGAGTGTCTCAATCGACACATTCAATCAGCTATCGATCGGATCATAATTTCGGAGCTCCAATCCAATCGAGAATTGCGGTCGTAATGGGCATATTTAGTGGAAGTTATTTCCGTTTATGGCACCCTGTAGCTCTCGTAGCAGATGCAATATTCGTGCGCAACGACGGTGTTGACAGACGACCGATGGTGGTAAGCTACCCGAATACCAGCCAGTCAGTTAGTTGGTCCAACTCGTAGTCCGGGCTCTAATTAAATTATGGTCGGCAATTTCATTTCGCTAAATAGCTATTTACGGCTTCAAGTGAGGAACGCCGTTCTGGTTGGTACTCGGAGTAAATATCACGTCGGCTGGTTTTACTTTCACCTAGTTGAGTTTATGCTGATCCGAATCCGAAATTGCCAAACTGATGAGGTCGGTTCATAGGAGTTTTGGGCCAAACAGAGTCTGCTAGTGGTGCCCATAATCAGTTATGATTTTCATGAAAAAACCGCAGAACATCTCTCCTCGCTGATATGCCAAAACTTGAAAGCATGGGATAGATATACTTTCAGGGTAAAATATGTGGTATTCCATTAACTTCTGGCTTCATGGTCAGATCCATGTTCATATTAAAAGTACAAAGGAACTGGTTTAATTTAAGATGAAGCTATTATTCTAAGATCTGCTATCCTCTACTAATAAAATATGCTAATGAAACTTCTATAAGATGGTGTTATTGCACCTTTTTTGAATTTTCTATAATCTATATCATACCTCAAAGGCTAAAGCGAATGAAAGATATAAAATAAAAAAAAATATCTAGAAGTCAGAAGCTAGAAGTTCTGATCGTGAAGCACGATCTAACCTCCTGACCACCAACGCCGTACTCACCGTAGACGTAGCAGTAATCATTGAGGAACGGCAAGTGTCATACGACGAGCATGTAGACGCGGCGAAACGACTAAAACCGAAGAAATGTCCTGGTCCAGATGGAATACCGAACGTAGCGCTGAAAGCTGCCATACTGGCATATCCGGACATGTTCAGGAAGGCGTTTCAGAAGTGCCTTGACGAAGGTAACTTTCCAGAGAATATTGAAGATCCAGAAACTTGTACTGCTGCTAAAGCCAGGGATGTCACTGAGAGATCCAGCCTCGTTTCGTTTCAGCACTCGAGTGTGCTGAAAAGCGTCGAAACAGAAATGAAGAAGAGATCGATATTGTACCGTGGTCACTAAAGATGTGAAAAACGCATTCAACAGCGCGTGATCGGGATCAATGAGAGAATGTGCAAGTTGAGGCTCAAAGGCCGGTTCTTCAACTTCAGCATAACAAACGTGCACAGCCCTCATTCCGGAAGCTTGGTTAAACTGTGCCCAAAACTCTCCGTCGTCAACAACGTACGGTACCGACGGGCGCCCCGGTGTGACCTAGAGTGGCTGAGGCAACCGGATGTCCCAACTGCGTACGCGCAGCACCTTGAGGCTGCATTACCGAAAGGGTGTGAGCTGGATTAAGCCCCACTTGAGGACTGCTGGAGTACAATGAGAGCAGTCATCAACGATGCAGCTGAAAACAACGTCGGGTACGTGGGACGGAGTCGGTTTCACGAGGAGGCGGTCATGCTGCAGCAAGGGACCCGACAGAACATGGAACGATATAGACGGAAACCACAACAGCAGACCCGCCTCTTTCGGGAGAAAAACGCCGCCTGGAGGAGACGGAGTGCAAGGAGATGGAACAGCTGAGCCGGTCTCAAGAAACACGTAAGTTCTATCAGAAGGAGCATTTTAACGGACGAGCGTGAGGTGATCGAAAGGTGGAAGCAGCACTTCGACGAACACCTGAATTGCGCTAAGAGCACAGGCACTAAAGGACGGGACAACGGACGAAATCGCTTCGTCAGTACTGCAAGCGATGGAAACCAACCAGCCCCCACATTGAGGGAGGTTAAGGATTTTCACCCGCTCAAGAACATTAAAGCTGCTGGTAAGGATGGTATCGGAGCTTAACTCATAAAGATGGGCCGAGAGAGGCTGAATATTTGTCTGCACCGGCTGATATGCACAATCTAGGAAACAGAACAGCTACCGGAGGAGTGGAAGGAAGGGTTAATGGGTCTCATCTACAAAAAAGGCGACAAGTTAGATTGTGAGAACTTTCGAGCCAGATCTCTACTGTACGGCAAATTCTTCAAAAATGTGGTGAATAGCAGGTCCCAACGCATCACCTTTTCACCGATTTCAAGGCGGCATACGATAGTATCGACCGCGTAGAGCTATGGAAAATCATGGACAAGAACAGCATTCCCGGAAAGCCCACAAGACTGATAAGAGCGACGATGGAAGGTGTGTAAAATTGTGTAAACCCGGGGACTACGACAAGTTGATGCACTTTCGTGCATGTTGTTCAATATTGCGCTAGAAGGTGTTATGCGGAGAGCCGGGCTTAACAGCCGGGTACGATTTCTACGAGATCCGGTCGATTGGACATTGTCGGCCGAACATTTGAAAAGGTGGCAGACCTGTACACCCGCCTGAAACGCGAGGCAGCAAAAGTTGGACTGGTGGTGAATGCGATCAAGACAAAGTATGTAGCAGTGTAACGATAGACGGGGATACGTTCGAGGTGGTCGACGAGTTCGTCTACCTTGGATCCTAGCTGACGACTGATAATAACGTTAGCCGTGAAATACGGAGGCGCATCATCAGTGGAAGTCGGGCCTACTGTGGCCTCCACAAGAAGCTGCGGTAAAAAAAGATTCACATGCGCACCAATTGTACCATGTACAAAACGCTCATAAGGCCGGTAGTCCTCTCTGGGCATGGCGGTGTGCAGGAAAACGGTGAGTGGCGACGAATGATGAATCACGAGCTCGCCCAACTTTACGGCGAACTCAGTAATTAGAAGGTGGCCAAAGCTGGAAGGATACGATGGGCAGGGCATGTTGCAAGAATGCCGGACAGCAACACTGCAAAGAGGGTGTTCACTCTGGAACCGGTTGGCACAAGAAGGCGTGAAGCGCAGCGAGCTAGGTGGGCGGATCGATTTGGCGAGCGTGGGGCAGAACCGAGGATGGAGAACGCGGCCACGAACCGAGTATTGTGGCGTGAAATTGTTGATTCAGTGTTATCTATTTAGGTGTTAACTAAATATATGAGTGAAATGATGCGCCAGCCGGAAGGCCATCGCCGCAGCACTGCACAGAATGCAGGTTCCCGACTATCTGTGCAAGATCCTGAGGAGCTACTTCCAGAGCAGAATCGTAGTGTACAAAACAAATGAAGGGCAGAAGTCAATACAACTGACAGCGGCGATCCTCAAGGTTCCATTCTCTGTCCAACTCTTAGGAGCGCGATATATGACAGAGTCCTTAGCATTGAGATTACCCAGGAAGGTGAAGATTGTTGGTTTTGCGGATGATGTGTCGCTAACGGTGATGGAAGAGACGCTGGAAAAAGTGGAGATGTCAGTGATGGAAACAATTGTCATATTGATAACGCAATGAATGACAATGACAAGAAGGCAATGAATGCAAGCAGTAATTCATAACGTGTGCTACCTAATGTCTCATCATCGATACTGAGATATGGAGTTCCTGCTTGGGGCAAGGCACTGGAAACAAAATGGATCCGCGAAAAGCTGAACAAAGCGTTTCGTCTGATGACAGTGCGAATTACGAGTGCGTATAGAACGATATCGTCAGATGCTGTATGCGTTATAGCCGGTATGAATCCCATTTTTATCGCTTTCGCGGAGGGTATCGGCTGCTACCATTAAAGAGACGTCAGAAACGTACGGAAGATCGCCAGATTTGGATCTATGGCGAGGTGGCAGCACGAGTGGGATAGCGTGGAATAGGCACGCAAAGTCGTCACACTGCCCAGACTGCCCAAACATCGAGGAGACACCGCAACATGTAGTTTTTGACTGCCCAAGATTCGCGAAAGTACATTCTCGGAAGCAGCAACGGAGATTTAAACCCCGACAACATCGTGCAGAAAATGTGTCATCACGCATGCACGTGGCAAGCGGTCAACAGAGCGATAACGCAGATCATGTCGTCGCTGCAACAGAAATGGCTAGAAAACCAGAGGGCGTCGGGATGTGATCGGTAGATTCTCTGTCAGGGATAGGCTGAGTAGCTCGAGCTTTACATAGTATCGGTGATCTGTAGTCGGGCACCTGCGAACCGGCAGCCTTCTTCCACCGGAATCGCAGGACTGACCTCGGCATCATACCGACCACCATCGATTCGGTGTAAGCTAGATCCTCCACCGGAGACTAGCTAAGTAGGTCGTGAAACAGCACCGGTAAGTGGTCGTCAGGGCGCCTGGGAGCCGGAAGTTTCCCACCACCGGAATCGCAGGACCGACCACGGCATCCGCCCGGAAAGTATCGGTTCGGCAGATCTTCCATCGCCGGGGAAATCTTCGTCGGAGTAGGATAGATCCATCGCCGGGGACTACTCTGAGTAGTACGTAGCGTATCACCGACTTGAGTCGTCGGAGCGCCTGTGAACCGGAAGGCATCCTTCAACCGGAATCGCTGGATCGACCTCGGCATCCAACTGGTCAACCAGGACAACAGCAGCAAGTCGTCGAACAGCAGCAGTGGAGAACAAGTCGTCGTAGAGCAACGAAATGCACATGAGCGTCCAGTAAAAGTTCAACAGGGCTCTGACGCGAGACCAGCTCAAGGAAAGTATGCGTCGTCGCACAGAAAGCTGTCCAAATCCCCGGCGAGATCCCGCCAATTGGGTAAAATGAGTAGTTGCAGAGACATCGTAGAAATGTTGCAGTGAGCAGCGTTTCTGACGACATTCAGCTCCAACAAGCAGAACAGCTGAGAATGACGAAGTGCATGAGCACAGCTCTCCCACGATGAAATTGCGTGATGTAGTTCTGGGGAAGATCGAGGCATAGAAGCAGTAGGGAAAGTGTTTTAGTGGTTAAACACGCCTAACGTGAGTTCTACACCATGACGTAGGCTAAGCTTTTAAGACTACTATAAATTAAAAAAAGAAACTAAAAACTAGAAGCAAGAAGCTTGAAGCTAAAAGCTAGAAACTAGAAGCTAGAATCTAGAAGCTGGTAGCTAGAAGCTTGAAGCTAGAAGTTAGAAAGTAGAAGTTAGAAACCAAAAACTGGAAGCTAGAAACTAGAGACTAGAAGCTAGAAACTAGAGACTAGAAACTAGAACTAGAAGCTAGAAGCTACAAGCTAGAAACTAGAAGCTGGAATCTAGAAGCTAGAAGCTACAAAAAAAGCTAAAAGATAGAAGTTAGAAGATAGAAGTCAGAAATTAGAAGCTATAAACTAGAAACTGGAACCTAGAAGCTAGAAGCTAAAATCTAGAAGCTAGAAACTAGAAACTAGGAGCTACAAGCTTGAAGCTAGAAGCTTGAAGCCAGATGCTTAAAGCTAGAAGCTAGAAGATAGAAGATAGAATATAGAAACTAGAAGCTGGAATATAGAAGCTAGAAGCTAGAAGCTAACAACTTGAAGCTAGAAACTAGAAACTAGAAGATAGAAGTAAGAAATTAGAAGCTAGAATCTAGAAGCTAGAAGATTGAAGCTAGAACTAGAAGCTACAGTATGGCCCATCAAAAAATGCGAAAATTGTTGGAATGTGAATTTGGCATGCACAAGCGTTATTTTCATTGTTTTTTGTGAGTGAATGTAATTTATGATTACTGTTGTATATTCTTACATATCTTCGCTATCTAGGACAACTTTTGTCATATTTTTCTTACTGTCCTTAATAATGTAATGAAGCAAAGATGTTCAAAGGTTTTGTCCACTCAAAGTTAACAACAATGGCTGATTGTCGTATACTCTGGTGATAAACTTGCCACCTTAAAAAATCACTATTTATCGTTGAAAATATTAGCTTGTTTGATATCAGACGATGGAGGAGTTCTTAGAGAACGTGTTTTTCATGGTCACAAAAAATATGTTGCCAGGGTCTTAGTTTTAAGGGCATTTGCGTCTTATGGGTTTGATATGCCTGTATTTTTTGCTAAAGTTTAATTAAAATACAAATACGGAAATCTATAAGAGTTTTTGAGGAAGAAATATTTTACTTCGGTTAGAGACTACTTATATCAATATTAGCTCATAGGTTTTGAGCAAAACAGAGCCGCTTATCACATTTATATGAAGGTTCAACCACGGCTTTCCAAAATTAGCCGTTTTTTTTGAGAATATGTAAAGGTCTCCAATAATCCAGGTATGAACCCATTCTATCATTTGATATGGGCGAATGGTGAAGACAAGGTCTGTGAAGAATCTCACCCGATCGTCTATGTTTTAGAAGCTTTCATCACAAAGATATTGAACTGGATGACTGCATGATAAAATTTGAAGGTATGCTTCCAATTCCTCTCTAGTAAGATGAAAGTAACAGATAAAAATTATGTCCAATGCTAAAAACTGAGTCGAACACATCAAATAATTCAAACAATGAGTAACATTTATGTTTCGTTTACATTTTCTTTTTAAAAACTACCATAAACCATGATTTGACGAATTTCGCATTTTTATGGGCCCTACTGTAGTAGCTAGAAGCTGTAAGCTTGAAGCTTGCAGCCAGAAGCTAGAAGTTAGAAAGAAGAAAAAAACTGGATGTTAGAAACTAGAAACTAGAAACTAAAACTAGAAGCTAGAAGCTGGAATCTAGAAGCTAGAAGTTAAAAATTAAAAGCTATAATATAGAAGTTAGAAGCTAGAAGGTAGAAGCTATAAGATATAAGATAGAAGATAGAAGATGGAAGATAGAAGATAGAAGATAGAAACTAGAGGCTGGAATCTAGAAACTAGAAACTAAAAAGTAGAAGCTAGAAACTTGAAGCTTGAAGCTAGAAGCTGGAAGATAGAAGCTAGAAGATAGAAGATAAAAACTATAGAAGCTGGAATCTAGAAGCTAGAAGTTAGAAGATAGAAGATAAAAACTTGCAGCTGGAATGTTGAAGCTAGAAGCTAAAACCCAGATGCTATAAGATAGAAGCTAGAAACTAGAAGCTAGAAGCTAAAAACTAGAAGCTAGAAGCTAGAAACTAGACACTAGAAAATAGAAGCTGGAACCTTGAAGCTATAAGCTAGAAGCTATAAGTTACAAGATATAAGCTTTAAATTAGAAGCTAGAAGATAGAAGATAGAAACTAGCAACTAGGAGCCAGAAGCTTTACGCTAGAAGCTTGAATAAAGAACTAGAAGCTAGAAATTAGAAGCTAGAAGCTAAAAACTAGAAGCTAAAAGCTAAAGCTAGAAGTTAGAAACTAGAAACTAGGAGCCAGAAGCTTTAAGCTAGAAGCTTGAATTAAGAACTAGAAGATGGAAGCTAAAAACTAGAAGCTAGTAGCTAAAGCTAGAAGCCAGAAACTAGAAGCTGGAATCTAGAAGCTAGAAGTTAAAAACTAGAAGCGAGAAGTTAGAAACTAGAAGCTAGAAGCTAGAATATAGAAGAAGCTTGTAGAAGTAGAAAAAACTTCCAATCTGAATAATTTCAAATCCGTTACCCGCAAAACAGTCAATCTGGATAGTTGTGCATCAACCGCAACGGCTATTCGAGCCTGTTAGCGAATTAACCAACCATTAAAAGTAGCATTACACAGACGAACAGTAAACTCCTTGACAGAGGAAAACGTTACACTCTGCTGTAGGGTCGATGTACCAATAGCCGCATAGCTAAGAACAAAAATTCGTATAAAATCGAAAAATAAAGCCTGCGGAATTATTTTTAGATCATCTGAAAGCTTTTTATCTTGGCTTGGTGTAAAAATTATGAAACATACGAATACTCATGTTTTTGTATTTATTATCGCTTGTGCCACTATAGGAACACATGTGCCTATAGTAGCACTATTCCTAATTTCTGTTCCTATAGTAGCACTAGCCTCACGGAATAGGCAAAACACAAATCAAAACCGTATTTTTACAAAAAAAATTATATTTTTCCTTTGAAGTGTGGATCAAAAGCGTTCGATTGATGTGAAAAAGTTTCTAATTTATCAACTATTTTGTTTAATAACAAAATAGTTTCTCTTAGTAGTGCTACTATAGGAACAATAGGTTAAATATAGGTGCAAGGGAGCTAAAATTTTAAGCAAAACTATTTGTTTCGATCATTTTTTGAACAAAATTGAGCTGTGTGTCAATTGTACTTAGATAAATAGCCACTGATCTTCATGTCAAAAATTATTTTGCTACGATTACCAGCGAAACGACCGTAAAAAGCCACTAGTGCCACTATAGGGGACCGTCCACTAAGGGAACACCGACCCTAATTGTTCGCATAAAAGCTGAGCATCAGTTTAACTCCCGGGGCGTAAAAAAGCTCTTTTTGTTTGACTACACCGGCCACACTGTTCCATCCCCGCTGTAACGAAAAACTCCCAATCAGGAACGGAACCAGAAAACCGACCAACTTCCATTCTCTTCTCTGTCCACTTGTTATGCTGTGATGTATCACTTTGTGCTTTGTGTTTTCCGGCTACTCTTCTCTGGTTTCGAGAGCGATGATCTTCCTACCTTTTACCTTTCACTATCACTTGACCATCGTTTTTTTTTTCTTTTTGTTTGCACTGTCCAACTCCTTCCCCGTTTTCTTCGGAGAACTTCTGCTGCATCTTCATTGGGGCTACCGTGAAACGGGGTACCTCTGATAGTCATTTGAAAAAAAAAAGGATTTTTTCTTCATTTTGTTTAGATGTTTATTTTATATTAAATTAAGTTTTGGTATATTAGTTATCGTATGCAGGGTAAAGTTTACGCTTTTTCAAATGGACTTATAACACACAACAGAAAATCGATTTTCGGTTAAACTACTGTGGAACATTATTGCAAGTGAAATTGGATTGGAGATTGTTAATAGAAAACATTGAGTAGATTATATGCATTGAAATACAGAATTTATTGAAAAAAACACCAACAAAAGCCATGTAAGTTGAAACATTTTTATTATTATTGGTATAATATTATATTTTATATGATTCTTATGTTTCAACATTGATTTCAGGATACATATTTCGATTGAAATCGAATGAATTATGTAAAGAGTATTGCATACGTCTAGGCGTATGAAATTACATGAAAATTCTTTGGATACTTTTTTAGATTCTACTAAATTTAAGATTTACCATAACTAGGTTATCAAAAATTATTGGCAAACTCTTTGAAAAATACATCATATAATGATTGCAGAAAAAAAATGTTTGTTAACGTTTCAAAAAATCTTATCAAATTTCAATATTTGAATATAAAGTTTCAAATGTTTTCGATTCCAATGCAAAAAGTTTTGACATGAAGTGTTAGACTTTAACTCTTAATATTGCAATCGTGTTGCTCAACTAATCAACAGAAATCATGTGATTTCTTTAGAAATTAAGCTTGCGGGACAATCAAAATTATCTGCATTATCAAAGACATCCCATTTTGCGGTACACGAAACCCGCGTCTGGCGCAGTGGAAGTGGCATATCAACTGCAGCACCGGGAAATCTCACTCTTAGAAGTGGCGAGTCTCATTTTTCATCGCCACCCGGTTTGATTGTTTTTCCGGCAAGTCATCGCTCAAAACGGCGGCGGCGGCGGCGGCGGCAGGCGACGACGGCAAGTGGCTTCATGCTACGCTGGAGAAGAAATTATGATGTACACACTGCTGGGTGATTGATTTCACTGCCATTTCACGGCTGCAGGATCTCACTATGGGCCAGAGATAAAAATTGCGCAACAAGAGTTCAAAAAACTAGTTTTCATAAAATTTATTACAGTCAACGCAAAACAAAATGTCAACTTGCTAGTTATTACTCAAATTTTCGAAAATCGTGTTTAGAAACGAGATTAGAAATTATTTTGCTGAAATGTGTGTGCTTCATATTTATCATATGCTCTCCGTGATACACAACAACAAAATTCTTAATTTTAAATATGTTTTTTGTTGAAACAAGTGTGTCTAAAAAAGATGTGTAAAAAATAAAGTGTATAATTTTGCATGGGGCCCAGATAGCCGTAGCGGTAAACGCGCAGCTATTCAGCATGACCATGCTGAGGGTCGTGGGTTCGAATCCCGCTGATCGAGGGTCTTTTCGTCAAGGAAATTTTCTCGATTCCCAGGGCATAGAGTATCTTCGTACCTGCCACACGATATACACATGCAAAAATGGTCAATCGGCAAAGAAAGCTCTCAGTTAATAACTGTGGAAGTGCTCATAAGAACACTAATCTGAGAAGCAGGCTTTGTCCCAGTGAGGACGTAATGCCAGAAAGAAGAAGAAGAATTTTGCATTTCCTTCACTTCCTTGTCCAAAGTTTTTCATTATTATCAGGGGTTAAAGCATTTTGCATTTTTATGAAAAACTTTATTGTGTTTTTCACTGTACTGAGCGATATCTTTGAAATACATGTTTCGTAATATGAAATAAATTTCAACGCAAAATGTTAAAAATAGTATGGTATAGTATTATTTTCCTTAAATTCTTACTTTTAACAATTTTCTTTGAAATGCGTCCAAATCACCAGCTATTTTGTTTGAGTTTGGTACTTTTAGGTTGCTGTGTTCATTACTAAAGTGCTTAGAATTTTGTCGCGATATTTAGATTTCTAGCCCACAGTGGCTCCCCAGGAAGCGTTGAGAAAACAGATAAAAGTGGGAAAGCACTGTTCCCCTAGTGTCACGCTGATGGTCACTTGGATGGCAGCCACACTTAAGGTTTAGAGATGAATGAGCTGCCATCATCATTGTCCATGTCACCTGAGATGAAATTACTGATCCAACTGCAGCAATCGCAAGCAAACTGGGTCAGCCGAAGAAGCATAAGTTATCTTCCGCCTACTTTGTTTGGCCCATTCAAGCCGGCTCTTGAATTCTTCCATCGTTTTTCCCTCCGCTGGGCGACCATAGGGAAAGTTTTTCCATTTACAACACATTTTTCTTTTGCTTCCTTTTCGGGTGCGCACTATTCCTAGAGAACAAAAAGCGAAGCACAACCTGGGCAAAGAACAAGCAGAAAAAAAAACTACACTTCAATGATAAAAGATACAGAACCGAGCAAGACGAGACCAGGGAAATGTAGCGTACAACAATTGAGCTAATTTCTTTGGGCAACTTTTCTCGGTTTATCATCGACAACGTGGCATTTGAGAGTCTTCTGGTATTCTTTCCGCTCTGAAGAGTTCTTTTGATGATGGTGAAGCAAACAGTGGAAGCACGTTAAAATTGAATCACACATAATCTGGTGATATTGCGTCTGTTCTTCGTGGAATAGTCGAAGTTAATGTTTTTATAAAATATAAGAAATTACAGGAGAAACTTCAGAGGAGTTTCCGTTGGAGCTCTTAAGCAATTTCCGAAGGAATTCCGAAGGAGTAATCGGATGGACTCCAAAGAAATTCCCCGAGGAATTCCGCAGCTGAGCTTCAAATGAATTCTCGGTGGAGCATTTGAGGCTTTTCCGGAAGAACTGTAGATAAATTCCCATGATGAACTTCTCGAAGAACTAAAGTAACAAGGAGTAAAAGAGGTCCGGAGAATCACCAGGAGAAATGGACACTAGCGAGAGAACACGCCGGCGATAGTACTTATCTACCAGGGTACAATTCGATTGGAGACCGTTTTATTCGGTTATATTCGATGTCCGACACGTCCTTATCACGTCCAAGCCCAATGTAGTGCTTTAACTGCTGGCTGTTTGGAAATACGAAGCAACGCTGCCAGACTAAATCGGCCACATGTGGGACTTGCTCCGAAATCATCCGATTCCCGAGAACAAGGAATGCAATATTGAACTGTTTTGCATAACTTGCGACAGCAATGATTACAGGGTCTCCAGCCGTTCCTGCCCTTTGAGGCAGTTTGAGAACACCGTTCAACGGATGAAAGTCGACCAAGGAATCTCGTATCCAGCAGCCCGCCGAATCTTAGAACAAAACCGCGGTGGAAAATCTTTCGTTAATGTTGTAGGACCCCGCCCAACGATGCCCTCCGGCAGAAAAACGTACACTGAACCAAGGAATCATATCAATATTATCTGAAAACACTTATAGTTTTTTTCCATGTAGTTTTTCACATAACGCTCATCGGTTTATCACATAAACTATTCCGACTTGATTATTATTGGATTCATCTGACAGATCACATAAATTTAAAATGAAAATTTTATTTGAACCATTGGATTTTGTCAATGACTTTTATGTGAAATTCAGATGGCATATATTAATTTTGTTAATGATATTTATATGATAGCACAATTAATTGAAATGGGGAATATTACTGATTTTGAGAGAAATTTATAAAAAATATAATTTAAATTTAATTATATCTATTCAGCATGTTTTGTCTTCATTGGCGTAAATAGGGAGAATCATAGGCTTGCCCCCACCGAAAAAAATGGAAAAGAAATGAAATTAGTGTACAGTATCAAACATGCCTAAATGTTTGATACTAAACGCGTTTAAGGTGCAAGCAAAAATGGCTCAAAAGTCAGAACTGAAAGAGCAATTTTCTTCTTTTAAAACAATAAATTTATGAAAATAAGAACACACAGCCTTTTTATTTGGCAAATAAAAGAGCTATGTGTTTTTATTTTCTTCGATTTGTCTATTTAAAAAGAGAAAACTGCTTTTTCAGTTTAGATTTTTGTACCATTTTTATTTGGGCCTTAATGACAGGCAATAGAAATATATAGTTTTTAAACGTCACATATTGCCATACTGTTTACTTTTTGTCCTTTCCCGATATTAAAATTCATTGAAACACGTTGTAGATTTAGCAGAACTGATTTGATGCATTAACAATACTCCTATGGTTATTTGAAAACCATAGTTTCTTCAAATTTTAAAACAAGCATATCGCAGATATGATCCATTATCTAGAACGAATCGTTGTTACTGTAAAAAGTTTGTGTATATGAGTTATGGTAAAGTTTTACAAAAAAAAAATGTTTTTCAAAAATAAACAATGAGGCAGCAAGTAAATTTTATTTTGTATTCTTTTTTTTCGTGAAATTTTAAATACTGTATATTTTAATTTATGAGCCATTCGATAAATTTATCTCTGAGACGTCGGAAACAGATATGAACTGCTGGTAAGTAAACGACAGCGAAGCAGTTGCATTCAAATGTGACAGCAAAAATGTGAACATTGAAATTTATTTATGTATAGTAAGATAGCGGCGGATTCGTACAAAAAACAACATCGAACCGAGTAAAGTCGTGGATGTCGCAACGATTTTTTTAAATGTTAAATTTACACCAATTTTCTGAAGTTCTTGTATTGATAAGGTAATAAGACCATGTTACTATATGTTTCTTTAGAACAAACCTAGAAGTTAAAGTTTGAACAAATCTAGAAACCGCAAACGATTTTGTGTAAGTCACACTAATATTAGAAATTTTTGCATGTGAAACCACAAAATGTCCTTATATTTTTCTTGGCTCAGATTCCTTATTTTACCAAGTCCAATGAAACAGTCGTTTGTTAGGCGACCTTTACTTACTTCTATGCCAATCGCCTGTATAAAAACTGATTGTTTTTCAAGAATGAGCTCATGATTTTTTCGGGGTGGAGAATTATATGCCCTCTTTAAAATGCTACCTGTTCTTGTATGAAACTGCTTTATGCCAAACGTCCTTCTAGGCGTTTCTAAGCCTATCATAAGAATGCTCTGAAGTGTATTTTTTGACCCATAGTGGGGCGGCGAAATTTACAAATTAGCCTGAATCCACATTTTATCTTCAAGTTTAGTGAAATTTGCCTGATTGTGCAAAAAAAAGTGACCAAAATTTCACATTTCCACATAGTTTTGCGAAAAACTGTTTTTTTTTTGTATATTACAATTAACCTTGTTTTGGGCAATTTTTCGATGAAAATTTAGTGTGCATTTTTCTGTAAACATAAGTATGTCTGTCGTATAAGTGTCGATATTTTGTGTTTCGCCCAGGGAAGACAATCAATGTTGAAACTATTATAACTAAAAATTGGTAAATATTTTAACACAAGTTTGTTTAGCAAAATTATAGCAAATGAGGTTCACTGTGTGGTATTTTTTCTTTTCAATTGCTATTGTTTTTATTAAAATTTTGATTATACCACTTAGGCCGAACCCTTTCCCTACCTTACTATAATTGAATATAATTAAATCCTTTAGCAAAATACCTTCATCTTGCTTTCTTCAAACGAATTTGATGACGACAGCTTTATTTGAGTAGAAAACTTCCAATTCTTCAATATGACGATAGCCAAGCAGCTTTAGGATGTAAAGTCTTCAACTCGAACAAAAAAGGTATTATTCAATCCTATGTTCAAAATTAGGTTTCGAGAGGTTAAGACAAATGAATCGCTCGCTACAGAAATACTGAGCAACAGTGATCCATATTTTCAAACTAGCAAGCTTTTTTTCTTTGAAGGTTTGGGTTTTGTTTTGGCTTTTCTGTTTCAAGAGGTTAGAATTTCACATTGATCTTCAACCTTAATTGAACTGATACATTTGAAACTTTATCTTGTTTTATAACTCTGCTAAAAAATTTCAAATCGAATTGGAAAGGTAAATTTGTTTCCTGATTGATCCTGATGAAAAGCAGAATTTTAAATCTTTCTATTTCATTCGAGATATATTTGATTGGGTTGAATACGTCATCTTGGTAGTATAAAACGTCGCAGCGTTATACTATTTTTCCATAAAAAAAATGACATTTGGTAACAAAGTTGATCAATCGATGTTGAACCATATTCAAGTTTTTATATACCGACCTTTGTATGAAAGGGCTCCACAATAATCGGTTCACAAATCTTATCGAAACAAGCATTGTAAAGTTATCTAAATCCGAAATCTAATGTAAAACTTTTATCTTTCATGATAAGGGGCCGTGGCCCCCCTCAAATCTGATGGCTATTTACGCCCATGTTTGTCTTCCAAAATAAAATATGATTAAGCGAATTTAAATTTGGGTTTATAAACAAAGTTTGAACGGTCTTCTATCCTTAAATTTGGGTATCGCTTCCTATACCATTTTGGGTGTTCCGGATTGTCCACCTTCCGTTTTTTCCCATTTCTTCCATCGTCATGCATTTACCATTTCTCTCATCTGCAATTGGATCGATGATATTTCCTGATCATTTGCTTGTTTTACGGTGTCAGGGCGTTCTAAATTTAATTTTCTGTTGCTTTGCTGTAAGATCAAATACAGATCAATGAATTCATATTTCATGGTTTTATTTATGAATATTCAACTTACCCTTTAGGTTCACATATTCGTAAAATATCCCATGGTGCGCAATTTCAAATCATTTTCACTCCATTTATCAGGTCAGCCGAACTCGCCATCATGAAAGTACTTCCAGTAAAACGATTAAATTTGCACATGTGCCTATACCATAATAGTTATCGGATAACATACATAACTTTCGTTCATATATAATATATAGTGTTGACTAATGAATATTATGAGGTATAATAATGAGTTTTATGTACTTTCCACATGAGTATCATTGGATACACATAATATGAATGGGATTTCAAGTATCGCCAAAGTAAGTGACGTTTTTAATAATTTCTATGATATTTCTTGGTTCAGTGTAAGGATCGATCAGTTGACAGCTGCTCTAACCTCAAAGGATGCTGAAATCGCCGAACTTTGAGCAGCTCTTGCAACTCGCGAAACCCCTCCGGCGGTCATCAATCACTAAATCGAATCTCTTAACACTATCGTCGCCAGCCAAGCAAAACAAATCCAACCGCTAACGGACTGAATATCCGTCTTCCTCAAGGCTGTCATGCCCGCTGCCAACCTCTCCGCGTCATCAACCACTCCAAAGCCAACCTCCGTGACACCAACTATCACCTCTGTATCAGCAACCTCCGTGCCAATAACCACCGCTTCCGTGCCCATCAATATCCCTATTGCCGCCGCTCCCGTAGACACTGCTTCTGCTTTAGCAAGTAAAACCGTCCAGTTAAATGTTCCACTATTGGAAACCATTTTTACTGATTGCGATAGTCCCTCTGCGGAACTCAGTACAAACGAGGAAAATACAGTTAACTCTCCCTTACTCGATATTCCGTATCTCGATATCGAGTTAGAGAACCATAGTAAAAGTTGGTTTTCATGGCTACCTCGATGGTCCCTTAGATCGCAGTTACACTGGTTTTGTGTTCTGTAACTCGATACCTCCCTAACTCGATGGTCCCTTCAATATCGAGTAAGGGAGAGTTGACTGTATTATCTTCGCCTAGAACACCAAAGCCCATCCGTCTCAAACCTTTTTTTCCCGTAATCGCTAGGATGAATACTGATCCGATTATGACACGGAATAAGCACGCTATCTGTCTATCCGCACTGAAACTCTCTCCCAGCAGCAGACAAAAACTAAGCACAAAAGCTCCTCAGACAGCTCGGGGGCCATTCTCAAGTCTCGGTAAGAACATCAACCCTATCTTCTCTTCTCACCGCCATCCCAAACATTATTACCAACTATACCACGCCAGGTCGTCTGGGCGCCGGCGAACTGGAAGCCTTGTCCTAACCAGAATAGCCGGGACGACCTCGGCACCTAGCTAACCATTACGATCCGTCCATCTTCCTTGATAGTCGAGGCGCCAGCGTACCGGAATTCTTACCCCAACCGGAATCGCTGGGCCGACTTCGGCATCTGGCAAGTGGTGCGGATAGAGAGCTCCGACAAAACTATCGTTGCCCAGCTATATCTCCCGGTAGCCGGGCCCCGTCGGTGCGGACGTCTCCCTCACTGGAACTGGCGGACTACCCTCGGCGCTGGGGGGAGACCTGGATAAGGGAAGTCTGGCACACACGCCTACTGTTCTAGACGACGTGAGAAGTGAAAGCATGCAAACAGTCGGGCTCTACCCGCTACCCCGAAGGACTACGTTGGATGTGAAGTCACTTACAACCAAGTAACTGTTCAAGCACCTAACTCCGGTAACGTATCCAGTTCGAATAACAAAAAAAGGTGATTATCGCCCCTCGCTACTCCCTTTTTTCCCTCCGTCGGGTCATCTCTACACTCGGTGGGCTTAACTTCCGGATCTGCCATATGTGGAGCTCTGTCTTGTTCGGCAACTGAAGACGAGAAAGAAGTACCTGCTCCATCTTTTTTGCTCGCCATTGAGTCTTCTTCAACCCTGGTGGTTTCACCCCTCCGGCGACTCTCTGGCGATGTTTTGGATAATTCGTACTCCGATACCACCCACTACAAATCTTCCACCGCAAATAGAAGTTACTCCATCCAGTCAATACCGAAATCGTCTAAGTTCTGCCTACAATGAAACATGAACGGCTTCCTGAACAACCTAGTGGATCTTGAACTTCTGGTGAGCAACGATGCTCCCTGGATTTTGGCACTCCATGAAGTCAACCGTGTAACAATCGAGCAGCTTAATCGTTCCCTCGGTGGCAAATACGTGTGGACCTCGATACGAGAAGGTAACATCCGCCGTTCTGTCGTTCTTGGGGCTTTAAAGTCAATCCCGTTCACATTCATAGCAATTGACTCTCAACTACCAGTCGGAGTTAAGCTTCACAGGTGTAACTTGCAGGCCGTGTTACTCCCAGCCTAGATGAGACCCCCGTCTCCAAGCCTCAGGGTCGGCGCTACGCTCGTGACACTCCGCGAAAGAAAACACTTATAGATAGCTCAAATAAAACTACCTCTATTTTCGGTCTCGGTGCACACTTGTATTCACACTTCCTTGACGTCCTACTTCCTGTTCTACTCCTGACTTTCCCTTCTCTATCCTTGCGTCCGTCCTCAACACCTCCCACTTTCTTATCCTACTCCTACCTTACACTTCCTTCACTTCTTCGGGGCCCCTTTCACTGCAGCACCTTCCACGCTGCTCCTCCTCCGTTGCTCCTTCACCGACCGCTCAGACTTCTCTTTCTCTTCTGGCCAGGGGCGACGATGCTTCCTTCTCTCTTTTTCTTCGGCTGCAGCCTCTCGTGGACTCGAGGCTTCAGTGATCCGTGGATTCACTGGAAAACATGGTTTTTGTGGTGCACTTGAAGGTCGAACTCGGTTCAGGGCTTTAGGGACACACTACTGGCGAGTAGGTTCTTCAATGGTGATTCTGAATAAATACCGCGATGGCGATTTCAAATAAAAACCGCGAGGACCTATGGATGAAGTACATGGTACAAAAGGGCGAGTATTAGGAACTACTCGGTTGGACTTGGTTCGGGGTAATTTGGGTTCTGGTTTACCTGGAAGTCCAGTTATCCATTACACTTTGCTCCTCTCTACTAGTAAACTCAATTTAATATTGCACAGCACTTGCTCTTAGCTTATAACAACGACGTTCTTCTCCAATGATTACCAGGCTAATGAAGTGTCGTCCTGGTGATCACGACCTTTGGCCGTTGACCCATCTTCGTCCATCTACGTCATCGATGATCCACCTCATCATGGCCACCCATTTCGCCACCGCCATGGCCGCCCATTCTTGTGGTTTAGCGCAGCCCTTGTGGTGACTAGCGGTACTACTCTCGTCCTTTTTTAGGGTGAAGCTGTGTTGGCTGCGTTCGTGGCAGTTTTCGGGACATTCTACTCTAACCTATCTACAAACGTTTTCTTTTTCTTTAAAACACATTTACGAAACTGAACGCGACAAATCTCATCAACACTAGACATCACACTGACACTGGTACACAGGAGTATCACAATTTCCGAACCTCCATGCGGACCTACGTGGAACAGTAGAGAACTTCATCCGTTAGCTTCCAGAACCAAGAATGATAGTCGAAGACCTTAACGCCCACCATCCGGCATGGGGTGGTTTCCGCTCAGACGCAAGAGGCATAATGTTGCTTGATCTTTTCGAGGACATTGATCTCACTGTTCTTAATGATGGCTCTCCAACATTTTTAAAGGCTACTACTCAACAGTAATTGACGTTTCCGCTGTTACCCGGTCAGAGAACCGGCATTTTCGCTGGAATGTCAATTCGGCTCCGTGCGGAAGCAATCATCACCGCTTGCTTATAACAACAACATCTGCGCATCAATTAGTAGTCATCAACCAAGTAGCATATCTGAGTTTTCGGCTATCCTAACCCAAGCGGCAAGCGCATCAATTCCCAAGACAAGCAACACACCTGGCCGTAAGGCTCTCCATCGCTGGTCCCGGAGATTAAGAAAGCTATCAACATACGTAGAAAGGCTCTCCGATCCGTTAATAGAATCCGGCAGTCATCCAAACCGAGCACAGATCTCAGCGCAACGAATACCATCAAGCCATTCTTGATGTTAAACGGGCTTGTTGAGAAGAATTTCTCGGCAGCATCAATGCGTCACAATCAACAACTGACCTTGGCCCATAGGTCAGTTGTTGGCCAAGGTCAACGCCCTTAGCGGCAAACGATCCGTCACCTCGGCTACTCTTCTTATTAACGGAAACAACACAGCGGACCCGATTGTTATTGCTAACGGCCTAGGCAAACACTTTGCCAGCCTGGCTGCCTTTGGTAGCTACGACCCGGAATTTGTACGACGTTCCGGGGCTACTGCCGGCGACATAGTAAATTATAACGTGCCTGCGAGCAACTTGCAGCTCTACAAACACTGCGAAAACTGTAGATTTGAGTTAAAATCTTAGTAGCTGTTTTCCAGACTAGCCCTTCTCGCTCACTATGTCTACCGAACTGGGGATTACGGTCCTACGGCAGGAAATCCCGAAATAAAAAAAGGAAATAAAAATATAAATTCCCGGTTGAGCTCTAGAGTAGCTTCGGATGAATTGCTGGAGGAACTTCGAAGGAATGTATATAGGAGTTCCAAAGGAATTTCTGGAGGAAGTGAGGTGAAATTCCTCAAGGAACTCTGAAGGAATTATAGGAGAAACTATTGTGAAATTTTAACTCCGGAGAAATTATTGGAGGAACTCTGAAGAATACCTGAAGAAACTCTGATAAAATTTCAGACGAACTATGGTGGAAATCTGAAGAAAGTCTTGTTGGAGCTTCAAAGGAATTTCGGGACGAAACATGATGGAATTCCCGCAGGTACTCCGAAGAATTTCCATGAGAAACCCTGAAAAAACATATTAGAGCACATCAATTCCTGGAGGAACTCCGAAGGGCTGAAGGAACTGCAGAATAATTTTTAGATAAACTCCGGAGAAACTCTTGAAAAGCTATGGAGGACATCCCGGAGAAACTCTGGATAAATTTCTGGTTGACCTCCAAAGGAATTCTGGGAGGAACTCTGAAGAATTTCTGAAGGAACTCCGAAGAATTTCTGACCGAGCTTCCAGAAATAATTCCAGGGAGATCCATGGAGGAAATCCGAAGGAATTTCCAGTAGAGCTCCAAGGGAGTTCCTGGCAAAGATTGAAAGAATTCCTTGAAGAATTTCTAGCGGAAATCCGAAGAAATTTCTAGATAAATTCATAAAAAAAAACTCCGAAGGAATTCCTGAAGAAACTCCGAAGCACTTCCTGGAGGAACTATGAAAAAATTGTTGGAGGAATATCCGAAGTAACTCTGAAGGAATTTCCGGCGAAGTTCTGGAGCATTGAGCTCGAAACCAAGTGTGTGGCCCATTCCCAGCGTGCATGTAAACTACAATCATAGAGAAAAAAATGTCGAACACAAACTGGACAACCATAGCGACGGGTTTCCTTCTCTGTCCGTTGTTAGTTAAAGGAAATGAGGTCATCAATTTGATAAGAAAAGTTTTCGCCGGAATTGCTCGGGAGTGAAACTGCTGCGAGAGCGAGGGGCGAGTGGTTTGCGAATTTTCACAGGAATTCATTATGTTTTTCGTATGTTTGATGGTTATTAGATTATGTTTTGCCTACTGCCGTAGTTTATTCGATGTAAGTAAAATGTTTTTGAATTGGCATTCAATACAGTGCCGTAGTTAGACATGAGGGGCGTAATTTTGCTATTGTAATCCTCAAAGCTTTCAAGTCAACAAGTGGATCAGAATTAGTCAATTTTCTTCTTTCATGGTTGTGACCCATGCCAATCTGGTCCTATTGCAACTAGTCAATCCACCTTAATCGATGTGCTCTTTTCCTTTTTGATCAAATAGAATTTGATGCAGAGATTGTTGTTACATAACTTAAAAATTTGCATCGATCTATTGGCCAATACGTGTCTATTAACCCGTATGGGTCTGAGTGAAAGCAAAAATGCTAAAAGCCCTCGGCGCTTAGCGAATTTTTAATGGATTTAAACAAATTTTTGTCAGTATACTGGTACACATATATAGTTGCTAGAAGTGGCCGAAGGAACTCGGGAATATTCCTGTGGCCTGAGTTATTCTTGTGTGTCACTGGTTCAATTTGCATTGATATTTAGGATTTGATATTCAACATTATAAATTAAGAGATTTGCACCTTTTAGAATGTACCGGATGTGGCCAGTCGGACTTAATGTCCTGATGAACTGGCTATAGTTTATATGAATACCAAACTGTTTCAAATCTCGAAAACTAGAGATCATAACATAATAGTACACTGAAATGCGTTTCAAAAGGCTTGGCACAGATGTTTAGATGCAAATTGTCTACTCTATCGTAAATATGAGGCATCCCGGGGTCCCGGAAATGGTCATTTGTAGGGTCATTGAAGCGCAGGATACATGGTTATCTAATTCAATCGTCTCTCAACAGCTTTACGCTGATGTGTTTTCCTCAAAATTGCATAATATAGTGGCCACATCATAGCCGATTCCTGAAATTATCTGTGACTTGAAATTTGCCTACCTACGGGGACATAGAAGCACAGTACCCTTTTCACCCGAGCTGACCCAGTGACCCATCGGAAGAACTCCGGCCACTTTCTCGAGATCCTTTGGCCACTTTCAGAAACAAGATATGTGTACGAGTAGTACTGACAAAAAATAGTAGAAATCCGTTAAGTATTCGCTGATCGGTGAGAGTTCTAGTATTTTTTTCTTTCATTCGGGCCTATACGGGTTAAATCATGTTCAGTGTTAAAACTAAATTTTATATATGTGACATACTCACAAATGAAATATAAATTAGATAACAAATAGCTGAATATTGAATCTGTGCGTGGTTCATCACCTTAACAGAGAACATATGACTCAACAGTTGGGATGTGAATAACATGATCCGTTAAAAAAAGATATCATACAGACGATTCATATCTTAAACACATACCATCATTTCCTTTCTTCGCCTTCTAATGCTATTTTCAAACATGACTTTATCATAAGATCTCATCCGACCCAAACACACCCCGAGATGCCTCATTTAAAATGTTTGATGTTTTCTCCACGTGCTATTTGAAAACAATTAGCAGAAAACAAAACGTTTTACATTAATCTGTTTTCTCCTCATCTGCTTACAGCCACACTTCAAGGCGCACAAATAACAAAAAGTAGCATTTTCCACTCTTCCAGCGTTTCCGCCTCCCATCTGATTCGGTAGATCTGTTTCTCGCTTCCACTGATTTTCGTAGCAGTGCTCCCCCGTTTTCTACGATGCCCCATTCACAATTGTGTGCATCTCACTCACAGCTAAACATATTTCCATCCAATTTTGTTCCCCAACGACATCGACTTGTAAAATGCAATATTATTCTTCTAGTGTTGACTTCCTCCCCTTTCGCTCGTATGCGATTCAATTCAGTTCCCCATTCGGATGCGATGTAACCCTTCTGTCTCCGCCTCCACACTCACAGTTTAGCGTTTAATGCTGTTTTTTCTTCTTCTGTTTATTCATCTTGAGCTCCGATGTTACAGCATAGAATTGGATACTTCCAAATCGGTTCACCACCAGTGGCGAACCGCACGAGGCAAGGGGTGGAGAACAATGTGGAAAAAGAATTATGCTGGCGTCTTCTTGTTAATAATGTTTGTGTTTCTTAATTTTTCGTATTCCGCTTTTGGTTTATCTCGCGATTCAATCAGCTTGAATTTTGGCGGCTTCGTGTCTTGCTTGGAGTCATCACGAGACAAACAGAGAGAATAAAATGGTAGAGCAATTGCAGTCGCACGAGCTACTGTACACTGACGGGTTAAGCATTTTGTATTATAAATTAAACATTAGGCAAGCATAAGTTGTGGAATTCTGAGAATATTGAGAGTATAATCTTATAATCGCTCCCTGTAACAATCATAATCCGCAACACATCATGAGAGACTGTTGATCGTCTACTACTACAGCTCTGATTATATCGGGGTAATTATACTACATAATTAAACCCATCTAAACAACGATAGTAATAAATCTTCGAGCTGTTCAATGGAATACCTTTAAATAAATGAAAAACCAGTACTATACCATTTAATTTTACTAGAGTTTGTATCCTTTAACAGATTCGCGACCTCAACTGTAAGGCCGACTTCAGTGTCGTGTACTAGACTCGACTCGTGTCAAATTATGTGGTATAGTACCAAATCCGGTTTTTCATTTATCCATCTAAAAGCTCCAAACCAGGGTGGCACTATTGTTATAAGATGCTCGGAGATGGTTTATCGTACCAGTAAAGTTAGACGCCTAAACACAATGGTAAATAAGCGAGAAAAATGGGTTCTGTCATCACTCTCTTTTGGGGCTCTCCTTCGCTACTGCAATGTATCAAGCTTGTTACAACTGATCATGGACTGATACAGATGCGTTATTTGTCATAACATTTTTCGTGGCTCGAGGATCAAATTCGATGTCTCTAGTAAATTCCGTTAGAAATCCTTGCAATATCGGTATTTTCGATACGAGCACGAAGAGGGGATGACGAAAATCGCGACTTCCGGTTTGGAAAAATCGTTGAAAACCCATTCAATATGGGTATTTTCAAAACGGGCACGACAACCAGATGACGAAAATTGATGTCTGACGCCATTTCAAAATCCGATTCTCTAAAACTTAATTAACGAAGGCGTTTTTTACGCAAATTCAATTGACGTCACTTTTTTTTTACAAACTAAATTAATCCATTTGCTTAATTGAAGGTTTAAGATTTGATACCATAACTAAGTATCATCAATATACAACTACTTCCGTTTGTACTCGGGCCTATATTCCTTGGAAGTCCAAGAACATCGACACTACTCAATACAATACTTCGTTTACTAATATGGATAGTTGGGGGCCTTTGCAATATTAAAGAACTGTCTATTGATAATTGGTTACGCTTGTAGATTCTAAGGCATATATTCGATGGAGATGTCCAAGCCAAGAACATCCGCACAAATTAATACAATACACAGCTTACTCACAGTAATGGTTAGGGGTCTTTGGAGTATTTGAAAACTAACCTTAAATCACTTATTACGGTCGTAGATCCGAAGGCCTATATTCAATGGTGCCTTTGGAGGACCAAAACATCCGTATAAACCAACAAAATATTCCGATGGCTTAAATAAATTGTTAAGAGGCTATACCATATTAAAAAAAACTATCTATAGATCATTGATCACGCTAGTAGATCCTAAGGCCTTCCTTGAAGGACCTAGGACATCAGTACAAATCATAACAATTCTCATTTTATCGCTATGAATAGACTAGGGCCTGTGCTATATCAAAAAGACATCAAAAGATGACTAAATAAGCCAGTACAGGGCAGGTTAATATTCTAGGCAATTTTTGGATGAACTAAAACACCTGTTGTACTCACTTAGTACCAAAACTCGGATCTGACAATACAAACGATACTTAAAAATATATCAATCTACTAGGGTCCAGTATTGTGAGATATTCTTCTATATAGATGCCAAAACTCCGAAGAGTTCTTGGAGCATAGCATAGCATAGCATAGACTGACTGTTTCTGGTTGCTACTCCGTGATTGATCGGAACTGCTAAGAATTGCACTACGATCCAAATGAATAAGGGATGGGAGTTTCCGCTCACTCTCGAAGTGTAATTTTTGCAGATTTAACATTATTGATCAATAACGGTGTCGGCCAAGTCCTTACAGTTCGTTGGGATGTGGAAGGAATGTTAGGGTGTAATGATTGTTGCTTTTAGAGACCGAGAATACCTCTGCATCTCCACAATCACCACGGGATGGGTGTTTATTAGTGAGGGAGGAAAAAATCTGAGAGTCACCTCTGGTCGGTGATGCGATCCATGGACAAGGGGGAAATATACGACTTATATTTAAAGCTAGTTTTGTATTTTTGTCTCGAGAAGTTTTTGGTAGAAGATTTAAAACATACGTCAACATCTATAATGTCGAACAATTCAAAAGACGTATTTATTAATGACGAAAACTGAAAATTACATGTATATATTTCAAATTATATAAACAGGAATAATGCCGAAACTTGGAGTGACGAACCATACATAGTTTGTTTGAAAATTACATATGAGTATTACTGTGCATTTTGTCTCCATATGGTAGAAGTTTTAAAAAATACGTCAACATTCACAATGTCGAACAATTCAAAAGATAATTTTTAATAATGTCAAAAAGAGAAAAATATATGTATATTGAAATTGTATAAGATAAAAGCATAATGCCGACACTCATAGTGTGACGAACCATATAAAGTTTGTTTTAATATTATATAAAAGTTACGCTTTCAAGAAAAAATGTGTTATCATAAGCATGAAACGAACTCACCAGTTGGTAATCCATTCTCGACTGAACACAAAACTGACACTGACAGCAAAACTTCTTGGCGTCCCGAAAACAAACCGTCTTGCTTGGGCCTTCCCAAATACCTACCCAGCAGGACGCTCCAAAACAGGAAAAAAAAATCGGCGACGAAACCACGCGCGAAACCGTGAACAAAAGCTATCTGCCGACGCGAAATCGAACCGTCCTGCTTGGGCTTCACGAAGAACTACCGCTCCAATACAGGAAAAAAAATCTCCGGCAACGAAAACACGCGTGAAACCGTGAGCAAAATCTATCGGACGACGCAAAACCGAACTATCCTGCTTGGGCTTCACGAAGCACTCCAAAACTCCGAAGAGTTCTTGGAAGACCTTAACTTGCTCACATTCTAGCCTGATAAAGAACCCAATATGTCAATAATATGTTAATGGTACTAAGAGAGCATAATTTCTCTAAATAATAAAAAATAATTTCATACTAGTAGACTTCAAAAGGCAAAACTTCGTTTTTCAAACTAAGCTCCCTCGTTTGTTACACTAATTCAATTTACGCACCCCGAATCTAGTTCGTAAATCGAGGTTACTAAAGAATAAAAAACAAAACCATGGGCAGAACCGTCACATAATCCAAGGTCAAATTCTGATAGAATTTGAGAAGGATTCATATAAAATACTACACAGTAAGTTGACAGATTTCTCTACCGGACTACTAAATGAATCTTAGGAAGAATCTGACACAATGTCATGCACAAATTTTACTGAATCCTGCCCATAATTCTCATTCCATCTTAGGCAAAACAGGTGGAATTTTGATAGAAATCTGAGTATGTTTCTCATAAAAGATTGAAGTCCATTCTCAAAAATAAAAAAAAAATCCTTTAAATGAGTGGTTTGGCTAGATGACACATGTTTTAGCACAGTTCACACAAAATACCCTGTGAAGTACTCAACAGCTAGCATATTTTTAAATATATATGTTTCCTAAGAAAATTCTGTTTTGTTGACTGACTTTTATTCGATTTTATAAATATGGATTTGTTTGTGGACTACCACAAAATTGGCCAGCCACAGCAACAAATCAAGTTTAATCCTGACTTGCTGAATCTAACAGAAATATAACTTAACGAGATATTTAGTTATGATATTTTTTGTTTTTTATAGCAAATAAAACTTTATTACCAACACTAAAATTATTTTAGGGCAAAAACTATATTTTTTGTATTCATTATTGGGTGAATGATAGCCCAGATAGCCGTAGCGGTAAACGCGCAACTATTTAGCATGACCATGCTGAGGGTCGTGGGTTCGAATCCAGCTGGTCGAGGATCTTTTCGTAAAGGAAATTTTCTCGATTCCCAGGGCATAGAATATCTTCGTACCTGCCACACGATATACACATGCAAAAAATGGTCATTCGGCAAAGAAAGCTCTCAGTTAATAACTGTGGAAGTGCTCATAAGAACACTAATCTGAGAAGCAGGCTTTGTCCCAGTGGGTACGTAACGCCAAAAAGAAGAAGAATTGGGTGAATGTTTTGAGTGTATATATATTTAAATATTTTTTTTAAATTTCCTTATTAGTATCATTCCAAACATTACATTCATTTCAATTATCTAGGTATTCTGTGTTATTAGACAACACTTTCATCCTAATTTTGTAAAACAAATTTAAGATTTTATTAAAAACATATTACATTTCATTTGCCGTAGCAGTTCAGATTTTTTACAGGTGAGTTGATTTCACCTGCTTATAAGAGAAAAAAAACGCTTTGAATATACTTAACCTAACTTAACCTAAACATATAACGCATTAATCGTGGCAATAGAAGATTGTAACGATTTTTGCCTGAAATTATTAATTATTTTATTTGACATTTGTTCCAATGTTTCAACATTGCATATTCTATGTAGCTCATTGGTATTATACCAGGAAAGAAGCCTCAGAATCATTTTCAAAATATTAATTTGAATTCTCTGCAGAGCTTTCTTCCTGGTATTACAACAGCTAGTCCATATTGGTACAGCATACAACATGGCTGGCCTGAAAATTTGTTTGAATATCAAAAGCTTGTTCTTAAGACAAAGTTTTGATTTTCTATTAATAAGGAGATAGAGACATTTTACATGTTTATTACATTTGGCTTGGATGCCCTCAATGTGATTTTTGAAAGTCAAATTCTTATCTTGCATGAGCCCTAGATACTTAACTTCATCTGACCAATTTATTGGAATCCTTTTCATTGTAAAAACATGTCTACTCGAAGGTTTCAAATAAAAAGTTTTTGGTTTATGTGGGAATATTATCAGTTGAGTTTTGGAAGCATAAGGAGAAATCTTCCATTTCTGCAAGTATGAAGAAAATATATCCAAACTTTTTTGCAATCGACTACAGATGACACGCAAGCTTCGTCCTTCGGCGGAGAGGCCTGTGTCATCCGCAAACAAGGATTTTTGACATCCCTGAGGTAACTCAGGTAAGTCAGATGTGAAAATATTGTATAATATTGGTCCCAAAATGCTGCCTTGGGGAACACCAGCTCTTACAGGAAGTCTTTCAGACCTGGAGTTCTGATAATTAACCTGAAGTGTACGATTTGACAGATAACTTTGAATTATTCTAACAATGTATGTTGGAAAATTAAAGTTTTTTTTACAATCAAACCTTCATGCCAAACACTGTCGAACGCTTTTTCTATGTCTAGAAGAGTAAGACCAGAAGAATAGCCTTCAGATTTGTTGGAACGGATCAAATTTGTTACACGTAAATAAAAAATAAACAAAATATATGCTAATTGAAGACATGTGTTAAATATATCAACTAAAAATGATAAGCTACTTTCTGGAAGTTTCTTGATGAGGATGTAGAAAATTCCATCATCGCCAGGAGCTTTCATATTTTTGAATTTTTTAATAATAGTTCTCACTTCTTCCAAATCAGTCTCACAGGCATTTTCGAAAACGTTCTCTTGATTGAGAATATTTTTGAAGTCCTGAGTAACTTGATTTTCAATTGGACTAGTAAGTCCTAAATTAAAGTTGTGCGCACTTTCAAACTGCATAGCAAGTTTTTGAGTTTTTTCGCAATTAGTTAGAAATATTTTTTTCTCTATAAATGCCGGTATTGGCTTCTGAGGTTTTTACAAAATTTTAGATAATTTCCAAAAGGGCTTAGAGCCAGGGTCCAATTGAGAAATCTTATTTTCAAAATTTTTGTTTCTTAATTGAGCAAAACGTTTCTTGATTTCTTTCTGCAAATCCTGCCATATAATTTTCATAGCAGGATCGCGAGTGCGTGGAAATTGCCTTCGCCATGAAAGAATATTCACCAAACTGTGTTTCAACAGAAACACCTAAAGTTTCAAAAACTTTAGTTTCAATTGACGAAAACAGTTGATGTTTTATACGCCTATGCATGATGATTGCAACTCCCCCATTACGATAAACAAAAAAGTTAGGATCTCTTTTGAGTTAAGATCCAGGTTTTAAATACGTTTCGGTAATAACTGCTATATGCACGTTATTAACCGTAAGAAAATTAAACAGCTCATCCTCTTTACCATTCAGAGAACGAGCATTCCAATTTAAAATATTTAAACTATTATTTGGATCCATTAGAAAAACGTAATCCAATAACAATTTGATTTGTAAATTTTACACCTACTTGGACTGCTTCAGTCATAGTGGTGGTTTTGAACATTGCATCAATCATTAGATTCAATTGTTCAGTTAGAAAATTAAAATCAGAGGCAGACATATCACTTGAAGTGGGTACATCTGATGATTTCCCATTAGAGCGTCTTTGAATTGTTTAATTATTACATCAGTTCGCGCGTTTTGTATTTTCGGAGTTGAAATTAATTCAGATTCCTCAGTGAAGAATAGATTAGCAATTGGTGAGCTCGTTTCATGCTTTTTTATTTTTCAAATGAGTAAGATATTATAACACATACTTCATTTTGACAACGGTAAGAATGTTGCGTTTGAATGGTTCATCACTCCATGTGTCGGCAATAGTTTTCGTTCATTTGATTATTTTTTTGCATATTTACTAAAACTAGTTTGTATATCTTAACTAGCATGTTTCTATCTCACAAATTCTTGTTTATCATGGTCAAATCACATATCAAAGTGAATCCTGTGACCCAAAGATCTTCTTCATTAAGAAATATCTCTTCCAGTAACCTTTGTGGAGATGCAGAAGTAAACACGGTCCTCAAATAGCAAAGGTTACACGCTTACATCCCTCACCTTCATCTCACCAGATTGTAAGGACGTGGCTGGCACCGTTATTGACCGTGTATATATAGAAGTACTGAATAATGCAATTTTAATTTCTTTTGTTTCTATCTTCCACTCTTAATCTGTCACATCTTGATCTATTCGTTCATAGCATTTGCTAGAACCAGAGAAGGACAAGAACATTGTTGTCCTACGCATCCATTCTTTCATCATTACAGTACGCCTTTCTTTACGCCTGATACATAGGCAGTCTGCTAACCAAACAGCAAGCCTCTCTGCCATTACCACCCCTACACCTTTCCTCATGAACTCGCGTAGATGCAGGGGTATATCCGGTCTACTGTAGGGGCCTTCCTTAGCTGAGTGGCTAGAGTCCGCGGCTACAATGCAAAGCCATGCTGAAGGTCGGTCCCGGTCGGTCCAGGATCTTTTCGTAAAGAAAATTTCCTTGACTTCCCTGGGCATAGAGTATAATCGTATCTGCCACACCATATACGATTGCGAAAATGGCAACATTGGCAAAGAAAGCTCTCAGTTAATTACTGTGGAAGTGTTTATAAGAACACTAAGCTGAGAAGTAGGCTCTGCCTCAGTGAGGATGTAATGCCAAGAAGAAGAAGAAGAAGAAGAAGAAGAAGAAGAAGAAGAAGAAGTACAGGGCTAGTTTAAATGCATAATCAATTCCTTTCGCTTCCCCATATTGGTCTCCATTCTGACGAAGCAGGCACCATCACCAGCACTTATACATAATTTTTCCAAAAAAAATTGTGTTAAATAGATGTTAAATCAATTTATTGCAATGGGTTCATAAGAGCAAGAGAATTTTCAAAAAGCAGTCTAAATGAAGTGAAAATGAAAATTATGATATAAAACAGCAACAATTAACTCACATTACACTGCGGAACACGTTTTTGTCTCAAGCACCAAAATACCGCTATTCACTCAATTAAGGGTTGCTGAATCCATTGCCGTTTTCAAAAATATCATAGCACGTCTAGTTTTTGAGATATTGGCTGTTGAAAATGCAAAAATTGACTATTTTAGCCAACTTGCATGCAAGTTTGCCAGCTTGTAAGGCAATTTATTTGCATAATTTGCCACAGAATTCAAACTTTATGTGAATAACAATACTTATCGGCAAAGTTTATAATACTTTCGATGCGGAAAAGTTGTTTTTTGATAAATTAAAAAAGTATTGTATTTTCCCATATAAGAGAAACGAAGAATTTTGTATGGGGGCAGCAAACATGTCGTAAAAATCGGTTTAATCTAAATTTAATTGAGCAATTTCATACAAATTTAATCCAAAATGAAAGTTTAAGTGCAAAATAGCATGCTTAGTGGATTAGATTACAAAAAAATTTGATAAATCATACTTTAAAATTCATGTAAACATCAATAAAGACAGTGTTTTATACAACTTTGGCGACCTGTAGCTAAAAATTGTGACGTGCTGGAACATTTCTGAAAATGGCATCAGATTCAGCAACCCCAAATCTACCCGAGACACATAATTTGATCCTTGAGACACGCAAAAATGTCATTTTTGTTACGCTGTGTTACCTTTCCAGCGCCTGATTTGAATGAAAAAAGAGCGAAAATTTCAAAATCGAGTATCGCTCAAAACCCCTATTTACCATGAAATTAGCATCTACCGCTTGGGAACGTTTTCGAACGTGTGATTGAAAAATCTTAGTAATCTATCTTCTATATAAATAAAAATGGAATGGTGTTTGTATGTCACGAAATGGCTTACGAACGGGTCAACGGATTTGAATGATTCTTTCTCTGTTTTGTTCGTCAAGGGTTCCGACGTGTTTGTGTGTATAAAAATCCCAGGATATTCACCAGGAAAGTTGAAAAAACGAGCGCGAACGAAACTGTCATTTTATATGGGATGATCAAAAGCGGTTTTCAACAGCCTACTTGATGGCAAGACGAAGTTTGCCGGGACCACTAGTTGAGTATAAAACATAAAGATAATGCCTTACCGAACCGTCCCGTTGTGGAAGTCACCCGTAATAGAAGTTTACGGAACAAGTTGCAGAATAATGATTTTTACAGCACGAGTCGTAAATTTATCCTACAAGGCTTGTCGAGTAGGATAATTACAACGAGTGCTGCAAAAATCGAATTCTGCAACGAGTTACGTACAAATTGTTTTGCAATTTCGTAGAAGACCACTTGAGGGTATCAGAAATTATATCGGAATGCATTCACCATTATTTTACAATTTCTGAAAAATTGTTGTGTAATGATTCATAACGCAACTCAAAACAGTTGCGTAATGAGAAAGCGTTGCGTAATGAATCATTACAGCACTGGTTTCAGTTACGTAATGACTATTCACGCACTGTATACTTCAGTGCAGGAAAGTAGGCCGTTTCATGACAAATTGGCGTGATGAAAATCAGCCTATTACGATGAGAAATTGCAAAAAATAGCTTTACTTCTCTTATTTCACAAATTAAAAAATGTAAATAAACCGCCTCCAGAGTATCGCCATAATTGGGCTCTCATACACTCTTTGTACCAGTTATCGACATAGTGGATAACACGATTTCCAACTTAAAACAGTAGATTTATTTGCTCACCAGCTAAATTTTTTCATTTGTTCTCACAAGGCAACATACATTTATCGGTTGAATCAGTTTTACCGGATGAAAACATACATTTCGTAACAGGTGTCCTTTAGCCAACTGTTAAGAAAGTAATTGCTGTGTGCGTATGAAATGCAAATATCAAATGCGGGAACACCAAATACGGTAAGATTTTTCACAAGAAATGCGTCAAAATGTCAAAGATAGATTTTCCTTGCTGGGGCGGCGGTGATTTAGATAATCGTTGCTAGGTGTCCTTTGATTGTTTTGTGTTACCGCATTCGGAGGACGTTTGGTCAAGATTTGCATCTCAAATGCAAACAGCAATACATATGTGTGAGGCAAAATTTTCAAATGTACATTGTAATTTCAACTAAATATTATCCAAAAGTTCAAGTCTTGCATGCTTGGTGGATTAGATCACAAATAAGTTTGATAAATCATACAGTAAACCAGATGCAATGTTTTGTACGACTTTCACGACGTCCAGTAGCTAAAAATTTTGACGTGCTGGAACATTTCTGAGACCAAAATCAGATGCAGCGTCCCAAAATCTACTAAAGACACATAATTGCATCCTTGATACACACAAAAATGTAATTTCTGTCACGCTGTGTTATAAGCAATTCAATTCAAATCAAATAAAAAGTGAAGTTTCAAACAAGTTTTATAAAAAAGGCATTCGTTGTTTGAAAAACATCGAAATGTTCCAATTTTTCTGTACTTCAGTGTATTCTATCCCGATTGTTTCACAATTAAAGTAAGAAACAATGCAAAGTGCCATCGTATAATGGTAGTTGGAAAAGTTCAGCAGGGCCTTATCGTTGATACAAGATCATGCTCGATTGTACTGAGACTGAGAGCAGTTTTTAGACGGCAATGTTGCTCTCCATTATACGAATCCAAAGCAAGCAGTAAGACATGGGGCGCAATGCTATTCGGTGAGCGTAATCTTTTATTCAGTATCGGGGCGAATTGGGTCAGCCTTGGAGCAATTGTATTTGAACGATGAAGAGGCTCGCATTTATATGTGGGAGATAAAACAATTACTAAAGTTTTCTAAATGAATCGCATTTCTCCACCGTATTCAAACACACGATTTAATTTTTTTGCTGATAACGAAATGTGTGTCGATTAAAATCGCACAGTTGGGTGCCACTAGCAAGTGGCGCTTGCGGATAGCTAAATTAATTTATGATCATTTCACCGAGTAATGTTTCCAACCGATTGGGACTTACAAATGCGTATCGATTGAACAACAAGTGGACCATTAAAAGAGGCTGAGAAAAAAATCGCATATCACATCACACACATCGTTGCTTCTCGACTAAAAATGATTCCATTGCACAATGGTCTAGTTTCATACAAAGAGGTGGCCAAAACTACCAAAAATGTTTTTGTTTATTTGATTACTGTAACATAAATCTTATGTTCTATATTTTTATGATCGTACGTAATGTACTCTTGCTGAAAAATCTTCATTTTGCAATTTGTTGCATAAATAACAATTTAGCAATTCCGTTACATATTAGCCTACTTATAACTAAAATGAACAATATAACGGCCTACTTTACCCATAAACAAAAACAGTACTGAAAAGACGGCCCAAAAAGCGTTAACGATCAACGCTCCGTCATCGTAATAATCGTCATCATCGAAACTACAAAAGCAGTTTTTCTGTTCAAAACTAAAAAATATTCGATGAAAATGTGTTCACTGTGTGTCGGTTGGAGAACAGAATACAGTGAACACATTTTCCTGTAAATTTTCTTGATTTTGAACGAAAAAACTGATTTTGAAAATTCCGGAATCAATGACGGATCCTGCCCCCTTAAACGAATTTTCATCTCTTGCTCCTGGTTGTTTCGTCTTGTCTGTTGTTCAATGTTCGTTTAGTGTTGCAGCCTTTGGCTGAAGACGGTGTAAAATGTCTCATTAAAAAAAGAAGTTTTGGACAAGGTTTTATGTTTTCGACCATTGTGCATTGGTTCTGCTACCATGCATATTACCAATCACTTATCTAGCAATCATGCTGCCGTACACTTTTCCATAGGAAAATGCACATTTTTGGCAAAAGCATAAAACCTTGTTTGTGCAAACTTGCCGTGCGTGAACTTGCCTCACACGATGTAATCTCTCTCTCTGCACACTTGAGCTTGAGATGATGTAGATATTTGCATACGAGGGCAATATCAAATCACTCGAGGCGATGCGATGTCTGTAGTACGGAACGGAACGGAGGTATGTCGATTCCTACGTCAGTCGGCTGGATGGATACGGATACGGTACGGTGGATTCTTTATTTTTTGCCGGATCAACGCAAATCGAGCAGCCAGAGCACACCAAGTGGAACTTATATAAACATGACCGTGCATTTTTGAGTGGATATCACTTACTGGAGGCAACACGGAGCGCTAATGTTACAATCAATAGGGAAATATAAATTGTGAATTCTATCACGTAAAATGGTTGAAAAGTGATGCGTTGTCCAGTAAATATATTTTAAAGTATGCCGAACAATAAGCATACCACATATTTCATAAGCAAATTTTGATTCCTATTAATTTTAGGCAATGAACAAGACCGTAATTTTTTTTTTCTTTTTGTTGATACGTGTATGATACCATGTTTTTTACCTGGTGAACCATGAAACGAAATTTATTTTTCTGTTTCACTTCCCATCTATTCTATTGTTTCGAACCATTGAATTTATAATAAATAGTATTTTATATAACAAAAGTGAAAGTCGTAATAGAATTCAAACAGTGTATAATTTACTATGGCTACAACAGGAAAACTATGCAGAGTGATTTTTGTTGTTGTTTTTTTTTCATTCCTTTATAAGTATTATTTCAAACATTACACTATTCACTTATATCTAGGTGTTCTGAGTTCGACAATACTATCATCCTAATTTAAAAAACTCAATTAAGTTTTAATTAAAATTTTGTTAACAACATATTACATTTCATTTGCCGTAGCAGTTCAGAATTTTTACAGGTGACGTGATTTAACCTGCTTATCCTTGAGTTTACTCAGACAAGTCAGATGTGAAAATATTGTATAATGTTGGTCTCAAAATGCTGCGTTGGGGAACACCAGCTCGTACAGGAAGTCTTTCAGACTTGGAGTTCTGATAATTAACCTGAAGTGTACGACTTGACGATTTAACGATTTACCATTTCTAGGACTGCATTTGGCCCCTTGGTACTGAAAAAGGTACCTAAGTTTGACAGATCGCAGTCGTCAGATCTGCGACCTGTGGTCGTTTTATAACATTGTTAGAAAGTTTCTGAGACCTTTCCTTAGAGGACTCGTGAACAGCTTCAATAAGCTTTATTTTCACCCTGACGTACTTTTCAATGTAACTCTAGCCGAATTTATCAGTAACCACAAAAAGCAGAAAAAAATTCAACCCTGAGACCTTAAATTCGTGCAACTCGATCTGAAACTAAATGGAGATTGGAAGTCTGAAAGGCCAATCTACCAGAAAAAGAAAGAACTTAGCGTACGAAGAAGGGTGAATTCTCTCGGAGAGCCTTCACTCCGCCACCATTAACAACGGCATCAGATTAAGGTGAAGATGAATCGAAGCCAAACCTCAAATTTTCAAGAGCACGAATCTGGAGAACAAAACATCTTTCTAAGCTGAAAATTTAATCGATTGGTCATTAACTGGTGGTGATCAATCGATTAAGTTTTCAGCTCAAAAGGATGTTTGGTTCTCCAGATTCGTGTTCTTGAAAATTTGAGGTTGGGCTTCGATTCATTTTCACCTTAAAAACTTTCGTCGCAGCTAGAAGGAAGCATCAATGTAGCACTAGAGTAGCGCAAATGTTGAAATTTTAGCTAACAGTTTTAATTATGGTAAAAAGCATCCTCCCAAAGTTTGAAGTGATTCTGAAGAAATTTGACTGTTTACACGCCATTTGAAGTTTATATGGAGATTACTATGGGGCGATCCATTAATTACGTAAGGGTTTATGGTGGGAGGGGGGTCTGAGATTTCTTACTTGCCATACAATTTATTTTTCATTTTCATACAAAAAATCTTACCATGGGGGGAGGGGTGGGGGGTTGAAAAACCCCGAAAATTGTCTTACGTAATTAATGGACAGCCCCTATGGAAAACGCAAATCTTTTGTGTTCAGCCCTCTATCTCTTCTTCATAATATTTTATGGAAAAGTGAACAAATCCTTCAAATGTGAAATTCTCTCAGCTACAACTTTGCCGAAGACCACTTTTTGATTGAACGTCAGGATGAATTGATATTCATGATCATAAAGTTGGTTTGCATGTAGCATGTTTCACCAACTGTTCGGCAGGCAACATTGATGCTCCTGGCGAGAAGAATAAATCAAAGTAATCCAGGCTACTATGTTCTACAGTAAAAAGCAGTGTTGTTCTGAAAGTAATTGAATGATCATCTCAGCATGATATAGACTTTGTTATCAATAATAACAAATTATCCTGACGTCCGATCAAAATGTGCTTTTCGGCAAAGTTGCAGTTGGGAAGTTTTCACATGAGATGAGTGTGTTCACTTTTACATAAATTATTATGACGAGCAGTTAGAGGACTGAACACAAAAGGTTTGCCTTTTCCATATAAACTTCAAATAGCGTGTGCACAACCAAATTTCTTCCGAATTACTTTTTGGGACATGATTGACATCGTTTAAGCATAGGGGAGCAAAAACTTCAGAATTTGCAGCGCCTACTTTGCACGCAAAGACATCGGAAAGCACACCTGAGTGCACTCAAATGAAGAGCTCTGCAATCAAATTGAACACGATTTTGGGGGACGGTCGCCGCGCCAGGCTCATCGATGTCATCGACGTGAAAACTTTCAGAAGTCCATAAACATCGACTTTGATAACTATTTCGTTGTCAGTAAAACTCGTGCACAGTTGTCTACCATGGCAAACACAGACGCATAACAGTAGTTGCATTTCAATATTCAGCGCCTATCAACAGCATGGATTTTTTTTCTGAAGGGTGCCTAGAAGGGTCCTAGCATATTCTTGTTTTACAGAAGTAATGTCGGTTGCAATAATCACCATATAATTTGTATAAATTTTATTTATTTATTATTTTGTATCATTTCGCGGCACATCAAATTTATTCGTAAATTTCATTTTTCTCTACGGAAGAGATTAATTATTTTTTGTAATCCAGTCAAAAAATTTTCGAGAATTTTAGCAAAAAAAAATACAAGGAATGTCCTTTTTGATACTTCCGCGAACTTTTCAGTTTGTACTTGTATTCACACTGAAAAACATTCCAAGACTTTCTGATCTCATGAAGAAATTTATCGAAGCATCTCTATCAAATTGATTAAGAGATGTTGAAGATTTCGCCAGAGAATACATAACAAATTTTTCTAATCATTTCTTCTGGAAGGTTTTCTACGTAATTATTACAAATTAATGCCAATTGTAAGTTTAAGTTATCCTCTAGTTTTTCATTAATGATTAGTTTAGGATTTTCAGGAATTACTGAGGATGTCTCCAAAAATAGTACATCAAATTCTAGAATCTCACCAAAAATGTCTTCAAGATCACCAAGCAAGGTTTCATTCCATGAATTCTCCAGAGAGTTTTCCATCAGTTTCTCCAACTTTGATTTTAAAAGACATTACTCGTTAATGCTTCCAGTGGGCTTTTTGTCCTTTGAAGGAAACACCACACTAGACAACGGACTAGCATGCAACGACCAGTGGCACAGTCGGAAAACATTCCTCTCGAAAAGTTATCGGCCTGAGGCGGGAATCGAACCCACACTCCTTAGCACGATGCGGCTAAATGCCTCGGTGACACTAACCGCACGGCTACGCAGCCTACAAGTTCTTTCTAAAGTTTCTCGACAGAATTGTTCCTACTGAAACAAAATATTTTTCTAGGTGTTAGTCTAAAGATTCCTCGTAATATTTCACATGAATTTCATGAGCAATTAAAAAGAATTCAATTGGGAGAATGTTATTCAAGATTTCTTAGAGAAGTTCTCCACAGATTTATCCGCATTTGTCGTACAGATTATTATTTTTAAGATTTATCTAAAATCAAATAGCAACATCCCGCATTCCTTCCAAAACTCTCTTGAATATATTTTTTTATTTTTTTCAATGCCCAACGAAAACATGTTTAAATAATTCTAACATTCTTTTGAGGTTCTTAGCGGACTCACTTGTTCTTTCAAAATGTCTTCCTCAAAAATACTTACAGTAATTGGTTTGTCATTTGCCCCGAGTAGCTTGTTCAGGGATTTCTCAGAGAATTATATTATTGTTTTCTAAAAGTTCTTCCAAAGTAATTTCAACAGGTTTTCTTTTCTTCAAACTTTCTTCAAAATTTAAACAATTCTTTTGGGATTTTTTAAAGACATTTTTTATCCGATTTACTTAAATTTTGCAGTTTATACTTGAACTTCCCAAAAAAAAAATCTCCGGAAATTTATTTTTTCCGAATGGTAATCTCAACATTCTTTCATAAATAACATTACAAAATTTAATAGTTCAAAACCTAATCCAGAAATATCTTAATATTTTTTTTAGGGATTGCTTTACAAATTTTTCTACATATCTCTTTTCAAATCACTCCATATCAGATATCTAGAAAAAAAAAAACAACAAAAAACAGGTTTGAAAGAACTTTGTGGGTAGGAGTTGGTTGGTTTTGAATAATTGCAGCTTAAATATTATTCGGAAAAATGTACTTAATTGCTGTTGTCAAATTACAGAATTATACCGTAGAATTTCTGAAGCTTGTCGACAATGTTTCTCACAGAAATCTTAATGGTCCTTATGGAATTTATTACAAAAAATCGTTTATTTTTCTTCATCTTTTATAATAGAATTTGATTGGTGTTAAAACGGATGAAATTTTTAGTGAAAGTGTTTGTAACTAAACTCTTGATAATATTTTTATAAGTTCCGAAGTTTCATTATATTACATATTGATGTAGAACCGATTTTTTTAGAAATCCCAAACAAACATTTTTTCAGAAATCAGAAATCCTACGTATAAGAATTCTGCAATTTTCAAAACATTTATAATTTAACTTTTATAAGATTTTTTAAATGAGACTTATGCTGTAATAATATTCACATTGGCAAGTTTCAGCAAAGTTGAGTATTTACCTAACCAAATCAGCGTCATGACGTTTTTTTTACCTGGAATGAAACAAAAAATATTTATTTTTAGTTATGAGGGATTCCACGGAGGCATGCAAGTCGATTCTGATCGACCATTTCAAAAATATCTGAAACTTTGCACAGTTTTTCAGTTCCATCTAAATCGTCATTTTCCGATACCAAATCTTCAAGTTGAGTAACGACTAACTTTTCAAAAGGGTGTATGTGAAAATGGTTCAAAAATATTCAAAAAGCTGCACAGCAAAAACGGTTCGTTCGATTGTTAGACAACTAAAGAAACAAAGTTAGACAACTAAATAAAGATTCCAAAAAAAATACACACAGTAAAAAAAATTTTTTTTTTGCATTAAAAAACATCATTTTTGTCACAAAAACTCAAATATCTCAAAACCCTATCGGAATACCAACCTAATTTTTTGAGGGAAAACGGTCCATTATATTAGCTATCTACCATAAAAATTTGGTGATGGTAAGCCAATAAACAAAAAAGTTATGACATTTCAAATATTTCACAAATTTGACACATAGTGAATTTTTTTTTTTTTCATTGTTAATTTTTTTTAGGACCGCAGTTTGTTGCTGAATTTTTTGTTAAGGGTACCACATGAGGTTAACAAGTTGTTTTCATGATATTTTATTTAATTATTCATAACTATTATAGCATCTATTAGAAAGTTAGACGCGATCCAGTGTTGTGATCTAAAGTCTTGATAGTGTCATATTTTTTATTGTACGTAACTGAAGAAAAATTCTCTCAATAGTGTTGAAACCTTTTGATAAAAGAAACCTATAAGAAACCTAATATTGAAGACAAAAGCTACAAAAAAAGTTTCCTATACAGGTATACGACTAGTTTACCTGCAAAAAGTTTACCTCGTAGAGAACAAGGCGGGTCTATACCCAGGTGATCTAGTATACGTAAAGCAGGTCGGTTTTCTCGGCGCTGGTTTTCTCCACAAAGTTAAAATCTGATTACACCTGGGTATAGACCCGCCTTGGTAGAGAATAGACTTTGTTAATCATATTTGGGAGAAAGCGAGTAACTTCAACAACATCAAAAACATGATAGGTACATACCGTAATCCGAGGGCAAATTGATCACTGGGGTGAATTTGATCAGGTCGGTACCAAATAGCATTTCCTTTCAAGGATGCTTAAAACTTCGTTTGCATAACGAACATTCCATATTTTATAGTTTATAGATGTCTAATGATAATTTTAAACTATTTCATTTTTATTAAGGTCAGTTTTCCATTTAAATATTCACATTTTTTTAAGGTGTCAGCAATACTGTTGAAAATGTCGGTACTAAACAATCCGCTGGTGCTAAGCCTGCATACAAACTTTGAGTGCTAAAAATGTTGTGTAAGCTTCAGTATGAACTGCTGAACTCATTTTTGAAATCGTACAGCATTACAAGAACAGTTATTTGCTTATAAAAGCGTTTATTGTTCAAGAACGTGCTTATTTCAAGGGAAATTGCATACATTTAGGCGTATTATGCAGATTTACAAAGTTTAATTTTGCAATAAAATGATGATATACACAAGTTGTAAGAATTTTGACATCATTTTCAGATTCAGGAGACTCAAATTTAGTAGATAGGGAAATTTTACTTTCTAAAATATGCTTAATTATAAGGTGATCAATTTCGCCCCAATGTGTCATTTTTAATTATTGATATTAAAACTAATTTTATGAAATGTTAAAATTTATTTCATCAAAAAACGACTACATAATCTGATAGAGATCAATGAAGTACTGGTTTTACCGAAATGAATTTGACAATATTTGAATTCCAAAGAAAAACATGACAAAAAGTTGCGAAATAGTGATCAATTTGCCCCCGGATTACGGTACCATGAACATACTCACGAAAAAGCTAAATATATACTACCACTATGGTTATAAAAGATTTAATTGTAAAATTTTTCTTCAGTCAAGCAAACGACACCAAACTAGTCAGTAAAAACTTAAAAGTGATTTTGTTTATTAAAATCTAACGAGCAACATGAGTAGTCGCTTTCTCAACTGTTGCAGGCCGTTTGCAGAAAAAAAGTGTTCGAAAGAGCTACGAAATCTCACCGAAAGCACAATAGATAAACTGAAAGCGGCTGGTTATGCTCCAATGTCTACATTGAATACAAATTTACGCATTTGTACGTCCTGTCGTTTAAACGTTGACAAACGGGCAATCTGTACATCATCGGTGGATCAGGTTGCAGGAAGTTCGAAAACAACAACAACTGAGGAATTACTAGATGCACCGACAACAACTGAGGAGTTACCAGAAGTACCAAGTGCAGATAGTCTTGCCACGGTACCATCAGCGACATCTGTTTCAACAAATCAATCAGAAGATGAGTGCATCCAGAAGTTCAACATCGAACGCTTCAACGAAGGGATAGCTGGAATAAAAGTGACTCCGATTAAATGGACGAAGATGGGTTACGTCAATTATCCCGAGAAAAAATACCGTGAAATCAACGAAGCTGTTCGAAGAAACCTCTTCAAATTAGGACCTGAGGATGTGGAAAATACAGACTACGATGAGGTAATTATGAATATGAAGGAAAGGTTCTCGAATCTAGCCACGACAAGGAAAGAAAAATTATTGATTTTGTCGATGCTGCCAAGCTCGTGGTCTATTCAAGACGCCATTGATGAGTTCAAAACCAATAGAAATACAGCAAAAGAGGCAAAACAATTCAAAAATAACTGTCTTGCAACCAAAAATGCTAGGTCGAGTACTTCATTAACAGATGAGACAAAAGAAAAAATAATTCAATATTTTGAAGACGATGAAGTAAGTAGAGCTATGCCTGGCCAAAAAGATTATGTATCTGTAAAAAAGATGGAAAGCGTCAAGCAATCCAAAAACGATTAATGATGACTACTTTGAAAGAAGCGTATACACGCTTCAAGGAAATTAACGAAAATATTAAGGTAGGTTTTTCCTCATTTGCAAGCCTTCGTCCAAGGCAATGCAAGCTTCTATCCAATTCAGGAACACATAATGTTTGTGTGTGCACAACACACGAAAATATTAACCTAATCTTACATAGTTTGAAAAGAATCAATTTATCAAAGGATATTAAAATGTTAACTGGTAGTCTTTTGTGTGAAAATACAACATCAAATTGCTATCTACGATCTTGTTCGGATTGTCCAGATTCTTCATCATTGGAAAATACTTTATTCGCTGAGTTTGAAGAAAATTATATTGATCAGTTATCATTTGAGCAATGGGTGACCACGGATAGGTGTGACCTAGAAACTATTGTAAAACCTGTAGATGAGTTTGTGTCATTTTTTTGCTTGAAATTAGAAAGTTTAATTCCTCACGACTTTATTAAAACAGAGCAATCCCGCTTTTTAAAAAATACGAAAAATACATTACAAGATGGTGAATTTTTAGTCATTTGTGATTTTTCTGAAAACTATAGCTTTGTATTGCAAGATGAAGTGCAGTCCCATCACTGGAACGTACAACAAGCTACAATTCATCCATTCGTTATTTATTTCAATGGAAGTACGCAAATTGAACATTCTAGTTTTATTGTAATTTCCGAAGATTTAAGACACGACTCAGTATCTGTAAATTTGTTCATTGCCAAAATGATTAACTTTTTACGCGTTGATAAGGATAAAGAAATCAGAAATATATATTTCATGTCTGATGGAGCAGCATCGCAGTACAAAAACCGTAAGAATTTTTCGAGCCTATGTCAATTTAAATCAAAGTACGGAATTGATGCAGAATGGCATTTCTTTGCTACGTCACATGGCAAAGGTCCTTGTGATGCTATTGGAGGAACCATAACGCGCATGGCCACAAGAGCAAGTTTAGCCAAAGAACGTGATCATCCAATTAAAACTGCAAAAGAACTATTTGATTGGGCGAATCGCAGAAAAGAAGAAGATTTAACAAAATTATCATTTTGTTTTACTACTACTGAAGAGTACGAATTAACGGCATCAGAGCTCAGCGAGCAATATAATAACGCGAAAACGATCCAGGGAACCCAAAAATTTCATTGTTTCATTCCATTGTCAGAAAATAAAATTCAAGCAAAACTATACTCGAACTGTACTGATAATGATGCAAAAGTGTTCGATATTGTAAAAAAATTGAATAACAATAAATAAATAAATAAGTATTAATAAAATGTTTTCATGATCTCATAACGCATACCCAAATCCAAAACTTTTAAAGTTTATATATAACATTTAGAAACTCATCGATCATACCCTAAAAAAAATCCTGGTAAAAAAAAAAATATTTTCGTGTAATCTGTTAATTCATTTTAATTTATACATATATACATATACATATAATATTTATACATATACATAATATTTATACATGTAATATACATAATACTAATGAATACATGAAAACGACTTGTTTATTTCACGCAAGGCCCTTAACAATAAAATCAGCAACAAACTGCGGTTCCCGTAATAATTTACACCGAAAAAAATTTTTTTTTTCTACTAAATGTGAAAATTGTGACATGTTTGAAATGTCATAACTTTTTTGTTTATTAGTTTACCATCACCAAATTTTTATGGTAGATAGCTAATATAATGGATCGTTTTCCCTCAAAAAATTACGTTGGTATTCCGATAGGGTTTTGAGATATTTGAGTTTTTGTGTCAAAAATTATGTTTTTTAATGCAAAAAAAAAATTTTTTTTACTGTGTATTTTTTTTGGAATCTTTATTTAGTTGTCTAACTTTGTTTCTTTAGTTGTCTAACAATCGAACGAACCGTTTTTGCTGTGCAGTTTTTTGAATATTTTTGAACCATTTTCACATACACCCTTTTGAAAAGTTAGTCGTGACTGAACTTGAAGATTTGATATCGGAAAATGACGATTTAGATGGAACTGGAAAACTGTGCAAAGTTTCAGCTCAATAGTAAAAAATGAATTAAAAAATTTACCAAATTTTGGTGCTGTTGCTTGGAATCACTCTTATTTTTCAATGTTAATTATTAAACAAAATATTATATACTGAAAGTTTGCTAGATAACGCCTGTTTGTATAATATGATCATCGTCAATTACTACGGAAATGCTGTTAAAATAAATTTAACTGAATAATGATTAATTACTTCAATGAACGTGTTTTTAAAATATACATTATATACAGTATTTTGAAAATTTTCTTATTCCATATTCTAATATTCTCTTCTTCATGGCATATAATAGATCTGCTTGTCAGCTTTGTTTCTAAGCGCATTGTCAACAAAAAAATGAGAGCTTTCTTTGACAAGATTACTATTCGTATATTCTGTGGCATGGAGCTGTCCATCAATTACACTGCGGAACACGTTTTTGATATATTGGTTGTTGAAAATGCAAAAAAAAAAGATTATTATAGCCAACTTGCATGCAAGTTTGGCAGCTTGTAAGGCAATTTATTTGCTCAATTCGTCACAAAATTCAAACTTTATGTGTATAACAATACTTATCAACAAAGTTTATAATACTTTTGATCCGGAAAAGTTGAGTATTGTATTTTCCCATATAAGAGAAACAAATAATTTTGTATGGAGACAGCAAACATGTTGAAAAATCGGTTTAACCTCATTTGATTCGTGCAATTTCAATCAAATTATTTCTAATATTAATGTTTAAGTCCTATTTTGCATGCTTGGTGGATAACACCAAAAATGATAAATTATACTTTACATTTTATTTAAACATCAATAAAACCATCGTTTTATACATTGTTGATGACATGTAGCTAAAAATTGTGACGTGCTGTAACATTTTTGAAAAATGTCATTTTTGTTACGCTGTGTTATGTATAGAGATTTTTCTACCCCTGTTCCCTATCTCATGGAGAGATTTTTTGTATGAAAATGAAAAATAAATTGTTACTTTACTTTACTTTTGCTGGCTCTACGTCCTTCAAGACATGACCAGCGCCACAATGTTACGCCAACTAACTCGGTCCATGGCTGTTAACCTCCAATTCCTCGATCGCCCCACACTTCCAAGATCCTGCTCCACTTGGTCAAACCAACTAGCTCGTTGCGCTCCCCTTCGTCTTGTATCGGCCGGATTTGAGTTGAACACCATTTTTGCGGGATTGTTGTCCGGCATTCTCACAACGTGTCCCGCCCATCGTACCCTTCCAGCTTTGGCGACTTTCGTGATACTGGGTTCACCGTAGAGTTGCGCAAGCTCGTGGTTCATTCTTCTCCTCCATACGCCGTTCTCACATACTCCGCCAAAGATCGTCCTAAGCACACGTCGTTCAAAAACTCCTAGCGCTTGCAGGTCCTCTTCGAGCATTGTCCACGTCTCATGCCCGTAGAGGACTACCGGTCTTATTAGCGTCTTGTACATGGTACGCTTAGTACGGAAGTGAAGATTACCAGATCGCAAGGTCTTGTGGAGTCCATAGTAAGCACGACTTCCGGCGATGATACGTCTTCGAATTTCTCTGCTGCAGTTGTTATCCGACGTTATCAATGATTCGAGGTAGACGAATTCATCCACTACCTCGAACTCATCCCCGTCGATCGTCACGCGTCTGCCTATGCGAGCTCTATCGCGCTCGGTTCCTCCAGCCAGCAGATATTTCGTCTTCGACGTATTTACCTTCAATCCAACCCGATCTGCTTCACGTTTCAGCCTGGTATACTGTTCAGCAACCACCTGGAACGTTCTTCCGACAATGTCCACGTCGTCAGCGAAACAAATGAACTGGCTGGATTTATTGAAGATCGTGCCCCGCATGTTGAAGCCCGCCCGTTTCATAACACCTTCTAGCGCAATATTGAACAGGAGGCAGGAAAGACCATCGCCTTGTCGAAGTCCTTTGCGTGTTTCAAACGGGTCCGATAATGTACCCGATATCTTCACACAGCACTGTACACTATCCATCGTAGCTTTGATCAGTCTAGTCAGTTTCCCGGGAAAACCGTTCTCGTCCATAATCTTCCATAGCTCTTCGCGGTCGATGGTATCATAGGCCGCTTTGAAATCGATGAATAGGTGGTGCGTAGGGACTTGGTATTCGCGACACTTTTGGAGGATCTACCGCAACATAAAGATTTGGTCTGTCGTCGATCGCCCGTCCACAAATCCGGCTTGATAACTTCCAACAAATCTGCCTGCCAGTGGCGATAGACGGCGGAAGATGATCTGGGAAAGCACTTTATAGGCTGCATTAAGAATGGTGATCGCTCGATAGTTCTCACATTCTAACTTGTCACCCTTTTTGTATATTGGGTATATTATTCCCTCCTTCCACTCCTCCGGTAGCTGTTCTGTATCCCAGATCCTGGCTATCAATCGGTGCAGACAAGTGGCCAACCTGTCCGGGCCCATTTTAATAAGTTCCGCTCCAATACCATCCGTTCCAGCTGCTTTGTTGTTCTTGAGCTGTTTGATAGCATCCTTAATTTCACCTATTGTGGGAGTTGGCACGTCTCCCTCATCCGCCGTACTGATGAAGCCATTCCTCCTGCTGTCTTGATCTTCCTCCTCTGCGCCGTTTAGGTGTTCATCGTAGTGCTGCTTCCACCTTTCAATCACCTCACGTTCGTCCGTCAAGATACCTCCATCCTTATCCCGGCACATTTCGGCTCGCGGCACAAAGCCTTTGCGGGATTCATTTAGTTTCTTGTAGAACTTTCGTGTTTCTTGAGAACGATACAGCTGCTCCATCTCTTCGCACTCCAACTCTTCCAGGCGGCGCTTTTTATCCCGGAATAGATGGATTTGCTGTCTTTGCTTCTGTTTGTATCGTTCCACGTTTTGTCGGGTGCCTTGCTGCAGCATCATCGCCCGCGCTGCATTCTTCTCGTCCAAAACCGTCTGACACTCCTCTTCGAACTAACCGTTCCGTCGATTTGCTTACACGAACCCAATGGCACCTTCCGCTGCGTTGTTTATGACTGCTTTGAGAGTACTCCAGCAGTCCTCAAGAGGGGCTACGGTGAGCTCTCCCTCTTCCGGCAACGCTGCCTCAAGGCTTTGCGCGTATTCAGTTGCGACTTCGGGTTGCTTGAGTCGCTCCAGATTGTACCGGGGTGGGCGTCGGTACCGAATGTTGTTCACAACGGAGAGTCGTTGGCGCACTTTAACCGTCACAAGGTAGTGGTCCGAATCGATGTTTGCGCCGCGATAGATTCTGACGTCGATAATGTCCGAGAAGTGCCTTCCATCAATCAAAACGTGATCGATTTGTGATTCAGTCTGTAGGAGTGATCTCCAGGTGTACCGATACGGGAGACTGCGCTGGAAGTAGGTACTACGTATGGCCATGTTTTTGGAGGCGGCGAAATCAATCAGTCTAAGGCCGTTTTCGTTCGTAAGATGGTGAGCGCTGAACTTCCCTATAATCGGTCTAAATTCCTCCTCCTGGCCAACCTGAGCGTTGAGATCTCCGATAACGATTTTGACATCATGGTTTGGGCAGCCGTCGTATTCACGTTCCAGCTGCGCGTAGAAAGCGTCCTTATCGTCATCGTCACTTGCTAGGTGAGGGCTGTGCACGTTGATTATGCTGATATTGAAGAAACGGCCTTTGATCCTCAACTTGCACATTCTGTTGTCGATTGGCCACCACCCAATCACGCGCCTCTGCATTTCGCCCATCACGATAAAAGCTGTGCCCAGCTCATGTCTATTGCCGCAGCTCTGGTAGATGGTATAACCATCCCTATACGTATGTACCGTCGACCCTTTCCAGCAAACCTCCTGCAGCGCTACGATGTCGAACTTGCGGACCCTCAATAATTCGGAAAGAATGCGGGTACTTCCCAAGACATTGAGAGACTTACAGTTCCATGATCCGAGTTTCCAATCGTTAGTCCGTTTTCGATGCCTGGGTCTATGCCGATTGTTCCGGTCCAAATTTACATTGTATGCTTCCTGTACTGATGATTTTTACGGCTGGCTTGTAAGGCCTGCACCAACCCGCTGTCTCGCCGGAGGATCATCGTGCACAGCACTGTTTAGAGTCCCACGCTGGCACTAGGACGATGATCAGCCGCTCCTAACATGGAGAACAGACGCTGTTTTGAGCCGCCCCTAACATGGAGAACAGACGCTCTGATAAGCTACACCCTCAGAAGAGAGGAGCCCCCCTTCCCTGTCAGCTTACGACCAAGGTTCCACCAGGGTTGGTTACCCGATCTTCCCTACGGTTACTCGTATCCCAGGCGGCACCACGGGGAGGTAGGGATAGGAGTTACTGGACAAGAGGCTAAGGACCACAAATGGGGTCTATTTTATACCTGCAGGTACGCGAAGTACCAATGGTACGCATTGTCCAGTCATTTACCACCCAAAAAAAAAATGTATGACAGGTAAAAATCTCAGGCAATTGATGTCGAGAAATTGTTGTCTATAAGAAATTATGTCATTTAATTTTGAGTTTAAAGTTTTGAGGGACAATATTATATTCTCAAATATACTTTTCTGGATAAACAAACAAAATCTAGATTTTTAAAGGACAATTTTTCAAAAAAAAAAAAAAATAGGTGGCTTATCAACATAATGTGTCGTTTGTAAGTTTGAGTGCACTGCCATGAATAATTTTCTAAGAAGTTCGTCGTTTTGCGCTGAATCAGCCCATTTGAGCTGAATGTTAAATTTTCACAATGAAGTTTTTGACTGTATTAGCATAAAATAATTTCAAAATGAAACCCCAAGCATTTCACACATACTTAATACTGTACATGCTGTGATTTTATAATATTGCTATTTGAATGTGTTACATGGAATCGATGCTTGAACCTCACACACGCGAGAAACGTTCTTCTTCTTCTTCTTCTTGGCATTAACGTCCTCACTGGGACAGAGCCTGCTACTCAGATTAGTGTTCTTATGAGCACTTCCACAGTTATTGACTGAGAACTTTCTTTGCCAAAGTTGCCATTTTCGCATTCGTATATCGTGTGGCAGGTACGATGATACTTTATGCCCAGGGAAGTCAAGGAAATTTCCATTACGAAATTATCCTGGACCGACCGAGAATCGAACCCAGACACCTTCAGCATGGCTTTGCTTTGTAGCCGCGGACTCTAACGATTCGGCTTAAGAAGGCCCCTCGAGAAACGTACCAAAGGCAGAAATACATACAATTCAATTACTTCGATAAAAATATTCGATCAAAATTGAATAAAAGCCAAAGCAAATCTAGCGTCACATGGCCTGACATGTGAATAACGTTTGCAAAGCTCAGAGCCAAATGGATACGTTCTATTCACCGAAGCCTAAATAAACGAACACCTCTGTCTGAATATTGCCTAGGCATGTGTTGTTACAACCGATGATCCTACAAACCTACGCGGTTCATACATTATTGTGATGTAGGTACTGTTTGTTGCCTTACCGAGCCTCCATCCCGGTGAAATAGCACCACTCGTGAAAAACACGCACGACGCCATTCTTCATTGTGATTGAAGCCGGTACATGAAAACGATTTCCGTCGTCGTCGCTTTGGCTCACTGAATTGGTGCAAAAATGTTTATGAATGAGGTTCTCCACGTGATTGAATGCTCTGACGATTTTTCGCGGCCCCAATCGTATTCTGATCCCCGCATAGTAACGTTTCTTCGTCGGTCGTTGCCGGTAAAGTTGGAAAAGGATACGAACGATTCCTGACCGAAGAACATAATTCCGTGGCTTTCAGCCGTACATCTACGACACGCACTTTTCCCAAAATACGTACTTTATCTCTGCCAACTAACGAACGCACAGTGGTGTCACCCATATACCAAAAATCTCAAGATATTTTGAGAGATATTTTGAAGATTCATTTTTGGAATATGTATATTCTTCTAAATAACACTATCTTCACTATATATTTTAAGTGAAGAAATTCCAAATCAAAAATTTTAAGGTTGTATCAATTAAAACAAACTTGAGAGAATTCTTGATAATCAAAACATGATTAGTTTGTGAATTTCTGATGGTGTTTTTCATCAAATGTTATATAAAACGATTTAAGACCACTGTGCAACGCAGGATACCAGAACCACGTCGAAAATGTATTTTGGATCACGGAAAGCCCCTCGAGAGAAGAGAAATAACGCACCCCATGCGATGTTTGTGTGATTATCATAATTCACTCCATCCGCGTCGAGTTTGTAAGGGGATGCAATTTCCATTCCATGTCTGTCTGTTCTGTTCTGGAACTGGGAATGAATGGATGCTGCCAGTCGTCAGTCAACTTACCGAGGATCCATTTCGAAAAGCATTAGACGTCAAGGCATCGGACGAATAATAATGGCGCAACTGACAGCGATTGGAGTGGTTGTCAATCGAGAGAAATTCCTGCGCTGATTTTCGGTGAGAAACAATCGAAGCACAATGATTGTGCCGGCACAAAAATTACCCTTACATTCCACTGAGGGTTACCAACTGTTTGCTTTTGTTCATGTAGCGTCCATTTATTTTGTAATGCAAAAATTTATATTTTTTGACATCTTCTAACGCTTTACATATCAAAATTTTTAAATGTTCGTGACGCTTGGGCCTGATTTCTTACTTTTTCAAAAGTATTACGTAATTTGCAAATGGTACCTCATTAAAGTTATTATCGTAGCAAATGTAATGTTTGATGTGCAAATATTATACATTATTATATTATATGAGAAAATTAAAGCAGCTAGAGCTTCGCACCAGTTGGCATGTAACACCGGAAAAGAAAAAATAATCAACCATCTTCGCACTAGGGAAACATTTGGATAAAAGATTAAACTCAGCAGTAGGCCAACCGATGCGTTTGATTCCGCCGGCTAGAGTCCGTAGTAGCCTGCTGCGTTCATTTGCGACCAAGATGACGACTCGGATGGAAACAAAATCACTGCGTCTGCGAACAAAACGCCACGTGCTCCGGATTGATTGATGAGAAGTGTATCGTTCGAAGCCTCTGGATGGAGGATTTTCTATTCTGTTGCAAAGCGAGCGTTTATGTTTTGTTTTCCTCCTTGTACCACCACGGTGCTCCCCAGACCGTTGTTATCAGAAAAAAAGTCTGCATTGAATCTGTGCTCACAATACGTTTTTTATTGCTAAGCTGCATGTCTAAATACGGCTATCTAGGCACCTACAAAAACTAATTTAGTTAGATGATGAAATTGGTTCCGTAATACCTAATAGCGCTTGAGCCTATAAAATAGGTTTTCACAGGCTTTGGCGGTATACAATATCAGTGTCTTATTGATAATATTTGAACATGCTTAACGGTATAAGATTGATAGCGTCTCAAAATTTTATTAATCCTCTTATTCAAAAAATCATTACAAATAACTAAACAAACCAACTTTGAACCAGATTTTGATGGTACATTTCTTCTGATAATCACGGTAAATTAATAAAGATATCTTTCCATTTGAATAGCTTCGATTTTCCTTAAAATTTGTGGACTTATACCATCGCCCCTTTTGATGGTCAGTTTGAAACGGGTCCTACGATTTAATTATACCCGGACTTACAGCTAAACTATACAATAGCAGACTGGTGAGCACAGATTTGAAGGAGATTTTTTCCAACAATAACTGTCTAGGGAGCAACGTGACCACGGAAACACGCGAATCGAACGGAACCCATCCCCATTTCTGCCTATTGGGCGTCTACCAGGAGCGTGATAATTGATCACCTGCCGGGAAAAAGACCGAACAATTCGCGCTTCTCCTGGCAACTTGGCTGGCAGGTGGATTCGAATTCGAGAGAAGCGTTCGAAGTGCCAAGGCACGCGTGCTATTGCGAGAAGGCAACAGAAGCAGCTCAGCGATTTGCGATCAACAAGTACAAACCGAAATCGACGCTGCCGGAAGGAAGAGATGGCAATTTGGAAACGAAAGTGAAAATTAGCTCCCAGCTTGTTGGGGCACATTCGTGCGTGATTGATGGATGTTGGTGCGAGCTATTCCTTTTTTATTGATTTATCGGAATAGGTCTGTAGATTGAGATGAATAGTGATGCTTAGATGACCTGTTTCGAAGCTATTCGGCTCTAAATATGATGTTTCACATGAAATCGACAAGATATGGTTGATAGCTTTAAAGTTGGATTTTTTTATTGTGCATCGCATTTGCGTGCTGTGCGTACATAAATTCTTTCTACTAATGAAAGCTCCGAAACTATTCAATAGTTTGAACAATAAAAAACATTACATTAATTTCTTACATCTAGTTGATCTGTGCTAGACAAAACTATCATGATATTTTGGTAAAACAAATTTAAGATTTTATTACCATTTTGTTAACAACATATTACATTTCATTTGCCGTAGCAGTTCAGATTTCTTACAGGTGAGTTGATTTCACCTGCTTATAAGAGAAAAAAAACACGTTTTCAATTTACTTAACCTAACATAAACTAAATAAATAACGCATTAATCGTGGCAATAGAAGATTGTAACGGTTTTTGTCTGAAATTATTAATTATTTTATTTGACATTTGTTCCAATGTTTCAAAATAGGATATTCTTTGTAACTCATTGGTACTATAGCAGGACGGAAGCTTCAGAATCAAAAACATTTTATTTTGAATTCTCTGCAGAGCTTTCTTCCTGGTATTACAACAGCTAGTCCATATTGGTACGGCATACAACATGGCTGGCCTGAAAATTTGTTTGAATATCAAAAACATGTTCTTAAGACTAAGTTTTGATTTTTTATTAATAAGGAGATAGAAACATTTTACATATTTGTTACATTTGGCTTGACTGCCCTAAATGTGATTTTTGAAATTGAATTTGAAATTTTGAAAAATTCTTATCTAGCATGAGCCCTAGATACTTAACTTTATCTCCAATTTATTGGAACCCCTCTCATTCAATTTATTGGAACCCCTCTCATCGTGACAACATGTCTACTTGAAGGTTTCAAATAAAGAGCTTTGGGTTTATGTGGGAATATTATTAGTTGAGTTTTGGAAGCATTAGGAGAAATCTTCCATTTTTGCAAGTATGAAGAAAAAATATCCAAACTTTTTTTGCAATAGACTACAGATGACACGCAGGCTTCGTCCTTTGGCGGAGAGGCCTGTGTCATCCGAAAACAAAGATTTTTGACATCCCTGAGGTAACTCAGCTAAGTCAGATGTGAAAATATTGTATAATACTGGTCCCAAAATGCTGCCTTGGGGAACACCAGCTCTTACAGGAAGTTTTTCAGATCTGGAGTTCTGATAGTTAACCAGAAGTGTACGATTTGACAGATAACATTGAATTATTCTAACAATGTACACACTTAGATTTTTTTCTCGAGCTCGGCTGTGCGAATCTCGGTTTCCCGATTTTAACCGAGACTCAGCTAGCAAATTATCCGGTTGCTTAGCAATGAAGCACGATTTACTGATGCTCGGCTTTTATTTGCTGATATCCCAGGAAATTTGTTTGCCGACTACTCGGCTGTGCGGATCTCGGTTAAAATTAACCGAGATTCGGCATTCTGAATTAAGTGTGTATGTTGGAAAATTAAAGTTTTTTAATTTTACGATCAAACCTTCATGCCAAACACTGTCGAATGCTTTTTCTATGTCTAAAAGAGCAAGATCAGTAGAATAGCCTTCAGATTTGTTGGAACGGATCAAATTTGTTACACTTAAGGTGGAGATGAATCGAAGCCAAAGTTCAAATTTTCAAGAGCACGGATCTGGAGAACTAAACATCCGTTTGAGCTGAAAACCTAATCGATTGGTCACCACCAGCTAGGGACCAACCGATTAAGTTTTCAGCATAAACGGATGTTTGGTTCTCCAGATCCGTGCTCTTGAAAATTTGAACTTTGGCTTCGATTCATCTTCACCTTAAAAGTTGATGAGTGGTCGAATGTCCATGGCGGAATCCGAACTGTTCATTGGCAAAAATTGAATTTTCGTTGATGTGGGCCATCATTCTGTTCAAAATAACCTTTTCAAAAAGTTTACTGATTGGACGATAGCTAAAAGCTTCTGCAGGATTTTTGTCTGGTTTTAAAATTGGAACAACCTTAGCATTTTTCCATTTGTCAGGAAAATATGCTTATTGAAAACATGTGTTGAATATATCAACTAAAAATGATAAGCTACTTTCTGGAAGTTTCTTGATGAGGATGTAGAAAATTCCATCATCGCCAGCAGCTTTCATATTTTTGAATGTTTTAATAAAAGTTCTCACTTCTTCCAAATCAGTCGCACAGGCATTTTCGAAAACGTTCTCTTGATTGAGAACATATTCGAAGTCCAGAGTAACTTGACATTCAATTGGACATTATTGGAATTAAAATTGTGCGCGCTTTCAAACTGCATAGCAAGTTTTTGAGTTTTTTCGCAATTAGTTAGTAATAATTTTTTTTCTCTTTAAATGCCGGTTTTGGCTTCTGAGGTTTTTTCAAAATTTTAGATAATTTCCAAAAGGGCTTAGAGCCAGGGTCCAATTGAGAAATCTTATTTTCAAAATTTTTGTTTCTTAATTGTGCAAAACGTTTCTTGATTTCTTTTTGCAAATCCTGCCATATAATTTTCATAGCAGGATCACGAGTGCGTTGAAATTGTCTTCTCCTCACGTTTTTAAGACGGATCAAGAGTTTAAGATCATCGTCTATAACCACGGATTCAAATTTTACTTCACATTTTGGAATTGCAATGCTTCTGGCTTCAACAACGGAATTAGTTAAAGTTTCAAGAGCATTGTCAATATCAAGTTTTGTATGTAAAGAAATGTTAAAGTTTTGTATGTAAAGAAATGTTAATATCAAGATTAGAGTCAATACATGTTTCATTTATATTCCAGTCGGCTCGCAAATAATTGAAAGTGGGGCTGATAGGATTGAGAATCCCTTCATGGGATATTTGAAATGTTACAGGGACATGATCAGAATAAAAATCAGCATGAGTAACTAATTGGCTACAAAGATGACTAGAGTCGGTTAAGACCAAATCAATCGTAGATGGATTTCTAGGAGAGGAAAAACACGTAGGGCTATCAGGGTATTGAATTGAGAAATATTCTGCCGTTGGAATTACTTTGAGAATTATTCCATGACCAATGTTTGGCATTAAAGTCACCAATGAGGAGAAATTTTGACTTATTGCGAGTCAATTTTCGCAAGTCAGTTTGGAGCAAATTAACTTGCTGTCCAGAGCATTGAAAAGGCAAATAGGCAGCTATGAAAGTATATTTACCAAGCTGTGATTCAACCGAAACACCTAAAGTTTCAAAAACTTTAGTTTTAAATGACGAAAACAGTTGTTGTTTTATACGCCTATGAAAGATTATTGCAACTCCCCTACATGCCCCATCAAGTCGATCATTACGATAAACAGGATTAGGATCTCTTTTAAGTTTGGATCCATGTTTTAAATATGTTTCAGTAATAACTGTGAGAAAATTAAACAACTCGTCCTCTCTACCATTCAGAGAACGAGCATTCCAATTTAAAATATTTAAATTATTATTTGGATCCATTAGAAAACCGTAATCCAATAACAATTTGATTAGTAAATTTTACACCTACTTGGACTGCTTCAGTCATAGTGGTGGCTTTGAACATTGCATCAATCATTAGATTCAATTGTTCAGTTAGAAAATTAAAATCAGAGGCAGACATATCATCTGATGATTTCCCATTGGAATTTTCGGTAGATGAAGAAGCGGAGTAGGAGTTACCTGTGACGGTAGGGTTTTTTTTCATTTGATTTGAAACAAGTAGAATTGGTACTCATAGTACGAATAGGGGAGGAGTTCGAATTACCTGCTACGATATAGGCAAAGGATTTTTCGTGGGTAAATACATTCGAAATTAAAAGATTCGAACAGCTACCCGACGGATTAAAATTTGTTTGTGAATGAGCATCATTATTATCTTCCTGATGGGTATGATTCTTATTCAAGCGATCGTTAACTGTAAAATGAGCATTGTTCGATACTCTACCAGGCAAATTCCGAAAACGACCGTTATCGTAACGAGCCTCAACGACTATCTTGCGTGAAGGGCAATCCCAAAAATTTGACTTATGATTGCCCTTGCAAATGGTGCATGTGAACTGATCGGTATGTTCCTCCACTGGACAGACGTCCTTAGCGTGAGAAGAACCTCCGCAAATCATGCCTTTAGCATCCATGCGACAATTATTTGTACCATGACCCCACTTTTGGCACCGACGGCACTGAGTGGGGTTCTGGTAATTTCCTCCAGGTTTCTGGAAATGTTCCCATGTCACACGGACATCAAACAAAAGTTTTGCTTTTTCTAAAGCTTTAATATTATTTAGTTCTTTTTTGTTAAAGTGAACTAAATAAAATTCTTGAGAAAGCCCTTTCCGACCAATGCCAGATTGGGTTCTCTTTTTCATAATGATTACTTGGACTGGAGAAAATCCAAGTAAATCATTTATTCCATTTTTGATCTTTTCAGGTGACTTATAGTCACTTGAGAGACCTTTCAAGACAACTTTGAACAAACGTTCAGTTTTGTCGTCATAAGTAAAAAAAATGTGCTTCTTCTCTTCAAGATGTTTGAGAAGAAGTTCGCGATCTTTAAGGCTAAGTAGCCTGTCATTTGTTTTGTCAGCAATGTTGACATTGTACTTAGCAATTTCAAATTGAAAAAAAAACTCGGTCCGTATAGTTCATATTCATCCGAAAAAGTATCACTATAGGGAGCCGGATTCTATTCTTGGCACTTTTGATTCACTTCGGCAGTGGGGTTTTTCAAAAACTACGGAGCTCATATTTGGCCACAGTATGCGTTGTACTGAAGCGCTTCTTATTGCAAAGTTTGAGTTAATTCGGCCAAGAAAAACCCCTTATGCCAAAGTGAATCATGGAAGTGCCCAAGTAGCTCTGCACCCTATGCGCTGACATGTAGAGAGTATGCTGATACTTTTTCAGATGCGTCATCGCAATACCAACTGATTTTCTTCAATTCGAAATTGTATAATGATTTAGCAACAATCATCAACGACGCGTACAAATTCCAGTGACGGCCTACTTCGCCTTAAGAGTTTCCGGTAAAACGCGACAGTCTCCTTTCTCTGCGATTTTGAAGGAAATCTTGATACCCCTAATGGAGTTCAAGATCTCCCCTAAATCCCCCAAATTCGGATCAACTGACCACGATAGGCGGCACTCTTTGCTTCCTCACTTGAATCAAAGAGTCTGGGCTAGAGGCTGCTTCGATTTGGTGTTCGGAAAATTTGTCTAGAGCATCGAGCTGATTGCTCATTTCGATACAATTATCGACATTATTCATTTCACCCTTGGAAGAAAGTTCGTATTTCGGAGAAACGTCTTTTTTTCATTCTTGCCACGTTTAGTGACAGTTATAAATCCCACTTTCGCTAACGGGTTCAACGAAAAATCGAAGGCACGGGTCCAAACAAGGATTGTAAAGGGATCAATAGTAGAAAAAATAGTACTGAAAAGCAGGCTTGATAATTCTCCTCAACATCATCAGAGTTCGGTGACATACTCTAGAGCAGCGTGCTGCCAGTGCCTCTTTGCGAGGGAGCCAAAAAATGCTGAGCAGCGAGGCAACGAAAAATGAGCGAGGAAGATGCAGCACAAAAAAAAAACGAGTTAAATTCCATCAAAAAAGGGTGCTCTCACAACTCCCCGAGGACTGTCTGTTCGGGTGGCAGACTCGAGAGTTCGTTTGAAGTGTGAGTGATGGTGAGCATCGCAACGAGAGAGAGAGAGAGTGTCTGAAAAAATCCTCGCATTTTTCTGCACTCTCACTTGAATCGCTTGAGGATCTGTGTTAAAAATTTTGAGTTTATTTTTTTCTCCTCAGATAAACGGCAAAATCGCCTCCTCTTTGCCTCGCAGAGGAGTTTCTATCTAGCCTGCTGAAAAGTACTGTTTTAGTAGCACTGAAGAGTACCGTTATTAATTTTAGCACTGAAAAGCACTTGTTTTGTAGCACTGAAAAGTACTGTTTTATTGCTTTAGGTAGTTTTTAAGAAAACTTCCAAGAGCAGCGAGAATTCGTGTACGCACAGCACGAAGGTACGATGCGCACTAAGAAAGAAAACTCTTTATTCAAAACCTTCAATTAGACATGTTGTCACGATCAGTTCCAATAAATTGGTCTTATGAAGTAATTTGATAAATTTATGTTAAGTTAGGTTAAATCTATTTTTGTGGAATTAGCAGGTGAATTAATATGATATATTATAATATGATGGTCCAATTGAAATGAAAATCGACAAGACCCGATACGTTGACAAGTTTCAAAATAGCTCCTATAACACCAATGGAAAAGGTGACATTTTCCAACCTCGGACTGTCGCTTTCTAGCTCTACTAGCATAGTATGCCAAACCCTAATCCAATGTGGCGGTAAAATGATACGCCTTCATGCGTATCAACTGATTCCAATCCGTTCGTCATTCAGCAGATGTGAAACGGGAGGTCCCCGAGAGCATGCCCCAAATTACCGTAATGAAATGAATGGCATTTCAGCTCGTCGGTTCGGTTCCCAACAAAGTTGGCAACTCAGTCCCAAATAAAATAGGATACGAACCGTTGTCGTCGTCATCCTTGGGACATCTGAGCCGTCCAACATTTAGTTCATGTATTTAGTATGGGTACGTTTAGAAGCAGCACCATACAGATTGAGACAATCTGCTCTGAGCTTATCTTAAAATCACTGTTGTCCGTTGGCTGCCATGTTGAAATACCCCAATGGGCACTGGCACAGAGCTTCACGGTTCGAAGGTGTGAACCTGTTGAGAATCTATTTTGGTCCCTTCTGGGTCAACGGGAAAAATAAATAAATGAATGAACCTTGACACGGTTGCTCTGGAAGATTTATTTCAGGGCCGAATCAAAGTAGCATCCAAGTAGACCAGATCAACACGCTGCTATGCTCATATCAGCACACATTTCGCTCATGACATACTAATCCTTGTTTGGCAAAAGCAAATGCTTGCTCATGGAATACAATTTCCACAATCTCATTTTTGTTTACTATCATCCATTTGAGAGATCATGATTTCAGTTTAAATTAAATCCAAAGCTGCTCAGAAAAACAAGACCGGTACGAGCATCAGTGAAAAACCATCTAAAAACGTCTCAATGTCAGCTAAGCAAGCCCTCGTTTTCTTGGAAATTAAATTCCTTCTTCGTTTCCGTCTTACCGCCGTCAGTTCTTCCGTACTTAGTCATTCCGTTCCCGTAAGGGATCCCAACGGTCCGAGTAGGCGAAATCCTTTTTTTTTTGTTACAAATTAGTCAACCCACCTTTTCTCCATTTCCATACTGGATTTGATGGCAACTGTAGCTGATGGAGGAAGTAATTCTGCTTACGGACTCTCTGGATCGTATTTTTTGTTTTTCTTGCCTTGATTAAACGGAAGGTCATGGCGCTCCCAAAAACAAGGATAAACTGCTCCTTTGGTCACGGTGGGTAGATAATTATTTCTTTCTTGTGGTAATTTTGGAAAGCTAACATCAACCTCACTCGTAGATAGGATGATAGGATTGGAGTTAAAGGTTAGTCATATCAGACATAAAAGTTAACCGACTCTAGTCAGCTTTACATCCAAATGGTTACTCACGCTGATTTTGATTCTGATCATGTCCGATATTTTTGTAATCCTCATCTATCACGAAAACAGCGTGGCTATAAGCAGTTACGAGGTTATAATTCCGGTTACCTACATTTTTTTTTTCAAATCAAATTCACTATAACATTTGCAAATTCTTCTTCTTTATTTTTCCAATCAATACGATTGAAGTAAACTGCATCCAGATTAAAAAAATCAACACAACTAACTTCTTAATCATAAATCAAAGCTCAGAAAAAAAATCATCTTCATTCCAGTCACAAAGTTCATCCCTATCGGTAATACCTCTGGCGTCAATCCATATCTACGGATATTGGTAGCCACCACGTAGAACAATATTTTCCTTGCCAGCTAACAAGAAAATTTAATCAACTTCCTCTCACTTGACACCGTGTTATGAAAAAAAAACACCTTCGAAAGCCAACCCTCAACACCCTTCAAGACATCCTAGAATTCTTCGCCATCAATTTTATCACTGTTTCCCACACGTGACACAGATTCCGGTGCTACGCTCTCCCGAGAATCGTTTGAACATACAGGTAATCATAAAAATCCTCACCTCCAGCGGAAACCTTAAGATTCTATCTTGGGCCAACAATGAGTGTAGGAGCAAAGGAGAAGGGGACTAAAAGTTATGTGAATTCCCGCAACAATTTATGGCCATTTAGGATGGATGGGATTGATTTTCGCTCCAACCGGCGCGAAAAGTTGTAAAATTGCTTGCTCTTTAAAAATTTCCGTCACCCGCGGTACCTACCGACTACAATGGAAAAGCTTTGCTCCGGGGTAAATGACGATCATTTTTCGGAGAAATTTTACGAACTTGGTTGAGGGAGGCCATGGGCGTAGCCGTAGTTCCGTCAACACCGAACCCCCACTGACCTCAAAAGTGGGAATCGATATTTTTACGATTATTTTTTATATCTTCTGCACACGTATGAGAAATATTTCAACCGTAACATAATTTTCAATAATATTCAACATTCGATTTATCATGATTTTTCGCAAAGATTGTTCTACAAACTGTTTTTATTTTTAAAAAAGTAACTATCCAAAGCATTCCTCTTAGTAATTTGTTTATTTTTTCTTCATGAATTTCATTGGGAATTCTTCTAAAATCTTTCAATTTATTTCTTGGGATGACGTTTCGGATAAACTATTTAGAATTTTTAAAATTTCCAAACCTTTAGAGATACATTCAACATTTTCGGTAGATGCAGCTGTTGATAAAACTTTGAATTATTTTCCTTTAAGATCTTTGACAACAATTTTTACGAACTCCAAAGATGCTTAAAAATTGTATCATGACGCAATTGCCTTGAGAGTATAAATAATTTTGACAATTTTTGCAATAAATCAAACTCTAGATTAGTTTTTGTAGCAGAACAGTTGATTTCGATTATTTATATCAGCCATGAGGAGCAACAGAACCCCCTGACCGCCTTTCGCCCATGAGTGAGCCCGACCAGTGTGTTGGGTCAAAACTTGTTCCGAGTAGAAAAGAAAAGATTTTTTTTCGGTGGTCGTATGTATAATGATTGGGTGTTTGTTACTCGGTGGCGGAGAGGACTTCCGCCCCGCTGAATGTAAGTGGAGTAATTTTATGCAAAGGATAAAAGAACCATAAATCACTCCGGGGGTGAACGGGCACCTTCCACGGGGTTGATCCACTGACTGTCGACAGCCGCCATTGGTAAGCCCCGTCGTTTGCCAATCTGGACCATGTGGGCGGTAGACTCGAGTGCCGGTGGCGCCCATAGGTCTAATCCGAGAAAACAAAACAAAACTGAGATGTGGCAGAAAAAATCACTCAGAGATGCCTGCTGTTTTATTGGATTAAGGTGTCGAAGGTCTTCGTAATGTGTTGTTGAGGCATTACAGAAGTGAGACTTAAGTGTTTGAGGAGTTATTCGACAAACATCCACAGATAGGAATCAACTTCTTTTTCCTTTTGGCGATACGTTCCTTCTGAAACATTGCATCTAGGTTTAGTGTTCCAAGAGCATTTATAAACTGAGAGCTTTTTTGGCTCTTTGAAAAGCTACTAAACGTCAAGTAAGCATCGATTATTAGAAAAAAAAACATGATTACAAATTGCAGTGACTCTATAATATACTAGATTGTCCACAATGTAGATAAAGGTTTGGATGGAAAAGTTTGCGGCGCTCCCTATCCATACATACAATCCAATCTTCTGGAAAATTCCGATAATCATTTTAAGGATTGCTCAGGATTCACCACATTTCTATAGGAGATTTCCTGTGATAAATCGAATATTTCTTCAGCAATTACTTCTGGTAATTGTTCAACGAATTCTATCAATAATCCTTCCAGAGATATTACCAATGATTCATCCTTCATGGGCTCACTAGTTCTTCAAGGAACTTCTCTGAGTATGGATCTTGATCCAAATTAACCAATCAAATTATATTCAGAGAGGGTAACAATTCGAAAAACATAATAATTCGTGGGGCAGCGCAATGAGAGATCAATATGAATGTTGATATTCACTCTCTCGCATGGTATACACGACAAGAGAGCGTGTTTTTTATTTTTTTATAAGTACATTCCAAACATTACATTCTTTTATTACATCTAAGTGTTCTGTGTTATTAGACTACACTATCATCCTAATTTGGTAAAACAAATTTAAGATTTTATTAACATATTGTTAACAACATATTACATTTCATATGCCGTAGCAGTTCAGATTTTTTGCAGATGAGTTGATTTCACCTGCTTATAAGAGAAGAAAAAATAACGTTTTCAATTCACTTAACTTAACTTAACCTAAACATATAACGCATTAATCGTGGCAATAGAAGAGTGTAACGATTTTTGCCTAAAATTATTAATGATTTTATTTGACATTTGTTCCAATGTTTCAACATTGGATATTCTATGAATGGATATTCAGAATCATTTTCAAAATTTTATTTTGAATTCTCTGCAGAGCTTTTTTCCTGGTGTTACAACAGCTAGGGTATCCGTCCTATTATGGAGGAGTTAAGCACGGTGTTGAAATTAAAATCGTATAGTGTCCAAAATCTAAAAGTTATAGTATTTTGCAATGTTAAGTGTTAAAACTATCCTTTATCTAGAGTATAATGAAGTAAAAAATTAATTTTTGGAATCATATATACATTTTTTTTTTTGACATAAATCTGAAGCTCTTCCTCTGTCTTATTATTGCGGTATTTTGTCCTATTATTACGGTAGTGCCGTCCTATTATTGCGGTATACTAAAAATCATAGATTTTATTACATTCAATATACATTCAATACCACACAATGTTCGAGCATTGAAATTATGCTCCCTCCATGTTAATGACACTGCACGGTACTGTCAGTTTGTGTGACTTTGGACATATATATGAGGAAAACTAATTCATTACTTTATGTCACGATTCGAAAACAAATCAACAGCATCGAATGATTTTCTGCCGGTCTCGTCTCCTCTTTCGTCGTAGGTGGATAATGTTAAAGTGAATAGACAAGATTCTTCCATCTGAGACCACTAGTCGCTATATAAGAAATGAATTTGTTGACTTTAATATAAGCTACAATTTTGAAGCTTTTAAAAATATTTTCCACTAGCAACACAATTTTAAAAGATTGCTTCCTTGCAATCATCATATATCTTAGTTTTTCAACGTACTTTTGGCATGAGTTACGATTTTCAGTCAGTTTACGTGATTTTTTGGTAAAACATTGTGTTTATTTGCAAAATATTTGTAAATAAGAGGAATAACATTGTAAAAATAAACATCAACCTTTTGTTTGACTAAATAAATGTATGAATAACATGTCCCAAATTAGTATTCTAATAATATAATTCATGTATCCAGCAATTACATTTAAAATGAATATTGAAATATCGAATTTTTGAATGAGATTTACAGATACCACAATAATAGGCAAAAAGCTATTTTCATTGTCCTATTATTGCGGTACATGCTTTTTCTGAAAAATATAGAACTTTTATTCAAAATTCAATATCCATCATATAAATACATCCATACTGAACTGATATACCCACATATAATTGTTTTGGTTCTAAACTTAAAAATTTAAGCTTATGAAAACCCGCCCGTAGATAGAGAGACTGGTTAAAAATATAGGCTTTTCTTGATGCATCATTTAAATCATTTTAAAGCATTCATCTGGTACAGCTTGGGAATACTATAAGCTTTCATCATCATATCCATAGAAAATAGAGTTTTCGATTAATAATGCGGGTTCAATTCTTATACCGCAATAATAGGGAATAACAATAATGGGCAAATTACCCTAGTCCATATTGATTGTTTGAATATCAAAAGCTTGTTCTTAACACAAAGTTTTGATTTTCTATTAATAAGGGGATAAAGACATTTTACATATTTGATTTTTGTGATTTTTAAAAAATAAATTCTTATCTAGCATGAGCCCTAGATACTTAACTTCATCTGACCAATTTATTGGAACCCCTCTCATCGTGACAACATGTCTACTTGAAGGTTTCAAATAAAGAGCTTTTGGTATATGTGGGAATATTATTAGTTGAGTTTTGGAAGCATTAGGAGAAATCTTCCATTTTTGCAAGTATGAAGAAAAAATATCCAAACTTTTTTGCAATCGACTACAGATGACACGCAGGCTTCGTCCTTTGGCGGAGAGGCCTGTGTCATCCGAAAACAAAGATTTTTGACATCCCTGAGGTAACTCAGGTAAGTCAGATGTGAAAATATTGTACAATATTGGTCCCAAAATGCTGCTTTGGGGAACACCAGCTCTAACAGGAAGTCTTTCAGATCTGGAGTTCTGATAATTAACCAGAAGTGTACGGTTTGACAGATAACTTTGAATTACACAGCGTAACAAAAATTACATTTTTGCGTGTCTCGAGGATCAAATTATGTGTCTCTAGTAGACTTAAAGTTGCTGTATCTGATACCATTCTCAGAAATGTTCCAGCACGTCACAATTTTTGACTACAGGTCGCCAAAGTTGTATAAAACACTGGTTTTATTTATGTTTACATAAAATTTAAGGTATAATTTATCAAACTTTTTTTCGGATCTCATTTACTAAGCATGCAGAAAAGGACTTAAACTTTCGTTTAAGATATAATTTAATTGAAATTGCACGATCATTTTAAGATTAAACCGATTTTTTCAACATACCTGCTGTTTCCATACAAAATTCTTTGTTTATCTTATATGGAAAAATACGATACTCTTTTAAACCATCAAAAAATAACTTTTTCGCATCGAGAGCATTATAAACATTGTTGATAAGTATTTTTATGTACATAAAGTTTGAATTCTGTGGAAAATTAAGCAAATAAATTGCCTTACAAGCTGGCAAACTTGCATGCAAGTTGGCTTAAATAGTGATTTTTTGCATTTTCAACAGACAATATCTCAAAAACTAGACGTGCTATGATATTTTTGAAAACAGCAATTAAATAAGCAACGCCTAATTGATTGAATAGCGGTATTTTGATGCCAAAAACGTGTTCCGCAGTGTTATTCTTACAATGTATGTTGGAAGATTTAAGTTTTTTAATTTTACGATCAAACCTTCATGCCAAACACTGTCGAATGCTTTTTCTATGTCTAGAAAAGCAAGACCAGTAGAATAGCCTTCAGATTTGTTGCAACGGATCAAATTTGTTACACGTAAAAGTTGATGAGTGATCGAATGTCCATGGCGAAATCCGAACTGTTCATTGGCGAAGATTGAATTTTCGTTGATGTGGACCATCATTTTGTTCAAAATGACCTTTTCAAAAAGTTTACTGATGAAGGAAAGCAAACTGATTGGACGATAGCTAGAAGGTTCTGCAGGATTTTTGTCTGGTTTTAAAATTGGAACAACCTTAGCATTTTTCCATTTGTCAGGAAAATATGCTTATTAAAAACATTTGTTAAATATATCAACTAAAAATGATAAGCTACTTTCTGGGAGTTGCTTGATGAGGATGTAGAAAATTCCATCATCGTCAGGAGCTTTCATATTTTTGATTTTTTTTTTAATAATAGTTCTCACTTCTTCCAAATCAGTCTCACAGGTATTTTCGAAAACGTTCTCTTGATTGAGAATATTTTCGAAGTCCTGAGTAACTTGATTTTCAATTGGACTAGTAAGTCCTAAATTGAAATTGTGCGCGCTTTCAAACTGCATAGCAAGTTTTTGAGCTTTTTCGCAATTAGTTAGTAATAATTTGTTTTCCTTTTTCAATGCCGGTATTGGCTTCTGAGATTTTTTTTTTTTTTAATTTTAGATAATTTCCAGAAGGGCTTAGAGCCAGGGTCCAATTGAGAAATCTTATTTTCAACATTGTTGTTTCTTAATTGTGCATCAAAACGATTCTTGATTTCTTTCTGCAAATCCTGCCATATAATTTTCATAGCAGGATCGCTAGTGCGTTGAAATTGCCTTCTCCTCACGTTTTAAAGGCGGATCAAGAGTTTAAGATCATCGTCAATAATCACGGATTCAAATTTTGGAATTGCAATGCTCTTGGCTTCAACAATGGAATTCGTTAAAGTTTCAAGAGCATTGTCAATATAAAGTTTTGTTTGTAATGAAATGTTAACATCAAGATTAGAGTCAATAAATGTTTCATATATATTCCAGTCGGTTCGAAAATAATTGAAAGTGGAGCTGATAGGAGGTTGAAGGTGACCAATCGATTAAGTTTTCAACTTAAACGGGTGTTCGGTTCTCCAAATTTGTGCTCTTGAAAATTTGAGGTTTGGCTTCGATTCATCTTCACCTTACGCTTCATCAGCTTAGTAGTCTAAGTAGCTTAAGTATTATTATAAGAGTACAATGGAAATCCCAAAAAATCTTTTCCTTTCCTTTTGTATAAATGTATTCCCTAACCTCTAAACTTCCCCAAACTAACATAGTTTTTGATATAAACACAAATTATAAAAAGTAATAATGTAAAAAAAGAAAAGATTTCGGCTCTGGCCCTATTGCGCCCGAGCCTGCCAATCAAACGAGATAAGTAAAAAAAAAAGAACTCATTCTAGGCGAACCACTTCCACTGTGGAGCTTTTTTTTAAAAAAAAAAAACCCCTTCATTCCGAAAATTATTTTTATGGATTCCACCACTGATCTTACCATACTTTGTTTGCGGATGCTTCTAGGCATTCCTCTGAGTGTTTTTTCAGATTTTTTTTTCAGGATTCAATAGGATATTTGGAGGTATTCCTCTTAGGATTCTTTGAGAATTTTTCCAAAATTTCAGCAGGATTTTTTGTAAAGATCCTTTAATGAATCTACCACAAACTTTTTATGAAACCCCTTTAGAAATCAATCCAATCCAATTCCTAAAATTTCTAGAAATTTACGGTGATGTAGTGTTATTTTTTTTCAGAAACTTCTTTAAACATTTCAACAGTAGTTTCTCTAAGTAATAATTAAAGAAATCATTCAACAACAACATTAGGATTGCTCAAATGTAGGATAATTGAATTTCTTCAAATAATGTATTCGAAGGAAATCAAACAGGGATGCTTTCTCAGGGGTTCCTACAATTTATTGTACAAGTATTCGTCCAGAGATATCTCCAGGAATTCCCCAAAACAATGTTTTTAACTAGCAGCAATTATGCATTCAGAAAATTTGTAGAAGAAAATCATTCAATAAAAGTTTTAAGATTTGTCATCTTAATTGTGTACAGTAATACCTCGATATAACGTAACTCAATTTTAATTTTCGTTACTTTATATCGAAGCAAAACATTTTTTTTTTCTAGATTTAATTCATAATGTATTGTTTGATGAGAAAATGGGTTTGAAATTGATATTATTGACACAGCAGGCATTTTCAGTCTTTTTTATATATTTTTTCAATGTTTTTCCGTGTTTGAATTTTTCGTATTTTTCTTTTTATTTTAATTTTTTATGTTATGTCTCTATTGCGCTAATCTTTAAAGAAATGAGTTCCCGCAATCCTTTGATGAATCCTTGAACAGTCGGAGAATCTCTAAAATAAATTTATAAATGAGATCTTTCAGAAATTTTGAAAACAGAATGTTGAGAATTTTGTTATGAAGTGCTTGTGGTAAAATTCTTTAAACAAATCCCTTTGTAATCTCTTCACCGAAAAATGAATGTCCCAAGCCTGCTTTAAAAATGTATGAGGAAATTTACTAAGCAACCACTAGAAAACTCCTTTAAAAACAAGAACTATCCTCGAGGGATTTTCCATGGAAAGTTTCTGAACAAATACACTCCCGTGCATAAGTTTGGGTTCACCCCCTAAAAAACATGCAAAAGTGTTCAGTCCATATCTCTGTGATTACACGTCCAATTGAAAGTCTTTAAGCCGCATTCGAAAGGCAAAGAGTTATTCTTACTTTGTATGTAGTTTTCCAAAAACATTCTTTGAACTTTGTATACTAAATTTGTACTTAAAGTTGTGACATTTTTCAAAAAACACACTGAAAAAACATTTGTAATTTCCTCAGCATTGGATCGACCAAAATTTTTAAACAAGGTGTCATTAGAATCGTAATCTTATATTCTTTGAAGAGCACTCATGAAATTTTTGCGGAAAAATCTGAAAAGTAATCAAAATCAATGAAACAGTCAGTCAAGTCATCGTGCAAAAGTTTGGGTTCACCCCTCAGTATGGTGTATCGTGCAAAAGTTTGGGTTCATCTGAACTTATTTAAATCTGTGAAATCTCAAACCAATCATGTACGCGCCATTATTTGTGCTCAAAAAAGCTTTAAACTATTAAAATCGGTTGAAAAATGGCAGAGATATTGACAAAAATGATGTGCGACTCAGGTGAACCCAAACTTTTGCACGATTTGCATCATACTGAGGGGTGAACCCAAACTTTTGCACGATGACTTGACTGACTGTTTCATTGATTTTAAATACTTTCCAGATTTTTCCGCCAAAATTTTATGAGGTCTCTTCAAAGAATATGAGATTACGATTCTAATGACACTTTGATTTAAAATTTTGGTCGACCCAATGCTGAGGAAATTAAATATGATTTTTCGGTGTTTTTTGAAAAATGTCACAACTTAAGGTAGAAATTTAGTATACAAAATTCAAAAAATGTTTTTGGAAAAATACATACGAAGTAAGAATAACTCTTTGCCTTTCGAATGCGGCTTAAAGACTTTCAATTGGACGTGTAATCACAGAGATATGGACAGAACACTTTTGTATGTTTTTAAGGGGGTGAACCCAAACTTTTGCACGGGAGTGTAGGTGGTGGAATTATTGGCAGTATTCTAGGAGAATTATCTGGGGGAACTGGGGAACTTGCTAAGCTTTTAGACGATTCCCTATATATTTTTATAACAAAAAAAGTTCGAAGAAAAATCTCTAGACGATAATTTCAAGAAGTACTTGGAGAACCCACTGAAAAAAAATCATAGAAAACTTTCTTAAGAAATTCCCGATGGAATCAATAAAAGATTTCGTTCCACATTGCGCACATTCATTGCGCTAAAGATTTTCCAAGAAAATGGTTTTCCAGGTTATTGGACGAATACCTGTATGATTTTTTGGAATAATTTGTAAAGCATTCCAAGAATTATGACTGGATTATTTTTTAAGAGGATTGTTAAAAAAATCATGGAAAATTTATTACATCAATACAATTAGAATTACATTAGAAAATCTCTAGACTCCGGAAAAAATAAGGTATTCCGCCTACGAATAGTTTGAATAATTCAAAGTTAAATCCACTAAATATCTTGGAAAAATTACTTGATGAAATTCTTGATCAAAGGCACAATAGAATTCATAGAAATAATATAAACAATCTGTTGGAGAAAATAATTTGAAATTCCTAGAATTCGGAATTCCTTGTAAACAGTGCTTGGACATATTCTGGAGAAACATTTGAACCATTTTCACCAATCACTAATCAAGGCGAATCCAGGTTGTGTAGCTTCTGAATCCTTTCAACTAACAACTCCTTCTCGTGGCAGTCATGAAGATGCAGAGTTGACCTGTTCATATTTGAAAAAATGTCTGTAAATCTTCCGGTTAGGCAGTATTCTATCAAATTCTGGTCAAATTTTCAGCTCATTTAGTGTAATGCTTCAAGATAAAAATGTGTTTTTGTTCGTATTTCGTTGTCTAGCCGCATAGCTAAGAACAAATATTCGTATAAAATCGAAAAATAAAACTAGCGACATAACTTTTACATCATCTGAAAGCTTTTTATCTTGGCTCTGTCAAAAAAATATGAAAACGACAAAACCCATAGAGTAAAGTGGGGCAAAAGTTCGAGTGGGGTAAGAGTTTCTTTTTAAGATTTCTAGCTCAATTCAAAACAAATCTTATAAATGTCATGGTGTTTCGAATGCTATTCAAGTAAAAGACTTTCAATCCAAATATCATAAACATCGATTGAGATTTGGAAAAGTAATGGCTATTTGTAGTTTTTCGACAAGAATATTTTAATTTTTGGTCAAACTTTCGTTGCATGCAACCAATTGAAGATAAAATCTTTTCAAATTTTTATGTTAAGGCGTTTCTAGGCCTATCATAAGGTTGCTTTGAGGTGTATTAGTTTTTGCATAAATGCTTGAAAACAATTTTTGGCCCATAGTGGGGCAAAAGTTCGAATCAGCGGGGTAAAAGTTCAACCCATGTATAAAATCACGGAAAAATTTGCAAATTGCCTAAAATCCACATATTATTTTCAAATTCAGTTAAATTTGTGTGATCGTGTGAAAACTGCTACCAAAATTTTACATTTTCACTTAATTTTGCGAAAAACTGCTATTTTTGAGTATACTACAATTAACTCGGTTTTGGGCATTTTTTTTGACGAAAATTTAGTGTGTATTTTTCGTCAACCTTAAGTTTACGGCTGGTGTAAAGTATGTCTGTCATAAAAGAATCGATATTTTGTGTTTTCGCCAGCGAACTTTTGCCCCACACTAGATTCGAACTCTTGCCCCACCGGTGGGGCAAAAGTTCGAATAAGACAATCAATTTTGAAACTGTTATAACTAAAGATGGGTAAATATTTTAACACAAGTTTGTTCAGCAAAATTATAGCCAATATGTTGAAGGTTCACTGTATGGTATTTGTTTTGTTTTCACTGCTATTGTTTTCCTGGAAACTTTGATTATACTGTAGCATGGTCACTTTTTTGTAAATATTATTTAAAGATTTATTCAATATAAATATAGATGTACATAAATTGTTATATAATTATATTGTTTTTCATGTTCTCCAATGTTAATTTATTATTCGTGTTAATTTATTTTTCATTTAATCACATATTATTTCATTGTCAAATTTAACAAATTCAAGAGTTCACTTAAATATATGCGATATTCAATATCACAGTTCAAAATGAAATGCACTTTTCCAAAACCGCATACAAAACTTGCATACAAGTCGCCATCTACCAATACTATATCAAATAAAAGTCCCTGTCGCCTTACACACTACACCACGAAACACGAATAAGCCTAAGGTTCAAAGTTCAAGCCCGAACGTTAACGATCGTTATAAATAGATCGGAGTCCAAAAATAGACGGAACGATACAGGTCATTCAGATGGAATGGTAGCGAAAGAGATAGCGCTTCAATCGGTTCTCATTCGTAGTTGATGAGGATCGTCGTTTGAAAAGGTCGTGAACTTACTTCGGTGATTTTACGTACTTCCGTCCACGAAGATGTAAAATCACACCTTATCTGAGGACTTTCAGAATCTCTACTCGTCCATTTTGACCTGGACCGTGGAAGAGGCGAGAGTGCGTGAATAATCGTTAAGTGTCGCGGTGTGTTTCATTTGGTAATAAATTAAAATGTGAGAAGTTTTGTAGATTGAAATTAATGTTACTTTTTGTTCCTTTTCGTTAGTCAAGTAAAGTTCGTTAGCCTAAAGCCAAGAAGGTTAAGTGCGGTCAAGTTAGTTTGTGTGTGCGTTTGTGAATAAAAAAGGTAATTGTGAACTTTTTTTTGTGTGGAGAATTTTTTGTTAATGCGTCGAACAGCCGTTCGACGGCTTTTTATTTAGGATCGGAATCTAGCGATCTACGGCCCAAGCTCGGCATACCGCATCTGCAAGCTAAACGCTGCTCTCGACCCCACGCTTCAGCGTTCAGAAGTCCCGGTTTGAGGGGAAAGCCGGAAGGGAACAAACCGTTCCGACAGAGCGGCCACCACCATTTCTATTACCTCGTGGACAGGCCACGTGTGAAGCCCCCGACGATCCCCACCGTCGTCAACTGCGTCATACGTCACCGACGCACGTGATTTCCAGCGTGCGACACTTCATCAAGGAGTAAATCCAAAAAGTCGCAGTTTGTTGCCGTATTTGGAGTAGTAGCCGCAATACCACCATCGTCGATGTGCTAATTTCGGAATCCTGCTTTGCCGTCCCATTCTTCGTCCAGCACTTCTGCTTTGCCAGCCCATTGAACGTCCGTCGCTTCTGCTTTGCCGGCGGCATTCATCGCAGCTTCTAAAAGGGTCCGTGAGTACAAGCCAAACCAAACTAACCATGCGCATGCGTTAAAACTCCACACAATAACCGAGCTCGAAGATAAGAAGAAGATGATCGATAAATGTCGATAGAATTAGTTTAGCAAATCCGCACACACATTAGGGAAAGTAGGAAGAAGAAGTAGAAGAGGAAAGGAACACACAAATATGAATAAAACCTAGGTTATCAAATTTGAATAAATTTCTAAATGTTTTTGCTGTTCTCAACCAGATTATGTATTTTTGTAATATGTTAGTGCTTTCCCTGTAACAGTTTTTTTGGTCTTCGAGATTTCTCACGTTTCGCGTCGTTCTACCTGTTTCTTTTTCTGTTTTTTGTACGCCAGGATAGACTGCCTGGGAAATCAGTCTCTCCACTCACGTGTCTGAAGCGGACAGGGAAATTTGAATTAGTGAGTTCTTCCAGTGATGATACTCGTGAGTGGTGTCTTTTTGTGTCGGTAGAACGACGGTCAACATCAACTATTTTTTGAGAATCGCTTAAGGCGACCTCTATAACTGAGAAATCTCGATCCACTATTCCTTTGAGTTTTCTGTATCGTTTCCTAAATTGCTATTTGGACTCTTATAAAACAAACCCGCCCTGAGGTTGGGTTTCTTGCCGGGCAAACATAACTCGACAGACGGTCCTCTTCGGAGGTGGCGCTAAAGCCGTCTGTTTCTTGAGCCAGGGAACGAAACAGGAGACGGGAAACCTTTAGCCGTATTTTACGTGCTACAATACCACTAAGGTCGATCTTTTGTCCCACCTTACTCTATTTTAATATTTATTATCGCTTGTGCCACTATCGGAACACATGTGCCTATAGTAGCACTATTTCTAATTTCTGTTCCTATAGTAGTACTAGTTTCACGGCGTGGGGAAAATTCAAATAAAATCCTTATTTTTACAAAACTTTTATATTTTTCCTTCAAAGTGTGGATCAAAAGCTTTCGTTTGCCTTGAAAAAAAGTTCCTAATTCATCAATTATTTTGTTAGATAAAAAATAGTTTCTTTTAGTAGTGCTACTATAGGAACAATAGGTTTACTATAGGTGCAAGGGAGATTAAATTTTAAGCAAAACTATTTATTTCGATCATTTTTTGAACAAAATCGAGCTGTGTATCAATAGTATTTAGATAAATAGCTGCCGATCTTCATGTCAAAAAATATTTTGCAACGATTTATAGCCTAATGGCCGTGAAAAGCCACTAAGGCGACTATAGGGGACTGTCTATTAAGGGAACACCAACTCTATATGAATAAAACCTATTTAGTATTGCAGAGGTATACTCGGTCGAGGGTGACCCATTTCGCATAAAGACGTTTCGCATAAGGACGTTTCGCATATGGACGTTTGGCATAATTGACGTTTCGCATAAAACAGTTCCATACTAGAACAGGTAGCTTTTTAAAGAAGGCATGGAATTCTTATTATGCCAAATATCCTTTATGCCAAACGTCCGTATGCGAAACGTCTTTATGCGAAATGTCCCATCCCCTACTCGGTCTAGTAACAATCCATTGGCAATTCAAAATTCAAAAACGATTAAATATCCCATCTCCCATATTTTCCTTACCGTCCAACGATAAAAATAGTGTTCTGTGAAATTTTTAGCATTTTCTTTGGTGATTTGAAGGTAAAAATGTAAGTTTATATGGAAATTATTGTGAAGAAATTTTTTACTGGAAGAATGAACGTAGGAACGTATGAATTCTTGTAGGTTTCTAGGAAAATCAGAACCCTTCAAGGAATCTCTGGAGGAATTCCAGGAGAAAATTCCTGCACAAACCTGGAGTAAGCTGGAGTACAATAAAGATGAAATCACTGAAAAAAATGATGGAATTATTGAAGGAATCACATGAAATCTTCGTACTAGAGGCTCTAGAGTTCACTCTAGAAGTTTTTGGATTGTATTGCTGGAGTTGTCTGGCTCTATATCAGCAAAAAAACATGAAAAATATGGAGAAATACCTGAAGGAATAAAAGCAATGTAATGTCCATTTCCCACACCAGTCTCTTTGAATTTGCGACACACACCAAATAAATTTAACTTTCATCGGTGCTCATGTCTAAATTTGGAGCAAGTACATAATGTAAGTATGCCACTTCATGCAATCCCCGTTGGCAACAAAGTCAACAGGAAAGCATGTCAGAGGCGAGATGGATATTATGGGTATTTTATTAGCTTCCTGCCAATCAGAAAGGTGTTGGCTGCTGCAGTCATAAAGCTCCTAACCGCACTTGTTCGGAGGGAATACCCTGAAGTATGTCCTGTTTGGGGTAGGTAGAAAGTGTCCTCTCTGCTAACAGGTGGATTTTACGACCTGATGCCAAGCATGCAAAATTCATTCAATTCGGTCCCGAATGGCTTAAGACGTGGCGATTTCAATCAACACCTCTTTAAAAGAGGAAATCTACGCAAATACACGCTAATCTTCAACCAATTTGCAACCCAAAACGGCTCATCCACGATAATAGATTCGCAGTGTTCCGTTCCGCATCGCAATCACTAACTCAATCAATTATGCGAGCTAACAATTTCACGCTCAATATCCGATTGGCAACGAAATTAATTTCTCGAGGCTTTCGGATCGGTGCTGCGTGGAAGATTGTATAATTCTTGCTTGGCTAGGAAAAATGTGTATGTTTTCGCTCAGTCCACCAGGCGTAATCCAAATTAGTGGATAAAAGCCTCCTTCCGATTCGAACGAGTGAAAATGCTCACTTCGACAAGAAAAGCTTCCTTTCACTGACAGGGAAATTGTGCTGTTTCAAGGAGTGGGAGGAGTTCCAGTTTCTCAAAGAGGCATAAATCTTTATCAAGGCAAAAATGACAGGTACAGAGCGGCTTGAGAATGAATTGCTCCTCCGACAAATAGGGCTTGAATGAGGTCTCAACGCTCTTCCAATAAACCTGGAATTCTCTTTTTTTTTTCTACGCAGCGGAAGAAAAGCGTCACATTTTTCGCTTGAATTATTGCCCCTGCCATCGTCTGATTCCGAGGAATGTAAGAAACGATAAGTTTCTATTGTGCTGCATTTGTACTTACCTTCGTTTGTGTGAAAAATTGATTAAAAAGGTGAACCTGATGTCTAGGAGCAAATTGTTCTCGTGACGTACCCTGGAAGAAAAGAAAGAGAATTGTTGTATTAATTTTATTGTTTAACTTTGGACATTGAGTAAGAAATACTCGAAGATACAATGATTATGAAATTATTTAAAATTCTTGATTAACAACCTATGTAGAGTAAAATATTTCAAAGGTAGAATATCAACATGAAACTGTTCATAATTTGACACAAACAGTATGCGTAGCCAGGTTTTCAGTTAGAGGAGTGAACGACCTCAATATCTTTTAAAAAATTATCACGCCACAACATACATTTTCGACAACCTTAAGTTTCTTGGGCTCAGATATCCGAAGCGGTAATCGCGCAACTATTGAATAAGACTAAGCAGAGGGTCGTAGGTTCGAATCCTACCAGTTGAGGTTTATTTTAGGTTGGATTTTTTTTTCGACTTCTATTGTTGCGGTCGGGGTTACCTTTCGAAGATCTTCGTAGCAAAATTCAACTTTTTGTCGGTGATATTTTGCTCAAAGCTGTAAATTTTTATTCATAAGAATAGCATAAGATAGATCGGCAATTTGTACTCACAGGTATTGGTTTCGTACTAAGTAATTCATATTAAGTTTAGGTTTACACTTAGAGTAATGAGGCTTTCGATCGATTATTTTATTTCTAATTAGTATTTTAAGTTAATTTATAAAGAATTTCAACTTCACTTTTCGTAATCCAATATCCAATACAGTAGCAAAACAATGTACCAAAATCATCTTAACACCGTCTCCGACAGTTTTCTTAAACATGTTTGCCCTACTCACACTTTCATGCGCATAAAGTCGAATATTCGGGGGAGGGGGCGCGGGCGCGTCGATTGACGCATTCGTCGCAACATCCTCCCTAACGTGACGTACGAAAACTGGTTCGACGACACCATCTCCGCGACTAACAGTTGAACAGCATCCGCCAACATCCTTATCACTACAACCGCTTAATTCCGCTTTTCTATGTCCGGCAACATCCAGGATTTCCAGTTTGCAGATCGCTCTCCTCTTCAAGGTTCCGGCAGGTGTCTCGACGTCCGCTAGACGTACAGCACTGTCCTTCCCTGGATATGTTCGGCACACACGACCGGATCTTTCCGTCAACGACCACAACTAACGCTTCTTCCTTTATTGGTGCAACATCGCTGAACCACTTTGAACGTCGAGATATTATCGGTAGGTATTAAACAATCCACTGACTCCAGAACGTATCCAGTATGTGCTGAATCAGCTCCCAGCTGCTCTTTAGAGCTCTCTTAACATCTACTAGGGCTTTGACCGGTTGCCGGATTCCACTCAAGTTGAGCCTCAGGAAATGGTTGGGGGTTAACGATTCTTGCACTTTGATACCCAACGGCAGGAACGTCAACGGCCGCCAGTTCACCATATGCTCTGCTTCGGCCAATAAAGTGACGAATGCTTCATCGTCTAGCGTCTATGACATGGGCAATGCTCCGAGAGCCGTCTTCACGGATCTAACCATTCGTTCCCAAAATCCACCCATATGTGAGGCTGATGGTGGATTAAATCTCCATTCTATGCAGTTCATGTCATTATCGCTACACACTTCTTGTGTTGCGCCCTTCCGAGCGATGAAACGTCGGACTGCCTTTTTGCACGAGTCGGTAGACAAAATATGCACTACCTTCTGGAGGATAGCCCGAACTAGCAGGCACGTAAAAATCGCTACCCAGCGCTTCACGCCACTACGACCAACTTTCACAAGGTAGGGACCGAAGTAGTCTACGCCTACAATCGTGAAAGGTCAAAGAAACGGTGTAGTTTGAAATTGTGGTAGCTGGTTCATCTTTGATATTGCTGGCGTAGCTTTGTATATACGGCACCATTGACAGCGTTTCGCAACGGATCTAACCTGTGCTGTCATCTTGGGAATGTTCCGGAATTTCTGGCGAACTTCGTTCACAACCGTTTCGTTGTTGGCATGATGAAATGTTCGATGGTACCAGTCCAGCAACGAGCTAGTTATCGGTTGTCCTTTAGTATTATCGGAAATTAGGTGTCCTGTTCAAGGCAATCTGCGGCAGTGATACGTGTGTTCAGATTCATTGAGGCCACCTCATCTGGATAACCGACTGACTCGGCAAATCGCCAGAGGATCTTCTCCGCATTCCGCAACTCTTCACTGATGGCATCTTTAGTTTCCATAATCTTTGATTTCCGAATTCGTCGCAGAAGCTTCTCACCGAATTGATAAGCGTACGCCACGCTTCGTAGAAGCCGTTCGTGTTTTTAGAACTACGACTCTTCGATGATCGGAGATGGTAAGAAATGACTACAAACGGCAGCCTTCCTTAGCCGAGTGGTTAGAGTCTACGGCTACAAAGCACAGTCATGCTGAAGGTGTCTGGGTTCGATTCCCGGTCGGTCCAGGATCTTTTCGTAATGGAAATTTCCTTGACTTCCCTGGGCATAGAGTATAATCGTACCTGCCACACGATATACGAATGCGAATTTTGGCAAAGAAAGCTCTCAGTTAATAACTGTGGAAGTGCTCACAAGAACACTAAGCTGAGAGGCAGACTATGTCCCAGAGAGAACGTAATGCCGAGAATAAGAAGAAGCAAAAGGCAGCCGATCGTAATTCTTCTTCTGTATCTTCCACGTCGAACTAATTATTTGGCCAATTCATCTCGTCTTTGTATAGGTCAGCGCATCCATTGACTGTTGGGCACGCGGTTTGGACGTTTTCAAGATGGCGGACAAATTCAAAATGGCCGCCAATATTTGTTTGGTCTCAGATGAAAGCTATATCCTTCATCTATAAGATGCCACTAAGTTTGCTATGTGCTCCAAGGGAAATATGAGAGATATCACATGAAGAAATACCTAAGATTTATGAAAAATTGGCTTTTTCGCAAACTGTTTAGCTAGCTGGCGTACGAGGGGTCCAAGAATTGAAAAAAAAAGCCTTTAGTTTTAGCATGTACTAGCTATCAGTGACATAAAATTTGAATTCTAACGATGGGTGCCGATGGCGGCCTGGTTTCAGCGAGAATTGCTCTACTTGTTTCCGAACGCTGTAGTACAACTCCGGTTCCTTTTCTAAACGCTTTTCGAGGCATCCGAATCGACGCTATGCCATGGGACGATTATTTGGAAACTCGATTGAATCTTCTCTCAAAAGAAGTCCGGTCTCGAACTTTCCACTTGCAGCCACGTCCGCACCGTAGTCTCTTCGAGGATTCAACGCGCTTGGAGACGATGATGGCGCTTCTGGCAGTTGTTCACATGGCCAACGTGTGTGGGAAACTAGACATCGGTGATAAAGTTTGTTGTCTTTCGCGAAATTCCATCATCCTTCAAACGATAGCTTCTTGAAAGCTGCACAGCTGACAGCCGTGTGGTCGTGAGCGTCGCACGTTGGCCAGGTTTTTGTTGATACACATCCTTTCACTTTAGCGATTTCATTGAGCTCTCGTCGGTCCTCAGTGGAATTGACGCTCGGTGATGTATCCTTCCGTTCATGGGTCATGTGAGCATTTACAAACACCTCACTTACCCGAGCAGAAGAAAATAACTACTGAATACCAAATTGAGGTATTCCATACCAGATAATTTCCAATACTTACAACCTGAATGAGGTATGAATGAGCCCTGCATAAGAGGTAAAATACCTCAAATAATACCTTCTGCATATTCTACAAATACCAAGCTGATAACTAGATCAGGTATTGTAACACCTAAATAATACTTCATGGATTTTCATATAAAAATGAACTTTTTCAGTACTAGTTCAATACCTCCAGCAGTCCTCAATACCTGTCGAATACCAAAATGAAGTATTTTTAATTGTTTTAAACATTCTTTTCAAATACCATTGTAATACCAAAATGAGGTATTGATAACTGAACAATACCTAATTTTGGTATGATACCAAAATATGGTATGCATAAGCTATTGGGGAGTTATTTGTTCCTGCTCGGGTACCTTCCTCATAAACTCGCTGAGCGTTTTTAAATCGACAATCGGCAAGTTCTCTTGACGCAGTGCCCAGTTGAACTTGAAGTTGGCCATACCATGTAGCAGGATAGGGTTAGACAAGTGATTGTCCATTCTCACTGTTACCACACAAATTTTGGACGGCTAGTCCAAACTGGAACAACGTTTCCAACCCGAGGAGGAAAGAATAACTCGCCAATAACTTATGCATACCATATTTTGGTATCATACCAGAATTAGGTATTGTTCAGTTATCAATACCTCATTTTGGTATTATAATGGTATTTGAAAAAAATGTTTAAAACAATTAAAAATACTTCATTTTGGTATTCGACAGCTATTGAGGACTGCTGGAGGTATTGAAATAGTATTGAAAAATTTAACTTTTATATGAAAATTTATCAAGTATTATTTAGGTATTACAATACCTGATCTAAGTATCAGCTTGATATTCGTAGAATATGCAGAAGGTATTATTTGAGGTATTTTACCTCTTATGCAGGGCTCATTCATACCTCATTCAGGTTGTAAGTATTGGAAATTGTCTGGTATGGAATACCTCAATTTGGTATTCAGTAGTTATTTTCTTCTGCTCGGGAAGCCTTTCCGCTTCCGGTGGACGGGTGAAGAAGAAAACTGCTGACAGCTTCCTTGGCTGCTCCTGGATGGTTCGCGAAATTGTCCTGGATCCTCGGACTGTCTTCGATAGAAATACTGTCGATAGTACGAGGGACTGATCCCGTCATTCCTGTTAGGGATCGCTCGTGACCTCTGACGGAGAATTCACGGATTTCCACGGGTGCTGACGTTCCGACTGGCCCACCGGAATGTTCTGGTGGAATCGGTTGATGGCCTTGTGGCTTCGAACGAGAATCGATAGCGATTTGTTTTTAAAAACCTTTTCTAACAGTGAGCCCTTTGGTCACAATACAATCTATACGAGGATATCTAGCAGATTTTCTGGAACTATCGGTTTAATTATCAATTGATTACGGAAGCATTCTATAGCATGAGCATGAGCATAGATGACCGTACAATTCGTAGTTGCTAATCCGTGATTGACTAGAACAATCAAAGTTGCACAGTTAATTTATGAATGGGGCTTGGGATTAGCTTACCATTCTTCAATGTGCACAAATCGAGAGCTCAAATTTTAAAAGTCAATAGCGGCGCCGGCCACGTCCTTACGGTCATCGGGGAAGGGAAGGAATGTTAGATAGACAACCGTTGTTACTAGAGACCGAGTATATCTCTGCATCTCCACAGTTGTCATGGAAAGGATATTGGGTTAGTGGGATAAGGTAAAGATCTGGGAGTCACCAATGGTTGGTGATGTGATTCATGATATAATCACGCCTAATCGGATTCGCGATATTATTCGATAAACGCATTATACCCCGAACATGTGTTCATCAATCGCCCACGCAAGAGCAAGCGACTCGATCAATGGATCAAACACTACTAACGATCCGCGGCGCTTTTTCATTTCACTACTCGACCGACGCGCGACATGTTTGATCCTGCCCGCGTCACTCGCCCCCGCAGGAGCAAGCGTCAAGGTCGAAAGATCAAACACAACTCGATTGAGGAAGCATCCTATAGCGTAATAAAACTTAAGATGTTTCGAGGGATCTATATGAACAACCGTATTTTTTCCAGAGATTTACCGTATACAGAAAGGATTCTTGCAATATGAAACCTTACTGTAAATGAGTTGAACTCAAACTCCAGACAAACGCTTTACAACTCTCAATGATACATGGACTTGAACCTAATTGGGCCAATTGTCCTTGATTCCATTTCATTCGAGGCAACGTGATTGGCGGGTCTCTGTCGGTGAAAAACAATTATTTTACATCCAACGAAAGGCTGACTCAGCCGATGAGCTTTCGCCCGAAATTAGCAACAATCTGGCAAATTACAGCACATTGCAAAATGATGACACGGTGACAGGTGATGATGTTGAAAAGCTGCCGCCGGGTCGTTTCCTTTTCAGCCCACCTGCCTCCAGATGGGCCCGAACGATGCGAAAATCGATAAACCACTTCCTGATTCAAACCGGCGGAAAACATTCGATTGCAACATGGCAGCTTCGTCGCATTTCGATACCCGCTTATGTTGCTGCAGATTACCTCACTGGCTGGATGAAATAATGGTATGCGATATTTCGAATGATTCGGTAAAAAGGCGCGGTATCAAAATTCTGCGGAATTTCACAGAATCCAAGAAGGCCAAATTCATTTCATCCGATTTTGATTCGTTTTGAATCAAATATGAGGTTGAATGTATTTGGAGGTCCCGGGGGCCAAGGCCCTTTGCTCTCCAGTACATGCGGCCATGCGTAATACAAATGCAAAGCTGAATGCGTGTAGATGGAGTACCGTGTACCTTTTAATTCCGCTCCTAAATGCTTATCTTTGACAGATACGCGTATTTAGACTACCACTTGCAGTCTTCTTCAGTGTTAGTTACTCGAGTGGATACGATTAACTGACTCTGAAGCAGACTGCAAGTGGTAGTCGAAATATGCGTATCTGTCAAAGATAAGCATTTAGGAGCGGAAGTAAAAGCTACACGGTACTCCATCTACTATTAAGTTTCTCTATTGAGATTCTGCACAGAGGATTCGAATACATTAATAAGAGACTGAATGTGTGGATTAGATTACTAATACGGTTAGAAGGAAAACATTCGTGCCATTTAAGAGTTCGCATCGAGTAACACGAACCTTTTCCATAGTTTTCATCCGTTTCGTTATAACTAGTGCTAGAAATTCCTTATATCGCATATCCTTAGAATGGCAGTAAGATCGTGTATCAGCATATAGCCATTTCGCTTACCCACTGCTCCTGGGACGACATTTTCGATTATAAACCGGAGGATGCATGCAGTAGCTCGGTTCCTGGATCGTAAAACTACAAAGGAAGGAAGGAAGATGGAAGTGCGCGATCGAAAATTGATTTTCATAATACCAATTTGTTTGCCGGTTGCGCGTTGATATCGTTGGCATCGCTTGCATTTTCGGTAAATTCCGAGCCGAGCGGTTCCAGATTGATTATCCGGCAACATACGGCCGGGGAAGTAATTTGAGTAATCGCAATTTCCTATAGCTTCTGTTTTCGAACGCAAATTAAGCCTCCGGGGAGGAATGCGACAGCGCTGGTTTGGTATTGGTCGAACCGCAGACAGGATTCACCCGCACCGCCAATTGAAGGGTTGGAAGGTCCGCGAGATACGAATTTCAAACATTTGTAGCAGTTACATTATGTGTATCAATTTTTACATTCATGCGTTTTCCGACACGAATTTGCCAGTTCTGCTAACGAGCTAGACATGATATGAGTTATTTTTAACATTAATCTGAATGAATCATGGTAACTCGGTTTTACGAGAATTTTAAAACTTATTTTCCTTAATATGTAAGGAATAACAAAGTTGGTGAGTTGATTTATAACATTTCAATGAAGAGCTTCCTTTGTGACCTGATGAACAAATCGAATTCAACAGTTGGCTAGAATATCTTAGGATACTTCAGTGAGACGTCGACTTGGCCGACTCGACCGCCTCAAGAAGGGTTCATTGAACACTGTCGGTAGCAGATGCTAACAAAGCGATGAGCTTAGACATGCTCAAAAGTCGGAATGTCCACTAAGCATATGGTAACGTGTTCACGTGGGTAGAGAGAAAACACCTCTAAGTAAATTTCCACCTAAGAAACATCCTGTTAGACCATGGACTTTTTTAGAAGTGTTGGCACATATGCGATAAAATGACACAAAGACCAAAAAGTATTGGTCCGCGAACAGAGCAGGATAGATCCACTATAAACAAGACTGAGTAACGTGAGCGCTACGTAACATCGATGAAGGTAGTCGGAGCCCCTATGGACACTCTTCACCGGAATCACATGACCAACTTAGGCACCAGAGCGTTTAGCATTGAGATTCCTGCTGCGGAGTAGATTGCGAAGAAGCACCGGCAAACTATTCGTCGAAAGGTTAGATCGCGCGAAGCGTATCATCGGCTTGAGTAGCCGGGACTCCAAAGAACTAGAATCGCTAGACCGACCTCGAGGTACAACTGTTTGTACAAGATTCTGGTGTGATACAGGCTACAAGGATATAATGTGTCACAAAAGAGACCGCCAGTGCATATATCACTTATCAAATGTAGCAGAACCTTGGACTCAGACTCTTATCTCCCCGGAACCAGTGCATATAGCACAGCACGTGTAGCAGAAGTAGCCTAGGCAAACTGCTTCTCCTAGCCGACTTAAACAATGTTACAAGGGACCAGCCTCGGCAGGGCTAATCCTCTGCAGCCAACTCTTGGTCGGCGCGCCATGGGTGCTGCAATTCTAACATAATGTGAGTGACAGCCGTAATTACTGCATTCCAGTACTCGAGCATGCGACCTCTCACAACAATGAAACGGGGGAAATCGAACACGACATGCTCCGCTGTTTCCTCCACACCAGCACAATTGGGGCACGCAGGAGACTCTGAGTGCCCGAACCTATGCAGGTACTGTCTATAGCAACCATGTCCTGACAGAAACTGCGTTAGGTGGAAATTCACTTCCCCATGGTTTCTACCATACCAATCTGACACATTTGGTATTAGCCGATGAGTCAATCTACCCTGGAGTTATCCCATTCCTGCTGCCAGCTTCTGAGCGTTTTCTCTTTACACGTGTCGCTGACTCCTCTGGTACCTCTTTGGTTGAAGCATTGAATATCTTCCTTGATGATGAGCCCAATGGGTGTCATCCCGGCTATGATGCACACGGTCTCTTTAGATACCGTTCGGTATGCACTTGCTACTCTTAAGCATATTATCCTGTACGTGCTTTCCAACCGCTTTAGGTTTCAGCTAGTTCTAAGCGCTTTGGTCCTTCATACCTTAGTATGGATAGCGCCACGCTTGCCAGGAGCTTGCGTTGTTAGACATCATTCTCGAAAGCGCCACTATAGCCGTAGATGCCCTTTTACAGGCATATTCAATGCAGCTAGAAAAGCTGAGCTTGTCATCGATCATTACCCTAAGATACCAAAGGGGTCGTTTGGACTCTATGCTGCAATCACCTACCGAGATGAGTGCTCGTTGCTCGGACTTGCGGTTGTTAACCACCGCCATCTCAGTCTTGTGACGGGCCAGTCCTAGTTTCCTAGACTTCATCCACTCCTCAACTATGGAGATAGAGTGCGCTACTGTCAGCTCTACTTCCTCCATCGATTCGCTATAGACCACTAGGGTTAAATCGTCGGCGAAGCCAACAATCTTAACACCCGTCGAAAGGGGCAGCCTCAGTACGTCATCGTACATCGCATTCCATAACACCGGACCCAGGATTGAACCTTGAGGTACTTCCGCGGTAATTCGAACGCTTTTCTGCCCCTACTCTGCCGACTTCTCTTGGGCGCAATGGCGCCTTTGGTCTTAGCCATTACCACTCTGTAGGCGTCACCCCATGGACTCGAATTGGCACTCTGGCATAGACTATCAAAGCATGTCCGTTTTCGACCCATGATTTTCTTTTTTAGAGCCAACTTTGCCTGGATGCTTCTCTTTGTGCTTCTGTGCGTGCGCTTTGCATTCTTCGCCTAGCCCGAAGGCAGATTGCTCGAAGATTTGCAATTGATATGCACAACCAGTGCATCGGCGGCCTGTTTTCTCTAGGAGGGGCTTTTCTCGGCATGGAAGCATCACATGCTCGTGATATCACAGCAACTAGCTCTTCACCGTTTAGGTCCAGAGTGTTCCGTTCACGCCTCAGGGCTTCAGTGAATACTTCGCCGTCAAAGTGCGCTGTTTTCCAACCTCAGACTTGGGTCGAGTTACATCACGCTGCCTTCCGCCCGCCTGGTATTATACTATAGCGAATCGATTGATGATCGCTGTGAGTATAACCGTCATCAACACGCCAGTTCATGGTACCTAAAAGGTTAGGACTACAAAACGTCACGTCGATAACCGATTCTGCATCTTTTCTGCGGAAGGTACTCACCGTACCCACATTTGTCTGCTCTACATTTAATGCGACCAGGGATTCCAACAATAGCTGGCCTCTTTAGTTAGTGCAGCGGCTACCCCACTCCACTGCCCATGCATTTGAGTTACTACTGGCTGCCGATTAGCTAGTTCGGCTATCATCCTGTCGACCAATGTGTGTTAATTTCGCGTCATTTGGATTGGATATCGTCTTGTCGTCCATATAGCTGCCTTCACACCTTGAATCAAGTGAAGTGTGAGCAGTAGGTTTTGCACCTTCGCCGTCTATGATGAAGATAACTGCAGTAGCAAAAAAAACTCTTTATGTGTTAAGCCTGAGGATGCACAGCTGACGGTTTCGTTGTCGGTTGCACATGCAGAAGTGATAAGAGATTCGCTTGATTGAGGAAGTACGACTGAGGTTGATGGTTGAGAACTGATCGAATGTGTTTCTGATGGTGCAGAATTTGGACATAGCTGAGTGTGGTGGCGAGCTTGACATCGACGGCAGTTGAATGACGGTGTACAATCCTTGGAGTAATGATCATTTCGTAGACAATTTCTGCAAAGCTGCTGGCGACGTACCTCGGCTTCTTTCTCCACTAGCGACAGTTACGAAAAACCGTCACGGTGCATAAAATGCATTTCCGTTGATATGTGGTTTGATTAGCTCTATGACGGGCTGGGGTGCTGGGAAGGTTGAATGAATGCTGGAGTGTCGACAACATTCCTCTGGTGATGTCCTTGAAGGTCACGGCTTGTTGAGTGGATAAAAGCTCTTCCCAGTCTCGGCGAGTAGTGGCATCTAAACGAACGCTGAGCATGCGGATGATGATAGCATCCCAGCACTCGTCCCCCTCTCCGAGTTGCTTAAAACCCTTGACGTTGGCCTTAAATTATCTACGAGTGAGTGCACATCCGCTGTTGATAAACAGGGCATCTAGATACGTCTGCTTAAGACGAGAAAGGTTTTGGTAATGATCTTCCAACAAATTCCAAGCGACGAGATATTTTTTTTGCGCTGTTAGTGATGTATTGAACTAGCTCGAGTGCTTCCCCATCTAAAGATGAACGAAGATAAGATTTTTGGATATTCGACAACTCGACCGAAGAGTGCACCAGCGAGACGAAGAGGTCATGGAAAATCAACCAGGTGTCGATGTTTCCGTGGAACACAGGAAGTTCGACGTCGGGTAAGCGTATGCGCAATGATGGAACAGGGATTTGGACGGAAGGATTTGCTGTCGGAAGTTATAGAGTCGAAGTAGATCACGCGTAGCTTAAACGAGAAAGTACACAGTTTATGGAACGCTAATTACATTAAATAAAGCAGTTAAGTGCCTTGTATTCATATCTCCGCAATGGCGATCTCAACAATGTCTATGATGGCGGGTCAGACGTAGGTTGGTGTGGTATCAGCAATGGGGTACACCAGGGTTCACTTTCACATAGCTAAGTCTATTGAATTCAAACGAACTTTTATTCTACTAACTTGGTTTAATCTACTTTGACTTAATTCTATAATAACTACATAGCTTAGTACTGATGATAATTCAAAATAACGACATTCTCCTCTAGTGGGTAATAAACTACCATTATGAAAAATTATGGACGAGAATGGTTTTCCCGGGAAACTGACTAGACTGATCTAGGCAACTATGGATAGTGTACAGTGCTGTGTGAAGATATTGGGTGTGTTATCGGACCCGTTTGAAACACGTAAAAGACTTCTACAAGGCGATGGTCTATCCTGCCTCCTGTTCAATATTGCGCTAGAAGGTGTTACGGGCGGGCTACAACATTCGGGGTAGATCTTCAACAAATCGAGCCAGTTCATCTGTTTCGCTGACGGCGTGGACATTGTGGGAAGGACGTCCCAGATGGTTGCACAGCAGTATACTAAGCTGAAACTTGAAGCGAAAAGCGTTGGTTGAAGGTAAATACGTCGAAGACGAAATATCTGCTGGCTGGATAAACCGAGCACGATAGAGTTCGCATTGGTACACTCGTGATGATTGACGGAGATGAGTTCGAGGTGGTGGACAAATTTGTCTTGGATCATTGGCAACGTCGGATAACAACTGCAGCAGAGCGGACTCTACAAGACCTTGCGGTCTGATAAACTTCACCTTCGTACTAGGTGTACCATGTACAAGACGCTGTGGCGCAACTTGATCCATCGCTTGAAGGACGTAGCGCCATCAAAAGCAAAGCAAGGGTAATAAACTGATTACTCTCATTCGCTGTTGATGATGGTGTAGAGTTTTCGTCGTAAAAGAGACCGAGCACGATTCCTCTTCGGCTTTTATAGCGGGTCGCTCCGTAACAAACATGATTGACCGGATACAGCGAGATGCATGTTTTTGCAGGGAGCCATTATCGATGAAAGAGGATGGTTGATGCTATCGGTGATGATCAAGCCACATGTATATCCACGTAGCGTGAATCCTTTTCGCGTATGCGAACACGTGTGGTTCCGCAGACTGCGGCTGTTTGATTAGTTTCGACTGCAAAAGCAGTGCCGTAGGGTGGCCGCTGAACCATCCTTATAGGACAACAAAAAAAAAAATATGGCGGACAGAGGGCAGCGCGAAGTAACAGAAGCCAAGCAAGAGGAAGGAGAACATCACGTTTCGACGGTGAAGTTCTGAGGCTCGTACGAACCAATCTGAACCTGGACGGTGCTGTGATGTCACAAGCCTGTGATGCTTCCATGTCGATGACAGTTCTTTGAATAGAAGGCAGGACGCCGGTGTTAACTCTCTGAAAGGAAATCAAGTGTCGGGAACGGACATGCATCGATAGACTATGCCAGAGTGCCAACTCGAGTCCGTGAGGTGAGGGTGATAATAGCCAAGACCTCGGCCAAACCAGAGGTGCCATGCCTCAATTTAAGCCACGAGCTCATGACTCTTGACGTACTGCAGAAACAGGGGAAGTAATAGCGAGGGTGACGAACGAAGACCTTGCGATGCAACGTGAATACATTAAACCCGTAGGAGTGTAGACATACCTGTCTGCTAGATACGTCGGGCAATCGTTGGAGAGGTTAATAATCAAAAGGCTAGTACTGTATACTGAACAACCTTGTCTGACCAGTTATGATTCAGAGAAGGTGGATCTACTTTGGACGCTTCGGAGCATCTTTGATAGTAATATTCTACTATATGACTCATAAGAATTTTGGGCTGAAAATACTGTCCCTTTCCATCTAGTGTTAAGATTGTAGGCTTCGTCGAAAGTTGACCTACCGCAACGTAATTTATCTCCATAATACAGGAATGGATAAAGCCCAAGAAATTAAGGCTAGCTCAAAATAAGACTGGGTTTGTGGTGGCCAAAGTTTGAGCACTGGGTGCTTATCTTGGTAGATGATTGCACCATCGAATACAAGCGATTCCTCAAGCGTCTCGGGGTAATGATCGATGATATCTGTCAAAACATTCAAAATTCAAGTTGCTACCAAACGGGGACCGTGTAACAAAAACTCTAGCATAATCTTCTAAGGAACACATTCTAAGCATTCTCCAAAGAAGTATTTAGGTTTTCACATAAATTAAGAAAGTTATATCCAATGGTTTTTACCCATTCCATAAGGAAATTTTGCAGGTCTCTGTGAGAATTCCCGATGACACTATTCAGGCAGGTACTTTTCCAAATATTCTATCAGATGTATAGCCAGTAATAGTTCCAGAATATTGGTTGAAGACCATTGACATTTACATGAGATTTCTACATTTAATTATTCGGGAAAGATTTTTTACCATGAAATAATAGTATACTCATAATTCTCAAACCTCACACTAACAATCAGTTGCATTTACACAATCAATCTTTTATTAAAGTGAATTATTGATTTACACATCGTGTAAAGCATACCACAATAAAAACAGAAAAGAGAATCCAAAATATGCTGCCATCCATTATATAGCATTGATTTTGAAAGGATGTTATTCTGGTTAATTATTTGTCAGATTGATGCAGCTGTTGACATATGATGATTGGCAATTTCTGCATAACGCTTTCATGCGTTAACGATGTCAATCATCACGTTGCATTCAAACAAATGGAATAATTATGCGAATTTATTCAGTCATTCAAGGGTAGTTACACGTGATTGAATGATATTGATAATGACAGATGAAAGTAAAATTTTTCAAATCACTAAAGAGTTGCAATGTTAAATCTATCTAAATGAGCTGAAAAAACATCTACAACGATGTCTTCAAATCAGAAGGTTGTCATGGACGAAAAGTAAAGTATAAAACTTTCTCCTAATGCTCTGTACATAAGGGCGGACCAAAAAAGTTAAAATTTCAATCCCTCATATCTCCTTATTATCCTTACGATTGGCGTTGTCCAAATACGATGTAAGATAATAGAAATTACTATGGAGAAATTTTGAAATATGTTCCAAACACATTGGCACTGAAACTTTAGTTTAAATTAACTTTTCAGCTGAAAACTCATACTTCAAACCCTAATGAAAAAGTAGCTGAAGATGGCAATTGAATCTGAATAATAGGAGAAAATATATTTTTGAATTTATTTGATATTATTTAGCTGCATAGGGACTGATCATTTATTACGAAAGGCATTTTTCGGGATTTTCCAAACCCCTCATGGTAAGATTTTTGTATGAAAATTAAAAATAATTTGTATGGCGCGTAAGAAATCTTTTCGTTTATAATCACCTTAAGGAGATATCGAGTTCTAGAACACAAAATCAGTGCAAATGTGATCGAAGGGATAATCGAGGAAGCCATTAAAACCAACTTTTAATATGGTTATCTAACTCGATCTCGAATACGTTATATCCAGTAAGATAGAGTTGACTGTATAAGCCAAAATTTAAGGGTTATGATAACCTTGGCACCAAGGTTAAAAGGTATCGAATAATTCAACCGCATTATTACCTGAGGTCACAAATTGCGTGCAGCTTATAACACGGTATCTAGTGTAACATATCTCTCGCAATTTAATACAGTTCACCAAATAGCCTAAACCCAATAAATTACAATTTTGGGACACATGAAGTTAGGCCCGCAATGGCTTCCGTTTCACCGGAAAAATGTGAGCAATAATTCACTAATAATGATGGTCACGTTCTCGATAACATCACGTAAACGATGGAAATGTGGGAAAATGGCTTTTATTGCCTGGAAGAACGGTAACATATCTATCCATTCGGCGCGGGGAAAAGAGATCTAAATGGACCAAAAGCCTTTCAAAAATGACGGCAATCGTTCGGCTCATCTTCAGTCCGGGCGACAAAGACAAAGATTTTCCAACTTGAAAGAAGTCATCCGCTCGTCAGACCAATCGCAATCTAGTCGCCGTTTGCCATTTCATTCTGTCCTCGCGGTTTTGCTCGTTGCTTAGCAGCCTGGCGCGGGTAAATCGCAAAAGCGAAATCTTTCAAACCTCGTAAAAACGTGTTTCGCTTTTATGGTAAGAGCAACTTTGGCGTGCCTCTCTGTGTGTATTGACTTTGGGGTTTGTTTTGCTCGGTTGAAGTGGCGTAGTTTCAGTTTTCAGAGTTGAAGTGTCATGCTTTGATGAACATAGATTTTTAAGGATTATTTGAAATCTTTAATTGTGAAACAATGGATTTTTAAAATTAAACGCATATTCGTGTGAAATTTAATTATTTTTTATTCATTCAATATCTTACAACAGTAGCCGTACGATGTACAGATTGCAATTTCATTAATTAGTTAAAAAGATAAAGCATACACAAGGTTATAAAATGAACAGTCCTTAAGCATTTAGGGCGGACTTAAAGATAAGTATAATTCTCACATCTGCTTTCTTGATGATCTCTTGATTGTGGTAAAAATTATGCTGTCAGTAAAGGGGTTGAGCTGTGAGCAACTAACACGCCGTCAGTGTTCTAGGTGCTTATTTTTTAGCTTCACGTGAATCGCGCCTTGGGTTTCTGTCAACAGTGTTGAAACTGTCGTCAGCTGTTTCGCAAATCAATGAACGTCCCACACACATATAAATTGCGCTCTCAGCCGAAAGGCAATGAACTCATTGCGCGGAGAACAATTGTCTGCCACCCGCTAGAACAATAAGATGGGGCATAACGGGTTTAAACTATCGGAAAGACAAAACGAATTCGTAAATCCATTCACAATTTATTCAATTATGAGTGATTCCATGACTCATGGATTTCAGATAAGCCAAGCAGTCACAGTAGGCATATCACTTCGAAGCACGTTGGATCGTCGATGGCCAAAATTCGTTATGGCAACGCCTCCTACGCTTAGTGTATATGACGAAGTAATCGTCAAACTAAAGCCAACTCTGCGAGCAAAGCAACCTTTCCTGGCCTACTTTCTGTTTGTTCATCTTGGTTTACTTTTATCTGCCAGTTACCAGCCAGCGCCGCCTTGAAGCAGCAGTTCACCAAGGCATGCCGCAATGCTAGTGGATTGGCTGCCGTTTAGATTTATCTGCGCCATGATTTGTGCAGAATCACGTTTCGCGTGCCAATTTAAACTCCTCGTTGCCGACTTTCAATGCAAAAGACACAGACAGCAGCTTCCTTACACGAAAGTGCATGACTCGTCATTTTCTCCGGAAACCTTCAAAACTTTGAACTCTGCACATTTCTTAATTACGACATATCTATTAAAAATCTGTTCATTGGTCGAGGTGAGAATGGTTAATTTGCAAGGAAATTGAAAAAAGGCTAGCATCTGAAGTCACTCCGCTAACGACGAATGAAATCCATTTCCGATCTGTGATGGAGGGCGAGCGATGCGTCGTTACAAACTTACGATGAGAAATCGATCCGAAGTGGGAGCAAAAAGTAATTTATATATGATCGGAGGCCCATTTCCCGTCACGGTCAACTTTCATAATCGTAAATTGGAGCAGTAGGCCTTGAAAGGTGATACGCTTGTTTGCCTCTTTAGGGTCACATAGAGGTAAGATCCAATCTGTTTTATGTAAAAGAATAAAAAAATGCTTCTCTATCGCAAAAAAAAAAAACATTTCCATTCCATTTTGCATTCCCGCTTATTTTTGTACTTTGTCAGCATTGGACTTGGACTTGGACTTATTAATTCATCCTTCTTCTTCTCCTTGGCATTAAAGTACTCACTGGGACAGAGCCTGCTTCTCAGCTCAGTATTCTTATGAGCACTTCCACATTTATTAACTGAGAGCTTTCTTTTGCCAAATTTGCCATTTTTGCATTCGTATATCGTGTGGCAGGTACGATGATACTCTATCCCCAGGGAAGTCAAGGAAATTTCCATTACAAAAAGATCCTGGACCGGCCGGGAATCAAATCCAGACATTCAGCATGGCTTTGCTTTATAGCCGCGGACTCTAACCACTCGGCTAAGGAAAGCCGCATTAATTCATATCTCATCTAAATCCAATTTAAATCCAATCCAAATCCAACTCACAATATAACTATAAATCTCATCAAATCTGTTATTATTTTTATTACATCAATAAAAAAATGAGCCTATAATTTGTTTTCCAGAACAAAGGGAACCTTTCCTGTATTGAAAGCCACGAAAAACAGCAGCCCGTTTCTTTGATTTTCCATTATACGGGATAAAGCTCACGTACACTCTATGTTCAAAGGGGATTATAACATTTTCCGCTCAAAAAAAAATCTATCGAGGTTTTACCAAAGAAAAAGAAAGTTATTATATACGTTAGTCCTTATGACTTTTTTCGAACAGGAAAAAAGTATGCTGCTAACCTTCGCACACCATAATTCAAGATTCGAGAGGCATACCGTTCTTTATAAATAAGTTATCAGCCCCGATCAAACCACTACAAACAACGCTTCGAGATAATGTCATTTGAATGTGCACCGAAAAAAAGACAAAATATGGTGAAATGCTGCAACCTAGGCAGAATACCACGTTGCGACGAAATGAACAGTGTCAAGCATTTGGCGAAGTCCACTCTCGCGCAATCTAGATCACTGTATCATGCAGACACGTTGGTTTCTCGACTCCATATAGGGTACCGTAAAATTGGGCGATATTGGTGATTGTGCCACACGATTTCTTTTCTAACAAATTGTGTACCAATATCAATGTAGCTTATGCTTTATGAGTTCATATAGTTATTCTAAACTACAATCGATTTAAAGTTTGTGAAATTACATGCGTTAGTAGATAGTTATATCAATTTGGTATTGCTGATTTTTCCAAAAACATTTAAAATCCATTCAAAACCAGTTTTCCAAATCCCGGATTTTTCTCGGATGCCCAAACAATTAAAAATGGATGACATAATGACCCTGCGACTTAAGTTTGTTTATTGTTAGTTTTACATTTAACTTTTTATAGATTATTTTAGTTTAAATTTATAAAATACTGTGAGCTCAGAACGATTTGAATTTCGAAAGAGTTTTGTACAAAAATATACAAACTATTTGTTGAAATATCTAAAAGAGATCTTGGAATTATATACACCACTTTTGGTTTGTGGAATTTACATTTGTTTTTCACAGAATGGCAAAGTTGAATAGCCAACTCGTTACCTTCTAAGTACACGCTCAGAAAAGAGTTCAAGAAAACGTGAACTGTCAAAAATACACCATGAACTACCATCATGTTTACATGAACGTTCTCGGAACTAGGCAACGCGTTCACATAAACATGATCTTGTTTACGGTGTATTTTTGCTTGTTGACGAGTTCACGTCTGCTGTTCACGGATACGAAAACGGATTTGTATATACAGTCAGGTCTCCTATTAGACACATGGTTGGGGGGCGTAATAGAAATCTGCGTTATAGGAGACCCAAAGCTTATGGGATGTCATCACTTTGGGGGTGTCGTTGAATATCTCGTATGCCAAAAGAGATAGCACAGTACTGTCTTCGGCGAAGTTTCAGTGCTAAGTACGATCTACCTTTAGGAGTTGAGGATCATCCTTTTAGTTGAGAACTTGGCCGGTAGGGGCGCTTTTTCTGATTTGCACTATATGAACCATGAGGGATAAGACTGCAAAATTTTGTAACATATGATATCTCTAGATCCTGATGTTTTGGAAGGTTGGTGTCTTCGGAAGAGTTGTTCAGTAGCTCAAGGGCTGACATGCAGTGGTCATTCTGATACGGAATTACGCCACCAGGCGGCGCTAGTGGTCTTGTGGAGTCCAGAGTAAGCACGACTTCCGGCAATGATACGTCTTCGAATTTCTCTGCTGCAGTTGTTATCCGACGTTATCAATGATCCGAGGTAGACAAATTCGTCCACCACCTCGAACTCATCCCCGTCGATCGTCACACGTCTGCCTATGCGAGCTCTATCGTGCTCGGTTCCTCCAGCCCGTAGATATTTCGTCTTCGACGTGTTTACCTTCAATCCAACCCGATCTGCTTCACGTTTCAGCCTGGTATACTGTTCAGCAACCACCTGGAACGTTCTTCCGACAATGTCCACGTCGTCAGCGAAACAAATGAACTGGCTGGATTTGTTGAAGATCGAGCCCCACTTGTTGAAGCCCGTCCGTTTCATAACACATTCGAGCGCAATATTGAACAGGAGGCAGGAAACACCATCGCCTTGTCGAAGTCCTTTTCGTGTTTCAAACGGGTCCGATAATGCACCCGATATCTTCACACAGCACTGTACACTATCCATCGTTGCTTTGATCAGTCTAGTCAGTTTCCCGGGAAAACCATTCTCGTCCATAATCTTCCATAGCTCTTCGCGGTCGATGGTATCATAGGCCGCTTTGAATATGTGGTGCGTAGGGGCTTGATATTCGCGACACTTTTGGAGGATCTGCCGCAATATAAAGATTTGGTCTGTCGTCGATCGCCCGTCCACAAAACCGGCTTGATAACTTCCCACAAATCTGCTTGCCAGTGGCAATAGACAGAGGAAGATGATCTGGGAAAGCACTTTATAGGCTGCATTAAGAATGGTGATCGCTCGTTAGTTCTCACATTCTAACTTGTCACCCTTTTTGTATATTGGGTATATTATTCCCTCCTTCCGTCCGAGTGCCAGAGAAGGACTCTAAGCTAAACTGCGCACTATGGCCCTCCGAACATTTAAGGGGAATGGTCCTCCGGAAATCTAGGGGGTTGATGTCAGGCCCTGCAAGCCAGCCGTAAAAATACACCAGCACAGGAACGTCAACGAGAGAATACGGACCGGAACAATCGGCAAAGACCACAGCGACGAAAATGGACTAGCGATTGGAAACTCGGTACGTGGAACTGCAAATCTCTCAACTTCATCGGAAGCACACGCATACTCTCCGATGTACTGAAGATCCGCGGTTTCGACATCGTAGCGCTGCAGGAGGTGTGCTGGACAGGTTCGTTGGTGCGAACATTTAGAGGTAATCATACCATCTACCAGAGCTGCGGCAACACACGTAAGCTGGGAACAGCTTTTATAGTGATGGGTGATATGCAGAGGCGCGTGATCAGGTGGTGGCCGATCAACGAAAGAATGTGCAAGTTGAGGCTCAAAGGCCGGTTCTTCAACTTCAGCATCATAAACGTGCATAGCCCTCACTCCGGAAGCACTGATGATGACAAGGACGCATTCTACGCGCAGCTCGAACGCGAGTACGACCGCTTCCCAAGCCACGACGTCAAGATCATCATAGGAGACTTAAACGCTCAGGTTGGCCAGGAGGAGGAGTTCAGACCGACGATTGGAAAGTTCAGCGCCCACCGGCTGACGAACGAGAATGGCCTACGACTGATAGTTTTTGCCGCCTCCAAGAACATGGCCATTCGCAGCACCTACTTCCAGCACAGCCTCCCGTATCGATACACCTGGAGATCACCACTGCAGACGGAATCACAAATCGACCACGTTTTGATCGATGGACGGCACTTCTCCGATATTACCGACGTCAGAACCTATCGTGGCGCTAACATTGACTCCGACCACTATCTGGTGATGGTGAAACTGCGCCAAAAACTATCCGTCATTAACAATGTACGGTATCGACGCCCGCCTCGGTATAACCTAGCGCGACTGGCCCAACCGAACGTCGCTGCCGCATACGCGCAGCATCTCGAGGTAGCGTTGCCGGAAGAGGGCGAGCTTGACGAAGCCCCTCTTGAGGACTGTTGGAGCAACATAAAAGCAGCCATCAACAACGCAGCCGAGAGCATCGTCGGGTACGTGTAAAGAAGGACATGTGACGATTGGTTCGACGAAGAATGCAGGCAGGTTTTAGAGGAGAAGGATGCAGCGCGGGCTGCAAAACCCAGTATGATCATGTGGATCTATAAAACAATCGTTCGGCCTAGAATAACCTATGCGTCCCTTGTTTGGTGGCCTAAGACAAAGGAAGCTACGGCTAGAGCTAAGCTGAACAAAATTCAACGTACTGCCTGTATTGCCATAACCGGTGCAGTTCGTAGTACCCCCTCGTTTGCCCTAGATGCTATACTCAATCTGCCCCGGCTGGATCAATTCATAAAGCTGGATGCTGAGAAAAGTGCTCTTCGGCTAAAACGATCAACAGTCCTACTGTCAGGGGACTTAACAGGTCACCTCAGTATATTAAACGAATTTTCGATAAATCCTATTGTTGAAAAATGTAGTGACTGGATGGAAAAAGTGGTAAACTATGACTCGCCATTCACGGTGGTCTTTCCTTCTCGTGAGGAATGGGAAGGAGGTGGACCCACCATTTCACCGGGATCTATTAAATTCTACACAGATGGTTCAAAAATGAATAATTTGACAGGGTCTGGAGTATACGGACCGAAAACCAAAATCTCTGTCTCTCTTGGATAGTGGCCTACAGTATTTCAAGCAGAAGTCTATGCAATCAAGGAATGTGCGCAGCTGTGTCTGAAAAGAAATTACAGACATGCCACCATCTGTATTTTCTCTGATAGTCAAGCAGCGCTTCAATCTTTGAAGGCTTTCACTTGCAACTCAAAACTTGTGTGGGAATGCATTCTTGCACTGAAATCCCTAGCTGAACGCAATCGAGTTAAACTATATTGGATCCCAGGACATACGGGTCTAGAGGGTAACGAAATTGCCGATCAGCTAGCAAGGAATGGATCAACCAATATGTTCATTGGTCCAGAGCCATTCCTTGGCATTTCAAACTCTGCACTAAACACGGAATTGAACAACTGGTTGTTCGGTCAAATTCAATCAAATTGGAATACAGTTTCCAATGCGAATCAGTCCAAAAGGTTCGTAACAATAAACACGACACAAACACAAAAACTTATAGGTCTCAACAAAAGGGATCTCAGAACATACATCGGTCTAATAACTGGTCACTGCCCAAGCAGATACCACTTATACAAGATCGGTGTCGTCCAAAACACAAATTGCCGTTTCTGTGACGAGACGGACGAAACCTCACAACACCTTCTCTGCTTTTGCAGTGCACACATCCATCGTAGGTTCAAAATATTTGGCAAGCACTACTTACAGCCAGCTGATATTTGGAACGCATCCCCCAGGGAGGCTTTATTAGGCTGATCACGCCAGATTGGGGGAACTACAACACTGCAACCTAGGACTTCTGCCCATCAATGGCAAAGTTCAGTCAAATGCGCAAAGTATTCCGGAGGCACATTTGCTACTGGAAAACATTGTGTAGATAGAGTAATAGGGTATATCACAATAGTCCTAAAAAATGGACGCAGTGATCCCACACCCGACAGAAGAAGATAAGATAAGATAAGATAACCTGCCCCCACATTGAGGGAAGTTAAGGATGCCATCAACCAGCTCAAGAATAACAAGGCCGCTGGTAAGGATGGTATTGGAGCTGAACTCATCAAAATGGGCCCGGAGAGGTTGACAGCCTGTCTGCACCGGCTGATTGTCAGAATCTGGGAAACGGAACAGCTGCCGGAGGAGTGGAAGCAAGGGGTCATATGCCCCATCTACAAGAAGGGCGACAAACTGGAATGTGAAAACTATCATGCGATCACTATCCTGAATGCCGCCTACAAAGTGCTATCCCAGATTATCTTCCGTCGTCTATCACCAATAACAAATGAGTTTGTGGGAAGTTATCAAGCTGGTTTCATCAACGGCCGCTCGACAACGGACCAAATCTTCACTGTACGGCAAATCCTCCAGAAATGCCGTGAATACCAAGTCCCAACGCATCACTTGTTCATCGATTTCAAAGCGGCTTATGATAGCATCGACCGCGAAGAGCTATGGAAAATCATGGACGAGTACAGCTTTCCCGGGAAGCTCACAAGACTAATAAGAGCAACGATGGACGGTGTGCAGAATAGCGTGAAGATTTCGGGTGAACATTCCAGTTCGTTCGAATCCCGCCGGGGACCTCGACAGGGTGATGGACTTTCATGCCTGCTGTTCAACATTGCGCTAGAAGGTGCCATGCGGAGAGCCGGGTTCAATAACCGAGGTACGATTTTTACAAGATCCAGCCAATTTGTTTGCTTCGCGGATGATATGGATATTGTCGGCAGAACATTTGGAACGGTGGCAGACGTGTACACCCGCCTGAAACGTGAAGCGACAAAAGTCGGCCTGGTGGTGAATGCGTCAAAAACAAAGTACATGCTGATAGGCGGAACCGAGCGCGACAGAGCCCGCCTGGGAAGCAGTGTTACGATAGACGGGGATACTTTTGAGGTGGTTGATGAGTTCGTCTACCTCGGATCCTTGTTAACGGCTGATAACAACGTTAGTCGTGAAATACGGAGACGCATCATCAGTGGAAGTCGCGCCTACTATGGGCTCCAGAAGAAGCTGCGGTCGAGAAAGATTCACCCTCGCACCAAATGTACCATGTACAAAACGCTTATAAGACCGGTAGTCCTCTATGGACATGAAGCATGGACAATGCTGGAAGAGGACCTGCAAGCACTTGGAGTGTTCGAACGAAGGGTGCTTAGGACGATCTTTGGTGGAGTACAGGAAAACGGTGTGTGGCGGCGGAGAATGAACCACGAGCTCGCTAGGCTCTACGGCGAACCCAGTATCCAGAAGGTTGCGAAAGCCGGAAGGGTGCGCTGGGCAGGACATGTTGCAAGACTACCGGACAACAATCCTGCAAAGATGGTGTTCGCGTCGAATCCGGTTGGCACAAGAAGGCGAGGAGCACAGCGAGCGAGGTGGCTTGATCAGGTGCAACAAGATCTGGAGAACGTGGGCCAAAATCGAAGTTGGAGAGACACAGCCATGGACCGAGTAAATTGGCGTAACATCGTTAACGAGGTTTTATCAAATTAATTGATGTAACACCAACTAAATAAATAAATAAATTCCCTCCTTCCACTTCTCCGGTAGCTGTTGTTCTTGAGCTATTTGATAGCATCCTTAACTTCACCTATTGTGGGAGTTGGCACGTCTGCCTCACCCGCCGTACTGATGAAGCCATTCCTCCTGCTGTCTTGATCTTCCTCCTCTGCGCCGTTTTTTCACCTCACGTTCGTCCGTCAAGATACCTCCATCCTTATCCCGGCACATTTCGGCTCGCGGCACAAAGCCTTTGCGGGATGCATTTAGTTTCTTGTAGAACTTTCGTGTTTCTTGAGAACGATACAGCTGCTCCATCTCTTCGCACTCCAACTCTTCCAGGCGGCGCTTTTAATCCCGGAATAGATGGGTTTGCTGTCTTTGCTTCTGTTTGTATCGTTCCACGTTTTGTCGGGTGCCTTGCTGCAGCATCATCGCCCGCGCTGCATTCTTCTCGTCCAAAACCGTCTGACACTCCTCGTCGAACCAACCGTTCCGTCGATTTGCTTCCACGAACCCAATGGCACCTTCCGCTGCGTTGTTTATGGCTGCTTTGAGACTACTTCAGCAGTTCTCAAGAGGGGCTTCGGTGAGCTCTCCCTCTTCCGGCAACGCTGCTTCAAAGCTTTGCGCGTAATCAGTTGCGACTTCGGGTAGCTTGAGTCGTTCCAGATTGTACCGTGGCGGGCGTCGGTACCGAATGTTGTTCACAACGGAGAGTCGTTGGCGCACTTTAACCGTCACTAGGTAGTGGTCCGAATCGATGTTTGCGTCGCGATAAGTTCTGACGTCGATAATGTCCGAGAAGTGTCTTCCATCAATCAAAACGTGGTCGATTTGCGATTCAGTTTGTTGGGGTGATCTCCGATACGGGAGGCTGTGCTGGAAGTAGGTACTACGTATGGCCATGTTTTTGGAGGCGGCGAAATCAATCAGTCTAAGGCCGTTTTCGTTCGTAAGCTAGTGAGCGCTGAACTTCCCTATAATCGGTCTAAATTCCTCCTCCTGGCCAACGTGAGCGTTGAGATCTCCGATAACGATTTTGACATCACGGCTTGGGCAGCCGTCGTATTCACGTTCCAGCTGCGCGTAGAAAGCGTGCTTATCATCATGATTAATATGTGACTGTCAAAACTCTTAAATACGATTAACGTAATTTATCACCACCTTATGTTTCTGACTTTACCAAATATATTGCGATCCACAACTGTATTTTTTTGCAAAACACTTAATAAGCTTGTCCACTTTCCAAGCATTCTTTATTGAAATTTTTCTAGAGTGATTTTTTGTGCTCTCACGAAAGAGACTGAAAGAGTAGAGATTGTGCTTTGCTTCGTCTCGACCAAAACCAAATTGTCTAATGTGACCTTGCTTTGAGTTTACTCGCAAATAATGGGAGACGCACAATTTATTTCTGAGTGGCACGCATGTTTTTGGCACAGCACTGAGTTTTCAGACATTCCCTGATGGAGAGACAAAGTGACTTAACCATGAATCAAAACAAAACACTACTTGAGTCGATTTTACACTGGTACAAAAACGTCGTAAGTAATCGAATGAAACGGCTTATTATTTTTTCATATTTTTTTTTTTGCACCTTGCACTTATTTGGTAGCTAGCCGGTCCCATAGGTCCACCGTTTTCCTTGTGGAACTTCTTGAGCAATTGAATTTTTGCGTTGTATCTTCCACACATCTTGGAAAAGAGCTAGATAGATAATTTGCTACAGTTATTTCCTTTTCAAATGATCATCGGCGAAGGAACAGGGCTGCAGCTTTCCCCATCCCACTCTATAAATCTCTCATGATATTGAATGTGAAACAAAAAAAATGAACTATTTTATTCTTGCAATGAAATATTACGTGTTCAATGAGGGATTCAAGAATTGAAAGTTAGAAGATACAAATACATATTAATCTTGCAGCTATTGCGTTATGGTGAACTTTTAAAAAAACTCGTTGATGTTGTTCGCGATTAGCAAGATTTTAGGAAATAAAGCACGAGCGTGGTGGTGACGATGGAAATGGTAGAGGGCGCGACCGCTCTATAAATGCCATCGCAAGAATCATTGCGCTAATGCTGTATGCGAAAAGCGCGGTTGAACAAAAAACAAACAGCGCTACTAACTTAAAAAAAACACCGTCAGCTGCCCGAAAAATCACACCCGCGCTTTACACCTCAAGCGTGGTGATGCTGAAGGTGCGAAGCTCAAAAGAGAGCAAACAAAAATGATCTCTTTCGTAGATTGATTTCTCTCTGGTCTATCCCATCTGCACGCTCGCACTGATCGAGTTGGTTGCTGTAGCAAGATTGTGCACTGGCCGGAGTTGACGCTTTGGCTACTCACACACTGACTTTTGTAGTTCATAAATCAGTCTCCCACACATACAGAATTGCGTGTACGATGCAGAGCATGCACCGCGCTTTGCGCGTGGAGAGAATCAATTCTCACATCGCGCGTCACACGAAATCCCTTTTGCATTTGATTTACATAACAAAATATTGACAAAAACACATTCAATTGTTTTTATGTATTTTGTTATAAAATTTATTAAATTATATTCGAAAAATAGTAAACATTGTTGGTGGTTAGGATGGCCAAGTTGCGACGCGACGCCTTTGACATCACCTCCAATTACTCCTAAACAATTTGTAAAATTGTACACATGTTGCACATGCGAACGCGACGCCAATTACTCCTGTAGCGGTCCTGCCGACCGAAAGAAGCATTCCCCTCCCCGTATCGAATAATTCGAAAGATCAATGATCACCATTGATCTAAGAAAGAACCCTTTTATTTTTTTCGATGATGTTCCACGCAAGTTAGTGGATTTCATCAGATGTGGGTTTTCACTAGGTTAACTAGCAACAAGCGATGTAAGCAGAAGCCAAGAACCTTACTGCTTGTTGCTCGTTAACGTGCTCCAATGCCGGAGAATGTTTTTGTTTTAATTTTTGTTTGTGTGTCACCCGACAGCGCTGACTGAACGCCCCAACAAGGTCTCGGTCACATGGCTGTACTAACTGAGCCAGAGCAACGCTCGTTTTGGCTTTTCTCTTTTCTCTCTTTATTTTCAGATTGGGAGATTGAGTTCCCCGCGGGAGCGCGATAAAACGCCCCGATCGCTGGCGGCGGGGGTGCTGTTCTGACGGTCCCCCAGTTCGGACGAGGTGTGCCGTTCGTTTTCGACATTTTCGTTCAAAGTTCAGTGGGCATTTTCTGCCAAATTGACGAGCGGGCCAATTCGGGTCGAGAGTGTTTGATAGTGATATAAGGTGGGATGAACGATAGAATAAAGGCAGAAAACTAGTGAATTGTGATGACTTTTAGTGTGCCTAATAATAAATAAAATTGTGGAGAAAATTGTGGAGAAGGAAAAAAAAGGTTGTTCAATAATCCGAAGAAAACCAGTGTCGAGTGCCCCGGTACGCTACACTCCTAAACAATTTGTCATTGATTTTGCCAAAAATATCAATGTAAAATTCTTCTAAGCGTTTCAGTAGTACTTCGTTAAGAATTAAGGTCTAAATACCTTTAGTTATACTCAAAATTCATTTCCTAATAATGTCACTGGTAATTCAAATGGTGGTAAATGACTGGACAATGCGTACCATTGGTACTTCGCGTACCTGCAGGTATAAAATAGACCCCATTTGTGGTTCTTAGCCTCTTGTCCAGTAACTCCTATCCCTACCTCCCCGTGGTGCCGCCTGGGATACGAGTAACCGTAGGGAAGATCGGGTAACCAACCCTGGTGGAACCTTGGTCGTATGCTGACAGGGAAGGGGGGCTCCTCTCTTCTGAGGGTGTAGCTTATCAGAGCGTCTGTTCTCCATGTTAGGGGCGGCTCAAAACAGCGTCTGTTTTCCATGTTAGGAGCGGCTGATCATCGTCCTAGTGCCAGCGTGGGACTCTAAACAGTGCTGTGCACGATGATCCTCCGGCGAGACAGCGGGTTGGTGCAGGCCTTACAAGCCAGCCGTAAAAATCATCAGTACATGAAGCATACAATGTAAATTCGGACCGGAACAATCGGCATACCCCCAGGCATCGAAAACGGACTAACGATTGGAAACTCGGATCATGGAACTGTAAGTCTCTCAATTTCTTGGGAAGTACCCGCATTCTTTCCGAATTATTGAGGGTCCGCAAGTTCGAAATCGTAGCGCTGCAGGAGGTTTGCTGGAAAGGGTCGACGGTACATACGTATAGGGATGGTTGTACCATCTACCAGAGCTGCGGCAATAGACATGAGCTGGGCACAGCTTTTATCATGATGGGCGAAATCCAGAGGCGCGTGATTGGGTGGTGGCCAATCGACAACAGAATGTGCAAGTTGAGAATGAAAGGCCGTTTCTTTAATATCAGCATAATCAACGTGCACAGCCCTCACCTAGCAAGTGACGACGACGATAAGGACGCTTTCTACGCGCAGCTGGAACGTGAATACGACGGCTGCTCAAGCCATGATGTCAAAATCGTTATCGGAGATCTCAACGCTCAGGTTGGCCAGGAGGAGGAATTTAGACCGATTATAGAAAAGTTCAGCGCTCACCAGCTTACGAACGAAAACGGCCTTAGACTGATTGATTTCGCCGCCTCCAAAAACATGGCCATACGTAGTACCTACTTCCAGCACAGCCTCCCGTATCGGTACACCTGGAGATCACCCCAACAGACTGAATCACAAATCGACCACGTTTTGATTGATGGAAGGCACTTCTCGGACATTATCGACGTCAGAACCTATCGCGGCGCAAACATCGATTCGGACCACTACCTTGTGACGGTTAAAGTGCGCCAACGACTCTCCGTTGTGAACAACATTCGGTACCGACGCCCGCCCCGGTACAATCTGGAGCGACTCAAGCAACCCGAAGTCGCAACTGAATACGCGCAAAGCCTTGAGGCAGCGTTGCCGGAAGAGGGAGAGCTCACCGAAGCCCCTCTTGAGGACTGCTGGAGTAGTCTCAAAGCAGCCATAAACAACGCAGCGGAAGGTGCATTGGGTTCGTGGAAGCAAATCGACGGAACGGTTGGTTCGACGAGGAATGTCAGACGGTTTTGGACGAGAAGAATGCAGCGCGGGCGATGATGCTGCAGCAAGGCACCCGTCAAAACGTGGAACGATACAAACAGAAGCGAAGACAGCAAACCCATCTATTCCGGGATAAAAAGCGCCGCCTGGAAGAGTTGGAGTGCGAAGAGATGGAGCAGTTGTATCGTTCTCAAGAAACACGTAAGTTCTACAAGAAGCTTAATGCATCCCGCAAAGGCTTTGTGCCGCGAGCCGAAATGTGCCGGGATAAGGATGGAGGTATCTTGACGGACGAACGTGTGGTGATTGAAAGGTGGAAGCAGCACTACGATGAACATCTAAACGGCGCAGAGGAGGAAGATCAAGACAGCAGGAGGAATGGCTTCATCAGTACGGCGGATGAGGGAGACGTGCCAACTCCCACAATAGGTGAAGTTAAGGATGCTATCAAACAGCTCAAGAACAACAAAGCAGCTGGAAAGGATGGTATTGGAGCGGAACTTATTAAAATGGGCCCGAACAGGTTGGCCACTTGTCTGCACCGACTGATAGCCAGGATCTGGGATACAGAACAGCTACCGGAGGAGTGGAAGGAGGGAATAATATACCCAATATACAAAAAATGTGACAAGTTAGAATGTGAGAACTATCGAGCGATCACCATTCTTAATGCAGCCTATAAAGTGCTTTCCCAGATCATCTTCCGCCGTCTATCGCCACAGGCAAGCAGATTTGTTGGAAGTTATCAAGCCGGATTTGTGGACGGGCGATCGACGACAGACCAAATCTTTATGTTGCGGCAGATCCTCCAAAAGTGTCGCGAATATCAAGTCCCTACGCACCACCTATTCATCGATTTCAAAGCGGCCTATGATACCATCGACCGCGAAGAGCTATGGAAGATTATGGACGAGAACGGTTTTCCCGGGAAACTGACTAGACTGATCAAAGCTACGATGGATAGTGTACAGTGCTGTGTGAAGATATCGGGTGCTTTATCGGACCCGTTTGGAACACGCAAAGGACTTCGACAAGGCGATGGTCTTTCCTGCCTCCTGTTCAATATTGCGCTAGAAGGTGTTATGAAACGGGCGGGCTTCAACATGCGGGGCACGATCTTCAATAAATCCAGCCAGTTCATTTGTTTCGCTGACGACGTGGACATTGTCGGAAGAACGTTCCAGGTGGTTGCTGAACAGTATACCAGGCTGAAACGTGAAGCAGATCGGGTTGGATTGAAGGTAAATACGTCGAAGACGAAATATCTGCTGGCTGGAGGAACCGAGCGCGATAGAGCTCGCAGAGGCAGACGCGTGACGATCGACGGGGATGAGTTCGAGGTGGTGGACGAATTCGTCTACCTCGGATCATTGAGAACGTCGGATAACAACTGCAGCAGAGAAATTCGAAGACGTATCATCGCCGGAAGTCGTGCTTACTACGGACTCCACAAGACCTTGCGGTCTGGTAAACTTCATTTCCGTACTAAGTGTACCATGTACAAGACGCTAATAAGACCGGTAGTCCTCTACGGGCATGAGACGTGGACCTGCAAGCGCTAGGAGTTTTTGAACGACGTGTGCTTAGGACGATCTTCGGCGGAGTATGTGAGAACGGTGTATGGAGGAGAAGAATGAACCACGAGCTTGCGCAACTCTACGGTGAACCCAGTATCACGAAAGTCGCCAAAGCTGGAAGGGTACGATGGGCGGGACACGTTGTGAGAATGCCGGACAACAATCCCGCAAAAATGGTGTTCAACTCAAACCCGGCCGGTACAAGACGAAGGGGAGCGCAACGAGCTAGGTGGTTTGACCAAGTGGAGCAGGATCTTGGAAGTGTGGGGCGATCGAGGAATTGGAGGTTAGCAGCCATGGACCGAGTGAGTTGGCGTAACATTGTGGCGCAGGTCATGTCTTGAAGGACGTAGAGCCAGCAAAAGTAAGTAATTCAAATGTTTTTTTCAACCAGATGAAGGAAGTTTGCATACTGGAATATATTTTTGGTGTTCATTCGAAAAGTCATCCAAGACGACAAATTTATTTAGAAGTGGGCTAGAAATCATTTTTTTCTTCCGCCAATAAATGTATCAAAATTCACTGGCCATACGAAATACACATCTGCAGGAGCTTTCGCAAAAACACTTCTAAGCTAAAATCTTCGACTATTCCGACAGGAGTTACGCAAAAACTCCTTTAATTATATCACCAGAAATCACCAAGGAGTATCCGGCAATATTTTTCCAAGAAATCGATCATATTTCGTTCACAATTTGAGTGAAAATCTCTTGCTTCTAATTTATGAAAAACAATCGGTATTCCTTGCGATTTTCGGAAAGATCACTGTAGAAATTCTAGAAAAATGTATCGGGTGATCCCCGAAAAAATCTGCTAAGAAATTTGTGAAACAGTCTAGGAGTAGTTGAAAATGAACTGTTCTGAACTGATTATGGAAAAAAATGCAATAGATCCCCTAAAGAAACACATTAAGAATTTCATGCATTAATCATTAAATTTCTTAAATGCTTTATTTTTAAAGAATGTACGATTCATGGAGCTTTTCCAAGAAAATTCGCTTGAATTTGGCCTTATATCTACCACTTTACATGTGTTGCAAGATAAAACTTTTCTGAATCATCGAAATGATGGTAGATATTTAAATAACTTTCCAATTTAGAAGATGTGTTGAAAATATGAAAAATATTTCAGGAGAATTTGCTGTAATCGAAAGAGTTTAATAAAGAAATAAGAAGAAGAATCCCTACAAGAGTAAATTTAATCAATTGCAAGAAAATTCATGAAGCTCATAAGTTTCCATAGGAATATTATTCTGAATCCTATGGGCATGAAGGATTGTCCAGAAAAATGATACAACTCATGAAAGTTCTGTGCTGCTTCATGGAAGAATATTTTGAGGCATTCTTAAAGGAAACTCATACATTTCCGGAAAAAAAATTTCAGGTCCAACCAGGAATTTCAGGAGCGGCATAAGGAAAATTATAAATGAAAATTGCGAAGCTTATGTGAAATAATTCTTAACGGAACCTATGAAAAGATTTCAGGAGGGAATCTACGAATGATTCTTAAAAGAACTAAGAACTTTCAAATAGCATACATTTGATGTTTTGTTCGCCAAAAACTTCTGAATGTGCATAACAATTAAAACTACGATATTCATGGAAAATGATTATTACGACTGAATACTATACCAAAGTTGCCTTTTTCGCATTAATAACGTTGTGGCAAGTAGGATGATACTCTATGCTCAAGGAAGTCGAGGAGATGTCCATTACGAAAAGATCCGGGACCAACCTGGAATCAAACCCAAACACCTAAAGCATGGCTTTGATTTGCAGCCACGGACTCTAACCACTCGACAAATGAAGGATCTTAAAAAAATGTATAAGAATACAGCAAGCACATTCGGCATCGTAGATTCCAAACAAAGCACATAGAATTGATCTGAAACAAGCGATCTTCATTTTAACGAGCGATTTCATCTCAATTTTAGTCTGAATGCTTTAACAGATACTTAAAAAGTTTTTTTTAAGTGTTATGAATTGGTTCATTTTGTTGGAAGATACCGTTGTAAATTGTCCGTATTTATGTGTTAAGTGTGGAGGTAGGCTTGAAACATAATTATTGAATATTGCCAAAGATATTGAAATTATAAGAATTCAGCAAGCATAATTGAATTCAAGGACTCGGAATATTGCATTCCGAACTATTTTTGGAACAAAAGAAAAAATATTCAGATTAAATATTTAGAATAATTCCAAACCCACTTCCACCTACAGTAACTAAGGCAAGCAGCACTGCAATGAGCCATTGCTGACATCGAATGACCACCGGCTGCTGCTGGCCGGTTGTCATGTGGGCTTTTTTTACCCTATCTGTGCATACTGGTTTTGCATAAACCGTCGTTCAATTGCAGCGAGCTTCAGAAGCCGGCCAGCAAAGCGTCCCACAGTGGCGCTGTACGAACCTGGGTTTTAAAAAACAATTGCTAACAATTTTTGTAGATTTAAACTTTTTCAAATTTCAAATTTTGTCGTTTATTCCACATTGCAGGTTTTGTCCCACCTTTGTATGAAAGCGCGCCACTGTGCGTCCGTTCGGTCCGGTGTGATACACTTTGGTGACCGAAGCTGCCATATTTTACCGGCTCGAATGTCGGTCACTCAGACTAGACACACAGAACACCTATTCTGGCTGCACTCGTGAAAACGCGACTCGACTGGACCTCACTCTCACGTGGTTGCTTCCGCTGTCAGCCTGGCAGTGATGACAGATAATTATTTACTAGGGAGTGCACGGTTTGTCGGTTAATATTTGATCGGTGATTTTGGATGGCATAATGCAAGCAATTGAATCACTTTGAATTATGGATAAAACATTAACTCCAAAATTGATAGCCATTATTTATTTAGAGTGACCGAAAACCGGCATCACTATCGTGTTCTAGTTTGGCGAATCACGTGCCATGTTTTCGACTACAGAGAGAAACAATTGCAGTATTCATCTATCGTTCCATTCAACCCATGGGATAATGCGGATCGCTTGAAAATGGCAAACAGTATAAATGTTTGAATAGAAGCTGGATTATATTTTTGAATGAATTTGTGAGGAGAGTACGGTATTTGTCAGAAATAATGTACAGAGCTGTTTGATTGATAATAGAATGAAGAGAATTTATTCTGAGTTCGAAATCTCTAAATTTGCAATTTCCTCTGAGAAAGTTGATTTCAATTGAACAAATATGCGTTTCTATCAAAGTTTGAAATGGATCATGGTAAATAATTACATCGAAATCTGAAATCAGATCGATTCTCTAGACAAATTTGATTCGATTGAGGACACAAAGAGTGTCGCCTATCATGGTTAGTTGTTCCGAATTTGGAGGATTTCGGCAGGAGATCTTGAACTCCATCAGAGGAATCAAGGTTTCCTTCCAAATCGCTAAGAAAGGAGACTGTCGCATTTTACCGGAAACTCTTAAGGATCGTGAACTTCTTCTCAAACAACTTGAAGAGAAGCAGCGCACATTTTTAACTTATGGCGACAAAACTAAACGTTTGTTCATGATCGTCTTGAAAGCTCTCTCAAGTGACTATAAGTAACCTGAAGAGATCAAATGTAATAAATGATCTACCTGGATTTTCCCCAGTCCAAGTCATCATTATGAAAAAGAGAACCCAATCTGGAATTGTTCGGAAAGGGCTTTCACAAGAATATTATTTAGTTCACTTTAACAAAATAGATCTAAATAATATTTAAGCGTTATAAAAAGCAAGACTTATGTTTAATGTCCGTGTGATATGGAAACAATTCCAAAATAACCTGGAGGTAATTTCCAGAACTCCACTCAGTGCTGTCGGTGCCAATAGTGGGGTCATGATACAAAAGATTGCCGCATGGATGCTAAATGCATTATCAAATGGAAAAAAACCCTGCCGCCACAGGAAACTTTTACTTCGCCTCTTCGTCTACCGAAAATTCTAACGGGAAATCATCACATAATGTACCCATTTCAAGTGATATGTCTGCCTCTGATTTTAATTTTCTAACTGAACAATTGAATTTAATGATTGATGCAATGTTCAAAGCCACCACTATGACTGAAGCAGTCCAAGTTGGTGTCAAATTTACAAATCAAATTGTTATTGGATTACGTTTTTCTAATGGATCCAAATAATTATTTAAACATTTTGAATTGGAATGCTCGTCTTTGAATGGTAAGCAGGACGAGCTGTTTAATTTTCTTACAGCTAATAACGTGCATAACTGGACCTTTTTTAAAACCTGGATCTAAATTAAAAACAGATCCTAACTTTTTTGTTTATCGTAATGATCGACTTGATGTTAAAATCATCATCCATAGGCGTATAAACATTTGAAACAAAAGTTTTTGAAACTTTAGGTGTTTCTGTTGAAACACAGCTTGGTAAATATACTTTCATAGCTGCCTATTTGCCTTGCCAATGCTCTGGGCAGCAAGTTAAATTGCTCCAATCTGACTTGCGAAAATTGACTCGCAATAAGTCCAAATTTGTTGTCATTGGTGACTTTAATGCCAAACATCGGTTATGGAATAATTCGCAAAGTAATTCCAACGGCAGAATTTTATTTGATGAGTGCTCGTCAGGATATTTCTCAATTCAATACCCTGATAGCCCTACCTGTTTTTTTCTCTTCTAGAAATCCTTCTACGATTGACTTGGTCTTAACCGACTCTAGTGATCTTTGTAGCCAATAAGTTACTCATGCCGATTTTAATTCTGATCATGTCCCTGTTACATTTCAAATATCCCATGAAGCGATTCTCAATCCTATCAGCTCCACTTTCAATTATTTTCGAGCCGACTGGAATATACATGAAACATATATTGACTCTAATCTTGATGTTAACATTTCTTTACATACAAAACTTGATATTGACAATGCTCTTGAAATTTTAACAAATTCCATTGTTGAAGCTAGGAGCATTGCAATTCCAAAATGAGAAGTTAAATTTGAATCCGTGATTATAGACGACGATCTTAATCTCTTGATCCGCCTTAAAAACGTGAGGAGAAGGCAATTTCAGCGCACTCGCGATCCTGCCATATAATTTTCAATTTGCAGAAAGAAATCAAAAAACGATTTTTACTATTAAAACAAAAATTTTGAAAATAAAATTTCTCGATTGGACCCTAGCTCTAAGCCCTTTTGGAAATTATCTAAAATTTTGAAAAAAAATCTCAGAAGGAAATACCGGCATTGAACGAAGAAAACAAATTATTACTAACTAATTGCGAACAAGCTCAAAAACTTGCTATGCAGTTTGGAAGCGGGCACAATTTAAATTAAGGACATACTAGTTCAATAGAAAATCAAGCTCCTACGTATTTCGAAAATATTCTCAATCAAGAGATCGTTTACGAAAATTCCAGAGAGACTGATTTGGAAGAAGTGAGATTCTCACTTCGCGTCGCGTGGCCTCATTGTCAAACTGTGCACTTCTAAATTAGTATCATTTTATTTTTGTCATTATTAGGTATACCTTGGATTCAAACTATTTTTAATTAAAATTTGTGTTCAAATATAATTTTCTTCTAATTGTTCAGTTGTTTGAAAACGTTCAAGATTACATATGCAATTCTGGTTGTTGAGTTTGATTTATCAATTACACCAATAGTTTTTCTATTTTACCAATTTTTCGTGATTATGGGCAAATTGTAAATTTGAACATAAAAATATTTCTAATTATGCGGGTCATCAGCAACGATTTCAGCAGCACTGACGAATAGAATTACTGTTCAGTAACGATCAGTATTTTTTATTCATTTCAAGTCAAAAATAAACACTTTTTGTGCATCTCGAAGAAAAGTGAAAATGTGTTTTCACATTTCAAATGTCGTGATTTTGCAGAGAGCAAGTTTTGAACGAAAAATTATCGTCGTAGAGCACATACAATACCTGAAATTTGTTTCGTTCACATCGGATGCGTGCTGTTTCACCGTACCTGCTATCAGCTGCAAACGTAGACGTCATTTTCTTGCATCTTTGCGTTTCATCATCAACAATCAAGCATTTCGCCACCTAGTTTTGAAGCTGAGAAATATCAGTCGTGTCGATAGGGTTCAAAAATCCAAAATGTACACTCATTGCAACGTTTGTGAAATTGAATTCCGTCCAGAAGATGTGGTATTAGCTTGCGAATGGCTATGTGATGATCGTCGTCAATTTCATGCAAAATGCGTTGGTCTTTCTTACGACGAAGGATGTGCATGTTTACACGCTAATATATTTTGGATGTGTGACTGCTGTAGAGATTTGATCGAGAAAGGTCGTTTTCGCAATGCTATCAAGGAGAAAACTAACTACGCCACACAGGAAGAGCTTGACTGTTTAAAGTTAGACATCGAACGCATCAGTACAATAGTCTCTCAAATTACATCGAATTCTTCATCCGAGCCAAGTACTTCCAAGGAGTGTCGAATGGAATCTGAACATTTTGTAGATGAACACAATTCTCCTTTGTCGTCTACGAAAATATCTGCCACTGATCACATTGTCGAAAACAGAAATGATGATAAAATTCAATTGTATATTTCCAATATTGCCAATGATGTTACAGAGCAAGAAGTAAAAGCAATGGTTTGTAAATCGATAGGAATCAGTGATGTACGGTCTATCAAACTTCTTGTGCCAGCATGGAAGGATACTTCAACACTGGATTTCGTCTCTTTCAAAATCGTCGTAGATGCAGATTTCCGCAAAGCTGCTTTGAAATGTTCGAATTGGCCAGTTGGAGTGCGATGCCGTGATTTCAGGAGCCTTTCCCAAACGCCATGGAGGCCACCGAATCGAGACGCTCGACAGACGACATAGTTTAAAATCGATGGGTGTGACTTTTCATTGTACGTTTATCGTTGTGTTAGATTTGTGAAAATTTGTTTAATGTGAATTGTATCATACATATTTTAAGTATCAGTCTGTGCGGCAAACGCCGAAGATGATGAAATAAATAAATAAATAATCCAAAATTATCTGTCAAATCGTACACTTCAGGTTGATTATCAGAACTCCAAGTCTGAGACTTCCTGTAAGAGCTGATGTCCCTCAAGGTAGCATTTTGGGACCAATATTATACAATATTTTCACATTCGCCAAAGGACGGAGCCTTTGTATCATCTGTACTAGATTGAAAAAAAGTTTTGCTTTTTGTCGCCATACCTATTTCAAAAATGTACGATTTCTTCTAATGATTCCAAAACTCAACTGATAATATTCCACATAAGCCAAATCTTTCCTTATAGTTTCATTTGATAGTTACAAAAAACGTTCATTACATGCCCGTTCCGCACTTTGGGTTATGACGGTTTAATTATTCCCTCAGGCCACTGTGCTATGCACGCATTGATGCAAAGCATACTTCTTCATTAATTAGTCACAGACCCACATGGGCACAAACGAATACCACGGCGAAGCACGCATTAGCAGCTTGTACCGAGGCACTCGAACGGTGCGCATGTTTTGCTGATTCTACTGTTTGAGTCCGTTTATGTTTACATACAAAAGCGGCAATTGCCAAAATATCGTCACCGCCGTCCCAGGCGTCTTTATCTATCCATTAAGTTCAATTAATTGACATTTTCCAAATAAAAGGGACAGAGGTTCCACCACCGGGGCAGTCTTGTTCTGGCCTTCGACTCACTTGTTTCACTGCATTCTAAATGCATACTGAACGTCCCTGTAGCACTCTGGTTCCCAGATACTGCTTATGATCTGAGGTTGGCAACAAGAAAGCAACTCTAAGGGCTAAAAGACCGAAGTCTTTAACCCCCTACTGTTAGTCCCCGGACGGACTTTCAGATGGCGACCGGACTTTCGAACACGCAATGTTCGGATAGTTTTGTGAATTTCTTGTGAAGAATTAAGGTGAAGTGAAAACACGTAGAAGCCCGAACTGAACCGAAACCAAGTGAAAATGTGGTTGTGTGCAGTGACCATAGTGATCCTACTACTGGTAGCATATCAGTTGTTTCTGTTTATAAAACAGGAATTCACAGGAATAGTCCTGTTGAAATAATAACCCAGTGACCACCTGAAAAAAAAAAAAAAAGTGAAATTGACACATGTGAACTTGGTGAAAAATATTTAAAAATGGGGTCAGAAGAATCGAAGGCTCATGTCGAGCATAACGGAGATAGCCGTATCGAAATAGTGAATGTGCAAAGCGAACACACTACAAAATTTAACGAACAAAAAGTGATATTACAAATCATACTAGTAGTGGTAGCAATCCAACTCTGTATGACGACATACCGCGAAATTAAAGGGTATATGAACAGGAAGGCCTCGAAAAAGGCAGAAGAACTACTTAGTGTTGTCTCCAAAAAGTGAACAATGAAAACAAACAGTGCATCCAACGGCTGATTATAAAGCTAAAGTGAAGAAGGCGTCTACCTCGCCATAAGAAGGTATACAGTGAAGAAAAAAAACAATATGTCAGAAATAGCAACTATCATCATAACCCTCAGGAGAGGCATAGCAGAGAAGAAACCTGTGAAGATAACAACTCATACGAAGGCAGGAAAACAATTTGTAAACATTTTACAACGTGAGCAAAGAATAAAAAACGTGAACAAAAAACAAGCACTTTTCCAATCTTCAATGTGTGACATCACCAGCGTGGACCGAACACCGGTAGGAGTTAACGAAATTCTATTTTACGCAAGTGAACAGCTACCTAGTGTTACGGGCAGCCTAGTTATATCAACACACCGAGGAATAATGACGCACTTAAGCGCAGTGGAGAAAAATTTGGGTGGACGTATAATCGCCCGAATCTTCTGAAAATCCAGCAGCGAAGTAAAAAACCAGCAGTTCTACCTAAGGATTACGACATCAGCAGAATCATCGAGATAATCTACGGTGAAGTGGTGAGAGATTTTTTTTTAACGGATGTGAATGTTTTTTTTTATAAACTGTATATTCTTTAAGCTTACTATGTCATTCTTGGTGTTATAGACAAATGAATACAATAACTACAGTCAATACAGAATATGAACATCTTGGACCTTGAAGAAAAGTTAAAAGAATTATTAATTCTAGAATCAAACTTAAAAAAATCCATCTATAAAAAAATTTTCTGCATAAAACTTTGCTCGAGAAGCAAAGGTTAAACAACCAACTATATGATTATGTACAAACAGGATTAATAAACTTAGAAGATTCTCTATCAGAATCAAAATTGACTTATTTTGAAAAGGCTTCAAGACAGGCTTTTCTGTGTGTCCAACAAATCTTGAACACCAAATTGGCGCACACAAAACGAACCATTCCTTTTAAAACATTAGTATCTACCATTATCATTTTAAGACGCTTAAAACCCGAACCAATCGTACTAAATATACAAGAAAACATGGCAAATGCCACGGAAATAATAAAAATTGCCTCGTCCCTCATACCCCAGTATGATGGGAACGGCGAGAAGCTTAACAACATAACCGCGGCGTTAAAAGCGTTAAAAACTGTTGTTACAGCCGCAACGGAACCTGTTGCAATACAGATTATCTTATCAAAATTAGAGGGAAAAGCAAGATCAGCGGTTGGAGATTCACCCGTTGATATCGAGGCGATCATCAATAATTTGACTCGGAAATGCAAACAGTCTATGTCATCAGATGTAGTGCTAGCAAAACTAAACGCAACCCGACAAAGTGGGGCGCTGAATAAGTTCACTAGTGAGATAGAGGAACTCACTAGCCAACTTGAGGCAGCCTACATAGGAGATAATATCCCATTGGACACAGCAACGAAGATGGCAAATAAGGCTGGAATCAAAGCCTTATCCAACGGCTTGAAAAGTTTGAACACTCAATTAATTGTGAAAGCAGGCACATTTAGTACACTAAATGAGGCCATAGGAAGAGCAGCGGAAAACGACCAGGAGGAAACACCGTCAATGAAAGTTTTGCATTACGGACAAAGAGGAGGAATGTACTCCTTTAATCATGACCAACGGTATAGATCCTTCTACCAGAACAATCATCGAACAAATTCAGAACAAAGAGATAACACCTCGCGGTTTGGAGGTTACAACCAAAATTTTCGAGGAAATAACAACTCGAATTCAGAACAAAGAGACAATACCTCGCGGTTTCGAGGATACAACTCAAATTCCCGAGGTGGTAACAACTCAAATTGGTACAGAGGTAATAACAATTCCAATCGAGGAAATGGCAGAAACTATAGTTTAAACTATAGCAATGGCCATCGAGATCAACACCAGGAACGATACAACAGTAACAGACATAACCCAAGTCATGGTAGGATCTATCATGCTACGACACAAGAGAACGATTCTCCTCTTCAAAACAATCGCAATAATGAATGCGATGACAGACGCGAAACCGGACCACATAATTTTTTAGGAGGGAGAGCAGACCAGATCGAACGGTCCTCTCAATAAATTTGAATGCTTCTAATTTAGCGTGCGGTGCAGTGTTATCTCAAAACTTCGATGGTAATGACTTACCAATCGCTTACGCCAGTAAGACGTTCAACAGCGCTGAGTCAAGAAAACATACTATTTATCAGGAAATGATTGCCATTCATTGGGCGATTAACTATTTTAAAGCTTACGTATACGGCAGAAAATTCAAAATTAAAACAGATCACAGACCGCTCGTCTATCTTTTTGGAATGAAAAAACCTACAAAAAAGCTTACACAAATGCGTCTGGATCTAGAAGATTACAATTTTGAAATTGAATACATCAAAGGCAGAAACAACGTTGGAGCTGATGCACTCTCCAGAATAGCAATCACGTCAGACGAATTGAAGCAGATGTCAATTTTAAAGGTAAACACTAGATCAATGACTGGAACGAAGACGAAGGAACCAAAATCAGATGATTTGACAGGTGCGCAACTGTCAATCTACGAAACGGATTCACCTTCAAAAACCTACAAGTTACCAAAAATACGCACAACGATAAATTCATTCAAAGAAATCACAATTATCATAACGGATTCAAAAGAAAGTAAAGAAATATATGCAATCACAGCCGATGGAACTCAGACGCTAGAGTCAGTTTGTCTAAGGTTGAATGATATGCTTCAGAAAATGAAAATAAACAAGCTTGCAATGTCGACACAAAATGAAATATTCACAATTCTACCAGTAGAATTGTTTAAAAGGATCGCGATAAAAACGCTAAAGAACGTGGAAATATTATTACATAAACCACGCAGAAAAATTGAAAATTCAGAGGATATTCAGAAAATACTGCATGATTATCATGTAACACCTATCGGAGGGCATATTGGGCAAACCCGATTATACAAAAAACTACGAGACAAATATGATTGGAAGGGTATGAAAAAAACAGTTAACCGATTCATCGAGAACTGCAGATATTGTAGAATCAACAAAGTGTACAAGCATACCAAGGAACCAAACACAGTAACCACTACCCCAGCTAAACCATTTGATGTGATATCAATTGATACAGTAGGACCTTTACCAAGAACCAACAGTAGCAATCGATATTGCATAACTATACAGTGTGATTTAACAAAATATGTTGTCATAATACCTGTATCAAATAAAGAAGCTTCGACCATAGCAAAAGCTTTGGTTGAACATTTCATACTTATTTATGGAAACTTTCTTGAACTCAAATCGGACCAAGGAACAGAATATAAGAACGAAGTACTGAATCAAATTGGAAAAATACTAAAATTCAAGCAGAACTTTGCTACGGCATATCATCCGCAAACAATAGGTGCGTTAGAAAGAAATCATAGATGTCTCAATGAGTATCTACGATCTTTTTCAAACGAACACCATGATGATTGGGATGAATGGATAAAATTTTATTCATTCGTTTATAACACCACCACACATACCGATACTGATTATACACCTTTTGAGCTTGTATTCGGGAGAAAACCTAACTTACCACAAGATATTTTTAAACCCAAAATTGATTCAGTATATAATTTAGAGCAATATTGTAATGAGTTAAAATATAAACTCCAAAAATCCCATCTGGTAGCAAAAGAAAACCTAATTAGAGAAAAACAAAAAAGATTGCAAAGTTCAAATAAATATACAAACTCGATCAAATTATCCGAAGGAGATTTAGTATACATAACGAATGAAAATAGGAAAAAGTTGGACCCTCACTATATTGGACCATTTAAAGTAAAGAATGTACAGGCACAAAATTGTAAGTTGCAAGAATTGAATTCGAGAAAGTTGATTATTGTACATAAAAACAGAATAATAAAGATGTAAAATTTGTTTTTAACTTATAAATGTAGACTAAGTTAATGTAGCGCCGGAGCATTCAACAGGCAGCGTTTGAAATTTGGATGTTTTAGACTTTTAAGTTAAGGCTATGAAATAAAATACGTAAAAAAAAAAAAAAATATACCGAACAAAAAAAAAAAATTTTTTTTAAGCTGCTTATATGCATTATAAAATATTGTAAAACCCGAAATATTGTAAAATTTTATCTCAAAGGCATCTGGGACAGGCAACCGCAAGAATGATTCCATTTCATTTTCTTTTCCATTACATCATTCTCTCAAAGGGGGAAGGTGTGCTATGCACGCATTGATGCAAAGCATACTTCTTCATTAATTAGTCACAGACCCACATGGGCACAAACGAATACCACGGCGAAGCACGCATTAGCAGCTTGTACCGAGGCACTCGAACGGTGCGCATGTTTTGCTGATTCTACTGTTTGAGTCCGTTTATGTTTACATACAAAAGCGGCAATTGCCAAAATATCGTCACCGCCGTCCCAGGCGTCTTTATCTATCCATTAAGTTCAATTAATTGACATTTTCCAAATAAAAGGGACAGAGGTTCCACCACCGGGGCAGTCTTGTTCTGGCCTTCGACTCACTTGTTTCACTGCATTCTAAATGCATACTGAACGTCCCTGTAGCACTCTGGTTCCCAGATACTGCTTATGATCTGAGGTTGGCAACAAGAAAGCAACTCTAAGGGCTAAAAGACCGAAGTCTTTAACCCCCTACTGTTAGTCCCCGGACGGACTTTCAGACCACGACTATCAAATACCTCCACTAACAATGCGCTAAATTCCGCAAACTATCGCTTCGTTTTCTTTGGTATATTCTAAATAAACCTCTTCAAACCATTCCAATCAAGCCACACTTACTGGAGCTGGAAACGACCGATATTTATTCGTTCAATTCATTCAATTATTGTCCATTTTCCTCACTGAGCTTGCTTGCTTTCACTCCAATGAATGGAAGCACCTAGCAGGTCATCTTCACCTGAGAAGCTGACCACATCGCAAAGCACCACATGGAAGGCACAGAAAACGTTGTCGCTGTCGAAGAGAGCCTGGCCGAGTGGGTCAGTAGTTCTGGTCTGGCTGCGTGATGCCCCTTTCTCTTTCGATGATGTGCCGGCAAAATGCCGTTGGCCATCATCCCGGAGAGTAGGATTTCTGAACGAACGTTTCTGGGATACCGCAGAAGTACGTGCCGCTAGGGTGCTGCCCCTGGCTCAACGAAAGTATAGTATTAATTCAACCTAAAACAAAATCGACAGCGGCGTTTTGCAGGTATAGTTAGTTGTTGAAATGTTTATGAACTGCAGACCTACTGCAGCTGAATATATTAGTGCCAATTGAATGCATCGCCATTCAAGAGCAGGTTGATGCTCATTTTTCAATTATGGTGTTCTGCTGCTATTACCTTTTTTCGAAGAAAAGTATGGCTTTCAGTATAATTTTTTTTTTTTCATTTCCTATACAACTTTTCAACCATTACATTAATTTCTTATATCTACGTGTTGCTTAAGGCAACACTATCATCGTAATTGATAAATTTGGGGCCTTCCTTAGCCGAGTGAATAAAGTCCGCGGCTACAAAGCAAAGCCATGCTGGAGGTGTCTGGGTTCGATTCCCGGTCGGCCAGGATCTTTTCGTGATGAAAATTTCCTTGACTTCCCTGGGCATGAAGCATCATCGTACCTGCTACACGAATGTGAAAATAGCAACGTTGGCAAAGAAAGCTCTCAGTTAATAACTGTGGAAGTGCTCATAAGAACACTAAGCTGAGATGCAGGTTCTTTCCTAGTGAGGACGTAATGCCAAGAAGAAGAAAAATCATCGTAATTTGGTTAACAACATATTGCATCTCATTTGGCGTAGCATTTCAGAATATTTACAGGAGAATTGCATTCACATGCGTATGAAAAAAAAAACATTTCTTGCATTTAAATTTATGAGCATGTCCATGTAGAAGATACATATCAATATTCTAATTAAAATAATTAAAAGGTGTGTTTTATGACTTCATATAAACATTAAAAATGTAACGTACCTTTTTCAACAATACGACATAATTCCCACACAGCATACATTAACATTAAGAAAGGTAGCAAAGCGCCTCAGGGGAGCCAATAAAGTGTTTTTTCATAACACCTCCGGCTATCTGGCTCCCCCCTTTTAGCAGACTATCCCAACTCCAAAAGCCGGCGCTCGCTCACTGGACTACGCTTGTGTGTGGTCAGAGCAGAGCCCATTCGATTTCCAAAGGGTGCAATGAAATGAAAGAGCAGATAATAATAGTTGAGTGCAAATTAAACCCAACTAGCCGCAAATGCTCACGAGAGTGCTAACCAACAATATGTTCGTGAGGACAAATGGAAGTTTATTGAAGAGGTTGGCGTCATTTGATCTTTGAGATGGGTTGGGAAAAGTTTAATTTGATTACTCAATTGTATAATTAAGAATAGTACAACTTTGATTATGTAGCTATATCAGCCTTTCGTAAATATGACAATTTCTACTATCTGGAAAACCTGGAAAGCCATATAATTTCACATCCGGTCAGGGAAAGAATATCCATTCTATGTTTGAATATCCAAACGAGTTGTTCCGATAGAAGTTCTATCCTAGGACATAAAAATCTTTGATTTATTTCAACTGAACACTTACTTATTTGGTTGCCTGCAAAGTTAATCGTGAGGCTTTTATCGATACAATGGATTGCAATCTTTTGATATTGATTTGAAGTATCTAACTTGCAATTTCGACATACCTTTGGATAGTTCGCTATGTTTTAAACTGATTTTAACTGATGCTTGTTCGATGAATGTTCGATTTCGTGATTCTTGGAACAAATGGTTAATTTATCCTTCGGCCTGTCGCGCTGTTGTACTTTGTACAACAGTTGTGATTTATATGCCATAATTTTGCAACAAAAATATCTATCGACAGCAAACCAAAATATATTCCTCAAGAATCTTCTTAAGAACAATATTCGACAGTTTTTATTTACAGTATGGCCCTTTGTAATGCGGTAAAATCAACAAATGTACATGAAAGTCGCATAATAATGAACGTATTAAATACGGTTCAAGTAAACCACAGTTTGAAACTGGTATATCTCAAAATCCAGATAATATAGAAACTTGGGGTCTTTAGAAAAGTTGTTCTGGATGTAAAGCGCTATCTGATGGTACTTCATTTAATTCGGAATCCGACCGATAGGTGGCACTAGTGTGCATGGAAGTTTTACTTTTGTTTTGCAGATATTTCAGGATCCTGTCCATTTAGAAGGATGGCGTCTTCGGCAAAGTTGTTTAGTGAGTTAATGACTATCATTGTTCGAGCTAGATGATTGAAAATTTTGCCACTAGGCGACGCTAATGAGCATGACACTTTTGATTGCAGATATCTCAGGAGCCTGACCACTAAGAAAGATAGTGTCTTCGGTAAAAGTAGTTCAGTAGCTCAAGGGCTATCATTATTTGAGCCAAGAAATACGATATTTTGCCACCAGGGTGCGCTAGTAAGCATGACATTTTTGTTTTGTGAATACTGCAGGATCTTGACCTTTTAGACAGGCACCTTCGGCAAAGTTGTTCAGAAGCTCAGGGACCAGCATTATTTTACAAAATCTTGAACTTCAAGAATTAAACAAGGAGAGAATTTGAGCTACTGAACAAGTCTGCGAAGACGCCATCTTTCTAAGTGATAAGGCTCCTGAGATATTTGCGAAACAAATGTTTTATGCTCACTAGTACCGCCTGGTGGCCCTGGTGGCAAAAATTTGAATCAACTAGCTCAAACAATGATATTCCTTAAGTTACCGAACAATTTTGCCGAAGATGCCATCTTTCTAAGTGGCCAAGATCCTGAGATCTGCGAAAAATAAATAAAAGTTTCATGCCCACTAGCGCCGCCTATTTGGCTAAAATAATGAAAGCCCTTGAGCTACTGAACAATTTTGCCGAAGATGTCGCCCTTCTAAGTGGTCAGACTCCTGGGATATTCGTAAAACCAAAGGTGTGGTACAAAGCTGAGAGAGACTCGCGAAGAGAAAAAATATCAACGTCATATGCAGCCCAGATTCCCCTCTCACGAAACGTCAAATGCAGCCCACCGTTTTTATGGCTGAAAAAGTGAAAAGTATTGTGTTCAAAGTAAACTGTTATTAAAAACCTCAGTCGGCGAAGCAGTTTTTTCCAAAGTTGCTGATAAATCTAAGCAGAAGATTAATTATTTCTAATGTCTGCTACGTTTGCTGGCATGAAATTTCACTCACACGGCTATTTATGATTCGATGTGATGCAAACTCAATCATTTTTTGCTGAGAGGTTCATGTGAGGATTTGAACAGCATGCGCATAATTGGTATAAACACAAAGTGGAATAAGAAAAAAACTCAGCAATCACAGAAAAAGAAGACCGTCTTCGCGAGTCTCGTCTCAGGTACAAAGTACAACACGCGACCACTCGCGTTACAAAAATTCGCGCGACGACCGAAAGGTTAAAAATAGCAGCTGGTCTTCAGACAATTGACCTATCCTAAGAATTTAAATTGAAAACCTCAATATTTTTTAAAAGCATCCTTGTTCAATAGTTTTTGTGGGGGCGAGTGACGAACCCTTGTTCGGCATTCAATGCGTTTATCGAGTAATATCGCAAATCTGATTAGGCTTATTTATTTCAAACTATATATTTATCGTTTACCAAAACAAATCTTTTGCCCAACCCTTTCCCATATCCAAACTCCCAGTGTTTTCTTGTCAGAGTGCAGAGGACTCATCGGCTTTCTTGAAGCAAATAACACATCAACATTTTCTTCCCATCCCCAAATTTACCTTCATTTTAACGCAGCAGGCGCCGTTATTGTTTGTTATGAAGATGGGTGCATCAGTAGATAGCTGTAGCGATAAACGCGCAGTTATTTTGCACGACTAAGCTGAGGGTCGGTATTGAAGCGAAACTTATTAAAATGGGCCCAGACAGGTTGGCCACTTACCTGCACCGATTGATAGCCAGGATCTTGGATACAGAACAGCTATCGGAAGAGTGGAAGGAGGGAATAATATATCCAATATACGAAAAAGGGTGACAAGTTCGAATGTGAGAACTATCGAGCGGTCACCATTCTTAACGCAGGCTATAAAGTGGTTGTTCCGTACGGAACGAGCCGTAAAAGGGTACGATTGAAACTGCCGAGATGTTCACATATCATCTAACAAATCGTCGCAAAACACACGTCATATTCGATTCCCGACTCGTGGCACTCACCCGAGTGCAACCCCTTACACGACCCATCTAGCCGACGCCTCTGCGGTCGAGGGTTCCCTCAGCTGGTGAATGAACTCCGTGTGTTACTAACTGATCACTCGTGAGCTCCCGTCCACGAGTGAGTGACCGAGCTACGCGCATCGCTTCATTGTGCTTCTAGAACACGTGGCGCGACACCTTTGCGTGCCAAGTTTGTCTTGTTTCAACCGCCGCGAATATAACCCGATCCAACAGTAGTAAAGTAGTGGTAATAAAGTAGTAGTGTACTGTAGTCTAGCAGTCAGTGCTATTGATTCCCTTCATCCGAAAATATAGTCTACCCTGACCCGACCGGAGTTGGCCACGGTTAACGCGCCAACAGTGCTTTCCCAGATCATGTTCCGCCGTCTATTGCCACTGGCAAGCAGATTTGTGGGAAGTTATTCAGCTGGTTTTGTGGTCGGGCGATCGATGACAGACCAAATCTTTATGTTGCGGCAGATCCTCAAAAAGTGTCGCACATATCAAGACCTTGCGCACCACTTATTCATCGATTTCAAAGCGGCCTACGATACCATCATCCGAGAGGAGCTATGGAAGATTATGGACGAGAATTGTTTTCCCGGGGAACTGACTAGACTGATCAAGGCAACGATGGATAGTGTGCAGTGCTGTGTGAAGATATCGGGTGCATTATCGGAGCCGTTTGAAACACGTAAAGGAATTCGTCAAGGCGATGATTTTTCCTGCCTCCTGTTCAATATTGCGGCAGAAGGTGTTATGAAACGTTCCAGGTGGTTTCTGAACAGTATATCAGGCTGAAACGAGAAGCAGATCGAGTTGGATTGTAGGTAAATACGCCGAAGACGAAATATCTGCTAGCTGGAGGAACTGAGTGCGAAAGAGCTCACATTGGCAGACGCGTGATGACGACGGGGATGAGTTCGAGGTGGTGGACGTATTGTCTTTCGAAGACGTACCATTGCCGGAAGTCGTGCTTACTACGGACTCCACAAGACCTTGCGGTCTGATAAATTTCACTTCCGTACTAAGTGTACCATGTACAAGTCGCTGATAAGACCAGTAGTCCTCTACGGGCATGGGACGTGGACAATGCTCGAAGAGGACCTACAAGCGCTAGAAGTTTTTGAGCGACGTGTGCTTAGGACGATCTTCGGCGGAGTATGTGAGTACGGCGTTTGGAGGAGAAGAATGAACCACGAGCTTGCGCAACTCTACGGTGAACCCAGTATCCAGCAAGTCGCCAAAGCTTGAAGGTTACGATGGGCGGAACACGTTTTGAGAATGCCGGACAACAATCCCGCAAAAATGGTGTTCACCTCAAATTCGGCCGGTACAAGACGGAGGAGAGTGCAACGAGCTAGGTGGTTTGACCAAGTAGAGCAGGATCTTGGAAGCGTAGGGCGATCGAGAAACTGGAGGTAAGCAGCCATGGATCGAGTTATTTGGCGTATAATTGTGGCGCAGGTCATGTCTTAAAGGACGTAGAGCCACCAAAAGTAAAAGTAAGCGGAGAGTCGTGGGTTCGAATCCCACCGGTCCAGGATCTTTTCGTGAAGGAAATATTGTCGACTTCTCATATAGAGTATCTTCCTACCTGCCATGTCAATTGCTTAGCTTAGCTTAGCTTAGCTTAGCTTAGCTTAGCTTAGCTTAGACTGACTACACATATCAATGGTTGCTATTCCGTGATTGACCGAAGTCAGTGAAAATGCACAAAGAATCAACTAGAAGTTCGGCTGGGATTGGCCATAATCTTCTTCAGTGTGCATAATTCAGTGCCTCTATTTATACAGGGTCAATAACGGCGCCGGCCACGTCCTTGCAGTCAGGTGGGATTGGGGGAAGGAATGTTAGTGTGTAACCTTTGCTTTTTGGAGACCGTGTTTGCCTCTGCATCTCCACAAAGGTTACTGGGAGGGATGTTTGTTAATGGGGAGGATCGTTGGGTCATAGGATTCACTTTGATAAGCGATTAGACCATGATAAACAATGATTTGTGAGATATATACAGGCTTATACGTAAATATAATATTTTCATTTGATATGAATAATTTCTATGTAGAGGAAAATTATGCCGACACTTGAGGTGACGAACCATTCAAAGTTTGTTGAACAAATACCTAAATGTAACATTCCTACAGCTGTCAGGACGAAAGCATGTGTTATTATATTTTACTCATTTGAAAAGAAACAAAAAACTCGATTGGATGGGACATCATAGAACACTCTTATTCTTTGCCGACACTTACAGTGGCGAACCATCCAAAGTTTGTTGAATAAAGTGAACCTTTCGCAAGTCTACACTTGTAGTGTCGAACCATTCAAAGTTCTTTTAATTACAAAAATATATAAAGTATATAAGAGGTGTTCTGAAAAAAATGTTAAACATAAATAAATCATGAATCAGAGTTTCTGTCGACACTCACAGTGACGAACCATCCATAGTTTGTTGAAAAATCATATTTACATCCCACCATTGTAACGATTGAATGTGCAGTCATACATATTTTATAGATTAGAAATAGTAGCATGAAACGAGCTCACCAATTGATCCGTTATCCTTGACTGAGCAGCCACAATCCACTTTCGGCTTCACTCGTTTGCTCGGCTATAAAAAAGCACTCAGGAAAAAAAAATATAAGCGCGCGACCCAAAAAGAATTAAAAAAAACTGTTCGGGCTTTCTTGACGCACTGCCCAGGAGCAAGCGTCAAGGTCGAAGGATCAAACAGAACTCTGCCCAGCAAAACGCGCGAGAACGAAACACAAACTCCCGGCGTCCCGAAAACAAACTGTCTTGCTTGGGCTTTCCGAAGCACTGCCCAGCAAAACGCGCGAAAACGAAACACAAACCCCCGGCGTCCCGAGAACAAACTGTCTTGCTTGGGCTTTCCGAAACACTGCCCAGCAAAACGCGCGAAAACGAAACACAAACTCCCGGCGTCCCGAAAACAAACTGTCTTGCTTGGGCTTTCCGAAGCACTGCCCAGCAAAACGCGCGAAAACGAAACACAAACCCCGGCGTCCCGAGAACAAACTGTCTTGCTTGGGCTTTCCGAAACACTGCCCAGCGAAACGCGCGAAAACGAAACACAAACTCCCGGCGTCCCGAAAACAAACTGTCTTGCTTGGGCTTTCCGAAGCACTGCCCAGCAAAACGCGCGAAAACGAAACACAAACCCCGGCGTCCCGAGAACAAACTGTCTTGCTTGGGCTTTCCGAAACACTGCCCAGCAAAACGCGCGAAAACGAAACACAAACTCCCGGCGTCCCGAAAACAAACTGTCTTGCTTGGGCTTTCCGAAGCACTGCCCAGCAAAACGCGCGAAAACGAAACACAAACCCCCGGCGTCTCGAGAACAAACTGTCTTGCTTGGGCTTTCCGAAGCACACGAGAACGAAACACAAACTCCCGGCGTCCCGCAAACGCGCGAAACTAAAAACATAAACAAACTCCTGGCGTCCTGAAAACAAACTGTCTTGCTTTGGCTCTTCCAAGCACTGCCCAGCGAAACGTGCGAGAACGAAACACAAACTCCCGGCGTCCCGAAAACAAACTGTCTTGCTTGGGCTTTCCGAAGCACTGCCCAGCAAAACGCGCGAAAACGAAACACAAACCCCGGCGTCCCGAGAACAAACTCCTTCCTACCTGCCATGTCAATTGGCAGATAAAGCCCTCAGTGAATAACTGTGGAAGTGCACATAAGAACACTAAGCTGAGAAGCAGGATCTATCTCAGTTGGGATGTAACGCCAGAAAGAAGAAGAAGATCTTAATGAGTGAGATCTTGCAAACATTCCACTAAATTTCAGAGTTTTTCTTTAATTATTCAAATGATGATTGATGGCCAATACCTTATAATTCAGATTTTGAATTCGTGGTGGTAAAAATGTAGTGAAAAATTCCCCAGCTTTTAAACTTTCACAATTGCTAACAAAGTAACGCCCTCACGGGTGTATCTTATGGCTGTCCAATGCATTTAATTCCTGATATTGATTGACAATGGCATCAGACGATTTCTATATTGTATCCAAACCAAAAGTTACCACAATATCATCTACTTTGTATAGGTACGATTCCGAACTGGCCAGCAAAACAATGTTCTTTCAAAAATGTCGTCACCATAGCTGTCGTCGTCGTCATCGCAATAACGTCAGTGGCAAAAGTTTACGGTAATTAAAAGTTTTACGACCATGATGGCACCGTTGCATTACTACTGCTTTCGGAACTGAAGAAGGAGAGAAAATGCAACAAAAACGACTCGGTCCAATCTCAATTGTTGGTCGGTTGGAGTCCGGATCCGATGGGTTGTTGGCTTAGACGAAGGTGTTTTTTATGTGCTTGGTTGACGAAACGTTTAGTTCCTATGGAGCCAATTCGAACACTCGGATGCGGTTCCGTACCGCGGCCACGACAGCAGCAATGACAAGGGCGTATACAGGAAAGAGCGATGATAAAACCAATTTTTCTCACTTTTTTACCATTGAGGATAGGTGTTTTACTTTATTGTTATGAACATCCTATAGCAATAGTGCCCCCATGTTTTGAGCTTGTTTAGATGGGTTTTATCATGCAATATTGTCCCCTCGATATAATTAGAGCTGAAGCAGTAAACGATAAATAGACTCTCATGATGTTCAGTGGATCATGATTACAGAGAGCAATAAGTGAGAGAAACTCTCATTTTCTCTCAAAATGCAACTCCTGGTACCACTTAACCTATGCCCTGATGAGGCGAGAAAATTTCCAACCTGAAAAGATCCTGGACCGATGGCTATCGAACCCACGACCATCAGCTTGGTCAAGCTGAATAAATGCGCATTTAACGCTACTGGACTATCTTCTTAGTTAAACGTTATATGCAAAAAGTGTGCAGAAGTAGTATATAATAATCGTTCTGTGTGAAATTCGTGAATGAGCTTTTGTGGTCGCCTGCCCCGTCCCCCCCGATAGAAATCCTGACTACGCCCGGGAGCAGTGACATTAGCCGTGAAACTCGATCTGGAAGGTGTAAATTTGAGAAGCATGTCGGATGTTCGTTCATGTAGACGGATGGATGGAATGAGTTCGTTGGAATCCAATATTGTTGTTCGTTGGTCGTTGCAACTATTTCAGACTTTGGTTCAGCTGCAGTGAGGCCAACGTTTGTATAAGCATTTGGTAGGGTAATTCCAAACACTAAATGTTACTCTGCACACATACAAAAATAATGTTTGTACGATTCTCCACGCTCCAAGTGGTAGAAAGTGACCGTAAGAAATTACATCATCCCAATCGAGAATAAAACCCAATCTGAATGCCGAGCAATCTGAATGGCAAGCTCAAATCTCCGCATATGTTTGATGAGATCATTCTTCGAAGTTGCCGTCGCCGGTTTCGCTCTTCGTGTTTCCCTCCAAGCGATCGATCAGTCACGTAAATTGGATTCTGTCAAGAATGCCGATCCCCCGACTATTGGAATTGGAACGAGTGAAAGGAACGTTCGACCGCGATTGGCATTTGAGGCACAAGCATTCGTTTCGCGTTCTGAATTGTATTAAAGGGTTCTTTTGATGCCAATACATACTTACAAGCAGGCATCAATTAATTGAACCATCTCCGCCCTGCATTCCCTTCCCCCCAAAAGGTTAAAATCATTAAGATCGTCACTAAAAAGTCAATAACTAAACTCTTTCAAGTCAACTTCCATCGTTCCTCGGAGCAAGTGCAAAACCAACCAAGAGTGCTCTCTCGCCACTCTGTACGAGCAACTTTTGTCTCAATAAAAAGCATAAATAAATTTAATTTAAAGCGGAGGTTCTAGAGCAGTGTAAAATAATGTGTAGTCAGATCACAATGTATGACCGGGACTCATTAGCATTAGACGCAAAACAAAACCAGGGTACATAACTGCTGCGCTATCAAACTGATATCAATTTTGAATACGATATTCAAGGTGAAGATACAACAAAAACATGTATCGAATTTTCAAGAGCATAAATCTGGACGTTCTGGGCCAGACGTTTGTTTGCGCTGAAAACTCAATTGTTGATAACCAATAGATCAAATTTTCCGTTTGCAGCACATTTTAGTTCTCTATATTCGTACTCTTGAAAATTTGATGCATGGCTCACCATAAACAATTTGTTTTCGATCATCCTGTTTTATATACCATATATTTGTAGTACAGGAACTAATTATTGTGCTTTGTATTCCGGAGAGAACAAAGCGGTTCAAGCTCATACATTTTTCGAAGTGGCACTAGTTTATTGAAATATATGTATTATTGTAGTTTATCCTGGTGGAAGGGCGGCATCCATTAACATGTAGTAGCTTTTACTCAGAACTGAAACCAATGCTATAATCAACTATCCGGAGAAGCTGGCACGGTGGTACGGTATAGAATTCGCCCGGCAATATTGTCAATATGCACACTTTCCATAGAACATACCCGACCAGTGGATTACAAAAGATTTATAACAGATTTTGTTACTCAGTTTGGCCATTTTTCTAACAAAATATGTTATCGTAAAATGGGGTGAAGTTGATCACTTTTGAGCGATTATGTTCTATAAATCGTAGAAGGATGCATGTATTCTCACCCAAATATTTTTAAAACCTGTACTGGTTGGATGTTTATCGAATTATACAAACGAAATTTTTACGAATTGTTATCATAATAACAAAAACTTACTTTAGAAATCAAAAAATGGAATTTTAGATTCCGGGGTGAAGTTGATCAATTACTATGACACGTTTCCTAAAATAAAGAGACATGCTTTTTACTAAATTTGAGATCACTGATCCCAAATCAAGTATCAAAAATCTTACAACTTGTTGATAAATCGGTCAATTTTGGAATTGAATGTGGTGAAATCCAGAATACACCAAATAAAACGCCTGAAGGTATGCAATTTTCTTTTGAAATTAGCAACTCGCTAAAAAAAAGAACATTTTTATCACTGAAAATGATTTTTTATCCTGAATGCAAATATAAAACTGGGTTCACAGAACATATATGGAATGTACGAAACAGTTTATTTAAATGGTGTCTTTATATAGCCTTGGCAATAGTCGAATGTTTGGGGTAGAACCCTTCAACGGTTCATCGAACATTTCCTTAAAAATCTGTTTTTCCACGATATAACTATCTTGAATGACGAACCGAATTTGGAAACATCAAGAGTAGCTATCAGGTAATACGATATGACATAACTTGTGATAATCGAAAACGGATAGTAGCTCTCTTGGCAGTTTATACATGTGGGTACGGGAATGATCAACTTCTCCCCACTGATCAACTACACCCCGAATTACGGTATAATTTTTTTTTTCATTATGTTTATTTGAAAGGCACTCTGTGCTCGTGGCCACTACTGTGCCGGAATCATAGACCATCTGTAGCTTCTTTACCGATACAGATCTATTTTCAACTAATCTATATTTACATCTACTTTCACTCTCTTCTACTCTTTTACTCTCACACCGAGCAGGTAAAAGAGTGCTCTGCTGTTAGTCTAATCTATTTACATATAAGCCATACACGGAAAAAACAGTTTTCCTAGTTTTTGAGTTGACTTTACCAAAAATTAAGTATATGGATTATCGTTTCCACTTTATTGGTATTTTTCGGTAAAGTGAAACGATTAAGAGAACGGTGATCAAAACCACAGCAAGAGTATATCGATTATTCTCTCTACCAATGTTGTCAAAAACAGAGAGAGCTGCATCTACCCAATGAGGGTAGTTCGGCCCAATAAGTCATATTTGGGTAAATGCATTATTCTCAAGCTGAGGTTGAATAAACTCAATTTTGCGTTGAATCAAACCAAATTTAACACTTCAGTCGTCGCGTTGTTGTATTTTGTACAACACTGCTGAAAAAACCTCGCTTTTCGTTCACAACACCAGCGTGGTGGTTCTGACGGTGGCAAACCGCGCGACGACTGGAAGGTTAAGTAAATTTTTGTTATGGCTTCAAAGGCAAAGTACCTAACGGAGGCCTTGGAAATTTAGCCAAATTTGGGTTGTTGGGCTCAACTACTGTTTTGCGTTGAAACCATTCAGATTTGAGTAGTTCCGCGTTGCCGTGTAGTCCATTGCTCTTGAGGTGGTTCATTTTGCCGTGTTCCTGAGCAGGGTTGCCACATTAAAATCTATATTTTTTTCTTGAATTATCTGTGTTTCTGTATCCTGGATCAAAATATCTGTATTTTAAATCTGTATGACTAGAACTTAAAATAGTCAGGAGAATAACACAAGAAATTCAAGGAAATACCAATCCTTTGCAAGTATAATGCTAAATTGTTACATCTTAGCTTGAATTTTAAGGTTTTAAAAAGTATGTATTTTCTTTTTGGTTCATAAATCTGTATAAATCTGTATAATTTTGGCAGAATTCTGCATACAGAATCTGTATATCTGTATTTATCCAAGAAATCTGTAATCTGTATATACAGATTCTTGGTCACAAAATATTCGAGAAAATCTGTAAAATACAAATAAATCTGTATATGTGGCAACCCTGTTCCTGAGTCGTTTGAGGCTAGCTGCTTTCGAAGAAGGTCAGTTTGTCTCAGTAATTATCTGATATTGACGGAAAATGGATGTGCTCCCCAAAGCATGGTCCTCCGTGCGGCGTCTTCTGGTGGCTGGACGGGTTTTTTGTGGAGGGGCTGGGAATCTAACCCATGACCTTCCGCTTATGAAGCGAAAGCGTAACCTCAAGGCTACGGACACCTCTACATGTTATGATTTTGGCTGGTTAGTAGTTAAAATATCAAAAAATATAACGCAATTTCCTCTACACTAAACAATATTGTAACAAAATATGTTATAATCTAAACAAAAATGTAACTTATTATGTTTCAAATGAAACAAAAATATAACTCATTTTGTTATATTCCATAACACAACAACATTTGTTATAAGCAATTGCTCTCATTTTTTATAATGAATTGTGTTATTAATATGTTTTGAATTGAAATAAATTTGAAGCAGCCTTTGTTATTATAACTGATTTTGTTTTAATTGTGTTATAATATCCTCCATCAAGCTAAAATGCTCTTAACAAAAATGGAACAAAATTTGTTGTTTGCTGAATTTTATAAAAAAAACAACATGGCCTAAGCTATCCTAAGCCCTGGAATAAGTTCAGGAGACTTAAAAGGTGCCAGTACCCGAGCAGAAGAAAATAACTACTGAATACCAAATTGAGGTATTCCATACCAGATAATTTCCAATATCTTATACCTGAATGAGGTATGAATGAGCCCTGCATAAGAGCTAAAATACCTCAAATAATACATACTGCATATTCTACAAATACTACAATCTAGTAATTAGATCAGGTATTGTAATACCTAAATAATACATGATGGGTTTTCATATAAAAGTGATTTTTTTCAATTGTAGTTCATTACCTCCAGCAGTCCTCAAATGTAACATTTTTTTTCAAATACCATTATAATAACAAAATGAGGTATTGATAACTAGACAATACCTAATTGTGGTATGATACCAAAATATGGTATGCATGAGTTATTGCGCGTTATTCTTTCCTCCTCGGGTATCTTGGACAATTAACATATTGCGTGGATCCCAACTGTAAAACATTTCCAAGTGCGCAAAATTCCGTGAAAAAACCCTGTGGTAATCGGCTGAGCTATGTTGGTCATAATGTGCCCACAGGATTTCAGTAATATGATCAATTTACGACATATCAAAATTTGCAGAATTTCGTGAATAAATCACCTAATCTTATTTTAAGAGTCCATTTGTTGACCTCAGCCGCAACACTTGCAGAATTTTATGATAAAATGACTTGAAATATTGTGTAACCGTTCGTAAAACTTTACTAGAGATTTTTAGCAAACTCGGTGGCTTAAGCGCCACTCTCAATGAGAGACCACCAGTCGTGTTCAGATTTGCCCGACGTTTAGAGACCTTTTCTCTCTGGGAGAGTTTTGAACGGTTCTTGGTAGACAACACTAGAAAATCCAACGCAAGAATAACTTTTACTCCTCCACAGCCTTAAAGTTTTAGGGAATTCAGAAGAGGATGCTTACTCAAATGAGCTAATAAACGGAACGAAACGTAATGTAAGTTAGCGAGTAGTTTTATTTAAGCATAGTTAAACGTAACGGAAAAAGTAACTAATCTTTCTTCAAAACTTTTAGTTTAGGAATCGAATTCACCATTCATTCGGGTTGGACAAAGGAAAACCGTACGGAATGGAAAGAGAGCACATGGCCATGTACAAATTAAGCTCTTGACGTACCTGCGCAGGATTTTGGCATTGACTCGATGATGGCTCGTTGACGGGAAACGAAATGTCGACTCCGCAGACTCGATGATGGCGACGGTCGACCTCGGCGATGGCGGTAACGAGATGACGACCACCGGTGTGTCCGTGCTGCAAATTGGCGGGCAGCGATGAATCGACCCGCGTGCAAAATGGCCGAAGTATCGTTGCGGAGGGAGTGGCGGCTGGAACGGAAGCTTCCGATTTCGGATCTCGAGAGTGAGACGGCGATTGCGCCGAATTATACCCGGGACGATCCGCTCCTTCCAATAGAAAAGCACGTACCCAGCGACCCGGCTTCGCGTACCTGTCCGCTAATCCGAGCGGGGAGTAATGCCGCCCTATCTTTGGGTTAGGATCGAGGTTCGTGGCGTGTAATTGGCGTCACGCTTCTACGAACCGAACTCTCGGAAATGGGTCCACTAGGAGTAGCGGAATGGGACCTTACCTTCGGTAATTGGCGTCCGAAGGAGAAAAACTCGCTACAGAAGAGCTTTAGCGACTTCACTCACGCCTCCGTTTAGCTACCTAATTAAAAGGCGGGCCTTTGCACTGCACACGGGTCTCGAAGATAAACGGACTCCAGAATTCTCGACGAACGGACTACCAAAATTCTCGATTCGGCGGGGACGGATGCCGAATGTCAACGTAGAAATCCAGCCGTACGGAAAAAGCGCAGAGCGCTGCATGTCCAACGCGAAATCACATTAGTTTTAAGCTTTCATGCAATTAATTAAAAATAATTACCTTTTTCCGTGTAAATAAACTGAATAAAACTTTTTGTGCAGAAACGCGAATAATTTATGGACCTAGGTCCTCTAAAAGACGAAAGAAATACACAACGTTTAACACAACTTATCACACAAACTCACTCACTAACTTTTACCTTTAATCTCAAACTAACTTTTCACCAAAAACTCAACTCTAATTTTAATTTCACTTCAACTTAACGTCTCAGTATACTCGACTCGCGCACTTCTGCTTTCCAGCCAACTTCGTAGCGAAATGAACGAGTTGAAGAAATTCTTGCGCCAAGAAACTGCCTATTCTGACCGTCCCACTATTCAAATCAAAAAGCAACTATTATAGAAAATCGCGCCAACTGCTTTTGCATGGCGCTTGGTAGGTATGGCGACAAATCTAAATTACGGCTGTAGTCCGCCAAAATGTGTACATGGCGCTTTGCGAAGCTTTCATAATTCGTTATGGCAAACGTAATCCACATACGCTTACGCTACATGGATCGCTGCATTTTACGAACGCAAACAAAATATTTTTATTCAACGCTATAAAAACTAAAATTGTTTTTTTGTTTTATACTTTTTTGTTTATTATTAATGTTTTTAAACTACAAAAAACGTAAAACGTTACAATTGTCAAATGTCTTGAAACATGTTGGCAACCGATGGCCACGGAATAAGTTTCAGTAATGTGCGCAGTTCATACTTCTCGTATGTATAAAAAAAAGCGTTTGTATTGTTTACTAGTGGCCCCGGCAAACTTCGTCTTGCCATCAAGTAGGCTGTTGAAAAACGCTATTGATCGTCCCATACAAAATGACAGTTTCGTTCGCGCTAGTTTTTCCAATTTTTTTCCGGTGAATTGCCTGGGATATTTATACACACAAACACGTCGGAACCCTTGACGAACAAAACGGAGAAAGAATCATTCAAATCCGTTGACCCGTTCATAAGCCATTTCGTGACATACAAACACCATTCCATTTTTATTTATATAGATTTACTTACTTTTATAGGCATATCTATTTATTTCCTATTGTTAGTTTCTAATTTATCATTGCTCATTTATACCGATTCACCGGTAGAATATATGTTTTTGAGTATTTTTTTATTTTTTTTTTATTGTTCAAACTACTGCTTATGTCTACTTTGTAATGAAACAAAGAGAGTTTACTTTTTTATAATAATTTTGATCCTAGCATTGACGTTTACCATATCACAAAAATTCGTAGGGTGTGCAGTCCTAGATCGTCATGTGAGAGTTGCCTTCTTACCGTCTGATAAAAAAGCCTGACATTTGAAATTAATCCCTGACACATCCTCCAACAGTCGAGAGCTGTCCTGGCCACGTCCTTGCGAAAGCTTCTTCTTTTCCGGCGTTACGTCCCCACTGGGACAGAGCCTGCTTCTCAGCTTAGTGTTCTATGAACACTTCCACAGTTATTAACTGAGAGCTTACTATGCCAATGATCGACCCATAACGCGGGTAGATCACCTTTTCGTGGTGCGTTATGGGGTAAAGATCTACCAGTGAACCCTAGTCCTGACTGCTTCAAACGAAGAGAACAGGATGTTATAGTAATCAAAGGAACACTTTCAGTCCTTGTTACATTTTAAACCTTGTTGAATGTGACAAGTCTCGGTTTTCCCAGTTGCCGAGAATGATCTTGAGACAAGGAAAAAAATGAGTCGAATTCAACAATTTGTTTTCTAATCTTTTATTTATTTCGTTCTCTAGTTTGAAGAAGTAAGGACTAGGATTCTGATGCATGGACAATATCGGTGTAATTTCTTGGCTTTATCGAGGGATCCGATTTTGCCTGATAAAGGGGCGCGCCTGTGGAGAGTGCATGCTCCACACTCTTCGAAGGGTAGGAACCTTTCAGTTAGAATCCTTTCCTGTGATCAAGTTAGGAATTACAACTGTAATAAAACCGAATGCTTTATCACTTCTCGGTAGTGACAAAGTAAAACGACATGCACTACACAAAGGACACGGGATATACTACAATAGATCAAATATTATTCGCAGTGGTTTATGTTCCGAACAGAAAAAAAAAAAAAAATGCCAATGATCATTTTTTGCATGCGTATATCGTGTGGCAGGTACGATGATACTTTATGCCCTGGGAAGTCGAGAAAATTTCCAACCCGAAAAGATCCTCGACCGGTGGGATTCGAACCCACGACCCTCAGCTTGGTCTTGCTGGAAAGCTGCGCGTTTACCGCTACGGCTACCTGGGCCCCTTGCGAAAGCTGAGAAGAGAGAAAAAATGCTAAGTTGGATGCCCACTTGAGAGGGTTGCATTCCACATCCTCTCATAGGCATCACGGGAAGATCGACGAAGTTCAGGATTTATATGTAAGAGACAGGGCTGTGATTGCGCTCAAGACCTTCGGCTTAGTGATTAGAAACGGTAGTCATTAGACCACTGATCACGTCTATGTTACTGTAATGGAAAATATGTTTTCTACCTCACTACATACGTTAAGTTATCACAAAACATTTATAATCAAAAGAAGCATAAATGTGAAATAGGACGCCAAGTTCAATTTTGTTGCGATCTAGGTTTTCAAAATATTATTCAATTGGAAAAATTGTCTTACAGTTAGAAAATGAGTAATTACAGTCGAAAATGAGGGGTCCAAATAATTAGGGAGATATTGAGTTATAGTACTCAAATTCAGAGCAACTGAAGTTCAAAGAATATTAACTTTTACTATTATTCTATTACTAGATATCGAGTTATGGAGAGTGAAATGGAATCAGCAATTCAGTACCGAGAGGAAAATTAATCAATTGGTAAATGCTGGACATATCATACCATTGGTACATCACGTACCTTCTAATCTAGAGGGTTGGCGTCAGGCCTTGCAAGCCGAAAAACAGCGATTAAAAACTCGTTACGTGGCATTGTAAATCTCTCAACTTCATCTGCAGCACCCGCATACTCGCCGATGTGCTGATTCGGATTGGTCATCGTAGCGTTGCAGGAAGTGTGTTGGATGGGATCAACGGTGCGAGCGTTTACAGGTAACCATATCATCTACCAGAGCAAAGGCCGGCATGATAAACGTGCTCAGCCCTCACTTCGACCAACATCGCGTCGGAGTAGGCTATGTCGTTCCGCCGGGGACTAGCTGAGAAGATCGCGAAACAGCATCGGCAAATGGTCGTCGGAGCGCCTGTGAAACGAAAGTTTCCCTCCACCGGAATCGCAGGACCGACCTCGGCATCTGACCGGAGAGCATCGGTTCGGGAGATCTTCCGCCGTTGGGGAAATCTTCGTTGGAGTAGGATAGATCCACCGTCGGGGACTATTCTGAGTAGTCCGTAGCGAGTCACCGGCTTAAGTCGTCGGAGCACCAGTGAACTGGATCGACCTCGGCACTCCATCGGTCAGCAGCAGTGAAGCGGGAACAAACACGTGACGTTAACGGTTTCGGGAGACATTCCTACATCGGGAACTCTCCGCTGGAATAGGCTAGCTCGACCGTCGGGGACTATGCCGAGTAGCAATCGTGACAAACCACCAGTTGGGTCGTCGGGACACCAGTGAACAGGAAGCTGCCCTCCAAACGGAATCGCTGGACCGACCTTGGCATCCAACTTGTCCAACCTGGAGAGCTCGATAATCAGTGGATTAGCAGCAGGCGCAAAAGTTGCACAGGGCTCTGACGAGATGCCAGCCCCAAACGCGTCGCAGCAGAGCAACGAAGCGACAGTAGAAACATGGCCCTGACGTGACGCTAGCCCCAGATGCAGGATGAAAAGAGCAAGGGAATCATCATAGGACACATCCCAGCGTAACGCGACATCACGAGGAACCGACTTTCATTATCAAATGAGGCCTGTTCTCGGAAATATGTCTTGTGACCATATGATTAAACAGGTTTTATATTTTGCATATTAAATGTACTTGATGTTGTGACATTCACTTTGAAACTTAACACTTTATATATGGTAACTAAAAGCAGTTGCATTTCGTAACGCGATACCATCGTTGAAATGCACTTTTTCAAACATCACTCTATAATCGCCTATATCTGCTCTACTATAATTTTAAGAATCCAGGTTTGCTCTAGGCAATCCTTCTATGTTTTGATTAAAACCGGAGTGTAACTTCAAACAGGAAGGAAATATTGAATAATTGTAGAATTTCGTGCTTAGTAAAAGCGTAGATGGCGCTTGGGGCCGCCACATAAATTTGACTTAATTCTTTGCAATAATACTTAGATGTTTCTGTGATTTTTTAAGAATGTTTCGGATACAGTGCCTTTGGATGGCGGAGCGAATAATCTTGAATTTGATTAAATTTAATTGTAAATTCAAATTATGTAAATCATTCAACTATGTACTTTGAAAAGTATGCTTTCGGCGAAGTCGACAAGCAGACGTTTATGGTTATCGGAACTGGCCGATATTCAATGACACAGATCGTCACATACGGAACGGCAAGTGCGCCGTATTCAGCCACGAAAACCCTCCAGCTAATCGCCAATGATTAAGCAGAATTGTAGCCAGCTACTGTCGACCCAGTTGTAGAAGATTTCTACGACGACGACGGCGCACCGGACGTCGACTCTGCTGGAACTCTCGGACAGCAAGTCACCGGTATGCTCGGCTCCGCCGGGTTCACCCTCAAAAAGTGGGCGTCCAAAGAAGTGTTGCAGGATGTACCGCCGGAAGATCTGGCCATCCAGCTCCTCCACGATTTACAGAATGTGCGGACAATCTCCACGCTCGGTCTTTTATGGGATCCGAAGGCCGACAATCTCCGATTTAAGGTCGAAATACCTTTCCCTGCTGACATTCTTACCAAGCGGAAAGTGATGTCGTACATCGCTCAGATTTTTGACCCTTTGGGCTTGCTAGCTCCAGTCATCGCAAAGGCAAAATTGTTCATGCATGCTACCGTGCTACAGTGGCTGCGCTTTCAACCCGTTGGAAGGCATTTGTCGCTAATCGGGTGTCTTAGATCCAGAACACTACGTGCATCGACTAATGGAGGCATATCGCTGGTCCTTATAATCCTGCTGATGACATTTCCCGCGGTCTCAACCCAACGGACATCCTAGGTTGTTTCCGTTGGTGGCAAGGCCCATCTTGGTTGTCTCTAACTGGCCATTAACGACCAAGAAAATCCCGCCGGGCCCGAAAAAGGACGCAACAACCCAATTATGTCATTGACCGCCGTTTAAACTAGTTTTTGTTCTGATTTGTTCTCTCGATACTCCCGCTACAACAAGTTACGCCGAGTGCTGGCATTCTGCAGTCGATATCTGCATCGTTTGAAGGAGCGCGCACAGCTGCGCCAGACCAGGTCGGACATCGCTACATTGGTCGTTAGCATCCGATCAAAATCACCACCAGTACCACCATTTACAACCACTGTGCTCCAACACGCTAAACACCTACTATGCCGTTTAGCATTCGTTGAGGAGACATCAGACCTACCAAATGGCGAACGTGTCGCCAAGTTTTCAGCACTCAATTGGATGAAACCGTACGTTGATGAAGACGGCACGCTTCGCGTCGGCGGCCATCTGCGTATCGCCGCACTGTCCTTCGACAATAAACACCCAATCGTTCTGTCCGACAAAAATCCACTGTCTGCTTTGCTGGTTAGCAGTTACCACGTAAGCCTACTGCACGCAGGGCCTCAACTCCTGTTAGCAACTCTTCGCCAGAAGTTCTGGATCCTTGGCAGCAGAAATCTTGTTAATTCCGTCTTCCATCAATGCCACTATTGTTTCCGATCCAAGCTCACTCTAGTCCAACAGAGCACAGCCGATCTGCCGATCTCGCGAGTTTCGTCGACGCGTCCGTTTTCCGTTTGCGGGGTCGACTACTGTGTACCATTTTATGTGAAGTCAGCAGATCGAAATCGTGGTCCAACAAAGGTCTATGTGGCCATGTTCGTCTGCTTATCAACCAAGGCTGTCCACATTGAGCTAGTGAGCGACTTGTTACCAACTGCGTTCCTAGCTGCACTCCGTCGTCTCGTCGTCCGCCGTGGAAGGATCGTCGAACTCCATTCCGACAACGCCACTACATTCAAAGGTGCTTCGCATGCACTCAACAGAGTCTACCGCATGCTGAAGATTGAAGCCGCCGATCGTCAGCAAATCTTCGACTGGTGTTCCGGAAACGAGATAGTGTGGAAATTTATTCCACCTAGGGCACCACATTTCGGAGGCCCCCGTCAAGTCGGCGAAAACGCATCTGCTGAAGGTCGTTGGCAACGTCAATCTAGCCTACGAGGATCTGTTGACCTTGTTGGCGCAAGTCGAGATGTGCCACAACTCTCGGCCTCTGCCGCTAATACATGAGGACCTTACGGATTTGGACGTTCTAACGCCAGGACACTTCCTTGTCGGAAGTAATCTTCAAGCGGTTCCTGGGCCAAATTGGAAGGAGACCGCCGAAAACCGACTGGATCACTGGGATTCAATCCAGAAACGCCTGCAGCAGATCTGATCCCGTTGGTATCCCGAGTATTTGCAGCAACTACAATCTCGTGCAACTAAAGGATGCAACCCGCCGGTCGCAATCGAGGTCGGCGTGTTATATGTCATGTAACCACACAGAATCCTGCTGGATTACATGACATATAATTGAAGTTTGTATGACATATCATGTAAATATCCATGATATTCCACGCTCCAATTATGTGCATTATATGTCTCAGAAATTTACACGTTTCGTTCGAACTGTGCAACGTTCCCCAGCAAACTGGCCGCTGGGAAAAATTATAAAGCTCCATCCCGAAAAGACGGTGTCGTCCGTGTGGTGACCCTCAAGATAGCAAGCGTTAACGAATGCTCGATGCGTACCTGTGTTTCTGCAAAGGTAATTGCAGGTCCAATAATATACCGTTTCACCGTAAGATCTACCTGGTCTTTTTCTTTGTTCCTGGTCGACGATGATCCGATCGGCACCTCTGTATCCTAGGCAAGAATGAACTGAAGTCCCGTGTCAACGCAGTGAAGTCTCCGTCAACGACAACGAGAAGTATCGTAAAATGGGGTGAAGTTGATCACTTTTGAGGGAATCTGTTCAATAAGATCTGGTGAGATGCATGTATTATCATCAAAATATTTTTAAAACCAGTACTGGTTGGATGTTTATCGAATTATGTTAAGGAAATTTAGACATAGTGCTATTATAATAGCAAAAACAGTTTTTAAAACTCAAGAAGTGAAGTTTTTAATTCTGGGGTGAAGTTGAACATTTACTGTGATAGGTTTCCAAAAATAAAGGAATATACTATTATATGGAATTACTGAATATAAATCAAGTCAATAAAATCTTACAACTTGTTGATAAATCGGTAAATTTTGGAATTAATATTTGTGAATTACCGAATTAAACGCCTATATGTAGGCAATTTCCTTTGTAATTGGCAACCTGCTCACGAAAACAACAATTCATTCTCTGAAAACATTTTTTTTATCGTCAAGACAAATTTGAATCTGAGTTCAGAAAATAATTCTGGAATATTTGAGAAATATTATTTGAATGGTGTGTTCACGAGGTATTTGAAAAAAATGTTTAAACAATTAAAAATACTTAATGCACAGAGAGTGAGAGGTTTATATTGACCGATCATTAGGTAGCACTGCGGAACGCGTTTTTGTCTCAAACATCAAAATATCGCTATTCACTTAATTAGGGGTTGCTGAATCCATTGCCGTTTTCAGAAATATCATAGCACGTCTAGTTTTTGAGATATTGGCTGTTGAAAATGCAAAATTTTACTATATCAGCCATCTTGCATGCAAGTTTCCCAACTTGCATGGCAATTTATTTGCTTGATTTGCCACAGAATTACAACTTCATGTGTATAACAATACTTATCAGTAAAGTTCTTAATACTATCGATGCTAAAAGTTATGTTTTTGTGTTTTAGAAAAGTATTGTATTTTGCCATATACGAGAAACGAGATGGCAAGCATGTTGAAAAAATCGAATATTTCCAAATTTAATCGTGAAATTCCAACTAAATCATATTTGAAATGAAAGTTGAAGTTTTATTTTGCATGCTTGCTGGATTAGATCACAATAAAGTTTCATAAATCATACTTTTAATGCCATGTAAACATCAATTAAACCAGTGTTTTATACAACTATGCCGAAATGCAGCTAAAAATTGTGACGTGCATGGATATTTCTAAGAACGGCATCAGATTCAACGACCCCAAATCTACTAGAGACAATTTAAATTTAATTCTTGAGACATGCAAAAATGTCATTGTTACGCTGTGGAGAAAGAACAGCGAAATTGTAAACTAACTGTTTACAATTTCGCTGTTCTTTCTCCACAGCGTAACAATGACATTTTTAGCAACTACATAGAAACTACGTTCAGTTTTCGTCTCTGTGGTCGGTTGATGGCAGCGACCTGATCTCCGACGCATGTGGTGATCGTTTCAGTGCAGAAAAAACGGCAAAGTCCCTCCGTAAAAAAGGACTTGGAAAAATTCTGTGGTTCGCTCACTTGTATCGCAATTTATTTCTTCTCGGTGCTAGTCCAGGACTAGCGAAGCAGGTCCTTCGAGACTCGGCAAGGTGAGTATAGCCAACAGATGTTTTTCTAAAAAAACACATTAAATTTGCTTCTTCTTCAAGTAGGTATTTGAGAACTTCACGGGATCCCGGGAAGTAGTATTTTGTTTCACATGCCCCGAGGAAATGAAAACCCTACACTACTGATTCGACAAGCAGGTTCTATCTCAGTTGGGTTTTATTACTAGAATTAAGAATAATCTACAACACAATCAAAAGACTCTTCTTCTTCTTCTTCTTCTTTCTGGCGTTACGTCCCCACTGGGACAGAGCCTGCTTCTCAGCTTAGAGTTCTTATGAGCACTTCCATAGTTATTCACTGAGAGCTTACTATGCCAAAGACCATTTTTGCATGTATATATCGTGTGGCAGGTACGAAGATACTCTATGCCCTGGGAAGTCGAGAAAATTTCCAACCCGAAAAGATCCTCGACCGGTGGGATTCGAATCCACGACCCTCAGCTTGGTCATGCTGAATAGCTGCGCGATTACCGCTACGGCTATCTGGGCCCCTAAAAGAGACTCATAAAGCTTATTGATAAGAAGTTAAAATCGATCACAGCAGTTGCGCGAGACATTATTGTAGTATGAATAATTTAAAATGCATTGCCTATGTCTACATTGAGATCACGCATTGCATTATAGACATTTAATCAGCCATTCGTTTGTATGGCTGCAAAATACTTTGTTTGGGTGGAAAATTGTTCCATGATGATAAAACAGAAAACCGACGCAACGCCAGCCGGCATCCAACGCAACGATTTGTTATAGGGTCAGTGTACCAATAGCCGATTAGCTATGAACAAATATTTGTATAACATCGAATACTAAAACCCACATTATTTTGTTTACGTCATTTGGAAGCTTTTTATTGTAACTTGAATGAAAATCGTATTTTTCAAAGCTTTGATGTTTATTTTAAAATTGCTTTTTTTTGTCAGTATTGCTACTATAGGTTTAATAATTGCAGCCTATTAGTTCAATCATTTATTAAACAAAAATGAGTAATAAATCAATTTAGCTTATGAGCTTTATAGCAAATCATATATTACTACTATTCACAGCAAAATTAAAAAGCCACTAGTGCGACTATAGGCAACGGTCCACTAATGGTACACGCACCCTAGGCATTCTAAAATGCAAAATTCGACTTCAGCGGAGGAGGCCAGTGAAATCGACGGAAACAAAACCACACCCATTATCGTGTAGAACTGTGGCAGGAGTAGTCTGAAGCCGAAGCGTGAGCAATACTGGCTGAACTGTAGGTAGTTATCTATTTTTGGGTGGGTAGTTGGTAGCCTCGGTTTGGAGCTTGACTGTTTGCAAACTGCTGAGGCGCATTTCGCACACACCACCAGGCTGGAAACCGCAACAATGCAATGGTGATAAATAAGTGCTGCGTGTGTGTACCAACTGCTGCTGAGAAATACAGATTCAGACCTGGTTGTACCCGGCGCGAATAAGCATTTTTACCTGTAGACACGGAAGATTTGTTGGAGTTGCACTGGTTTGATGCTGTGACCGGAATAACTAATTCAGATCGTGGATTTGCGTATAGAGGTGGCTGACGACATTTTATCACGTGATACATAATGCGGTATCGGGAACTTACCTGAAAAAAAGAATGGAAAAGACTTTATGTAACGCAATTGTTTGTAAACATGCGATAATATTCTTGACATTGTATTATGCATTTTTTTAAATACCTTTTCAATATCATTTCAAACATTATATCCGTTTGTTATATCAAGATGATTTTTTGTAAGGCAACACTACCATCTTAATTTATTATAAATAAATTTATCTTTTATTAACATTTTTTAATAACATTTCATTTAACGTAACAGTTTTTTTTACAGGTGAGTTGATTTCAATGCTTATAAGAGAATAAAACAAAACGATCACAATTAACCTAACATATCCTAAATATGTAACGCATTAATCGTGATTGCAACGATTTTTGTTTAAAATTATTTATAATGTTATTCACCATTTGGTCCAATTTTTTAACATTCGATATTCTATGTAACTAATTAGTACTATCTAGGGAGGAAGCTTCAGAACCATTTTCAAAATTTTATTTTGAATCCGTTGCAGAACATTATTCTTGGTATTACAACAGCCAGCCCACATTGATACACAATGTCGACCATTTCACTTACACTCTTCCTAAAATACAACCGGAGTATGAATTAAACACAAAGGTATGTTGAACTACTGTAACAATTTGGGTTTCATTTAGATGACTACATTAACTAACGATTGTCCAATCGATTAAGAGTGTCGCAATAGTTATCGACTCACCCTTTACGTCACAAATCGATTTGCTGTTTTTACTTCAATTACTTCTTTTTGCAAGTGTTACAGGTATGCCGGTAGCTGCAGCTGTTGCTCTAGTAATAAATTAGCGAAGAAAAGTCGAGCTCGATTGCATAAAATAGCTCTTAAGCTACCGTAAAACTGCAAAATGAACGCATCCAGCTGACACAAATTGATGATGCCTATTTCGATGTTTACTTCATAATGACTTTAATGGTGTTGTTTGCGGGTCGCAAAAAAAATGTCGAAAAAATCTCCAACCAAATTAATACTTCCACGCCGGTCTCCAAGCACAGGCAAACAACGGCTTGCAGTGAAAAATACCGTGCATAATTTAGTTTACAATGCACAAACGGTAAGCAGCGAAACCAAAGCGTTAAACGAAAATGTTTTGCTTCTTTTTGCCCACTGCTCGTTTAATGGTCGGTATAGCCGGTCAGTTATGGGAAGAAATTACGACAACCATGCGGTGAATGATTATGAGGTAAGATGTCTACTTGAGGCATGATGAGTTGAGGTATGCATCCAATAAGTCGAGTATTTTACATACGTTCTCTCATGGGAATCATTGCGTTAATGAAATGCTTATCGTGAAATATGAGTCGAAATCGACTCTCGATTTCTGTCATTCTCAGGATCGGATTGAGTTAAATCTAAACGGTGATACTAGGCAATCTTCCATTATCATTGTAAAGTATACTTCTGCATTCAGGTTAAATCACAGTGTAACAAAAATGACATTTTTGCGTGTCTCAAGGCTCAAATGATGTCTCTCTAGCAGACTTGGGGTTGCTGAATCAGATGCCATTCTTAGAAATATTCCAGCCCGTCACAATTTTCAGCTACATATCGTCAAATTTGTATAAAACAGTGGTATCATTGATGTTTACATGAAATTCAAGGTATGGTTTTTCACATTTATTGACTTAAACTTTCATTTCAGATATAATTTGGATGAGATTGGAGGGCTAAATTTAAATTCGGCGTGTTTATATATATGGTAAAATACAATACTTTTCTAATCCATCAAAAAATAACGTTTGAACGTCAAATGTATTATAAACTTTGTTAATAAGTATTGTTATACACAAGAAGCTTGAGTTCTGTGGCAAATTTAGCAAATGAATTGCCATACAAGCGGCTAAACTTGCATGCAAGTTGGCTGAAATAGTCAAATTCAGCATTTTCAACAGCCAATATCTAAAAAACTAGACGTGCTATTATATTTCTGGAAATGGCAATGCATTCGACAACCCTTGGTTGTAAATAGCGGTATTATCGTGCTTGAGACAAAAGCGTGTTCCGCAGTGTAATTGTAGACATTATTGTATGGGATCTACAGTCCACTGTGTTATATTTCGTCGATTTCATGCGCTTTTTGAATAGCGCCCAAACCGTTGATTTTAGCGATATAGTTTGTTCGGAGAAGTTTCTTGGTATACTAGAGCTCATCTTCTGGTGAAAAAAGTTTTGTGATCAATTTACCTAGCAGTGAGATAGAAAAACTATTTTTTCAAAACATTTAGATAGACATATGCTGTCTTCGGCAAAGTTGGCAATTTGAAACAACTTTGTCGAAGACATGATTTTTCTATCTCTTATACTTTTCGAGATATGTGAATTGTATGTGAATGGCCCCTAAAAATCATATTCTTAATCATAACTTCTCTCCAAGAATTTTGACATTTTTTGTGATTTCTACAAAGTTTTTTGTCATGAAAAAACCCGTGTTTTTGCTGAACATATCATCACGCTATCTTTTGAAGTAACAAAGTTATTAATGAATGACTATTTTTTCAAGGGGTAGTTTAGGCCCCTATAACTGCCTTTCGGCGCAAGATGGCGCAGACAACTCTTACAAATCATGAAAGTACCATATCTTTCCATTCGGCAGGTGATAAAAACATTTTTCTATAAGCGTCTTTTCATGGGTTCTTGAACAAATAAGCCTAATTAAAACGATTTCTATCGATTATTCCTTTACTTCAAGAGATAGAGAGGTGCGATGTTAAACAAAAACACGCTTTTTAGGATATCTAACAACTTTGTAGAAGGCTTGATAAATGTTAAAAAATCTTAGTAAAAGATTATGAACAATAATGAATTTAAACGATTTTTTTCATACACCTTTGTGTACATTCTGTTAAAAAAATCGTAACTCTTTTACAAGATTTTTAACATTTCATGTCTTCTTCTAAATTGTTAGATATCTTAAAACGCATGTTTTTGCTGAACATCGCACCTCTCTATCTCTTGAAGCTATCATAACATTATGAATGATCAATCGATTCCAATGCTTTTGACAAGTATTTGGAAATTTCCTAAATATCTAAAAAAAATTATATTTGTTCATGTTAATTTTTTTTTCTGAGTTTTAAATTTTGTCTGAAAAGTTGCAATCTTAAGCTTTCATTCAATAAAATAAGATTAGAAATCGGTTGAGCTGTTCAAAAGTTATATTTTTTTAAAATATAAAAATCTAATGCGCAGAGATCTACAGTATGTGTTGATAAAAAATGACTGATTTTTTATTTTCTAAAAAAATATCTCAAAAACTTAAAAAATGCGCAGAGATCTACAGTATGTGTTGATAAAAAATGACTGATTTTTTATTTTCTAAAAAAATATCTCAAAAACTTAAAAACATCGCTGAAAATTTGACAGTGAACGTAAACTTCGAAGAAAAACTGATAACAGCAATAGCCGCTTTTGTCCCAAAGTCTTCAAAACACCAAAAACACGAAATTTTTTGATTTTTTTTATGTAAAAAACAATTTTTGTGAAATTTTATATTTTTCTTGAAAAGTCAAAATTTTAAGCTTTCGTTACGTCCAAGAAAATTGAAAATGACTCAAACGTTTCAAAAGTAATAATTTATTTACAAATAAAAATTTCGCAAAATCTCGATTTTTCTGGTCATTTTGTTTCGGAAATGATCCCCTTTATCAAAAACGTGTATCCTTATTTCAGTTAAGGAACAAAATAGCAAATTTTCACGAAATTTGGTGACCCACTAGTTCGGGATTTCAATGGAATGGCTGCAAAGCTATCAAAACATACAATCAAAATTTTATTGAAACTTACTTTTGGGAGATTTTAAACGATTTCTTCAAAAATCTTAAAAGTGTCAAAAATGATTTTAATATTTTCTTAAGTTAAGAACACATCAAACTAAGCTACTGCAAGAAAATATGCAAAATATTTTGTTATGAAAATTATCTGACACCTTTTGAATATAATCTGCAATATGCTAGGATAAATTCCGAAGAAATTTACAGTTTATTTGGCTAGGAAAAAAATCTACAGAATATACTTGCCGTCCACATATTACGTAACGCTTCAGGGGGAGTATCAAGCGTCACGAAAATTTAAAAATTTGCATATAAAAAGCGTTACGCAGGGGGGGGAGCGTCACGTAATAAATTGACGATGCCCTAGTTGTTTCAAACAAAATTTTTCGTTACAAGTTTTGGTAAATATAAACTTTAAAAGAAATTCTCTTTAACATCTCTGTACCATTTGTTTTCATGTAGAGCTTTTAAAGTTTTTGCCCTGAAGAACTGGAAAGAATTCAAGGGCATATTCCTGCTATATGATTTAAAAGCCATAACAACTCCTTACGATATTAGGAGTGTTTTACAAATACTTTCTTCAGGATAGGATAGGATGCTCTAGATTCTTCAAAAATTTTAATATATTTTAATTATTTTTTTTTTCAGGAAATATGTATCAGATAGGGTGCAGAGCTACTTGGGCACTTCCATGATTCACTTTGGCATGGGGGGTTTTTCTCGGCCGACTCGTCTGAAACTTTGCAATAAGAAGCACTTCAGTACGATGCATATTGCGGCCAAATATGAGCTTAGTAGATTTCAAAAAACCACACTGCCGAAGTGAATCAAAAGTGTCAAGAATAGGATGCGTCTCCCAATATCAAAAAAAAATCTCTAAAATTTGAATTGAATTATTAAAAAACAAATCACGTAGACTAAGTCAAGATATTCCCTAGAAGTAAAATAGCAATGTGGGAATCATAAATAACTTGAAGTATAACAAAGAATTTTCAATTAATTTCCAAGGAACTGCTTTGACCATTGAAATTTAAAACTTTCTTTGTAGTAAGACACCAAAAATGGAACATTAACAAAAAAATCAACTTTCAAATGTTTTTTCTTAACTTTCAAATAAAATTTAACTTTACGGTAAGAGAAGGTTCATCAAGGGTCTATCAAATGTAAGG